>NC_132864.1:16639316-17272441 GCF_048164855.1 Canis lupus baileyi | reverse complement strand
TCACTTAGTGCTCCACTGTGCCAGGCTCTGAGAGAGGTGCTAGGGACTCAGAGCTGAAAAGTCAGTCCCCATCCTCAAGCCCCTCCTTCACAAACCAGCCCATCCACAAGCTCTTTCACAGCCAAAGAGTGACACAGAGTATCTTTGGGGTCTTTACCATGGGAGTCAACTGCCCAGCTGAGCCTTGGGGAATTTCATCAATGTGAGAGGGGCTGGTATTTCAGATGGAAGGGACAGGAAAGGCTCAACAGTTAGGGGCACAAATAATCTTCAGGAAAGGTCATCACAGAGACATTGGAGGATGGGTGGCACCAGAAAGGAGTGAAGATAATACCAGAAAGACATTAAGGGATTCATATATCCAGATAGAATTCTCCTGAAGAAAGGACTGTTTCTCTAATTGGCCAGCCAGAACCCTGTACACAGTAGGTGCTTAATAAAGATGACTTAATAGGCTGTCTTTTTCAGCCACCTTGTTGTCACACACTATTATATCCTAAGGTCCAGCACCTAATAAGTGTTTAATAAAATATGGGCAGTGCTGATATCTATAGAGGGTTGAATATTGTCTCCCCTAAAATTCACATCCATATAGAACCTCAGAATGTGACCTAATTTGGAAATAGGATCTTTGCAGATGTAATTAGTCGAGATAAGGTCATACTGGATTAAGGTGGACCCTAAATTCAATGACTGGTGCCCTTACAAGAAGAGGACAGACCACAGAGAGGTCATTGAAGACAGAGGCAGAAGGAGGTGGCTACAAGCCAAGGAACACCAAGGATTGCCAATAGCCACCAGAAGCTGAAAGAGGCAAGGAAGCATGCTCCTCCCCTAGGGCCTTCAGAGAAAGTGTCACCCTACTAGCACTTTGATTTCACACTTTTGGCTTCCAGGGTTATGACAGAATGCATTTCTGATCTTTTAAGCCACATAGTTTGTGGTCATTTATATGGCAGACCTAGGTAATTAACACAGCATCTGTGAGGATGATACTGGTGATGGTGATGAAGGATGTAAGATGGGACGCCTGGGTGGCTCAGCAGTTGAGCATCTGCCTTTGGCACAGGATGTGATTGCAGAGTCCTGGGATCGAGTCCCACATCAGGCTTCTTGCAGAGAGCCTGCTTCTCCATCTGCCTATGTCTCTGCCTCTCTGTGTATGTGTCTTTCATGAATAAACAAATAAAATCTTAAAAACAGGAAAAGAAGGATATAAGATGAGGCAGGGTCTGGAGGCTGGACCACTCTCCGTTAACTAGTTAGTTGGTTCATAAGAACTTTTCCTCATTTGATTTAAAATCTGTTACATAAAGCAACAAGGAAAAAGTTCTCTAACGATATTGTAGAAAAAATGAAACTGTTCATGACATATAATATGAACTAGAAAAATAGAGTTTAGGAAGGATGCGATCCTAACTTTAAAAATACATGATCAATTCATTCATTCATTTCACAAATATTTGTAGAGCACCTACTGTGTGCCAGGCACATTTCACTTGTATGTAACTATGTGTACACGGAGGAAAAACAAAAACTTGGAATATGTAACCTAGTGTTCATTGTTGGATGGTGGAATTGAAGGTGCCATTTTGTTTTCTGTTGTTTATTGCTTGCCTACATTTTCTAACTTACTGCAACACATTTAAACTGCTTTTGTAATGATATAGAGCAATGAAATGTTTTATTAATTTTTTAAAAGATTTTATTTATTTATTCATGAAAGACATAGAGAGAGAGGCAGAGACATAGGCAGAGGGAGAAGCAGGATCCCCTCAGGGAGCCTGATGCAGGACTTGATCTGGGGATCATGCCCTAGGCTGAAGGAAGTTGCTCAACCACTGAGCCACCCAGGCGTCCCATGAGTTTTATTAATTAATGAAACTTAAATGAATCATATCCTCTATCTACTTTTTTGGCATCGCCTTCTAACTGAAATCCACATTAGGGTGGAACTCAGGGTGAAGTTGAACCTCTTGGGTACCCCCAAACTCCTCCACTGGTTGGGACTGAGAGCTTCTAGGATAGCTACACCCCCACCTTCCAGCCTCCCACAGATGGCCCCAGCCCATGCCTACCTGGTGATTTCTGGCAGCGTGACTAGCCTGCCCGCCTTGATGGCTGCATTGAAACAGTGTGCCCCTCGGGTCTCCACAGCAATGATGGGCACATGCTGCCAGCCCACCTCTGCCAGGCCAGCTGACACCCCAGCCAGGAGCCCTCCACCCCCTACTGCCAGCACCAGGGCCCCTGGTGGAGTCCCCAGTGCTGCCTTCAGCTCTCGCACCAGGCTGGCATGGCCTTCCCTGGGGGAAGGAGGAAGCAGGGTAAGAAAGGGCCCTATTCCCAAAGGCTGACATATACACAAACTTTCCTTGTTGTCACCCCAATCCCTATCCATAGCAGGGGAGAGCAGAAACCCTGCAACACTTAGCTCACTCAGCTTTCATCCATTCAATTTACTCATTCACTCATTCTTTCCCAGCCATCGACCTCAAAGCCATGTTCTCAGACATTATCCAATTTAATCCCCTCCACAACCTTGTAAAGAGGCAGCATTTGTGTATGTGCTTAAGAGGGGACCAGCATATCACTTGGTGCCAGTCTAGTTCTGGGCCTGGGACCCAATGTCTTGGCCACTTACTAGCTGTGCAATGTCAGGCAAGTTCCTTGGCCCCTCTGTGCCTATGAAATGGACATAAAACACCCACCTCTAGAGCTCTGAAGAGGATCAAATGTATTAAATGTATCCCCAAGTACACTCAATAAACAGGATTGATTATTACCATTTCCATTCTATACATGTGGAAACTGAGGCATGGGGAGGAGAGAGGCTTTGCAATCACAGAACTCACAAATAATAGAAGTAGGGTCTGAACCTCAGCATGCCTGGCTTCCAAGCCTCTTCTCCTCTCTAGGCCTCAGCATCCCTTTCTGTCCAATGGAAGGATCCCAACTCAATGAGGGTTTGGGCTCTGAGCTCCATGGGGGCGGAGCAATAACCTTACCAGATCAGACGGTGGTCAAATGGATGGACATTCACCCAACCATCCCTCTTGGCCAACTCTTGTGCCTTCAGACTGGCCTCGTCCCAAACCTAAAGAGAAACAGAGGGTCTCAGGAGCCTCAGGAATTGGACTGCTCTGGAGCCTGGAGCAGAGCCTGAAGTCTCCTGGATAGCCCCAGGGTCTGGCCAGCTGAGGAGAACTCCAAGGGTGAGATCAGAGCTGGGGTGGGCCTCACAGCCTCCTGAGACAAAAGTGGAGGCTTCTGGGTGGATAAACTGATGATATGTGCTTTCCATAATCCCAATGGGCCAGTCTGCGGGGGAGGGTGAGCTCCAAGGCCAGTTAAGTGGTTTCCACTTCTAGTCAGCCAGTAAGGCAGAAGGCCCCTTAAATCAGAGCCCCAAATAGCAACCTGGCCACTATAGATGGTGTCCATGAAAACCAGCAATCATCCTACTGATGATTGAACTCAACTGCCGGTTGAGTTCAAGCAGCCAGAGAGGCCCGGGTCTGAGGCACTACCTGGGGGTGGTTAGGGCCACTGCCCAGTTCCCTACCCCCTTCCTCCATTAGAATCACACATCCGTGGCTTTTGTCATGTTACTGCTGTTCTTCCCACTAGAAAGGGCAGAGTACATTTCCCCACCCCCATTGATGTAGGTCCAGCTGTGGGACTTGCTTTGGTCAAGAGGCACTTTCCTCTCACTCCTCCTGCCATTCACCTTGAGCAGAACATGTCCCAGGTGGCCACCAGTCCAGAACGATGAGGGGGACACATATGCAGATCTTAATCCTGCCTGTAGCCTGACACAGAACCACCCTAGCCCACTCACAAGCCCAGAAGCAAGAGAGATCGTGTTTCTCATGAGCCACCGAGAGGTGAGGGCTGTGTGTTATGTAGCATTATCTAGCAGCAAGAGCTGATTAAAACAATATGCCTTCTCTGTTCTTCCTCAGGGCCCTGTGCTTCCCCATCACAATACTTACAACTTTCTCTTATCACCATGTGGTTATCTGTGTGTCTCCCCAACAACACCTGAGCTTTGTGAGAGTAGAGACCATGTCTTACTACCTCTATATCCCTTGCTTTAACATAGTCCAGACACATAGTATGAATTCAAAGAATATCTGTTGGAAGGAAGGAAAGGAAGAAAGAAGGAAGTGGAGGAGGGAAAAAGGTGATGGGGGAATGGATGGATGGATGGATGGATGGATGGATGGATGGATGGGAGGGGAGAAAGGCAGGGAGAGAGAGTGCTGGATAGGAGGATGGTTGAATGGACGAATAAAGAGAAGAAAAAAGGGGCACCTGGGTTGCTCAGTGGTTGAGTGTCTGCCTTCGGCTCAGGTCATGATCCTGGGGTCCTGGGATTGAGTCCTGCATTGGGCTCCCCACATGGAGCCTGCTTCTCCCTCTATCTATGTCTCTGCCTTTCTCTGTGAGTCTCATGAATAAATAAATAATTTTTCTTTAAAAAAAAGAGAGAAAAAGAAGGGAGAAAGCAAGGAAAGAAACTAGACACTAAGTATTTGGTGACCAACTTTTTAGGTACCATGGTATGGCTTTTAGTTTTAATTTTGATGGTTTAAAAAAAAAATCTCTTTTCTAGGGATGCTTTTTCCCCTTCTTTCCAGGAAGGTAGGAGGATTACATGTTTGTATCTCTGTTTCTTCAGTAACAGGGTGAATCAGTGATATCCTTGTCGGTGGGCCCCTTATTAGGGTGGTCTCAGAACAAGAAATAATGCCACCATCCTCTTTCCTTATACTTTTTTGTCTTATCAAATGGCAAAAATGTTTAAATGAATATTACCAAATGTTAGTGAGGATATGAGGAGACAGACATACTCCTGGTCTATCAGCTTCCTGCTTCTCCTGGGTTCACACAGGGGAAGTCTTCTCAGGGTTGGTAGAGGCAGGAGGTCCCAGCCCTCAATATACATCATGCCTCACTCCTACCCCTCAGCTCAGCCATCCTAAGAGAAGACTGGGCTCCAGTCATAGTACATCAAAAACAAAAGAAAGAAAAAAAAGCAGAGAGATACCATCTCCTAGGGGTAAATGGGATTCAAGGGGAACAGCCCACTCCAGCTGGCTTCTCCTTCCTGGGGTCCTTACCTTTCCAGTCAGCTGAACCTCTGCCCCCTCCCCCTGCAGCCTCTTCACCACCTGCGGGGAGGTGCCCTCAGGGAGCACAATGGTGGCAGGGATGCCCAGCTTCCGAGCAGCATAAGCAGCTGCAATGCCTGCGTTGCCCCCTGTGGAAGCAATAGAAGGGAGTGCAGTGGGCAGTGTTGTTTTAGCCCGTTAACACAATTTCCTCCCTCCCCTTCCATTTCCCTTTGTGGGCCATTCCTTCCCCACACTCATATGCCCCACCTTTGAGTCCTCTTTCTGATCCCAGAGGTAGATACATGACCTAGATTAACTCAATCTGAGACCTCAATCCCCTAACCCATGATTGGTTCAGGGATGAGTACATGATCCAAGCTAGGTAAAGAAGACCGAGTCATGGATTGAGGAGAACCATCAAGAAGGGGTAGTTCCTTTTCACCAGGGCTGATAGGATGATAGGAGGCAAGCCTAGAACACCTGTTGGCCATCTTGCTGCTATGAAGTCTAGGTGAAAATGAAGCTTATACAGAAAAAAGACAAGTTGAGAGAAGGAGAGATACAAAGGAGAGCTCCTGGTTCCAGCTGTACCTGAAAGCCACTTATCCCAAGAATTTTTCAGTTCTTGGGGCCTGTAGCCTAAACCTATATTAATTGGATTATTGTCACTTCTACCATGAGTCCTGAATGATGGGAAGAGGGCTGGGAGGGGATGAAATGAAATGGCCATCTAATCATGACCTTGATGGAACTGGGCCTTTAACAGGAGGCTGATCCCTGGACATCTACTGCTGCTCCAGCCATCTCTTCCTCCCCTACATTCAGCCCTGAGGACCCAGCCCCAAGGCTCACCTGAGGAACACACCAGGTGTCTGCATCCCTTCTTGGCCACCTGGGGAAAGAAGGAATGAGGTTGGGGGCTGACCCAGGCAGATGTCATAGAGCCAGTGTGGGATGGAGTTAGTCCCTCCCCAGCCCACTCCAACACTCCTTGCCCCTCATCCTGCTCCTCCCATCTGTATGAGTCCACTTCTCCCCTCCTGCCCTCACCCCCATCCAGCCGGCAACCATCCCCATCCCTCTCCTCCCCCAAGAACTGGCTCACTTCTCCCCTCCTGCTGACACCTCACCTCCTGGCAAAAATGCCCAATGCCCCGGATCTTGAAGGAGCCGGCCGGCTGCACATTCTCGCACTTGAGGAAGACAGTCACACCTGCCACCTGGGAAAGTGCCCAGCTCTCCAGCAGAGGTGTGACCACGTGGAAGTGCTCAGCCTTAGCACAGCCTGTTCGAGAGTGATCCATCCCAGCAACCCCCAGGGGGCCTGCAGGAGAACACCAATGCCATAGCCCAGACAGCTCCAGCCAAAGTCCCCTTAACTAGGAGGAGGGGAACGTGGAGAAGAGCCTCCATTAGGCTCCTTAGCCCTATCCAGCTGCCACGGCCTGTTTCCCCACCTGGACAAGGGTTTGGACCAGGGACCCTTTCATTCTGTAACTGTGCCAGCCCACAGTGCTGGGGGTGTAGAAGGTGGCCAATACATGGTGATGAATGAATGATGGTGGGAGAATTCATTCATTCATTCATTCTTCATTCATTCAGGTATGCATGCAAAAAAAAAAAAAACACCTCTTTTCATTGAGCACCTACTATGTGCCAGGTGGTTCCAGATTTTGGAGCGCACATGTCAGAGGCAGCCCCTGCTTTGCCAGAGCTCACATTCTAGTAGGGGAGACAGAAGCACAAAATTTCAAACAGGCAATGGGGGTGGGAGGCAGTATTTCAGCAAGCATGGTCAGAAACAGTCTCTCAAGAGAGAAAAACTTTTTTAAAACTTGTATTATGGAGAATTTAAACATAGCAAAATGTCGAGAACTGTATAATGAACCCCTGGTGTAGCCCATCTCTCAGCTTGAGCGAGCACTCGTGGCCTGTCTTGTTTCAACCACACCTGCACACACACACCCCCACCCTGTACTATGGGGTTTTTCCTCCTTTATTTTTTTTTAAGATTTTTTTTTAAAGATTTTATTTATTTATTCATGAGAGACACAGAGAGAGAGAGAGAGAGAGAGAGAGGCAGAGACACAGGCAGAGGGAGAAGCAGGCTCCATGCAGGGAGCCCGACTTCGGACTTGAACCCAGGACTCCAGGATCGGGCCCTGGGCTGAAGGCGGCGCTAAACCCAAGCCACCCGGGCTACCCAAGATTTTTTATTTATTTGGGAGAGCAAGGGAGAAAGAGAGGGAGCAAGAGAGAAAAAATGAGTAGGGGAAGGAGCAGAGGGAAAGGGAGAAGCAGATTGCCCACTGAGCAAGGAGCTTGATGTGGCAGGGCTAGATATGGGAACGCAGGGATCTTGGCCTGAGCTAAAAAGGCAGACACTTAACAAACTGAGCCACTCAGGTGCCCCTTATCCTTTATTCTTATTATATATTTTTTCCTATACTACTTCCTTTGTAAATACTTCAGCACAGATCTCTAAAAGCAAAGAACTCTTTTTGTAAAACTAGGTTTATTTCTTTATTTTAAGGATTTTATTTATTTATTCATGGGAGACACAGAGAGAGAGAAGCAGAGTCACAGGCAGAGGGAGAAGCAGGCTCCATGCAGGGAGCCGGATGTGAGACTCGATCCCGGATCCCGGGATCACACCCTGAGCCAAAGGCAGACATTCAACTGCTGAACCACCCAGGCGTCCCTTAAGAACTTTTTTTAAACAGTAGCCATATGGATTCATAACTGTATACATTTGTGCAAACTCACAGAATTCTTACTCAAAGTGGACTTATTTTTTTTTGAGAGGGAGCAAGTGGAGGAGAAGCTGAGGCAGAGGGAGAGAGAGAATCTTAAGCAGACTCCATGTCCAGCATGGAGCCCAATGGGGGCCTCCATCTCACAACCCTGAGATCATGACCTGAGCCGAAACCAAGAGTTAGATACTTAACTGACTTAGTCACTCAGGCATCCCTGGCTAATTTTATTTTATAGAAACCATATCTCAATGACGCTAATTAAAAAACACCACATCATCACAATACCATTATCACATCTAAAAACATTAATAATCATCTCTCAATATCGTCACATAATTGCTCACCTTTCCAATCATCTCATTAAATGGGATAAACAGTTGGTTTTGCTGTCTGTGATTTGGGGTTTCTAACAGTTTGAATCAGGATGCAAATCAGATCTGTGAGTATTGGGTTGGCAGAGAGGGCTTTGAATTCTCTTTCCATCTGCAAGTTCTCCAAGAGAGATGTTCGAGATGAGTGACAGCAGGGAGCCCAGGGGAACGCATTCCTGCAGAAGGAACAGCAGGTGGAAACACCTTGAGAGAGAAATGACCCTGGGGCGTTGCTGGTGTGGGGAGAAGGGATCTGGTGTAGGAGCTGAGCAAGGAGAGGTGGGCAGGGACTTGGGGAAGGACGTGCCACGCTGAGGAGCTGGGATGTTATTCTAATTCTACTTGTCCTGGGAAGCCATCGGGAGGTTTTAAGCAAAGGCACAGTTAGTGAACGAATCGGTGGTAAAAGGTGAGAAACAGAAGAGGAAGAAATGAGAAGAGTGGAGAAATAGAGGGCTGTTTGTCTTTTTTTCTTTTTTTTTAAGGAGCAAATGCAACCCCTTTTTTTTCCTTTGGGTCAGAAAAGCATTGGGCCAAGCCCTGCAGTTTCACTGATGGCCAGTAGGAGGCGTGCTGCAGCCTCCCCATCCTCCACGGGCCCAAGCTTCCTGCTCACCCTTACCTACTCCCAGCTGCCCACCCCACCAGAGGGTTCTAGGTCTCCTGCCCCTAGATTTGACCCCAGGCCCTTGTTGGGATGGCCCTGGGATCCCCCAGGCAGGGCAGAGTCTGAGCCAGAGTCTCCACCCGGTTCCATCAGGGCACTTCTCAAACTGAACATGGCATCGGAGAGGGAACCTGTGGGTCACCCAAACTCAGCAGACCTCAGCCTGGGCCTCACCTTGGCTCCGGGCGTAGGGGTCAATCAGTGACCAAAGTTAGAAACCAGCTCTGTATTCCTCGCTGTGTGACCCCAACTAGCATCTCGATTTCTCTGTGTCATGTTCCCTCCTGCCCTACTCTACGTCAGCCATCAGCTGAGCGCTCTAGAGGCATCATCTCTCTGGGGCCATGTAACTATGCGGGCGTGCTTACCCCTTCTCTCGCATGTCTACAGGGCACCTGCGAGGCGCAGGCCCTGACCTGGGAACTGGGGTTACCCTGTTGAGGAAGACGGACATCCCCTCATGGAGCTGATGTGGAGATCAGTGTTTGATAAATAACCATATAGACAAACAAAATAATCAAAAATGGTGAAAACTACCAAGAGGAACGCACACATACAGGGAGTCTTAAAGAGAAGAACAAGGACACCTACTGTGGATAGAGAGGTCACGAAAGGCCTATTTGCAGGAAGTGACCATTAACACCGAGACCTGAAAAATAAGAATGAACTAACCACGCGGCAAACTAGGAGAAGAGCTTCTACATCACGGAATCACTGTGTGGACGCAGTGAGGCCATATTGTGAAGCCATCAGCTCCATGCCTGACATATAATATTAGCTAACAGTGTGTGGGACCTCCTGCCAGCCAGGCTCTATGACGAGATCATTGGCACATATACCATCTCATAAGATCATCGTAACGGTCCTGAGACAGGTTCACTTACTAGCTCCATTTTATAGATAATGAAACTGAGGCCCAGAGAGGTTAAGTAACCTGTCCGAGGTGACACAGCTGGGAATGGCACGGCCAGGATTCAAATTCAGGCAGTGGACTTTGGCATCTGTGCCCGTAGCACCGTGCCATACTTTCTCTACTAGGTGATGATAATGACGGTGGTGGTGGTAGTGGTGAAAGGCGTGAGCATTTCATACTTAACTGCCAGGTGTCCTTAGGAGCCAAATGCTCCCGGCTCAGTCCCAAGGCTCCCCAGGCCTCCTGCTTATCCTAACAGCCCACAGGAGGACAGCAGCCCTGTCAAATGAACAGGCCCCAAACTTCCAATAGCCCTTATCAAGCCCAGATGCCCATAAGGGCACAGGCCTCCCAGACTAAGGTCTAGAGTCAAGGTGAGACCTTGGCCTAGGGACACACAGCTCTTGCAGCATGTGGCCACCACGGGTGCTGAGGTGGGAGCCCTGGGCCCTCTCTGCTGTGGAGCAATGCCGTGAAAAGCCTGAGGCCTGGGTTCAGGTCCCAGCAGGCACGACCTTGGCCATGCCACCTTTCCTCACTGGGCTTCACCTAATGCATCTGTGAATTGGGGTAAGGACCATTTCCTGTTTCTGCCTCCTTTGTCCCTCAGGCTTTTCCAGAGGCCACCTGGGTAACCCTTACAGCCAAATCCCTGATGCCAAGGCCAGGAAACTCACGCTGGCAGAGTGCCCAGTCCTGCCCCTCTGGCAAGCAGGACCTGCTCCCCAGCCATCAGAGTCTGTGGCACCCCCAGCCTTCTTCTCCAAGGCAGGCTAGAGTGAAACCCTGAGTGAAATCAGTGTTCTTAGGGGGGCTTTGCACCCATACCTCCTCACTTTCTGTCCACTCATTCTGGACCTTGCCCCAGAACCTTCCAGACTACCCTGTGTTCACATTCCACAAACGCACACAGAGCCCCAGCGGTACCATTTGGGTGTCAGGCCCTCTTACCTGCCTGCTGAACAGTGCCCAGACCCAGCCAGGCTCCAGCCTGCTGCCCACCAGCCTGCAGCCTGCGAGGGCACCAGCTCTTCCCAGCTTCTGGCAACTTCCCGCAGCCTTGGCCCCTCCTCCCACGTTAAAGGGACAGCGCCCCGCTGGAGGAAGAAAGGAACAAGACCAAGGTCCACTGCCTCCCCCTGCACTGTCCTTGGTCTCATTGATGATACAGGCTCCAGCAGGGAGACTCACTGGGCCGAGGTCACCCAGCCAGCGAGAGACACCCTGGACCACCTCTTCTGTGACACAGACACATCCAGATTTTACTCTGAGTCCAGTGTTTGCGCTGAGTGCCAGGCCACCACCCCCACTGCTGTCAGGGTCAGCTTAGGTCAAAAGACAAAGAAACAATTGTTATCTGCCACATGAAAAGGCCTAATTTTTCTGAAGCACCTCCTCACCCCTGATATTTTACATCCAACAAAGGAACCCAAACAATGATTTATCGTTCAAATGAAGGGCTCTGATTATTCATTCATTCAACAAATATTTATTGAACACCTACTATGTGTTGAGCCCTGGGACTTTAGCCTCAAACAATATAGCATGTCCCCTGCTCTCATGAAGTCCCAAGGGGCCACCAAAGAGCAGTTGTAATCGGTGCTCTCAGATATTGTCAGGCAGAGGTGGGACAGGGCTGTGGACACTCAGAGCAGGTAACTTACACTTACCTGACGCCAGGACGCTGGGAAAGCAGGTTTGGGGCTGGGAATATGGGCCAGAACCAGACTCTGCAGGGACGCCTGTGCCATTCCTGGACCTTACCCAGGAATACTAAGGAACCATAGAAGGCTGTAGGCAGAGGAATAACATGATCAGATTTATACTGTCACCATCTCACTGGGTGAAACTGAGCTTGTCACATCCATCTCTGAGCCTCACGTTTCCTCTCTACAAAATGGGAGGTGAGTTCCAGGAAAGACCTGGCAGCTGAGATGTTCTTTGCCCTTCTAGGACTGTGTGTGACCTTCCCAGGCTTGATGATTAACTCCTGGATGCTTGAGGTCAAGTCGAGTTGCTTGGCCATGATCCTCGATGAGGACTCTGGAAGCTTCATCACCATCCTCCCATTAAACATGTACCCATCCTTGTCAAGCGTCCTGTCCTGGACTGGGCCCTGGGGACAAAGGGGCAAAACCGAGTTTGTGTCCTGGGGTGGCCCCTGGATTAGGGGGAGAGGAAACCATCCAATGCAGTGACAATTTTACCACCCCCAGGAAGACAGAGAGCAGAAGATCGTCATAGGGCACCTGGGTTGGGGTGGAATCAGGGGGATTCCTGGAGGAGTGGGGCCTTAGCACACAGCTTAGACTTGGACAAGAAACATGACAGCCCTTGAACAACACGGATTTGAATGGCGCAATTCCATTTATATGTGGATTTTTTACAACACAGGACTGTAAATGTATTTTTACTGTAAATGTATTTTTAAATATATTTTCCTTATGATTTTCTTAGTATTTCCTCTATCTTACTTGATTATAAGAATTCAGTATAAAATGCATAGAGCCCACAAAATGCACGTTAATCAACTTCCTGTTATTGGTAAACTTTCTGGTCAACAATAGGCTTTTAGTAGTTAAGTTTTGAAGGAGTCAGAAGTTATCCACAGATTTTTGACTTCATGAGGTGGGACAGCACCCTTAACTTCCATATGGTTCAAGGGTCACCTGTACACAATACCAAATCCATGATTTCACAGATATTCTTGTTTTGGAAGAAGCCAAGGCAGGAATCGATGCTTAAAATGCAATCCATTGTTTTTTGTTTTTAATATTCAGTAGTAGCCATAGCAGTGGCACTAGTTTCTGGATGAAGGAGCAGGGTGCCTCACAGAGCACAGACCATGGAGCCGGGGTCTGGCACAAAACACAGCTCTGCCACTTACCCGCTGGGTAAACTTGGGTAAATCCCTTAACCTCTCTGTGCCTTGTTTCCTCAACTGTAAGATGTGGATAGACTACAACTTCTCTAGTGGGCAACTCATTTGTGAGGATCAAATGAGTTAATATATATAAAATATTTAGAACAGTGGAAAGTGCTCTGTGTTCGATGCTATTGTTGGTATTAGTGTATTTATAAGAGGTGACACCACAATATGGTAGAAATTGCAAAGGTGGCAATGAATGTTCGAAGTTTGGGAACATGACATCATCATATCACAGAATGCTTGCAACACCTTGGAGAGATGTATGTTGTAACAAACCCTCTTTTGGGGAATCAGACTTAGCTCAGAAAGGCCAAGTCACTTTCCCAAGGTCCCATCGCAGTGGCGGAGCCAGAGCTCAGAAGTGGAGGGGCCAAGCTCCAGAGCACCTGACTTGGAAGAGCCTGAGGTGGGGATGCCAGGATGTCTCCATCAGAGAGCAGATAAGACTGGAGAGGTGGCCCAGGTCACTGACCCATCCCGTCCCAGATCCCAGAGCTATGTTCGTCAGCCAGCCCCTGTCCCTGACGCTTATGGTGGCCAAACACTCACCCTGGCCAGTCTCATAGGTTACTCATTAAGCTTCATTTCACCATCCTCACCCCCAGCTGTCCCCAGGGCGAGGGAACAGCGTGGGGAGGAAGGATGGAGCCTCAGACACAGGAGAGGAATCCTCCCAAATTGCATTTGGACTCCATGTCATACACTTTCCAGGCCGCCGAGGCCCAATTGTACCAAATGGGTAAAAGAAGCTGGCCTGGCAAAAAAAAAAAAAAAAAAAAAGGGCAGCCTGGGTGGCTCAGTGGTTTAGCGCCACCTTCAGCCCAGGGCATGATCCTGGAGACCCGGGATCGAGTCCCACGTCGGGCTCCCTGCATGGAGCCTGCTTCTCCCTCTGCCTGCCTCTCTCTCTCTCTCTCTCTCTCTCTGTATATCATGAATAAATAAATAAAATCTTAAAAAAAAAAAGAAAAGAAAAGAAGCGGGCCTGCGGCAGCAAAGCAAGCAGTCTCACTGGGGAGTAAGCCAGCTGGGATGTGGACTCGAGTCTTCTGACATCCAACACAACATGGCATCTTAGCTGAGGTCTCACAATTCTTGAGTCTTGCCAAGATGACGTCATTTGAGCCCACAGAGGGTCTCAAAGTAGGGGCTACGTTTCTGCTACCCGGAGTTGACTCACCATGTCCTCTACAGAGGATATGTGTTTCTTTTTTTTTTTTTAAGACTTTATTTATTCATGAGAGACACAGAGAGAGAGAGAGAGAGAGAGAGAGGCAGAGACACAGGCAGAGGGAGAAGCAGGCTCCATGCAGGGAGCCTGACGGGGGACTCGATCCAGGGTCTCCAGGATCATGCCCTGGGCTGCAGGTGGCACTAAACCTCTGAGCCACCCGGGCTGCCCAGGATATGTGTTTCTCCATTTGCTACTGTCCTCACCCCTCCCTATCACATCCCCAGCACCGGACAGGCCCCTGCCTGGGGTTGGAGATTTCTGAGTTGAAGACCCTTGTACAGAGGAACTCTCCCTCTCTCTCTCTCTCTCTCACCCCTGAACAGGAAAGGAGGCATTTATCAAGCGAGAAACTGAGGCACACAGGTTAAGTGACTTGCCCCAAGTCACCCAGCAAATAAGCCACAGGACTAATCTTCAAGGGAGCCCATGTCCAACCTGGATGCTCTTGTCATAAGAGACTTATGAATCCATAGCCATCAAGTCTGAGTTGGAAGAAGCTACGAGGGCTATCTAATCTATCCTTTTTTGTGGATGGAGAAGCAGAAGCCGGGACGGGGTGGGGAGAGAAGGGAACAGCTTAACATCTGCCCTCCAGACCAAAGAAAATTCTGGTCCACATGAACCAGACTTTCAGAATTAAGCCATTCATTTCTGCATTTAGCAAACATTACTCCAAACAACCAAAATCTAGACTCCTAGGACAAAAGAGACGGCCCTCCTGGCTTACAGTCAGTAAACAGATACAACAAAGTGTTACAGACACAGCAACAGGAAAATGCAAATTAGAGCAACAATAAAATGTTCTTAAAAAGAAAAAAAAATATTGGGTTGGCAAAAAAACTTTAAAAGACATAAAAACAATAACAACCAAGGCTGGTAAGTATGAGGGAAAATAGGCACCCTCACACATTGCTGGTGTGATCAGAAATTGCTTCAGCTTTTTGGAAAAAAGATCTGTCAATATTGATTACAAGTGGATAAAATACCCATTCCTTCAAGAAATCTTAATTTAGGAGATTTATTCTCTGAAATAAGAAGTGCCAGGGGTAGGGCTATGAGGATGAGAATGTTTATTAGAATCCTGTTTAGAATAACAAACAAACAGAAGACTGCAAACCTGGATGCCCTTGAATCGGGAAATGGTTGAATAAGTCATAATACACCCTCAGCATGCAATTTTATGCTGCCATCAAAAAGAATAAATTAGATCTAAATCTATTGACCCAAAGAGATGTTCTTGATGCATTGCGAGTGAGTAAAGGAAAAAATACATATGAACAGTGGGTAAGGATTTTTTTTTTTTTAAAGAAGGACAGTGACCAAAAGTTTGTAAAATACTAGTCTATGGTTGTGTAAATACCTGTAGGCTCCGGGAGGACCATGCTGATCACATCGGTTGTCGCAGGCTGACCGGGGAGGTGGGGATGGGGGCGGGGGTAAGGAGACAGGGGCCATAAGGAAATTGTGGATGGAAATATCCCATCATCTATCTGCGTGTCCAGGATGCTAGGCACTCATCCCCTGTGGCGAGTGACTACACTTGAAATGTGTTTTGGGGGCCGCCTGGGGGCGCTCCGTCGGTAAAGCGTCTGCCTTCCGCTCAGGTCATGATCCCGGGGTCCTGGGATCGAGCCCCACATTGGGCAACTTGCTCAACGGGGAGTCTGCTTCTCCCTCTCCCTCTGCTCCCTGTTCATGTTCTATCTCAAATAAATAAATACAGCCTTTTTTTTTTTTTTTAGATTTTATTTATTTATTCATGAGAGAGACCGAGGGAGAAGCAGGCTCCATGCAGGGAGCCCGATGTGGGGCTCCATCCCAGGTCTCCAGGATCATGCCCTGGGCCAAAGGCAGCGCTAAACCACTGAACCACTCGGGCTGCCCAAATAAATACAATCTTAAAAAAAAAAAAAAAAAAAAAAAAAGTGTGCATTTGAAGAACAGAATTGTAAATTTTGCTTAATTTTTATTGAATGTAAATACCGCAAGTAGCCAGCGGCGATCATATATAGGACAGCACAGGTCTGAAGAATCTGTCTAGGAGACAGTGTGGACCCAATGTGAGACACGTCATTGTCACCAAGGAAGCGGGGAGCGCTAGTAAATCCCTCGGCTTTGTGTCACGATGCCCCCACCCCAAGACAGACATATCTGAGTGACCTGCAGGCAGAAAGATAATCTCCAAACAGGGAGAATAAGTACCCAAAATAAACAGTGGGTCCGTGTGGCATACAGATGGATGCAACTTTTAAAAATCCCACACTTGGAAATAAAAGAAGGAACTTAACACTGAAGACAGCTGACGAACACTACTTCCACCGGGCGGTGAAGGTCAACATCAACAGTAAGTCATGTGGGTAGTGGATACACCCTTGGTGTGATGTGCTGGGAACAGCACTTCACCTCCATGCTCTTCCTCCCCAGATCCCATACCCCGGCTACGCAGGAAGGAAACAAAACAAAACAAGATCCACAACCAGTACCATTCGAAACTGTCAAGGTCATGGAAGACAGGGCAAGTATGGGGACCGGTCACCGCCAAGAGGCGCCTAAGGACACATAGGGACGAAACACAGTGCCATCCAGAATGAGACTCTGGAGCAGAGAAAGGATCCTAGGGAAAAAACAAGGAAGTCTGGATAAAGTATAGGCTTCAGTGAATAACAATGTATCCATACTTGATCGATATTTGTAACAAACGTACCATATTAATCCAAGTTGTTAATAACAGGGGACATAGGGAGTGGGGTATAACAGGAAGTCCCTGTGCTGTCTACCCAGTTTCAGATTTCCTTTTCTATGAATCTAAAACTATTCTGGGATCCCTGGGTGGCGCAGTGGTTTAGCCCCTGCCTTTGGCCCAGGGCACGATCCTGGAGACCCGGGATCAAATCCCACATCAGGCTCCCGGTGCATGGAGCCTGCCTATGCACCCTCCCTCTGCCTATGTCTCTGCCTCTCTCTCTCTCTCTCTCTCTGTGTGACTATCATAAATAAATAAATAAATAAATAAATAAATAAATAAATAAAATAAAACTATTCTAAAATAAAAATAGGGTATTTTTTTTAAGTCCCTACACCCAAGCCTGCAAAAGTAGTGAGACATAACAATACCCCTTACAAGCAGATTCTTTGCAGAAAGCTTCTCCTCAGAGAGGACTCAAATAATGAGGCTGTTTTTCTCATTAAAATAGAGCATCATTGACAAAAATCCTGTGTTTTACCACGGAGAGAGAAACAAGCCCAACCCTTGGATAAAGATGTCGAGAAGCTAGTGGATGACAGAGAAAAAGCTGGAAAAGAAATCGGTTGCAACCATTAGATGAAGAAGGGGTGGTGAACAAGAGCCATCCCAGGATCATCAACCTAATTTTTCCCCTTTTGCCAGTTATTTGTCTGCATGATTGGGAAAATGCACGCAATGAGGCATGTGTGAGGGAGGAATAATCTTTTGAGAATACTAACATATCAGTCCCTCCTCCTTAATCCCTCCCCCACCCTCCCACCCCCGGGGAGGAGAGAGAGATAGAGAGACAAAGAGACAGAGAAAAGCAAGCAAGGGAGAAAAAAAAAAAAAAAGAGTCCTGTTTTGTAGCATTTGCTGATTTTCATGCTGTCAATACTCCCACTGTGGACAGTTTCAAGCAACCAAAGCTTTAACCACTGGCTCAGAAATGTCTTGCAAAGTTGGACACCTGTGTGGCTCAGTGGTTGAGCATCTGCCTTCGGCTCAGAGCCTGATCCTGGGGTCCTGGGATCGAGTCCCACATCGGGCTGCCTGCATTGAGCCTGCCTCTCTCTCTGTTTCTCTCATGAACAAATAAATAAAATCTTAAAAAAAAAAAAATGTCCTGAGAAGTTCACCACAAAGTTGGTAGGAGTCTAGTCTGAAGTCCACTGCTGGGGGATGGGGAAGGGAAGCATCCTACGAGGAGGGAGTGCTTTTTTGCCTCTGGGAATGAAAGTAACAGCAAAATAAGAGAAAGAGTTTATGGCAGTGGCCACAACTCAGGGGGAAGCCACCTTGAGTTTCCAACCATTCTCTGGAATAGTTGCCACAGACCCCAGACTATAGGACAAGGACCCACGTGGCTGGGAATGCAGAAGGGCTTCCAGGCAAGCTGCGGTGGGGGGCAGACAGTGGAACCATACAGCACCCACCCTCTACTGACTCAGCCCCTGGATGTCTGGTGAGAAAGGTAAACCCCTCATTGCCTCCAATTCATTATCTGCTTAAAACAAAAATTAAGCCAAGTTAAGGAAAAATAAAGAATTCTCCATTTGTTGCACATGGCATTTGTGGTCTGAAATTTAATCCTGCTGCAAATATCTTGATTTTTCTATGACCTTTGGACAAAATCCCTCATAGGCCATCTGGACCCAGCCAACTCCACTCATCACATGTTGATTGATGGATGATGATAAGCCCAAGGGGGAAGCCCAATGTGGCATGGAATTCTGACCTTGGTCTTGGCCAGTTTTAGCAATAAGGGCCCACCAAGAGACTGCCACATTTTCGGATGATGCAACGCGGGGAGGCATCACTATAGACGGCGCTGTCGAATGACCCAAGATGTGGTCACAGAGTCTCAATCTAATTAAACGATGGATTGAAACCAGGTGAACGAACATGAGGAGGGCTGGATGCCAAGTCCTACGTTGGAAGCCACAGAGGCTAAGTCCATCACGTCCAAAACAAGATAGGCCTGATCTGATTGGGTTAATTTCACTGAGAAAAAAAAAATATTTTAACTTCTCTGGAAGCCAATTGAGTTGGATATAGAACATCAGCTTATTAAAATAAAGCACATTTTACTCACATGGGATTAATTACTTTCTCCTGGCCATATTAATAGAAGTAGAGAAGACAGAATGAGGAAGGTATTAGTCTCAATCTGTATTACTCTTAAGCAGAGTTTCTCAACCTTGGCACTACTGACATTTGGGGCCAGATAATCCTTTGTTGTGTGGGGCTGTCCTGTGCCTGATAGGATGTTGAGTGGATAGAGGCAAGAATGGGGAATCCAGCAAGGAAGGGGTCAGTACAGACCTGTCCTATGGCTGTTCACGAGCCCCTAGGAAGAGACCCCAGGGACAGCCAGGCTGCAGAATCCCAAAGAGATACCAACCCAGACTTGATGGAGAGGGAACATGAATAAGGAGAGAAGACTCAGGGAGACCAAAGATAATCATAATGGCAACTACCATTCTTTGAGCCCTTACTGACTGGCACGGCGCTGATTCATCCCCATTTCTGGAGGCAAGAAACCGACGTGAAGGGAAGTTAAGGGACTTCGCTGAGGTCACACCTGGGTGTCCGTTTCAACCCAAGTGTGATGGACGCAGGAGCCAGAGACCTTAACCAATCAGCAAACTCCGAGGCCACAGTGGGCAAACAGAGATGAGAGCTGCCCGTTCCTCTCGGAGCTGTGAAAACAATCAGAATCCCCACCTCCTGCAGCCAAGGACACGCCGATCTGGCCATCCTCGGGGACACTTCTGGGGAGGGTGTGATGTAAGAGAGCCAGCAGGCAGAGGTGAGGGAGGCAACTTGCCCAAGGTCCCCCAGCCAGACTCCTGCCCCTCCTCTTGGGCCTGTGGGCTCTGATGAAGTTTTGGAATACAGGTGAGGTTTGGTGGGGTGGGGTCCGGAGCTGATGATCAAGAAAGAATTCTTGAGACGTCTTTCGTGCAAAATGGTGGTTTTATTAAAGCCTGGGGACAGGACCCGTGGGCAGGAAGAGCTGCTGCCCCTGGCCTGTGAGGAGTGGCTGATTATAAACCTGGGAGTTGGGAGGGGTTTGGGGATAGCGCACTCTCTAAGGAATTTTGGAAGCAAGGTTTCCAGGACCTTGAGGGGGCTGGCTATTGTTGGGAAAAGGTCATTTATTACCGTCTAATAAAACTGAGTCATGAGACCCTGAAGATGTATATCGGTGGACCATGTGCTTGGGGGATGATCACCAACGTGTATCTTGGGGGGTTTATTTTTTTTAAGATTTTATTTATTTATTCATAAGAGAGAGAGAGAGAGAGAGAGAGAGGCAGAGACACAGGCAGAGGGAGAAGCAGGTTCCATGCAGGGAACCCGACATGGGACTCGATCCCGGGTCTCCAGGATCACGCCCTGGGCTGAAGGCAGGTGCTAAACCACTGAGCCACTCAGGGATCCCCTTGGGGGGTTTAGAGATAAAGGAAATTTCTAAAGGAATTTTTACATGTTACAGTAGGGCTTACAGGATCCTGTGGGTCGGTCTAAGATTGCCTTTTGCCCTTAGCAAAGTATTAACATAGAGACAGTTGAGTTGGTACAGGAATGTCCCTCTGCCTGTTTCAAGGACTTGTCAATGTGCTTTGTCCTCAGCTAGTCCTCTGTTCCCCATTAGGCTCTGCCCTCACCTTCCAGCATTGGATAGGTCCAGGCTTCAGTTTACCCATCCGCTAAATGGGAGGAGGTGACTTTCACTTTTCTCACCTACTTCTGAAGATCTTTCAAAGGAGGGTTAGATGGAATAGAAAAGCCCTTGTGCCCCATCACCCAGAACTAGAGACTCAAATGTCCTCTTGAATACCAGAAAATAAAAATGACCATCACCTATCAAGTGCCCACAAGTCACTGGACACTATCCATATAACTTTATATCAATTAGGTTTAAATCCTCGTAACAAATCTAAGAGGTGGACACTACTACCAGTTAAAGAAACTAAGGCACAGAGAGGTCAAGTAACTCGTCCAAGGTCACACAGCAAGTTGGTGACAAAAGTTGGATTAGAAGGTGGGCCTGTCAGAAAAGTGGTTCACTTGCACTATGAAAACTGGCACACCTTGGGATGCTGGAGTCCCACCCCCGAACTGATCCCCCTGATGTGTGCACAGTGACAGCTGCAGCCTTCCCTCAAGACCCTCCCCCAGCTTCCTGGTCAGAACATCCCCATCACATGGCCGTTCTTCCGGGTTCTGCTCCATTTGATACGGGAGAGCTTGGTTCTTGTCTCACCGAGTCAAAGAATGAATCTCACGGACAAAGGAGAGTAAGTAAAGCAATAGAGGTTTATTAAGCAAAGATATAGAGAAAGCTCTCAGAAGTGAGAGGGGTCCTGACAGGGTTGCCACTGAGGGCTTGTAGGTTTGGTCTTTTATCAAAAGCCAACCGGGGAACCTAAATCCTTTTAACATATCTGTTGTTATGACATTGAGTGAGGACTAGTGATAACATCTTTAGCAGCTTACTTCTATGCGGGCTGGTTATTCTTGGTTGGTCATAGATGACTATCATTAAAAAAGACATGCTCCGGCCCACACCTAGGGCAGGGCGGTCTGGCTTGTTCCTTTATCTCTGGTTTCCTTACACCTCAGCATTTTTGGGATTGTGAGCCTGATTCCGTGGCCCCCTACCTAGCCCTGCACAGCCACATTTGTCTGTAACTCACATTTGCTCCCCAGAGTGATCTTGGGTGAGCCCTCTGCCCTCAGAGGGCCTTGGGTTCCCATCCACATGATGGGATACAGAACCACACATGCACCTGCACATATTTCTTACATATTTAAAAATGAAGACACGCCCAGACAGCAAATGTCTATTCACTGCTGGCTGACTGCATAATAAAAATGTGGCACATCTAAAAAAACAAAAAACAAAAAACAAAAAAATGTGGCACATCTACACAGCGGAATATTACTTGGCCATAAAAAGGAGCAAAGCACTGACACACACTACAATACAGATGTATCTTGAAAACATGGTACTGAGTGAAAGAAGCCAGACACAAAAGGCCACATGCCACATGATTCCATTGATATGAAACGTCCAGAATGGGAGGATCCACCATGACTGCGGGGGGCTGCAGGGAGGGGGACAGGGGAGTTGCTAGTAATAAGTATGGAGTTTCTTTGGGGTGATGAAATGTTCTAAAACTGATACTCCAGGGGCACCTGGGTGGGTCAGTGGTTGAGTGTCTGCCTTTGGCTCAGGTCATGGTCCCAGGGTCCTGGGATCGAGTCCCACGTTGGGCTCCCTGCAGGGAGCCTGGTTCTTCCTCTGCCTGTGTCTCTGCCTCTCTGTGTGTCTCTCATGATTAAATAAAATCTTTTTGAAAAAATAAAATTAAATAAAACTGATACCCCACACATGGGTGAAGTATCTGGTATGTGAATTATAGCTCAACAGAGTTATTATTTTTAAAAAGGACACACTCAGGATGTCAACAACAGGGATGTATATTTTGCCTTCCCTCTTTCTGGTCTTTGATTGATTTTCTTAATGTGGCAGTTTTCAAATCACGAAGGTGATGCATTCTTGTTGAAACAAATGGAACAATATGGAGAGGTCTTAGGAAGGACAGAATCGTCCTCTTCCACCCTTGCCACTCCCTGCCCTCCCACCCGAGTCACTCCCAGCTGCTACTCGGAAGAGGAGATGAATCCAACATTATGAGAGAGCCGTCATCCCCCTGGCTGCGTGGATAACCGCACGTGGACATAGCACCCAAACCCTACATCTGGGTCTTCTGAATGTGACCAAGCTGGGCCAGATGACCTGGCCCCCCAGCCTCCACCTCCACCCTCTCCTCAGCCCTGTGTCGGCAAAGGACTCAGAATTCCTGAGCCTGTCCCCTGTGCACATGGCATTCAAGATGCCCACTCGGGGATCCCTGGGTGGCGCAGCGGTTTGGCGCCTGCCTTTGGCCCAGGGCGCGATCCTGGAGACCCGGGATCGAATCCCACGTCGGGCTCCGGTGCATGGAGCCTGCTTCTCCCTCTGCCTGTGTCTCTGCCTCTCTCTCTCTCTCCCTCCCTCTCTGTCGATCATGAATAAATAAATAAAAATATTAAAAAAAAAAAAAAAAAAAAACAAGATGCCCACTCACCTGGTGGTTCGAGAGTTCAGTGAGACCCCATACAGCAACCCTTGGCAGGGGATCGGGCACAAACAGACGCTCAGGCAACGTGAGTGCCGACTGTATACACTCAGATGCACACAGGGAAGCTGTGTCTACGTGGAAACTGCTCGATGCCCACACGGCTTCAGTTCTATCACCCTGTTTCTCCAGCACATGCCCGTAGACATCCCACTGGGGAGGGGGCTTGGAAGTGCCTGCGGAAGCTCAGCTTGTCCCACAGAGAGGGACAGTGGTGCCTGCTGTTTGTGCCCTCACTGCCCTCTGTCTCATTGCTATTCTCATCCTGGCTGGTGGGACAAAAGGGCTTTGTTGAGGGAAGCAGGAAAAAGATCCTAGCAGATGTGTGTGGGCACACCACCGCTGTGGACAAACAGACGCCTGCACACAGCCAGAGACAGGGAGCTTGGCATGGGGCAGGGAGTGAGTTCAGGTGCATGTGATGATGAAGATGATGATGATGATGGCTGCTAACACCGAACATTCGCTCAGTTCCAGGCCCCGTACATACACATGCATTATCATGCCATCTAATCCGAGGAGGGACATCCCATTTTCATCCCCATTTTACAGATGAGCAAAGGGAGGCTCCAGGAGGCAAACTGACCTGCACCAGGCCACACAGCTAGTAAATGGCAGAGCCAGGATTTGAACCCTGAGCCACCTGGGTCATACCCATTAAGCCATCTGCCTCTTCAAGACAAAAGAATCATAAAGGATGACAGGAGAAGGTAATTCACATTGAGGCAGGCCCACTGGGTTCAAATACCTGCTCACGTCTCTTACTCTCTGGGTCTCAGCCTCCCTTTCTGTAAAACAAGGATGATCATAGGACCCACTTCCTCCCATGGTTTGTTTCCTGGGTGCCTACTATGTGCCAAGCACATGCTAGTGACATGAAGTGCACCGTCTCCCACCCTGCAAACTCTTGGGAACAATCCTGGGGAAGTCAGTATTATTCCCACTTGCCAGTGAAGACGCTGAGAATGGGGAAGGGAAAGGGTGAATGAGGGGAGAGAGGAGAGGAAGCTGCCAGCAGGGGAAGCACAGCCAGCTTCCCTCTCTCCTTCTGGAAGCCCCAGGGCCACAGGCCAGGGGGCGGGCCTGGCGGGGGTGTGGCCAGCCCTGGGTCCCCATTGGCTGCTGGACGGCGCCCTGGGAATAAAGCTGGGAACCAAAGACCCAGACCCAGACCCATAGGCCCTGGGACGATCCAGCAGACATTCTAACTGTCCATCTACCTCCATCCGTGAGAGGACCATCTATCCAGTCTATACATCTAGACCACCTCCCGTCTATCCCTCCTCGGCTTGCTCCCTCTGCCTGGGCGGCCCACCTTCACTGCCTTGGTCAGGTAAGTACCCCCACCTCAGCCCCACCCCAGACTGGAGTGCCTGTGGAATGCCAGGAGATTCCAGGAGAAGAGGAGGGGGTAGAGTCAGTTGAGCATAAAAACCCATGCTTTGAAGCCAGACTGGCTGGGTCGGCATCTAGCTCTGGGCCTCAGTTTCCCATTTCCCTAAAATGGGAACAATAACTGACCCTTCCTCATCGAGCTGTTGTAAAGATGAAATGAGATCATGCATTTAAAATGTCCAGTCCATGGACAGCCCGGGTGGCTCAGGAGTTAAGCGCCTGCCTACAGCCCAGGGAGTGATCCTGGAGTCCCAGGATCGAGTCCCACATCAGGCTCTCTGCATGGAGCCTGCTTCTCCCTCTGCTTGTGTCTCTGCCTCTCTCTCATGCATAAATTTTTAAAATCTTAAAAAAAAAATAAAATGTCCAGCCCAGATATAATGATAGTTCATTTTTATTGAGCTCTTGCTATATAAGCCAAGTGAGAGGGGGAGTGACTTCTGACCAGGAGGGAACATTAGGTAGATAGCAGCTTCTAGTACCCTCTGTCCTGTGTTTGGCAAAACCTCAGGATGTTATGCTGGAGGGAGTGGTGACCACAGGGGGTCCCTACCCCTCCCCTGAAGGCATTGCATGGTGCAACCAGAGGTGGAGGAGGCTTCCCAAATCCACCCAAAAGGGGTCTTGTGGGGGTTGCCTCCCACATCCAGCCAGGACAGCTCTTTGAGGCTGGGGCTGGGCAACGTGCACAAGGTCCACTCAGCCAGAATGAGGGTGCCCTTGTTTCAGGGTTAACCTCCAGAAGGTTCATTAAACTTAATTCAGACAGATATGGGATGCTCCCGTAATAGAGTGCCTCTAGTCCCTGGCTTTTGCTCAAGAGATCCTAGGGGAGAGATGGTATCTGTTGAGCACCTCTCTTAGGCCCCGAATGTCAGTTAATTCAGACAGACGAGCGATCCATATTTGGGGGTGCTAAGGGTGGTGGAGTGGTCAGGAAGCCTACCCCTCACTTTGCTTCTGACCAAGGCATATCTAGCCCAGTCTGGGAGTGGCAATGGCCCAGGGCTAGGGCGGCACCAGGTAGTGTCATTGGAAATAGGGTGGGAGGTAGAAAAGAGGGAGCCAGTCTTGCTTGGCCTTGTGGGATGGGGGAGGTGGTAGTGGTGGGGGACCAGAGAGGTGACTTACCCAACCATCTGTGGATCAGTTCTGGTTCAGCCCAAGTTGGGGAGAATCAGAAAAAGAAGAGAAAAAAAGGCTGCATGTATGTGGCCAGACTCCGGACCATGGCAGCTTCTTCATCACTCAGAGTCAGTCCAGACCGGGAGGCCTGAGCCATGCCCATGTGTCCTGGAGACAGCTTAGTTCAGGTGCTAGACTGTCTGAATTCAAATCCTGCCTCCCCCACTCACTAGCTGTGTGACCTTGGGCAAGTCACATTAATATTCCGATCCCTATTGCTATGTGACAAACTGCCCGAAGGTATAGTGACCAAAAACAACAGCAATCATTGTATTGATGTCTCATGGCTCTGGGGCTTAATTGGGCTCTGCAGGCAGTTCTCGCTGGACTCTCTCAGGCGGCTGCAGTGTGACAGTGGCTGGTGATGTCCCAAGGTCACACACACACACAGACACCTACCCGTCTCACAAGTGACGCTGGCCATCAGCTGTCAGGTAGGGGCACCTCCATATGGCCTCTGCATGAGGCCTACGCTTACCCGCCTCACGGCAGCTGGGTTTTGGGAGAGAGTTGCTCAAGAGAAATAGCCAGGTGGAGGCTGTGTCCCCTTCTGTGACCCAGCCCTGGGTGAGGGGCTGCCCTGAAGCCGACTCACACAGGCTCTGGAAAGCGGACTGTGCCATCTCTTCCCAGCTCCACACTCATGACATCGTGTTGGTAGTGTGAACGCGGCCTTGGTGAAGCTTATGTACAGCACAGAGGTGCACACACTACAAATCAGGGCTTTATCTTGGAGAGTAAACATTTTTACCAGCACTTTGCTGCTTGGAAGCCACATAGTGTCACTGCAGCCACAGACACCCTCTGCCCCTCCAGGGCTCATGTGGAGGAAGCACAGACCCCACCTCTCACTGAGATGATCACTCATAAGAGATGCATGTGGGATGGGGAGAGCTTACAGCGGCCATCCCAGGAAACACAATCCGAGCCTTTTTCCTCATCAGGAGAATGGGATGATAAGGCACCTCCTAGGAAGGCTAAAAGGATTAAATGAATTAATATCAGTAAGGCTTAAAACATTGTGTGGCACGTGGTGATCACTTTAGAAGTGATTATCACATAATATAATGACTATAAAAAGTCTCTCTAACTGGGTGCGGGGCTTTCCAAAGGTTAGTATAAAAAAAATGCATGTATCTAAACAGATAATCCCTAAACACGACAAAACATTCAAACAGTACAAAAGGGATGCTGAGTGCCAGCTCTCCCCAGAAGCCCCTTGCCCTAACAAGTTTCTTGTGTGTATCCTGAGACGGCCTATGCACACAGAAGCTTATGGATTATGTACGTGGTGGGGGTGTCCCCATATTTTTTCACAAATAGACTCTCTCTGCTATCCTGCCCCTTCTTTACCACTACCACTTAAGCATCTTGAAGCTCACTCTGAATCAGCACCTGCAAATCCATCTCCACCTCCTGCCCCTGGAAAGGTGCAAGGTCTGAATGTTATTTCTAATGTTCACAGCTTCCCAGCATGCTGTGTGCATGGGGTGGGTGACGGTGCTGGTGATGGTAAGAATCCTTGTCCCCATTTTACAGATGAGGCAGCTGAGGCAGGGGGGGGGGATTGGTTGTGTGATGTCACCTGGTACGTAGGTGGCTCAGTTGAGATTTGAATTCAGGTCTCCAGGATGCTCCTCATCTGGGCTCTTTCCTCGGCTTCGTGGGCAGTGAGGGGAGGAGTCACTCAGAGGCACACTGAGGGCTGTATGGCAGCGGCTGGCTCTCCTGACCATCTGGGTGTCCTTCCTTCCTCCCAGCGATGACGCCTGGAGAGCCCCTGCACGTGAAGACCCCCATCCGTGACAGCATGTCGCTGTCCAAAGTGGCAGGCACCAGCGTCTACCTCAAGATGGACAGTGCCCAACCTTCAGGCTCCTTCAAGATCCGGGGCATTGGACACCTCTGCAAGATGGTACAGGAGGGCTCCGCAGCATCTGAGTGAGGGTGGCATGTCCTTTATCTTCAAAGGACAAGGCCAGTGTTGTGTGCTCACTCTCACAAAGCCCTTGTATCTGCCATTAGCACTCCCTCTAGGAAGGGGGGCCACCCAAGGGGGTCTCCTTATGGACTGAGCCCAGAGCCATCATTTGCCTGCTTCCCTTCACCCCAACCCTTCCCTGAGCCAGTCTCCGGGGCGGGGCGATGTCATCTGAGAGGCTAGGGCAATACAGAGTCTTTGTGAAGGAAAGAGGGCCTGGTGCGTATTGGAATCACTGGGAAGCACTCCGGACAGGAGAGCTGTCTGGGCGGTGGCCTGACCTCCCCTCTTGTCTCCACAGTGGGCTGAGCAAGGCTGTGAACATTTCGTCTGCTCCTCGGGTGAGTGGCCTGCATGCTTCCTCCTGTGCCCTGCTGTGTGTCCCAGGCCAGGCACCCCCCGGCGCACCCCCCCTCCCAGGGCCTTGGTTTCCATAGCAATGAGCCATTACAAACATCTGCAGCAGCCCCAATTTGGAACTCCGGGGCGGGGGGGGGGGGGGAGGCGAGCTGTCACTCAGGGAGGTGTGCAGAGCCCCAGGGTTGGGGGCGAGCAGGCCCAGCTGGGCTCCCAGGCCTTCCTGCACTGACATACTCTCCACCCCCATCCCTGGCAGCGGGCAATGCAGGCATGGCAGCCGCCTATGCTGCCAGGAAGCTGGGCATCCCTGCCACCATCGTTGTGCCCAGCACCACCCCTGCCCTCACCATTGAGCGGCTCAAGAATGAGGGTGCCATAGTCAAGGTGGTGGGTGAGGTGAGTACCAACAACCCAGGGCAGGGGCCGCGGAGGGCACCCGGTGGCTGGGCAGGGTCTCCAGCCCCTCACCCCCTCCAACCTCCCTGTGGTCTTGCAGATGTTGGATGAGGCCTTCGAGCTGGCCAAGGCCCTGGCCAAGAACAACCCTGGCTGGGTGTACATTCCTCCCTTTGACGACCCCCTCATCTGGTATGTGGAGCCCAGTCCCCTGGTACAGGTGGCGTTAGAGAAAGGGGAGGTGAGCCGAGGCCGGAAGGGAGCCAGTAAAGGGCTCTCATGGGCAGGTGACCGCTATGGGCCCACTCGGGGCCCCTGGGAGCCAGTGTGGATCCCAAACCAGAATTATTCCACCTGCGGGAGAGCGTGCTGGGGTTTATACACCAACTGCCACCGTTCTGGACTCCCGCAGACATTGGTTGAGCTGCTTTCCGGGGGTGTCCTCTCCTGCCACAGTTGTAAGCAGCTCCAGTGGCCAGAGAAAGCCCTTGGGTAGTCACGCAGATGTTGGCAGCTGGAAGTCGGGGTGGAGTTGGGGATCAGGCAACTAGCCCAAAGCCCATCAGCTGCCTGGGAGGACAGGTGGCACCTCCAGGACCCCTGCGTGGTGTCTCCAGGGAGCCCAGCCCTGACCTGTGCCCCCTCCCCCCCTCCCCAGGGAAGGCCACACTTCCATCGTGAAGGAGCTGAAGGAGACCCTGAGTGCAAAGCCAGGGGCCATCGCGCTGTCAGTGGGCGGCGGGGGCCTGCTGTGCGGAGTGGTCCAGGGGCTGCAAGAGGTGGGCTGGGGGGACGTGCCTGTCATCGCCATGGAGACCGCCGGAGCCCACAGCTTCCACGCTGCCACCACTGCCGGCAAGCTGGTCTCCCTGTCCCAGGTTACCAGGTGAGCAGAGGGCCTGCCTCTGTCGGTGTTCGGTAAGCCTTGGGGGAGCCCGCCTCGGTGTTGGCTGCAAGGTAGACAGACCACCTCCATGTCAGTCCCATTTTACAGATGAGGAAGCTGAGGCTTTGGTCACTTGCCCAGAGTCACAAGCCAGCAAGTGGTACTGCTGAGACTGGATGCGACCGAGTCTACGTGACTCAGTACCATGAACATTACACTCCTCACATGAAGAGGCCAATATTACGCATTTATTGAGTTTCCTGCAGCAGGGTTTTACACACCTTGTTGATTTGCCAACCATTTACTGGGCCCCTAAAATGTGCAAGCAGTGCTGATCCTGGGGACAGAGTGGTGAATAAACACAGCCCCCGGTCCCCAGGAGCTCATATCCCAGCCCCAAACCTTTGAGAGATGATACTTAAGATTAGGTTTGGCACATTATACAAGTACCCCAAATAGCAGTGACTTAAACCAGATTCAACTTTACTTTCTCTTATATAAGTGGAAAAAAAAAAAAAAAAAAGCCTAGAGGTAGGCGGTCCAGGGCAGCTCCATGAAGCCAGAGGCCCAGGTTCGTTGCGTTTGTTCTCCACCGTCCTTATCATGTAGCCCTATGGCCCAAAATAGCTGCTCATGTGCCGACTATCACACCCATGCTCGTTCTGGCAGGAGGAGCCCCCTCCCTTTAAAGACAGGCACAGGGGACGCCTGGGTGGCTCAGCGGTTGAGCGTCTGCCTTCCACTGAGGGCGTGATCCTGGTCCTGGGATCGAGTCCCGCCTCAGGGTCCTTGCGGGGAGCCTGCTTCTTCCTCTGCCTGTGTCTCTGCCTCTCTCTGTGTCTCTCATGAATAAATAAATCTTTAAAAAAAAATAAAGACAGGCACAGTACTTCCACTTACCTCTCATTGGCCAGAACTTAGTCATGTGGCCACGACTACTGCAAGGGAGGCTGGGAAATATCTTCCTACCACGTCTCCACATGCAGCTGGGTTGGATACTGGGTAGACAAGTCCTTACCGCAGATAGGGAAGACTGAGCCCAGGTAAGAACTCCTGGGCTCCTGAACCTGGCACCTGGGAGCTACCATGTTGGGCTCTGATCCTGCAGGGTTGGGATTGAGGATAATTGTCGCGTGCCTACATGTGCCACATGCTGGGCTTAGGGCTAAGGTGGTTCAGGCCCCAGGGGCTCCCCAGTGAGCTGGGAATAGAACCGGTGATGACTCCAGGGAGAGGGGGGAGAAAGTGAATGCACTGAATAGGAGTGCAGGTCCTGGAGTTACATGGATCCTGCTTAAGGATCTTTCTCCTGCCTCCTGTTTGCCCCATTCCCGTCCTCTTCTCTATCCCCACCTCTCCCAGCGTGGCCAAGGCCCTGTGCGTGAAGACTGTGGGGGCTCAAGCCCTGAAGCTGTTTCAGGAACACCCCATCTTCTCTGAAGTCATCTCGGACCAGGAGGCTGTGGCTGCCATTGAGAAGTTCGTGGGTATGTTTCAAGACCTGACCCCCTAGCTTGGGGATTAACTGGCTGTCTGCTCAGTGGCCTAAGAGATCCCATTCGCTGTAAATTTTCTTCATCGTCCTATCTCCCCATCCCTTCCTAGAACCTCCCACTATGAAAGATAATACAATGCAGCAGTAAAAATAGAAAGGCCAAAGCCACAAGTGAAGAAACCTGATAACCATGACAGCAAGGAATAATAACTGTTTAAAATGCTGTGAGCTTCCTGGTAGCCAGGGTGAAAAAGGAAAATACAGGCCTCAGGGTTGGCTTCAGAAATAGGTCTATAACTAGGCTGGACTCCTAGGTTCAGTCTAGGACAGGGGTGGGGTGCATGCATATGTGCGCATGCACACACGTGCACGCACACACATACACACACGCAAAGGTAGCACTAACACTGCCAGTTAACTCCTGTGCCAGCAGTCAGTTGGGCTAACCGACCACAGCAGTCTTGCTCAAATGATGACTCAAGCCTTCTCAACCCAGTGCTTGGGCAGTTACAATCGTTTCATCAGTGCGAGCACTCGAGATGAGACCTCGCCTCGGAAGGTCAATCTAGCATAGTGACGGGAGGTGTGGCCCGGACCCAGTCTGCGGCCCTGCCGTTCCCTTGCAGCCTGCACCCAGGCCTCACCCTCACCACCCTTCCCCGGCAGATGACGAGAAGATCCTGGTGGAGCCCGCCTGCGGGGCAGCCCTGGCCGCCGTGTACAGCCGCGTGGTGCAGAAGCTGCAAGGGGAGGGGAAGCTCCAGGCCCCGCTGTCCTCCCTCGTGGTCATTGTCTGCGGGGGCAGCAACATCAGTCTGAGCCAGCTGCGGGCCCTCAAGGAACAGCTGGGCATGAATGGGCTGCCCAAGTGAGGGCCCCCGCCTGCCTGCCTCCACTCCCAGGGGACCTCTGGAGGGGCTGGAGTTTTATCCAGGCCTCGATGCAAATATTATTCTTGTGTCTGCCTGTGAGCCTGTGGCCCGGACCAGCCGGTTCCCTCCTCGTTCCCATGAGCCCACCCTGCCAACAGGCCGCAGCTCCGAGGCGGAGCCGGGTCGGCAGCCAGCAAAGCTGTGAACTGAACCTCTCTGGTACCTGTGCAGCGGCTCTGTCCCTAGCCACCGTGGCTAGGTGACAGCCACCCGTGTGTCCCATACCAGGTCCCCGGAGCAGGGAGGGCAGGAGGGACGGGGACCACTACAGGATGGGCCTCCTCCCTGGAAGGCGCACAGGGCAGTGGGCCCAGACTGAGAACCATCCGTCCTCTCCCCACAGGAAGCCCAGCCCGGCCCCGCCCTGTCATTTTTCTAATTGTTGATTTTTTCATTTAAAAAGAAAAAAATATATTTATGAAACAAAGATCCTTTGAGCTCCTTCATCATTGTCTGCCTTCCTCCTTCCCCTCCCCCCACCTGCCTGCTTGCAGCCCTGGCTCCCAACATTGAGCACCCTGTGCCCTGACCCCTGGCACCTGGGAGACCAGGACCCTGCTCCCAGTTGGGCTTGCATGTCCAGAGGCAGAAAGCAGGAAGCAAGAGAGGAGGCCAAAAGAGATTTGGGGGAAGGGCTGCCTCCCCTGGAGACAGAACCAACCCTCAACCCGAGAGGCAGATGAGGCTGGAGTTGTTCTGACATGAAGTCCTTCCTGATATCAGAATGATGTGATCACAGAACCACTGGGAGCAGAGTAGTGAGCCCCCCATCTCTGGGGGTATGTAAACTGACACTGGACACCCACTGGACTTGGAAGGAGTGGACTTGAAATGAATGTCACACAAACCCTCTCAGAACATCAAATGCAGTCTTCCAAGGGGAACATGTGCTGAAGGTGGTGTAGGAAAGTAGAAGAGGGCCTGTCGGGCTCCTCAAGGCCTGGCGGGGCCACCACCACACCACCCACGACAGCCCCAGGCAATTTACTGAATCCCTAAGCCCAGAGTGATGCTTGAGACCCCTCAAGCCCCTCAGGACATGATGCAGATGCACACGGGCCTGCAGAGCCCCTACCCACCCTGACAGAGGGGCTGTGAGACTCAGGGGAGACTGCAAAACCTGCCCCACGCCCGCCTGGACGCAGCCCCAAACACGGATTTCCAGCCAGGAGAGACAGACATGTATTTTATAGGGGATGGCCTCAGAATTCTACCTACAGGACAGAGTAGGACTGAAATAGTGCTCAGTTCAGGGAAACCTTCCCAGAACAGGATTGCTTCCAGCCTCGACTGTCCCACTTGATTCAGCACAAAACCCCCCAAAAAGGCAGGCAGACCCCTCTGACCACTATTAAGAGCCAAGGCGCCGAGGACTGGGGTTGACCAGCTGGCTAAGATCAGTTGGTGACAGATTCTGTTTCGTGTTGGCCTGTATCCCACAGTGGGAAAGTCTTGTTGGTTAACAAGGCCCTGGGATAGCACCCAGAGCAAAGTAGGTGCTCACTGAACATCTGGATGGACAGATATAGATGAATGAATAGGTAGACGGGTGGATGGATGAAAGAGATGAATAGATGGGTGGACGGAAAATGGATGGCTCTATGGATGGATGGGTGGGTGGGTGGATGGTTCTATGGATAGATGGATGGGTGGGTGGATGGATGGATGGACGGTTGGGTAGGTGGATAGATGACTGTGCAGATGGACAATGGGTGAGTTAGCAGGTGAATAAATGAATAGATTAGACAGAAGAATGGACAGGAGAATGCATCGGTAGATGGTGTAGAACCCAAGCCAGTGAGGAGAAAGGACCCAGCCCAGCCTTCCCTACTGCCCCAAAAAACACAGCACAGGAGCCACGGCCTCTCATTTAATGGCAGCACAGTCTGCAATTTGGTTCCTACAGCAGGGGAGCTGTGGGCACCACCCTGAGGCCAAGGGCAGGCCCAAGTTGGGAGGCAAGGGGCATGAGGCTGCAGCATAGGGGCTGACACTCTTGTCTACCCCCGAAGGCCCCTCCAGCCACAAGTCACCAGAAACTTTGGTTTTTGTTTGCTTTCAAGTTTCTGTCCTCAGGGAAGTTGCCCAGAAGGGGAAGCAAGGGGGCTGCTTCCTGAGGGAGCAGAGCAGCTAGGGCTGGGAGACAGGAGGATGGATGCCAACCGGAGGCAACGCCCAGATCTCAGGGCTGAAACCCCCAAGTCCCAGAGCCACGGGCCGGAATGACACTGGAGGCAGGGACTGGAATGGTCCCCTCCTGCTCTACCAGGGGTCCCAAGTCCCATCCAAGGACCCCTCCCAAGCCCTCGAGATGGGGCAGCATGAGGACAGGGCCCCAGCACAGGGGAGAGAGACAAGCAGAGTAGAGGAGAGAGGCAAGGAGCAGGGGCGGCATCCCCCCACTTAAGGGGAGCCAACGACTCAGTTCTGGGCCCCATTGGACTCCACATCCCAGCCAGGAGACGACCCAGACAAGAGGGAACCTGGCACACCCAGGTCCCAGACCTGGCAGGGAACGAGGCCCATGGAGTGGGCAGGCAGGAGGTCAGGGCGGCAGCCGGCAGATGGCCCTGCTGGGGGTCAGCAGCGCAGAGAAGGAGGCTCAGTCCCACCAGGTCTCAATGGGCAAGAACTTCCAGACGTCAGGCTGGCCCATGTGTAGCAGGCCGCTGAAAGGCGAGGAGCTCCACTGGAACGGGGGCACCTGGTCCCACGTCGGGCCACTGACCGCAATGATGTGAAAGGCCTTGGCCAGAGCCATGCTGGTCATCTGGGGGCCAGGGCAGAGGTCGCTGAGCCCAGCCCTAACTTTGACCCCACCCACAGCCCAATGCTGACCTTGCCCTTCCACCCTGCCATCTGCTCTGACCCAGCCTTCACTTCCTCCCGTCCCTGCTCCAGCCCAGATGGCATCCAAGCCCACCCACTGCCCCCAGGCACCGGGGCGCAGGGCAGCACCTTTACATCTATGCCCCCATGGGAGCGCTGATGCAGGGCCTGGAAAGGGTAGGAGCCATTGGCCGGGTTCAGGTCTGAGCGGGCCGAGATGGCATTCTCTGCGTTGGCCTGGGGGCTGCAGGCTTTGCACAGCGACAGGGGGTCGTGCAGGAAGTCATTGTACCTGGATGTGGGAAGGGAGGGGGCATCAGGCGTGCCAGGAAGAGGAGGCCGAGGTCCCCAGGCCGGCAGCCCCAAATGGGCTTCCCTCACCCTTCACCTCTTCATTCCATGCCCATCATCTCATCCGCTCAGGCGGCCCTTTCCCTGGGGCCCCCCATCCCGACCCAGGCGAGATGCCCCATCCTACCCCTGTATCGCATTTCTAGGGGCTCAGCGAGCCCTGGCTATGCACCCACATCAGTGTGAGTGCTTGATGGATTTAGCATCTCCCACAGCCAGGGTGCTTGCTCCCTGCTTTGTCCCATTTCTCTGGTATTTGAGTATGGTGCTCAGCAGTGGGTGGCCCCTCAACAGATGGTCAGCACCCTCACCTGTAAATGTGGTTACAGTTCGCTGCCACCCTGTGATCCCTGGGCTTGCGGTGAAGTTTACGCAGATGCCAGTAAAATGCACAGAAAGCTCTATGGGACTCGGGGCTCATGCTCTTCCAACATACCTCATAAGCCGGAGCATGGAGTCTAGGTCATGCACCAGTGACTGGTTCCGCCGGAAGATTCGGGCCCGGGGACTCCCATCATAGGAGAACCAGTCCCCGTACTGGGCCACCAGGGCCTGCAACCCACTGGCGTTGAACACACTCTCAAAGTACCTACAGAGAACAAGGATGGTCACTCACGATCTCTGTCCACGCGAGCTGTGGCTGGGGATGTGGAGGGGCAGTCACAGCACAACATTATCACTGACAACTACGAAAGGACAGCACAGTAACATCTTCTGTTCATGTTGCGGGGGGTGACTTGGGGGGGTGACCAAGCTCAGGCTCTGTGGTCCGAGAGACATGGGTTCAGATGCTGACTTCATCACTGAACAGCTGGGGAACGTGCCTCACGGAAGTCAGGCATTTGCTGGAGGCCTCAGTCTCCTCATCTGTGAAATGGAAGCAGGGACCATGGCCACCACTCAGTGGCTGTAAGATCAAACCTCTCATTCGGCAGAGCACAGTGAGCATCCAGAGGTAATGGCTGAGCAGCCCGGTTACAGCAGACGCAGTGGGGGAGCCACAGCAAGGGTCGGCACCTGAGCCTGACCACCCCCAGGACCCTACTATGGGCACAGACCTGAGCTCCACAACCGTATCCCAAAACTGGCAGGGCTTTCCTGGCCACAGAAAGGCCAGAGTAAGTTCTTTGCTCTGTGGGTTGAAAAGATCCTGCGAGGAAGGACCCCTGACCAGTAGGGAAAGCTGAGCAGGGGAGAGGCAGGTATGGGGGTGGGGACATACGGTATGTTGTAGCTGGCCCAGTAGGTCTTCTGGTAGAGTTCTGAGGTCTTATCAGCCACCACCACCATGCCCCTGGGACCGAGAAGAGAGATGGGGCAAGACTGGTGAGAAAAGGGGCACCTGCGAGTACTGCCCTGCTTAAGAACCCCTGATGACTCCCCACTGCCCAGAGGTAGATTATGTCCTGGATCTTTTGCCCCAGTCAGGGGCTGCCTCCCGCTCCCACCTGGCCTGCCTTTGAGTCATGTCTCCAGACCTTTGCCTAGGCAGTTCTCTCTGCCTGGAGCACCCTGCTCTCCTTCCCAGGGTACTCACGGGATCTGCTCCAGGATGGTGAGCACCCTGTTCCCAGGGCTAGGCCCACCAGGGACAAATGCCTTATAGTCCACGATCATCCACTGGTTGTTGTACCTGTCATGGCCAAGGAAGGAGGACTGAACACACCTTGCCACTGCCCCAGCTTCCCCATCCCCCAGTGCCCCATACCACCAGGAATCAAGGGAAAGGAGTGACATGGGGGTGGGGGGCGGTGTCCTGCAATCTGACTGTCACCCTGACACTGCAGCTTGACCTGGTATTCTCAGCTCTCATCATGCTGTCTGTCTGCTCCAGAGAAGTCTTTGGTTCTCTAGTGCTTACTGGAATAAGGGTCAATTCTGCCCAATGCTCTAAGACCCTCCTGTGTCTCTAGCTTACAGGGAGCCCATCTGCCCATGCCCACCTGCTCAGATGGCCCTCGCCCTGTCTCCAGAGCCCTCAAATTCTAAATTCTCTTCCTGGCCTCCCTCTGGGGCCTTTCCCTGGTTGGAAGAACCTGCAGGGGAGATGTAAAGCCCCAGTTTCCCTAAGTATAAAACAAGGGAGAAGACTCTAAGACACCTTCCAATTCCAAAAAGAACCATGAGGGGGCTCGGCAAAGGGTGTGGGGTGTGTGGCCCTGGTGCCATGTCAGGTCCCTTGGGGTCTGACTGTTGAGGGGGGAAGTTGGTCCATTTCTTGGGTGAGGTCACAGTGCCAGGAGCCCACTCACGTGCCACTGTTGAATTTCTTGAAGATGTCTGCCCAGGAGTCCCCATCCAAGGCCAAGCGGTTGGCCACAACATTACGCACCCACTCCAGCACACAGTTCTTGGGCTGCACATACTTCCACAGAGCTGGGTTCCTGTTGCCGATGGTAGTTTCCAGGGTCACCTGTGGAAGGGCCAAGGGGGCGCTGCACTGAAGGGCCACCTGACTTACAGCTAGGGCATGCTGCCACCAAGTAGCACTGCTATATCAATCATGGTCCATACGTTGGCCACAGTTCTTTAAAACCTCATGTGCTGGTTTGTGTGCATGTTCCTCACTGGTTCCCTGGTTGAGCGCTGAGGAGGATTCACAATCACGCATTCAGCTTTGCCCTGGGGACAGGCCCTGAGAGAGCCCGAGGTGCTGCTCCTATGGACCCAATCTCCCAACCAAGTCGGTCAGCTCTTTCCCTGAAGGGACAGCATCCCATTTCTACCCGTTCCTTGCAGTTCTGGAGGGAAAGTCAGGCGGCTGGAGGCTATTAGCTTGGAATCTCACAACCCCCTTGGGAAAACCCAGCACGGCTATTAATGCTGCTTTTTACTGAAAGGTAAACTGAGGCCTGAAGAAGCTAAGACAGTGCCAAAGGTCACAGCTGGTAAGTGGATAGGCCAAGACTCGATCACCAGACTTCCAACTCTTAAATCAATGCTTGTTCCTTTATAACAGGATATTAGCATGCTTCCTCCTTTTTTATACAAAGCCCAAAAAACAGCTAAAAGATAGCAATAGCCATAAATGTGATATTTAAAAGAAGAATCTGGAAAGCAAGCCTCTTGAGAGGAATGCCCAGCTGGGAACACCTTCTTCCGCTCCCAGCCGTAGCTTCCTTGTCCCTCAACTGGCTGTTCTCAGCATCCAAAGCCACTGCCAGGATTCCAATCACCGTGGCCTAGAAAGCCCTGGAAGGCAGTCTCCCCTCTCAGGATGGGGGAATTCTGGACCTGGGGTAGTACTCAGGGAGTCTGCAGACTTGGAGTTGAAAATACCACCTCTTCATTCCCACCACCACCAAACTGAAACTCAGCATCTCTCTCCACTGTGAGCACGGGTGACGCACCACTGTGACGTTTATGGTACCCGAGACTGTCACCTACAGAAATCAGATACATTCCCACCACACAACAGGGTCGCTTGCACCTATCTCAAAATATCATTTATGCTCCCCGTTCCTTTCCAATTATGGTATTTAGCACACCCACTACCAGAGCTTACTTACTTAATAAGTTAACAAAACAAAACAAAAAAGTTAACAAAACAGCACATATATGATATTTAAAGGTTATTTACATAATATTTTATAAACACATTTCAATATCACTGGTTTCCTTTATGATCCCATATACTTTGGTTTATGCATTTAAAAATGTTATTCTGAGAAGGGGTTCATAGCCCCCTAAGACTGCCAAAGGAATCTGTGGCACAAAAACAGAAGATCCTGATGGGGCGCCTGGGTGGCTCAGTTAAGCATCTGCCTTCGGCTTGGGTCACGGTCTCAGGGTCTTGGAATCGAGCCCCTCACGTTGGGCTCCCTGCTCCATGGGGAGCCTGTTTCTCCCTCTCCCTTTGCCCTTCCCCCCACTCATGCTCTCTGTCAAATAAATAAAATCTTAAAAAATAAAAGACCGTGATGGAAAGTAAATTTCCTGCCAGGACACCTCCCAGGTAACCAGATGAAACCTTTTCAGTCGTCTTTCCCCAGACTGTCCCCTCCTTTCCCCAGCCAGACTGCATTAAAGGGGATCTCCAGCCTACGACCTGGGACCTGGCCCTCTCACACCTCTTTGCACATTCAAGGGGAAAATAGCAGAAAAAGCAAGCGCCCCTTGTTGCCACTCCAGCAGGGAACTGGCACTTTCCGCTTGGAGGGTATTTTTTACAGCGATGTTTTTTCCTCCTCCGCATGTTGCAATCTCAGGGCTCAATGCCCTGGTGAGGGGTGCCAGGAACAGATTTCTAAACAAGTCTGGACCCCAGCCAGGAAAACCGATAAAAACAAAACACTGTAAACAACATCTATTCAGAAAACCTGGCCCAGTTAGAGGGAATTTGAGGAAGGCAGGAGGGGAGGCAGGATGAGAAACAGCAAGGTCATGGTGGAGGGAGGAATGGCTTATGCTCAAGACATCCGAGCAAAATGGGGTCACTGAGGTCAAGAATATTGCAAAAGGGTCTCAAGACCAGAGACTGCTGAGGGCTGGCTCAGAATGCAGAGTCCCGGTGGGGAGGGGGGCTGTAGGATTTGGCTGCCAGGGAGGGATTGGGTCTCCACTTGTAAGAAGCCACTCACCCCTCCCCTAATCCTGTGGTCCAAGTACCACAGCAGGAGAACAGGCCCCAGTGCAGATGGTGGTGGGGGCCACATCCACCCACCTGCCCAGAGCTGCCAGGTGACTGTAGCCCCGGAGAGAAAGGCGACACGGGAGGGACACTCACCAGTCCGCTGCCCATGATGTAGAAGTCATCACAGGAGAAGAGGGTGCCAGGGTAGGATGAGAAGACCAGCTTGTTGCCAGGAGCCAGGGGAGAGTTCTCTGTGGAGGGGAGAGTGAGCCCAACAAGGGGGGAGGGTGCAGGTCAGACAAGCCCACTTAGGGACCCCCGAGCCCCAACCCAAGAGCCAGAGTGTCCAGGTGGGGAGCAGCAGGCCTCATGGGGTGCCTCCATCTGTTCTGATATTTTAGCAAAACAGGACATTTGTGGTGTATGTGTGCACATGTGTGTGGTTGTGTGTGTGCAAAAAAGAAAGCTAGTAGCAAAAAAAAAAAAGATATATACACATACATTTCTTTACAAACATGTTCTGTTTGCTAAAATCTTTTTGGCCTTTTTTTTTTTTTTTAAAGATTTTATTAAGTAATCTCTACACCCAATGTGGGGCTTGAACTCACAACCCAGACATCAAGATTCACATGCTCCACTGAGCCAGCCAGGCAACCCTTCCCCTACTTTTTTTTTTTTTTAATCGAAAGATCTATCATAAAAAAGATAATCCAGAGGGCAAAAAACAGAAGTCTGAGCACATGGGCTTTGTTTTTTCATTTTCCAGCTTTACTGAGGTATAACTGACAAAAATTGTCTGTACTTAGGGTGCGCAGTGTGAGAATGTGACGCATGCACGCGCTCATACTGTGAACTGATGAGCACCATCAAGCTAACAAGTGCACCCATCCCCTCACACAGTCACCATTTTTGTGTGTGGCGAGAGTGCTTGAGATCTCTCCTCCCTGAAGATTTCAAGTGTCACGACACTACTGTTAACTGTAATGCTCCACCTTAGGTCCCCAGAACCTACTTGAAGTCTGTGGCTTCACCCTCCTCCCCGCTCCCCCGCCCCCGCCCTGGCAACCACTGCTCTAGTCTCTGCTTCTAGGAGCTCCACTCTCTAAGATTCCCCGTAGAAGTGAGATCATACAGCACTTGTGTTTCTGTACCTGGTTTATTTCACTTCACATAATGCCCTCTGGGTTCAACCACGTTGTCAGAAACGGAAGGATTTCCTTCTTTTTTATGGCAGCTGTAAGGAGTTAAGTCCCCAGACTCAGAAGTTAAGTGTTGGTGGCACAAGGTGGGTGTGTAGGCTGGCTACAATCGAGGGCACCGTATACCAGACCAGCACTTGTCAAGGGATGGGGTTCGGGTACAATGGGTTCTGAGGCAGGTGTGAGGGTACCCGGAGGGACCACAGGAGCCACTTCCATGTAATTAACAAAGAAACAAACATTAAAAGGGCAAAATCATAATTAAACAGCTGGAACTGGAGGGGAAAACCACCAATATGAATGGTGGTTCTCTGGGGGCAAGAGGCAGGGTGGGGTACAAGCAAGTTTTATTGCTTCTCTGTGCTCAACCATATTTTCTAATATTCTATAGTGAACACGCATTACTTAAGCACTTTGTTTTCATTACTAAAAATTACTAATTTTTAATTCACCTTCTGGAAGCCAGAAGGTGAAAATAGCCTAAACGTCCATCAATAATAACAGATAAACAAGTTGTCATCTATCCACACGATGGAATATTTAGCCATAAAAAGGAACGGAGGACTGACACTAATACAACGTGGATGAGCCCTGAAAACATTACACTAAGTGAAAGCTGCTGGTCACAAGAAAGCCACTACTGTACAATTCCATTCACATGAAACGTCTAGAATGGGCAGATCTGGATGGCTCAGTGGTTGAGTGTCTGCCTTTGGCTCAGGTCCTGATCCTGGGGTCCTGGGATCAACTCCTGCATTGGGATCTCTGCAGGGGGCCTGCTTCTCCCTCTGCCTGTGTCTCTCATGAATAAATAAAATCTTAAAAAAAAAAAAAAAGAATGGCAGATCCACAGGGAGAGAAGGCAGATCGCTGGTTGCCAGGGGCTGGTGGGAAAGGGAAAGGGGAGGGACTGCTGACAAGGGGTGTCCTTCCAGGGTGATGAAGATACTTTGGAACTAGACACAGGTGGTGGATGCATGGCATCAGGGATGTCCTAAATGCCCCTGAATCGTTCGCTTGAAAATGGTTCACTTTATGTTATGTGAATTTCAATTCCACAAAATAAATAAACCAATAAGTAGATCAACCACCGGAATTTTTTTTTCCAATTACCAGAAATTTTAAAATATTAGTGCAGGTTTTATTTTCTTCTAGAACAGGCAAAACTAACCTAACAGAAAGGAAACTTGAAGAGGGGTTGCCTAAATAATAACTACAGAGGGCACAGGGAAGCTGCCTGCAGGGTGGAAATGTTCTCTGGCATTACTGAGTGGTGGGTTTGTCCAGACCCACCAATATATACATCCTACATGTGTTTAAGCTGTCCATCAGTAAAGTTCATACAAAAAAAAAACACCTCAGCCCAGGATATCATTTATCACCCATAAGAATGGCAAAAATTGAAATGAACCATAACATCCAGTGCTGGCAAGGTTGAGGGGAAAGCTGACACATGCTCATAGACTTGTGGACAAGTGTAAAATGGCCCAGCCACTTTTGGAGGTAATTAGGCTGTATGTATTCAGAGACTAAAGTACTTAACTATGCCTATCTTTTTTTTCTTTTTTTAAAGTGGGCTCCACACTAAGTGTGGAGCCCAATGCTGGGGTTCAACTTACAACCCCAAGATGAAAACCTGGGCTGAAATCAGGAGTCGATGCTCAATCAACTGAGCTACCCAGGTGCAACTAGTAATGCCCATCTTTTTTTTTTTTTTAATATTTTATTTCTTTATTTATTTGAAAGAGAGAGAGAGAGAACAAGTGAAGGAAGGACCAGAAGGAGAGGGACAAGCAGATCCTGCGCTTAGGTGCAGAGCCTGACATGGGGCTCAATCTCACAACCCTGAGATCATGACCTGAGCCAAAATCAAGAGTCAGATGCTTAACTGACTGAGCCATCCAGGCACTTCTACTTATGCCCATCTTTTAATCCAGCATTTTCACTTGGGGGCGCACTTGTCTTGCCGCACCATCATCTGAAGCTCCAAAGACTCAACCGGACATCCTCAATAGAGAACTAGTTAAAAGTTTAACATCAGCTGTTAAAAGGTAGACTGAACATGGTAATATCCAAAATCCTATATGGTATGATCTTATTTATGTTTAAAAGAAACCCAGAAAGTAAAATGTTCAGGGTGGCGAAGGTGGATATGCATCATTGTCCATTTAGCAAAATCCATACAACCATACTATTCAGAGTGAACCTGAATGTAAATTATGGGCATTGGTAGATCAGTTGTAACAAACGTACCACACCAATGCAACATGTTCATAATAGGAGAAAGGAGCAGGAAGGTATATGAGAACTCTGTATCATCTACCCAATTTATCTGTAAACTTGGAGATTGTCTAAAAAGTAAAACCTATTAACTAAAAAAAAATGGATCGTGTATACACAATATAAGTCAACCCCCAAATCTAGATGGATCCAAACCAAAATGGCAACAGGTATCCTCTTAGGAAGGGTCTGGAATTTGGAAGAGGGTATCACAAGAGATCTATTTCTTCATTCACTACTAGAATTCGTGTCCATAAGAATGTATTCACATATTACTAGCATAATAAACATCAGTGAAAACAAATGGGAAAATAAGGTACATTTTAGTCTACGGAAAAAAAAAATATTCACAGAAATTACCTCCTGTGGGCTATGGAGTATTCAAGTGATTTGGGGCTCAAACTCAAAACCCCAAGATCAAGAGTTGCATGTTCTACTGAAGGGCCAGCCAGGCGCTCCCTTGCATAGGATTTTTTTTTTCAGGAGATACTACACTGTTCATGAATCAATCACAACGACCATGATCGATCTATGGCTACAAACAACAACATGGATGAACCTCACAGGCATTATGCTAAGTGAGAGAAGTCAGACACAAGCGAGCACGTGCTGTATGTTTCTACATACAGAACATTCAAAATCAGGCTCATCTATGCTGTAAGGGGTCAGAGGGAGGTTATGCTGGGGTAGAGATAAGTGCCTGGAAAGGGACCTGAGAGCAGCTTCTGGGGGCTAGGAATGTTCCGTTTCTCAGTCTGGGTGCTGTGCACAGATGTGTGCGTCTACAAATACTCCAGCTACACAAGTACAATGTGCACATTCCTCTGGATACATGTCAACTCCGAAATTTACTTAAGTTAATGGGCATTAGATTGTTTCCAAACCATTACTGTAGTTGACATCCTTGTACACCATCTCTGTGCGGAAGCCGAAATGTTTCTCTAGGGATAGATCTGGGCCAAGAATTGCTGGACCACGAGAGTGACAGATTTTGAATTTCATCAGATACCGGCTAGGTTCTTCCTCAAAGTGGCAGCGCCAACCGTTACTCGCATTAGCAGAGGATGTGGGTATAGATTTCCCCAGCCCCTCGCCACCACCTGGCAACATTTGGTTTTTTTTTAGTTTCGCCAAGGAGGATGCACTGTAAACATTTGGCAGTGGCTACCTTTGGGGTGGACACTGGGGCCAGGGATCAGGGTGGGGGGCCACTCTGGGGTACTTGGACCTTAGTTGCAAAGTTTTCACATTCGACAGGAAGAATGTATTCATGTGCAGCCGGGTGTTTGTGCTGAGTATCGGCTGTAATTCTTCCCATGGTGCACCCTGTAGTGGGGCTCCAGGACTCCTCACATCAGATACTGGGCTGTTTCCCCACCTCTCAAATCTGAGCTGGTCACCTGCCTTGCTTCGAGCAACAGAATGTTGTGTCAGTTTCAGTCAGCCATTGAGAGGCCTTCTGCACGGCCCTGCCCAGATGTCAGGAGAATGAGCGGGAGCTACCCAGCTGCCCCAACACCCAGCTGAAAGCCACCCCCAGACATGCAGATGAGGCCACCCTCGGTCAGCCAGCTCACCCCGGCTGGCTGCAGAAGCATCAGTGGCCCAGCCAAGATCAGCCAGGCCTGGCCCAAACTAACAAGACTATCCAGCTGACCCACAGACACGAGAGCAAAAACAAATGGCTGTGCTTTTACGCTTCTGTTGTCTTAAAATTGGGAGTGATTTGTCATGCAAAAAGAGGTAACTGGTGTACCTTGTGAAAAGGAGCTAACAGAAAACAAAAATGTTAAAAGTGAGATGGACTCCTAGGGCACAGCGTGTACAGGGCCAAGGTCCACACCTCCTAGTGCCCTCCCCCAGCGTGCCACACGCACGCTCACACACACAGATACACCCACGTCCACCCACCTTGGGGGTCTTCCCGGAACTGGAACCAGTACTTCTTGATGATCCGCAGCATGTTCTGGTAGGAGCTCCAGGTGTTGTGGGCAATCAGGAGGTCACTCTGGCCGGGCAACAGCTTGATGAGGGCAGAGCAGGAGCCAGAGCCCATAACGTGCTTGGTCTTGGTCTTATTCAGGGCTGGCTCTAAGTCTCCCAGGTCCCCAGAGAGCTGCAACAGGCTGAGGAGGGCAGGGGTGCCAGAGGGTTACCATGCCAGCCTGCTGGGAGTGTATTCACATACCCCTTTCACAGAGGAGGAAGCTGAGGCCCTGGAAGGCTGGGCCAGGAGGCAGCAGAATGGGTACTAGAACCCAGGTCTGTCTGATGGTAAGATGCATGGCCCTCTCCCCTACCCTGTCCGCTCCGGGAGTGGCACTTACAGGAACCCCAAGGGTTTGATGGTAAACCTCCCAGTTGGAAAGGTCATACTGCCTTCATAGCTGTCCTCGAGGCCTTTCAGCTGCAGGAGGGTCAGCCGCACCTAGGGGGAGGGGCAGATGGGGTGAGGCCTCCCCACCCGGGCTCATGCCTTCTCCTGTAATGGGAGGGGCTCTGGCCTGGGGATCCAGATAGGGCAGGAGTGGCCCAGGTGCATCCCCCAGGATCCAGACAGCCCTGACCACCCCTTCCCCAGCACCCACCCTCTCTCTTGCCATCACTTAGTTAACTATATGTTTCTGCCCTCTGCCAATCTAAATCACCCCTACTTAAGAGCCCAGATCAATGTCACCTCCTCCAGAAAGCCTCCCAGCCAGCCCTGACCCACTGTCAACTGCTCTCTAATCTGAGCTTAACTAGTGGCTGCGCTGCTGCCTCAGGGCACAGGTCTCATTAGCTAACTTCTCCCCACTGTCATTGTCACTGTCACTGTTCTCTAACTAGGGGAGATCATCACTGTGTACCCCATAGGGTCAGCGCTGAGTATATACCAGGCACTTCGTGAGCATCTGCTAGAGGGATGGATGGATGGACAAGAGGATGGACAGTCAGGCAGCACCGAGCATGGCTGCTAAGATACATAGAAGGGAAGAAAGGACTGAGAAGTAATCGTCCAGGTGGATGGCAGGGTGGTCAGAAGGACAGATGTCCAGGCGGTGGCACAGGCTAGATGCGCAGACAGGACAAGACAGATCCATTCTCTCATCTATATGTATTCAACAAACATTTACATATAAAGCACCTACTATGTGCCAGCTCTCGTGCTGGGCGCCAGGGATACCATGGTGTGCAAAGCAGATGTGATCCCTGCCTTGTCCTCGTGGGCTCAAGTCTAGTTGAAGACAGACTCTAAATCCCTTACTAGAGCATCACAGGAAAGTATGGGGACAGGACAGAGGTGAGGGGTGGGAGGTAAACCAGGCAGAGGGGGAAGAGGAAGCGCTCTAGGCAGAGGAGCAGAAGATCGTAAGTCCTGAGGCAAGAGGTAACAGAGGTAACAAACACATCTTGTTCCAGAAAGCAGGAAGTCAGGGAGGCTAGACTATAGAGCGAGGAGGTCAGCAAGAGCCAAAGCTGGGGATGGAGAGGGTGCAAAGGAGTGTGGGCATCATCCCCAGGGACCAGGGTGGCCCCTGGTGGGGAGAATGAGTGGCCATGATGAGACTGACACTTCAAGGTGCTTCGAAGGCTGACGGCTGGGAGGGAAGGTGGGGAATGAAGCAGATAAAGTGGCTGGTCCGAGTGGGCTGGGCAAGTGAGTGGGAAGAAGTGCAGGGGGGAGGTGAACAGGTGGATAGATGGTGGGCAGGGAGATGGACAGGCAACCACATGGGGTACGTCAATGGTTGGGGGGTGGGAGAACCAAGAACTGGCCTAAGATGGGAGGGGAGTGGCAGATGGGAGAGTAAAAGATGGGTAAGCCTGTGTGTGGTGCATGTGCTAACAAACTACCTGTGGATGGATGGATGGATGGATGGATGGATGGGTAGGTAAGAGGGAAGGGGGGGTGGGGGGAGGGGGAGGGGAATGAATGGAAGATGGAGAGACAGGTGGGTGGGTGGGTGGATGGAGAGCAGAGAGGGAAGGGGGGAGGGAGAGGATGAATGGAAGATAGATGGATGGGTGGGTGGGTGGATGAAGAAGGGAGGGAGAGAGAGAGGCCTGGCGAAGAGGGTGGGAGACGGGCAGGCCAGCCAGCTGGAAGGGGAGCAACCCCAGCCTGCTGTGCCCCTCAGAGCACAGGGGGCCACACGCACCTGATGCCAGTACGCAGAGTCCTTGTTCAGCTCTATCGCCTCCTGCATCCAGTCCAGGTTGGTCTCCAGGAATCTCCTGAGCCTCTCGCAGTAGCTGACTTCGTACTCAAAGGGGCCACAATAATTCACCACGGTGTTCATCCAGTGCATGTAGATGAGCTGTGGGGGGGGGGCAGGTGGGCGAGGGCAGGGGCGGGGTCACCAGGCTGCTCTCCTTGCTGTGGGCCCCGCTGGCCCCCGACTCACCCCTACCCAGGCCTCCAAGAAGCATGGTGCCCTGCAAGGCCCCCTCCGTGCCTCAGTTCCCACTGGCTCTCCTCCCCCAGAGGGCTAGTCACCCATCCGTCTCCCATCCCATCAGGGCCCGAAGCTTCTAGATGTCCCCCTCCTTTGAAAGCCCTCATTCAAAGTCTGTTCTAAACTGCGTCTCCTCTGTTACTGGAGACCTAAAAGATATGGGTGTATTTAGTCAATCAACTAACCACCCCTTTCGTGCCCCTACTATGTGCTATCCTCAGCTCCAAGGACATAGCAGTTAACTCACAAGTGAGTTCACATGGGCAAGTGAAGGCCAGTTCAACCAGCCCTCAAGAAGCCATCCACATGTCCCTGACCTGATGTGACATGAACAAGCCTGGGCTAGCCTCCTGGCAAGTTAAACACTACATCAGCCCCGTCACCCCAACTGACAGAGGGCCAGTCCCCAGGTATATGAATGAGGCCACTCTAAGCCAACCAGCTGCCCTAGCTGACCTGCCGGGATAAACCCAGCTAAGATCAGCCAGGCCTGGCCTGGAATCCCCAGTCCACCCACAGCTGACATTCCAGCTGGGGGAAGAAGGTCCCTTAGCTCGTTGCCCAGGTTCCCATGAATGGCATGCTGCATGGACACATTCAAACCTCACGGCAACTCTGTAAGGAAAGTGCTCTATCACCATTTCTGCGTCAGAGCTGAAGACATTGAGGCACGGGCAGATGATTACCTTACCCAAGGCCATCTGGGTAATGAATCACAGTGTCAAGATCTGAACCCTGGAAATGTGTGGATTTGTAATGTCTCAAAGCGTGGACCTCTCACTGTGCCAAGCTTGGCGGGGTAAGTTCCAGCTACACCCCTCACCACACTGGAAACATTCCCAAGACACATGGGTCAACGAGGGGATTGTGGCGGCACCCTGTACCCCGAGACGGACCGCTTGGGGACCCCTTGCTCCGTTGCCATCTCCATGAAATACATCCAAATTCTACTCTACCCTGGAAGCCTTAGTAAGATGCCACCTCCTCCGTGCAGCTGTCCACTACTTCCAGAAGCATTTCCCAAGTGCCTGTCCTACATCAGGCTCTGGCCTGGGTGCAGGGGACACAGCTGGGGACAGGACACAATCACCACTCACAAGAAGCTCCTGGGCCAGGGGGAAGGCAGCAGAACAAGAACGGTTAGTAACAGAGACTCTGGTCGGCCAGAGCTGGCGTTGAATGCTGGCTCCTCTGCTGACTGGCTGCGCAACCCCAGGTAAGTAACTTCGCCTCTCTGAGTCTCAGTGGGGTGGCCACACTTCCATCGGCAGCCTATAGGGCCCCTGAAAGATGGAATCTCGTCCCGTCCCATTCACTGCGCCTCAAACAGTACCAGCCTGGCCTAGTGTCTGAGCAGCTCCCCAGACACTGAGGTCCCAAAAGGACATCCCAAACTACTGCTGGGTGTCAGAATGAGGAGCAAGAGTTTTATAAAGGGGTGTCCCCTGTGTGCAGCCATCTGCCATGCGTACTTCCCCCCTCACCAGCCAGGATCCAGGATGTGTCCATGCTGCTTATTCCTCCCCAAAGCTCTATCATAGGGCACTTTGCATATGACCCATCTGGGTCCTCATTCACTGGTCAGTGGCACTTGGCTGTTCCCACTCTGGGGCTACTGCTCTAAGCACCTTAGGCTCATCCTCAGGTCATTCGGAGGGTATCAGGAACGGGGCCGCTGGGCCCTAGGGTTTGTGCGGCTCAATTCTATTATTGCCAAATGATTTTCCCAAGTGGGTGTCCCACCTCCCCTCATGCTGCAGGAGACGGGCTCTCACTGCAAAGTCTCACCCCCTTCTGATGTGGGCTGACTTCCCAAATTTATATCACTTTTATAAAGCCCCAAGTAAAGCAAAATTGTGTGTTGTCGGAGGATTTGGCACGTGTTATAAAACTAGTTTAACAAAAGTAAGAGAGTGGAAGTAATTCAAGTGTCCGTCCACTGACAGATGGATAAATAAAATGTGACCTGTCCACACAATATAGTATTATTTGGCCACAAAAAGGACTGTAGTACTGACACACTCTAGAACGTGGATCAATCTCAAAAACACAATGCTGAGTAAAAGAAGCCAGACACAAAAGACCACCCACTCATATGAAATGTTAAGAATAAGCAAACCCATGGAGGCAGAAGGCAGATTAATGGTTGCTGGGGGACGGGGTGAGGGAAAGAAGGGAGGTATGGGGTTTCTTTCTGGGGTGATGAGAATGTTCTGGAATTAGGTAGTGGTGATGGTTGCACAACCCTATGAATATACTAAAAACCACTGAATTATACATTCAAAAATAGTGAGTTTGGGGCACCTGGGTGGCTCAGTGACTGAGTGGTCTGCCTTCAGCTCAGGTTGTGATCGCGGGGTCCTGGGATCGAGTCCCACATCAGGCTTTCTGCAGGGAGCCTGCTTCTCCCTCTGCCTATGTCTCTGCCTCTCTGTGTGTGTCTCATGAATAAATAAATAAAATCTTAAAAAATAAATAAATAAAATAAAATAGTGAGTTTTATTGCATGGGAATTATATCTCAATATAAATGAATGAATGAATGGAAGTCACATTTAGGGTGATGGTGCCTCTGGGGGCAGGGGTAGAAAGGGGGCCTCAGAGGGATCAGTAACATTCTACGTTTTGGTCTGGATATTCTTTTATTGCTGTGCTTCGTGACTTGGAACATGGTATACATCCCTTATACGCATCAAATAGTATGTAGCCTAAGTTTTTAAAGAATGCACGTGAGCTTGCTCCTCAATTTGTGGAGGGCTGGGGGTGGGGGCATGGGGGCCCACTCTGCAGGCACCTCACCTCAGAACCCTTCAAAGCATCCTGGCAGGTACACTGTATGGGGTAGGAGCCCCAGGTTCCCCCACATGGCCCTTACCTCCTCAGACACAGCAGCCTCCACCACACCCGCCGCATAGGCCTGTAGGCTGTCATTATACTGGCCGTTCGTGCGCAGCTCCAGAAAGGCCCACCTAGATGGGTGGGAGAGGGGACACCTGGTCAGCACAGGGGCAAACGCAAAACCAGCCCTTGGCTGGGCACACAGCCATCCCCGGTGTTAAATCATTAAAAACATAGTGAAGAATTGTCATTCATGGGAATGGCCATCTGTTTTTGTGCACTCGGCAGGCTAAATCCCTAAAAGGGGAGCTGCTGGGCCAAAGGGCACATGTATTTTTAGTTTTAATAAGCACTGACAAACAGCAGCCCCCCAAAAGCTGTGCCAATCCATGTCCCGGCCCTGATAAACACACCAGCCAGTGTCAACTGAGGGCTTCCTCTGTGCCAGATGCTGTTCTAGTCACTTCTTGTTTACTAAGTCATTCAATCCTCATGGCAATCCTATAATCCTCCCAGGTAGGCACCGTTATTCCCCATAGAAGAGGTGCGGAGGGAATAGAGGCCAAGTTCCATGACTGCTGGAAGCCTGCACTACTGCCCAATCCTCCCTATCAGTACCCTCTGTTGTGAAACTTTGTGATCCTACCAATGGCTGAGTCCTTCCCTGCTCCACTGATTTGGGCTCAGCCATGTCATATGACTTGCTTTGGCTAATGGAATACAGATAGAGACCATGTGCCAGTTATAAGATTAGCCTTCAATAGGCCTCCTTTGTTGCTATTTGCCCTCCTATGCCTCTGCTACTGCCACTGCAACATGCCCCAGCCAGCCCACTGCTCCCAGGAACGTGACAGAAACATGGAGCAGACCAGGTCTGCAGACTCATAGCATGAAGCAGAGCTGCCCTGGCTGCCCCATGGATCCATGAGGATAAATGGTTATTTCTGGAGCCAGTGGGTTTGGTGGGTGGTTTGTTACACAGCACTGTGGCCCAACACTAACCAATATATTTGCCAAAGATTACAGGGCCAGCAAAGGGCAGAGCTGGGATTCAATTCCAGGCAGGATGGCTCCCACTCCTTCTGGGAAGCAGCACTTCCCATGCATCCATGCCACCTGAAGACCTTGTCTGGAAGCAGACTCTGATCAGGAGGTCTGGGGCAGGGCCTGAGACCCTGTATTTCTAACCAGCGCCCAGGTGATGCCAACGCTGCCACTGCCAGCCTGCAACCACGCTGGGCTAGAGACTACTTCGCCACCATGTGCATATTCCTGTCTGCCCACTCTCTCGCTTGAAATGATTCCTATTGATCTTTTTCATCTTTGCCAAGGCAATGGTTGAAAAATGCCATCACATTGTTTTAATAATAATCCTTTAATTAGTTAAATTACACTTGTTTTTATTTTTTCAATTTATTTAATTAATTTTTAAAGAAGGCTCCATGACCAGCATGGGGCTTGAACTCATGACCCCATGATTAAGGCCAGAGCTGAGATCAAGAGCTAGACACTTAACTGACTGAGCCACTCAGGCACCCCTACACTTGTTTTTAAATTTTTATTGGTCATTTACAGTTCTTTGGCTCAAGTGCTTTATTCACTTTTCTCCACTGTGTTTATCTTATTGATTTATGAAGTTCTCTATGTACACATTAGCCCTTTGCTTGTCACTAATATTGAAAATGTTTGCATTTTAATTGATTTTTTGCTTTTGTTTTTGCCATATAGAGGTTTCCAGTTTTTACGCAGCCAAATCTATCCATCTTTGGTTCTGGATTTCATCCTTGCTCCAAGGACACAAAATTATTCACCCAGGTGGCTTCCATAACTCGAGGAGAAACCAGTGTTAAGGCAATTTCTTTTTCTTTCTTTCTTTCTTTTTTTTATTTTTTTTTATTTTTACTTATTTATGATAGGCACACAGTGAGAGAGAGAGGCAGAGACATAGGCAGAGGGAGAAGCAGGCTCCAAGCACCGGGAGCCCGACGTGGGATTCGATCCCAGGTCTCCAGGATCGCGCCCTGTGCCAAAGGCAGGCGCTAAACCGCTGCGCCACCCAGGGATCCCTCTTTCTTTCTTTTTTTAAAGGTTGCATTTATTTATTTGATAGAGAGAGAAAGAGTACGAGCAGGGAAGAGAGGGAGAAGACAACTCCCTGCTGAGCTGGGAGCCTGACGTGGGAGAGGCTTAACTGACTGAGCCACCCAAGTGCACCTGTTAAGGCAATTTCTACTAAGAAAACGAGGGGCAATAGGAAGACACCAATGAGATCATGAAGAGCCTCCAAAACAAGGCAGAGCCAGGCTCAGCCAGGACAGTCTCGTGGGGAGCTGGCTAACACGGCACTGGAGAGCTCCAAGGCAAGAACAGCTCTGGCCTAGAGAAGACTCTGGAGAAGAAAAGATGATCAAAACATGCTCACCTGATACTTTTGGCAAGCTAGCCATTTTGAGAGTCCACTAGGTGCCAGACATCCAAAGGTGTGCAAAAGTGAATGACATTCAGGCCTGGCCTTCCCATAGCTATTGTGGGGGTGGTGGGTGCCTGGGGTTGGGGTGCCAGAATGTAAGCAGATAATGACATAACATGCCAGCTGCTATGATGAGAAAGGGGTGTCATATGCTGACAAGATGTCAGAGACAACATTAAAAAAAAAAAAAAAAAAAAAAAGATCAGGGCACCTGAGTGGCTCAGTGGTTAAGCATCTGCCTTTGGCTCAGGTGGTGATCCCGGAGTCCTGGGATCGAGTCCTGAGTCCTGAATCAGGGAGTCTGCAGTCCCACAGGGAGCCTGCTTCTGCCTCTGTCTGTGTCTCTGTCTCTCTCTGTGTGTCTCTCAGGTATAAACAAAATCTTTAAAAAAAAAAAAAAAAAGATTAGAGAAGGATAAACGATTGACTCAGGACAACCCTGTGTGTGAAAAGCATTTTATGCAAGCACGCATGCATGCATATCTATGCTCACACATATGCATGCACACTTAGGTCTATTTATGCATAGAAAGTTCTGGAAGAAAGAGCTAACAGTGATTATATATGGGGGGACTTACCTCACACATCCTACCTAAACCAGTGGGATCTTTTTTACCAAGTTAATTATTTGTATAATAAAACCAATAACATAAGAGACTTGAAAGGAGGAAGAGTAAAAAGTGATACTAACTCCTTCACCTCCACCCCCACCCCCTGCCCACCCTCATCTCCTTGTATGCTGCCTTGTTCCAAAGGGGTAATTTCATTTAGATGGGTTTTATTTACTTTGCCTGAGTTCTCAGAAGACCCAAATAGATGAATTTCCACCTATCTTTCCAGAACACTTTGGGTGGGAGATGTTCCCATTCAAGGGGTTTTGTTCTAAGCTACCAGACTTCAATGCTGGAGCCTCTGAAGGTTCTAAGGATCCCTCTGTGGCTTCAGACCCTAAGCCAAATCAAAAGATTCACCACCACCTCCCCAGGGTTGTCACCATCCTCACCACAGAAATAAGGCAGGCTAAGATGTGAGCCTAGATCTTTCAGTAAACCTGAAACTCTGCTCCATACTACCTGGCCCTTCCAGCCTCGGCGTCCCCGTCTGTAAAATGGGGAGGCTTGAACTCACGCAAATGGTGTCTAGATTCCTTCACACTGTGCAGATTGACAGCTTTGAGAAACCCTATCCCAATCCCTGATTAAAAGAAGACCACTGACAAGCATTTCTAAAGTTAAATGTATTCCTTAGACTGCTCTCTACTAAAGAACACGTCCTTCCTGCTTACTTGGTTCCAAAATAGTTGATCTCTTATGAGATAAAATTGACAGAGGTCAATAAACGCTGTTCTGTTTTTAATGCACTCACTTGACAAAAATAAAAAGTTGGCGGCACTAATCTGTTTTTCCAATCTTTGTTTTTTCTTTCTGGAAAGTCTATGGGCCACACTGTGATTTCATGTCTCATGGGTGCCTATCGCCTGACGACGTCTCCAGGGTCTGAAGAGGCCATGTCTGAGAAAAATCAGACCACTGCTGTGTGATGAGCACTCATAAACCTCCCCCAGCTCCACACCATGCTTCAGGGTACCGTGCTGTGCACCCCAGACACCCTACCCTACCTTATCTGTGGCTGCCACTCCTTCCTTGTTCTTGATGGGATGTTTACCTTTCCTGACTTCCAAGAACAGCTGGATGGTATTTATGCATTTTACTGAGCTGGGTTTCTCTGGTTACTTGGTGTATCTGAGTTGGTTCTATGCTTCTTAACAGGGTAATTCCCTCTATTGGTACCCACTTCCTTTTCCAACTTCATGGTGATTTGTGATTCGTGTCGGGCAGCAGGTGAGGGGGTCAGGGAAGGAGGAAAGGGTAGGGCTGGAAGGTTCAGCCTCCTTGGTACCAAGGCCACAGCCATCCTAGTGCAGGCTCTGCCTCCTGGGGCACGTCTGATGCCCAAGCACCAAATCCTAAATGTTTCAGGCCTTACAGCGAGTCATCACCCGTCCAAGGTCAGACACAGCACAACTGAAAGAGGACAGGTTATGCGGGGGAAGAGGACATGGAATTTATCCTGACAGTCCCAGGATCCCCCATGGCGAACAGTGGGGGACAGAAGGAGGAGAGACCCCCAACTCCAGGTATACAGAAGAGTATCCCTGTAATCCACTGGCCTCCGCTCTGAAAAATAAGAGAGTCACCGACGGTTCAGAGGTTCTGCTGATCAGGGACCAGGAAACCTCAGATGCCTTTCTTTCATCCTATCCCTGAGTTCAAAGAGGTCGATCTCTCTTTTTTTTTTTTAAGATTTTATTTATTTATTTATGAGAGACACACAGAGAGAGGCAGAGAGAGAGAAGCGGAGCCCGATGTGGGACTCGATCCTATGACCCCGGGATCATGCCCTGAGCCAAAGGCTCAACCACTGAGCCACCCAGCTGCCCCTAAGAGGTGGATCTTAAGGGCCTCAGTTTCCCTGCTTCCAAAATGGGGGCTTCTGATCCATTCTCCCTACAGCACAGCCCCCAGGGCTAAACGGGCAGACTGGACAGATAGAATGCTAGAAAGAGGACATGAGAGGGATAAGTGTGGAAGAGACCTGGGCTCTTATCTCAGGCCTCAGTTTCCCCAACTGTAAAATGGGGGCAGAAGACACCTGCTCCTTTTTCTTTCACTCATCCCTTCATTCAGTTAGCAAACAGAGGTGCTTTCTGTAATCCCAGTGAATTTCCCTCCAAGCCTCACCTTGAGGAGAAAAAATTGGTTTAGAGGGGCGAAGTGATCTGCCCAAGGTCACATAGAGAAAGAGCTGAAACACAAAGAGCTTTCCAACCAGCACGATCAAGGAAGTCTTCTCTCCACTTTCGTTTTCCATAATTTGGAGCAACACAGCGCTGTGGGGGCCTCCTGGGGACAAGGACGTCTCCCCATGCTGGGCCTCACCTCTGTGCCTCCTTCCTAGCTAGCATACAGGCTGAGATTTGTCATGCCCTCTTGGCTTTGCTAAGCAGAGCCAAAACCATGTGTGAGTCAGCAGAGAATGGGTCACCAGATTTCAGAGCCACAGAGCCACAGAGCTCTAGTTCCCTCCATGGACACTAGCCCACCCTGTGGCCTCCTCTCCCTGGGAGCCTTCCCAGATTAGCCCTGTCCAGCTCCTGTGTCTGCAGCAGATCCCCTCCTCACAATCTCCCCAACCCCCATCTCCGTCTCTCTGATCCCCTCCCAAGTACCACAAAGCATCAAAAAATGGGGGTGTCCTTGGTGTCCTGTATCTCCCCAACGCCTGCAGGAATTAATGCATGCCAGCCAAATGGATGGGAGCAGTGGGAGGGTGGTAGGAGGGGACTGAGGGTTTACTAAGATGGCCAACACAGCCTTGATCCAGGGCCCGAGCCCCGCTGACAAGGCTTTAGGCTAGATTTCGCCCACACCCACTGAGTCAGGTTATCTTCTGGCACTCTCTGTCTCCCCCCATTGAATCAAGACCCACCTTGCTCAGCTCTGTCCCCAGGGCCAAGTGCAACAGGTTAGCGAATGAATGGGCACAAGGCCCTGGGACGGGGCCTGAGAAGGGTACCACTCCATCTCCCAGCCAGAGCACATCCTCAGAATCTGAGCCACAGACAGGGAAATGGGAGCCCGGACAGGCAGGGGAGTCAGAACAACAGCCTGATCCCCAGCGACTACCAAGGAGGCCGGAGCACTTGGCTCCACGCTAACTAACTAGCCAAGTAACTTTCCCCTGGACTGGGAGGGAGGAGAGAAAGGAGGTGCAGACCCCAAGCAAAAATACTATGTGGGTCTACATGAATTCAGGGACCCTGGGTGTTTTCGCTGGCCTAGAACCCAGGCTCAGAAGCTGCCCTGGTTCTGGAATAGGCAGGGGGTTGGCACCTGTGGGGTAAGCCACAATCAGGGAAGTGAGAGCCTCTCTCGAGGAGCTGTCAACAGCCTTTGGCCCCAGGGGAGGCGTGGGTGGGGTGGGGGAGTGCTCGGGCCGATCCGGACGGAGGCAGTGGGGCCTGGGCGGCCGGGATGCGGCCTCTGGAGCAGCGGAGGCACTATCCCCCTGGCTAGGGCGACGGGCTGGTCCCCCTGAGCCGAGGGATGCTGCGCTGGCCCCCGCCCAACCCGGCCCCGGTCCGGGGCGCCGCGCCGCAGCCTCGGAGGCGGGAAACGGACCTGGAGGGAGCCGGGGGCACCACCTGGGGCAGCGAGGCGAGGCCGGCGCCGGGCCCCCCCAGCCTTACCCGGTGTCGCGGATGGCGTTGGTGAGGTTGGCCCAGGCCACGGCATCCGGGTGGAGGCCATCCACCAGCTGGAACTGGCCGGTCTGGGGGTCCAGGCGCACCGAGCGGCTGCGGGAGGCGGGCGGCACCGGCCCGCTGGGCCCCCACCGGCGCCCCGAGACCGGGGTCGCGCCCGTCAGGCCGCTCAGGAGCAGCCCGACCAGCAGGGCCAGCACCAGGGCCAGCGCCAGCGCCCGCGTCAGCGCCCGGGCCAGGCGGCCGCCCGGGGAGCCGTACAGCGGCGCCACCATCACCGCGCAGGGCCCGGCCCGCAGCCGGCTCACGTGACGCCCTCCGCGGCGGGGCGGGGGCGGGGCCGGAGGGGGCGGGGCCGGCGGGGGCGGGGCCGGAGGGGCGGGGGCGGGGCTTGCGCGAGCCCTTCCGGGGTGGGCGGGGCCCGGCGTAAAGGGCCAGCGGCGCCCCCTGCGCCACCGGCTTCGCGCGCTTCGCCCGACCGCGGATGCTTCAAACTGTCAAACCTTGAGAAAAGACGCAAGCGTGGTGAGCACCCGCGCGCCTGCCATCTCTTGCTAATAGCTTGCTGTACTTACTCACTGAGCCAGGATCCACTCCTCACACCATACACAAATACAAACTGAATGATGAGCATCTAAATGTAAAAAATAAAAATGCAAATATAGAGGAAAACGTAGGTGAACTCCTGCGTAACTTGTGTGTGGGAAAAGGCCGTCTAGCTAGGACTTAAAATTCGGGTGTCATAAAAGATTAATACAGTGGACTACACAAAGTCTCCTGTGACTTTTGCATGTGGAAGAAACACCCATAAGCAAAGACAAAAGGCAGCAGACAGAGTAGGAGAAAATATTTACAACATATATTACAAATAAAAGGCCGATATCATTAACATACGAAGAAGTCTTTCCATTTGAGGAGGGGAAATGTGAAAAACAGAAAAATGGACAAAAAAATGAACGGACTATTCATGAAAAAAAGGTCTAAAATCATCCTTAAACTCATGGAAAATGCTCACTGTTGGCCATAAGAGAAATGCAAATTATAGCTATATTGTGGATAAAATCTCATAGAAGTATACACCAGAAGTTTTGAGCGCATGTAAAAACTGGTGAGATTGGAATAAGGTATGTAATTTTGTTGAAAGCAGGGTGTTAATGTCAGTTTTCTGACTTTGATCATTATATTTTGGTTATGTAGGATGTTTCGGGTTTTTTTTTTTCAAGATTTTATTTATTTATTCATGAGAGACACAGAGACACAGGCAGAGGGAGAAGCAGGCTCCCTGCAGGGAGCCGGATGCAGGACTCGATCCCAGGACCCCGGGATCCCGACCTGAGCCAAAGACAGACACTCAACCACTGAGCCACCCAGGTGTCCTCGTGATGTAGGATGTTATCTTTGGGAGAAGCTGGATAAAGACTGCCCAGAAACTGTACTACTTTTCAAGAAACTTAAAAAAAAAAAAACCCTGACTTCTCACCCATCAGATTAGAAAACATTTAGAAGCTTGACAATATACTCTCTTGATGATCCTGGGGAAATATATATACATACATGGCTGGTAGGTATGCTAAATAGAGAGGAAATAGGTAGTGTCTCAAAAAACTTCACAATCATTTACCTTTTGACCCAGCAATTCCACTTCTAAATATTTATGCATAAAGTTGTTCACGGCAGCAGCATTATTTATAATTTTAAAATATTGGAAACACTCTAATGCCCATACATAGGAGATTCACTGAGGAGCTGGATCAGCCCCACAATGGAGTACTACACGGCTGTTAAAAAAAAAAAAGAATAAGGAAGTTTTCTATAAACCGGTTTGGAGTGATACTAAGATATAATGTTTATTGAAAAAACTAAAGTGCAAAAAAGTATACAGAGCACTCTATATTTTGTGAAAGAAAGGGAAATAAAATGTACTTGAATCTTCTAATTTTTGCAAAGGAAACACAGGTGGGATAAACCCAAAACTAATGAAATTAGTTCCCCCAAGGAGGTGGGCAAGAAAGGGGTGGGAGCATGACGAGAGAGAATGACATGTCTATGAGGATATCTTTTTGTAGTTTCCTTTTTTAAATTCCAGTATAATTAACATACAGCATTCTCTTTTTGTATAGTTTTGACTTTTGGAAATGTGTTTTGTTCTGTTTCCGTTTTGTAAATGTGTTGCTATTTTGTGTAGTTTAAAAAAATACAAATCTACACTATGGGGGAAATCCATAAAGAGGAATGCAAACAGAGACAAACAAACCTGACTTATTTCAAATAAATCACAGAACACAGAATTTGCACTGAACAAATTGTAAACTCTGTGTCATGATTGGTTTCTCCAAAGTGGTATTCTGAAACTTTCTCTGTGTATGTGGGATTAAGTAAATGAATATATATACTGCTGATTTGGGATCTAGGTTTGGCACTGCGAGAAATGCAAATATGGAAAGCTAGAAACCTCGGAAGATTGTTGTGGCAGTGGGCTGAATTGGGAGTATCAGCTTCATTCAACTCGTGGCTTTTCAGGCTTTATACATGGAAGTCTACTTACACATTTCCTTCCTCTGTCCCATTAAGAAGTCCCAGGGGCAAGGACATCCCAGCGACAAGGAGCACACCTCGTGCCCTGATCCACCAAAGGCAGTCGGGATTCTACAGAGAATAAGCTAGCTTCCGGGACATCTTGTGCCTGAAACCACCACAGAGCTCCCCAGAGAAGGGTGGAACCGTGTCGACAGGGCTGAGCCAGGGTGCAGAGGCTCCTGGTTTAACCAGGACAGTTATTCAGCAGTCATATGGTAATCCCATATTTAGCATTTTGAGGAACTGCCAAACTTTTCCAAAGCAGCTGCACTCTTTTACATTCTCACCACTGCACAAGGGGTCCATTTACTCCACATCCTCTCCAACACTTGTTTTTATCTGTCTTTTAAAACTGTAGCCACCCTTAGGGGTGTGATCTAACCTTAGATGGTTAGATTGATCAGACTCTGCAAGTTTCCTGCAGCCGGTTACTGCCATTTCGAACTTTGGATAGAGTGAGGGTTAGAACCAAGGAGGGGGGAAGACATTCCTCTCAGTTAGGGGTCCAGCCTGGGCAGAGGCCCCAGACGTGGGCAGTGAGTAAACCAGCTGGGCTGAATCCAATGACAAGCCCCATCTTCAGCTTTCTGCCTGCTGGAGCCTGGCACATGCAAAGTGTATCCTTGCAGGCTTGCTGTGAGTGGAGGACAGGGATGGAGAGGCAGTTTGAGAAGGTAGGTTGAAGGTAGATGGTGGACAGTGAGCTTGGGGGACCATGGAGAGCCATGGGTGGTTTTTGAGCTGGGGAGTGAAGACAGTGAGAAAGACAGGGTTTGGGGGAGATTAGCCAGGAGGTGGTAAGTGCACAGTCATGATGTGGGAGGCAGACTGCTCTGACATTTCCTGGCTGAGTGGCCTTGAAAGAAGAGAAAGGAGGCCTGGGAAGGAGGGGAGAAGGTGGCATGAGATCACAGGATGGTTCTTGATTTGTTCCCAAAATAACTTTCTAAAGCTTCCATGGTGCCCTTCCCCCCAACCCCCCTCCACCCCCCCCCCTACCCTTGGTGAGCTGGCCCCAAGGGGTCACTACAGCTCCCTTCCCATCCCTGGAAAGGAAGGAATCACTCCCTCCGCACTGCTCTCAGTTATCACTATGGTGTGTTGACCATAACCGGTGAATACTTGCTTTACCAAATCCTCACAGCTACCCGAGAAGTCCCCACGATTACTATTCCTGTTTTACAGATGGGGAAATTGAGACTCTAGCAGGTAAAATGACTTGCCCAGGCCACGCTATTAGGAAATGCCAGAATAAGGAATCGAATTCAACTCCGAGGCCCCGGTGGGCGCTGCCGGTTGTGCCCACCACCAGAGGGCGCACTCCACCGATTTCCGTGCCTCCCTCCTAACCATGGTGCAGGGGCCCTGGCTAGAGTGGGATTGGGCCCTGTGCCCCCACTCCAACCCTCATTCACTGGGTGGGGGTCCTTGGCTCAAGTGACCAAGCAACCAACCTCATAGGGGTATTGAGGATTAAATGCAAGGTGAAAGTTAGTGGCACTCTTTTTTTTTTTTTTAAGATTTTATTTATTTATTCATGAGAGACACAGAGAGAGAGAGGCGTAGGCAGAGGGAGAAGCAGGCTCCCGGTAGGGAGCCCGATGCAGGACTCGATCCGGGACCCCAGGATCACGCCCTGAGCCAAAGGCAGACGCTCAAACCACTGAGCCACCCAGGCATCCCGTAGTGGAACTCCTAACTGTTGGTCCTCAGCACTGGTGCCTTCTAAGTATACTGTATTTGTCTAAAGTTGCTCCACTGAGAATTCTGCATGACACATCCCACTGGCCTTTGGTCCAGGTGCCTGCTGTGATCTAACCAACTGGAAGCGAGGGCAATAGCATTCTCATTAGCCAGACAGTGGGGTAATGGTTAGGAGCATGGAGTTGGGGATTCAGACTTGGCTTCAAATCCCAGCTCTGTCATTTGCTGGCTGTGTGATCTTGAGAAAGTGACCTCATCTCTCTGAGCCCAAGTGAAAAGGCGATGAGTCATTTACACCATATAGGCTCGTCCAGAGGTTTGTGGGTAGTCCTGGGCACTTTGGAAGCCTGGAAGTAATGGGACCCTCTCCTGTCCTGCCTCCTAATGTCACTTTCTTATGCACCCCCCAGCTTGCTGGGGGCCTCAGAAAAAGGAGCTGACCTTGTGTTTTAGGATCCTGTCCTGTCCCCCACACCCTGGCCCCTATTCAGGTATTACCCTTGTCACAGCTGGTTTTGAGGGCCCCACCATCCAAGGCAGCCATCCATGCAAGAAAACAGGGCTACTCAGGCAGAGAGGACACCAGTCAGGCTCAGGGACAGTCCAGTCAGTGTTCAGGCCCCCTACTGTGACAGTAGTTCCCCCCCCCCCACATGGCCTTTGATCCTCTCCACGAGTCATATGACCCCCCATGGCCACTGCCAGTCACCTTGGGTGTGCTGTGTGTGACCACAGAGCAATTCTGTGTTCCTGTAGACTTCACTCCTGATAACAGCATCTGACATCCACCTGCTGAGCACTTGCAAATCCCAAGCATCTGATGTGCATTTGTTCCTTCCATCTTTGCAAAACAAGCTTAAGAGACCCAAGACCAATTAACCCCATTTTAAAGGCAGAGAGCCAGAGTCCCAGATGAGAGGTAACTCTCCCCAGGGACAAACTCCAGTAAATAAGGTACCGGAATGGCTGATCCAAGACCTACTTCTTACCCACAAAAGAATAGGGGACCCAAAAATGAGTGGTGCTCTCATGCACAAAGTCTCACCAAAACTGATTGAACAATGCCATTTTGTACTGGCAACAATGGCAAGAGCCCCATAGAAAAATATTCCAAAGACATGAGCCAGCAGTTCATGAAAAGAAAATCCAAGTAGCTACATGCTTCTGAAAATCTGCCAGGCTTGCCAACAGGGAAAAAGTACAAATTAAAGTGATGCTGAGAAAGTGTTATTATTATCTTTTTTAATCCATTGGGTTGGCAAGAGTTAACAAATTTGTTAAAAATCAGTGCTGGTGAGCATGCAGGGAATGGGTATTCCCTGATCTGACATTGCTGGTGGGAGTGTGGACTGCTAGAGCTTCTCAGGGAAGTATCTGCTGGAGTCTCTTGACATTTAAAATACGCCCGCCCTTCAGTCTGCCTTCTGCTTTTGGGATTCTGTCCACAGAAATAAAAACAGCTGCTCCAGAGGAAAGGTCTGCAAGGATGTTTATGGAGCATTGTTAATAGAGGGCAAATCCCAGAAGCCAGGGAAGTGCCCACCAATGCAGGAGGAGCATTTGCAAAGTTATAGTGACTTTCTTTGACCAACAGACTATTAAGCAACTATTATAAAGAATGATTTTTAGACTTAACTGTCCAGGCAGGAGGGACACCCATAAAATGTTACTGATTTTTTTTAACATGCAAGTTACAAAGTGACATCAATATCGTGAGTCTGTTTTTTAATAAAAATTTAATGAAATTAAAGTTGGGATACTTATATGCATATAGTGCATACACCTGCTCTTAACTGGTTGTCTGGGGCAGGGCAGGGGCAAGGTAGAGGGGTGGGGGGTCCTTAGAAAGGGGTAAGAGGCAGAACGAATTTCATCATTCATTGTGTTGGCTTTCGGACTTCAACAGCTATTCTTTCTGCCTTTCCAATAACAAAAGAAACAAACAGAATGATATTATGTGCGAAAACACATGCCTGTGACTCCCTTCCCACCTTGATCCTCGCTCTGGCCCAACCAATCCCACTTCCTGGTTTACAACTATGAAGGTCAGGGTTATATTTCAACTTGGCTGGGCTATAGTTCCTGGTTGCTCTGTCAAGCATTGAGCTAGTTGTTGCTGTGAAGGAATTTTGTAGATGTGATTAAAGTCCATAATCAGTTGATTTCAAGCAAATGAGGCTATTCTGGATCATCTGGGTGGCCCTGATGCAATCTCAAAAGGCCTTAAGAGCAGAGCTGATGGTTCCCCAAAGAAGAGATTCCACTTGTGATGGCTCATGCCCAAGACTTTTCCACCAGCCTGCCCTCTGGGTTTTGGACTCACCCAATCAGCTCCCACAGTCTTGTAAATCGACTCCTTCCATTACATCTCTGAATCTCCATCTCCTGGTCTGGTTGAACTCTGGCTAACACCATACCCTAGGAACGTTTTTTTGCACACATACCAGGAGACATGTAAAAAGATGTCATTGGTAGCAACAACTCCAGGAACAACCCGTGTATAGCCATCAACAGAAAAATGTCCATAAACTCTGGCAGAGTCGTGCAATGACTATGACACGGCACTGAAGGTGCATGAATTAAAAGCCATATGGGACAACAGGGACGAAGGCCATGAGAAGGATGGTAAAGGAAAGAAGCTGCAGAAGAATATACAAACTGCTGTTCGATTTCCATAGAGTTCAAAAACAGGCAGAACAAAAGAAGTCATTGCTTAGGAATACTCACATAGTGATAAATGTATACATGTATATATGATAATACATTATAACATATTTATGTATGCATAATATATAACAATTTCCTATATTGTTATACGTATCTAATAAAATATATTAGAAATAATACATATATATATTGTACATATGTTTCATATATATAGAAACAAAAGAAGGTTTTATACATATGATGGGAGAATGATTTACACAATCATCAAATTGATGGTGATTTTAGGGACTCCTAACGTACTGATAAAGTTCTGTTTTTTATCTAAATGGAGGGTTTTTGTGTGTTTATTTTATTGTATTGACTATAAATAAATATTTTTGGACCCATTTTGCATATAAAATATAGTCCACAATAAAACTTCCTAAAGGGGTGCCTGGGTAGCTCAGTTGGTTACATGCCTCACTCTCGATTTCAGCTCAGGTTCATGATCTGGGGGTCATGGGATCCAGCCTCGTGTCCAGCTCTGAGCTGAGCATGCAGCCTGTTTCAGATTTTCTCTCCCAAGCCTTCTGCCCTCCCCTACTCGAGGTCACTCTAACAAAGATAAAAAATAAATTTTAAACATTTTTAAAAACAAAGCAAGCAAATAAGTAATAAGCCTCCTTTGGAAGAGGAAGCCAAGTATATATGAAATATCTTGGTGGAGGTTAACCAGATATTCCCCAGGTACAGGAAGGTGTGTTCTAGAACATGATGCTAGGGAGGCACCCAGCAGAAAATCACGGAGCGAGGGTGCACTGTTCTCTGACCTCAGCCTTTCTTCTCTCAGTTCAGGGTTCTAAGTTCTGCACACCACATGTCATCTAAATTGCTTCCACGAGGCAGTGCTAGAGCTCAGGTGAGGGCATTCTAGGAAAGCAGATTTTATCTCTCTGAAAGAGGAGACAGCAAAGGAAGAGAAGTAAGGAAAACAACGTTCAATGGCCTCATGGCAACATTTCCCAGGAGATCTCAGAGACATCTACCCAATCTTCCGTTGCCGGATCATTTAGGGGGTTTCTAAATGTCACGCAATTGTAGAAATCGCCATCCTGAACACTTGTGCTTACAGGATGGCCCACATCTTCTCTAGAATCTTCACTTCAGAAAAGCTCCGGAGCAACACGGTGGCACAAAAGGCATGTGTGTTTTTGTGGCCCTGAAGGTTGACATCTATGAATTGCCACATCATCTTCTAGAAGGATCATTTCAATGGAGACTCCCCCTGGCAATGCCAGTGGAAACACTTCCTTTGGTTTTTGAGCTCCTGAGAAAGGTAGTGAGTGCCACGTCCCTGGGGGGGTTTAAGTAGGTGTGATGTGACAATCTGCTCACTCCTAGGGTTGCTAGGATCAAGAGGGAACTTGGATTGGTTACAGGTAAGACTCAGGCACACTGAAGGAACTCTGGGTCTCTTTGGCTAAGACTGAAATTTCCGATTCCCTGGTTCCTCTTTGACATACCCCTTCAAGCCTTACGGCTTTTGCTCACGTTCCTGAGATACTGGCATTATTCCCAGAATTACAGCGTGCACTGGGGCTCCTGGACAGGGGTGCTGAGTGTTGGGCAGAGCTGGCCTGAATGATGCAGGACGCTCGGCCCCGAGTGGTAAAGGAGACTCACTTGAGGTCATACAGACCTAGGTGCAAATCCTGTTTCTGCCACTTCCCAGTGGGAGCCTTGGGGGCGAGGTCACTTTATCGCCTCAATTTTCCTGCTCTGTGAACCCAAGATCACTATAGGCCTTGCCCCATAGGGCTGCTAAATGGGACAAGCATGTGAACCCGTGCTACAAATGGAAGTCTCCAATCAACGGCCCATATTTATTTTTATCGGTTTGAGGTTTGTCCAAAAGACATTGAGGACAGGCCCAGCCCACATGTGATGCTGTGGACAGCTGTCCACTCATTGAGATCTGAGGGTCCTTTCTCCTCCTACCTCCAAAATATAACTCCCCTCTGCTGCCATGTATGCCACCTAAATATGCACCATTAGTCACTTCTGTGGAGTAACGCAGGGGGGCCAATCGTACTTTCCAGACATAGTCACATCAAGAGTTCAAATATCACACACTCTCCCTTTTTTTTAAAAAAAGATTTTATTTATTTATTCATAAGAGACACAGAGAAAGAAGAGGCAGAGACACAGGCAGAGGGAGAAGCAGGCTCCATGCAAGGAGCCTGACGTGGGACTCGATCCCAGATCCCAGGATCACACCCTGAGCCAAAGGCAGACACTCAACTGCTGAGCCACCCAGGCATCCCTCACACACTCTTCCTATGATACTACTTTGACATATCTCCCCCTGAAAGGTGGGATCCATTTTCTCTCCTTGAATCTGAGTGGACCTGTGTCTATGGTGTGTGTGACATGGTGACACAGTGTCCCTTCCACAGTTAAGTCATAAAAGGCAATGGAGCTGCTGCCCTGTCCCCTGGAACCTGTACATGCATAGTCTGAGCTGCCCCAGCCCCTGGCCATGCCATCGGAGTCCGGCTGCCTGAGGCTGCCAGGCCCAGAGGAAGCCCAGAGACCAGCCTGTGCAGAGAGATCCGACGGAGACGCCCCAATATTCCCTGTAGAGAAGAGGAACATCCAGGCAGCCCGTGGCCTCCCCAGCCCAGCCACCATGGGGCCCCAAGCACAGAAGTGACCTGCTCCAGTGCCACCCTGCTGAGCCATTCCCAAATTCTGGACTGACAGAAACCCCAATGTGTAATAAATGTGGTTGTTCTGAGGATGGAGCTATCGATACCTGGTATGAGCATGAAATCTTTCACTCAAAGTCAACATTTTCATCTACCGTGTCAGGTCCTTCTATCTTCGGCGATAATAATGACAGTGATAATGATAATACTAGCAGCTTCCATGTGTTCAGCTTTTACAAGAACCAGGTTCTTGTAAAAAAGCAGGTGACGGGGTTTACATATATGATCTGAGTGCATCCTAACTACACTCCCGGGCATGCCCTGCAGGTGCTGTTCGTAACCCCATTTCTCAGATGAGGACACTGAGTGAAGTTCAAAAAGAGTGAATGACTCTTCCAAGGTCGAGTAGCCAGTAAGAGGCTGAGTTAGGATCTGAACCTGGATTGGGTGACTTCAAAGGTCCTCATATGATGATGACCCCGTGATGTCAAAATGGCCTTTCCCAGATGGGGGCATAGGCCCTGATTCTGAACAGTGTCCACCAGGGCAAGAGCAAACCAGAGTCTCTGTCCCAGGCCCTGTTTGTCTTCTGTGTCTGTCCCCCCAAATTCTTTTCCTCCCTTGGCTCTTTCCTAGGATTTCCCAACACATACTCATCTCCTCCCCACCCCCATCCCCCAACTGCCCCCAGGGCGTGTGTGTGTGTGTGTGTGGGGGGAAGACAAGGAGATAATGATCCGCTAGTCCAGCTGAACTAGGATGGTGACATTGAGTTCTTAGGCTGGCTGGGCCACCAAGTACCAGTCAGGGCCCCATAAGGAAGGACTTTGGCTCCACACTCAGCAATTTTGGAGCTACTTCCCCAAGTAGTGGGTGGCCTGGGGAGCAATCATCCCCCCACCCCTACAGCCACTAGCTGTGGGCACCACTGTGCTGGCTGCCTGTACCTACATACAGGTGAGCTTGGCCTGCCCCCTGCTCTGATGGGCTCTCAGCTGGCCGGGGATCAAGCATGCCAGTCCCTGTATTGCAGGATTCATGGAATAATGAATGGCTGCAACAGTGCCTTCCACGGAAGGAGTATTTACTGAGCCATGAGGCAGGGAGCCTAGGGCTTTACACACAGTGTAGGATTGCATCTTGCATGTAGTAGGTACTATTAAAATCCCCATTTCTCAGGGAAGGAAAATAAGGCTCGGGGTGTGTTTACCAAGGGTTGCACAGAAACCAGAGGCTCTGAGATTGCAAATACTGCACGTTCTGGACCTCAATGTCATCAGGTACAGAGAGGGTAACTGGAGGTATGGTCTTTGAAAGCAAGGCACCTGGGAAGGTGCGGGCCCTGGCGGTTGGGGGAAGGGGACGGAGGTGGGGTTGGGGTGGGGTGCAGGACGGCGGTGGAGCTGGGCCTGGCAGTAAGAGTCTGTCGGGTGGAAAAGCCAAGTTGGCATCGGGGCAGGGAGCTCAGGGGGAGCAGGGGTGCAGCCGTGTGTAAGTGGCGGGGTGTTTAGGCCTTGGGGAGCCCTTCCCGGGCCCGGTCGGGAGTTCGGGTCGAAGAAAGAAAGGGGTGCGAGGGCTGGACGCTGAGTGGGGTCGCCGCCTGCAGCTGATGGGGGAGCTGGGCGGCCCCGGAGGGGACGTCAGCCGCAGGCCCAGCCCGCTGCCCCGCCACCCGGCACGCGCGAAGGCGGCGAGCACCCGACCCCCCGCAGGCGGGACCCGGGGACGGGGTGTGAGTGCAGCACGACTCCCGTCTGCCTCTACGTGCCAGGTTCTGCTTTTAGGAGCGGAACCACAAGGGGAGCGCTGACCCCAATCAGCAAGTGTCGCAAACTTGAGGCGTTTCAGGCGGGCCAGGCCGACGGTCTGTGGGTGAGGCGGGACCCGCCCCTCCGGGGACCTCCCCAGCACCCCTTCTCGCCGCTCATCCCCAGACGCAGCGGGGCACAAACCCTAGTTCCATCCTCTAACGCTCCCTCTTCAGCCTCCTGCCGGCGTTACCCGCTAGGTTTTAATTTTTTTTTTAATTTATTTATGATAGTCACAGAGAGAGAGAGAGGCAGAGACACAGGCAGAGGGAGAAGCAGGCTCCATGCACCGGGAGCCCGATGCGGGATTCGATCCCGGGTCTCCAGGGTCGCGCCCTGGGCCAAAGGCAGGAGCTAAACCGCCGCGCCACCCAGGGATCCCACCCGCTAGGTTTTATCTCAGCTTCCGCTCGAGCTGCAAAAGCCGAACCGACAGGCACTGGAGTGAAAGAAAGTGGCTGGTAGGGAGGACGCCACCGGCCCCCGCGCCCCGCCTCCCGGCACCGGGGCCTCCCCAGAACCGCGCGGGAGCCTGTGCCTTTAAGGGAGGGGGCGGGGCCAGCCCTCGGGGGCGTGTCCGGGGCGTGTCCGGGCGGGCCCGGCGGGGGCGGGGGCGGGGCAGGGCCGGGGCGCGCGGGGCGGGGCCGGGGAAGTGCTCGGGGCTCTGCCACCCGCGGGGCGCCCGGATCCGCGGCGGCGGGGCGGGGGGCCGGGAAGGCCGCGAGCTCGGCGCGGTGGAGGTGCGGAGCTGGCGGGTCCCAGGCCCGGCCCGAGGTAAGCGGAGCCTTCTCGTCCGGGAGGGCCGGGCGCCGGGACTTCAACTTCTCCACCTCCGTGAAGGATCGGGGAACAGCGGGGAGCAGCGCCCCGGCGCGGGTCGGGCACCTACACGGTGCAGCCGCGGAGAGCGCCACCGCCCCAGCTTCCCGTCCGCGCCGCCCGCTCGGGGGCGCCGGGTCTTCGGAGCGCGGGGCGCGGGCGGGCTCAGGAGGCGCTGCCAAGTGCTCCCTGTGGCTGAGCACCCGGGACTGGCAGCCCACAGAGGGGGCGCGTCCTGATCTCCAAGCCCGCGACGCCTGAGGCGCAAGCATTTATCGAGCTCTTATTTATGCCCCGATGGGCCAGCATTTGTCCCCATTTTGCAGACGCGGAATCAGAAGCTCAGAGAGGTGGAGTGACCTCCCCAAGGCCGCACAGCTCCTGCGTGGCTGGGGCTGAAGTGGAAACCTGGTGCCGAGTTTCAGGAACCAACAAAAGAGGGAAAAGTTAACAGGTGAGAAAAGAGCGGTGGGACAGGCCCTTTCTGTTCCTCCATTTCTCTGCTCTTCCTCTGGGGCCTTCTCCACCCCCTCCTGCCCTCAAGTCATTGAGAAATAACTATGCAAAGAATTACAAAAAAAAAAAAAAATAACGTTGTTTTCTGAACTTTGTGTCTGCTGATGGCAAAAACAAAATGTGCTCGTCCACAGCAGGTGGAAGAGCCCCAAGAACAAAATCGGTGTGCCAAGGACTTGGTTTTTTTTCCTCCAGTTTGAGGTCTTTGGAAGGACTGAAGCTGGTTTTGCCCTGGCAGTGAGGGAAAAGGCAGACGCTAGAATCCAGCTCGGCTCTGCTGCTAACAGCCTGTGTGATTTTGAGCAACTCACTTCCTTCTGGACCTTGATTTCCCCATCAGAGGAGCTGCTGTTGGCTTTGTGACTTCCTTGCCGTGTGACTTTGGGCAGGTTAGGGAACTCCTCTGAGCCCAGCCCTGTCCTCTGTAAGACAGGCAGGTACAATGACACCTCCACGGTCGTCCTGAGGACTAGAGGAGAGATGTAAGGCACAATGGCTGAGCGAGGACATGGACCTGGCTCTGGGCCCAGGTTTGCTCATCTGTGAAATGGAAATAATAACAGTCCCTCCTCTTGGCCGGTTTCAGGAATTAAATGAGGTCATCTTGTGATAAGTGCTTAGCTCACTGTAAGACCCAGAATGGCATTGCTTAGTCGTCTCAAATTGGTGGCCCAAAGGCCAAGTCCACCCCCAGAAATATGTTTCTATAGTTTTGAGGGCTTGCCAGCTCCCCACCACTGCCCGCTTCTGGTATTTATTTCACTTAGCTGGCCCCCCGGAGCTGAAATCTGTGGAGTTCCTGGATTCATCCTTCCAGCCCGGATATTCCAGTCTCAGGCTAGGGGGTGGGTGTGGGTGGGAGAGGCCTGCATCTCCATGGAGACACTATGGGGTACTTAGGAAGGAGGGCATAACTAATCCGCAGGCTGAAGTGGGGGGGGGGGTGGCGGGGTGGGGGGGAGCCTGGGGCCCTCCACAGAGCCTCCACCGGGAATGCGGTTCTACACTTGGCTTTCCTTTGTAGGGTTGGGATAGGGAGGGAGGGCAGTTTCCTCAACTGAAAAACTTTTCAGTCCCTTCGTGCACAGGCCTAGGCTCTTTGGTGACGCTGTCCCTCCTTGTCACCTCACTCTCTACAGGCCTCCGGAGCTACGGGTTGTTTGGAAGTGAAACACTGCGGAAGGGGAAGCAGAGAGTGAGGGCCGGCCTCCTTGGGGGCTGATGGCCAGCAGACAGCTGAATCTGCAGCGGGTGCTGAGTTTGTTCTGTGTGCTGCTGATGGTGGAGACGGTGTCCGGGGCCAGGGGCTCACTTACAGAGGCCCACATCGGCCCCCAGTTTTCAGCCTCAGGTGTGAACCAGACACCCATGGATGATGTGAGCATCCAGGTAGGAAGAGGGCATCAGGTGCGGGTGTATTCATCCAGTCAACAAATATTTCCTGAGCATCTACTATGTGCCAGGCACTGAGCTGAGCCCTGGGGTCTACCAGGGAACAACATAGACAAAGATCCCTGCCTTCATGGAGCTAACAGTCTTCTGGGGGGATGGAAGAAGCACAGTAATAAATTCAGGTGGTAAAATGTTAAGTGTTTTGCCAATTACCTCTCTGGGTGGGAGCTGTGATGGGGAAGGTGTATTTCCAATGATTTCAGAGTCAGTGGTCACAGGTGGCTTCTGTGAAGAAGTGATCTCTGAGCCAAGCCCTGAATGGAAAAAGGAAAATCACTTATACAGACATCTGGAAAAAGAACATTCCAGGCAAGTTTGCTAGTCTGTCTCCAGGAGAGACTAGCAAGTGCAAAGACCCTGGGGCAGCAGCAAGCTTAGTATGCCCCTGGAGCAGTGAGGAGGCCAGAATGGCTAGAACAGGGTGAATGAGGGAGAGAATGTTAAGAGATGAGGAGATGGGGATGAAGAGGTAATTGGTGGTCAGATTACAAAAGGCTTATAGGCTGAGACTAGGAGATGATATTTGTTTACAATAGTTGGGGGCCGTGGAGGGTTTTGAGCAGAGGGATGTCAAAATCTGATTTATCTCTTCAAAGAAGCTCTCTGGCTTCTCTAGGGAGAATGAATTGAGAGGAGCAAGGGTGGCCGCAGGGAGACCAGTGGGGGCTTTTGCAGTTATCTAGGTGAGTGGTGGTGGTGGTTGGGGATAGGAAGGGATTGGAGGGATTTAAGATAAATATTGGTGGCACAACGAGCGAGAGGTACTGATGGGTTAGACAGAAGGGCATGGTGGTAGAGTAGAAGAGAGATTTTGGAGGGGGGGGTTAGAGGGTGGATAGTGGTGCTGTTGACTTGGATGTATGGAGGGAGGAAGAATGGGACCATCTTGGTGAGAGGCAGGAAGTCTTCCTCCCAAGGCAGAGAGGGGATAGGTCACTGAGACAGGCCGTGGGAACTTGAATCACACCATTCTGATGTCTGTAAGCAGAGGACAGGTCACAGTGAAGCCTGAGTTAAAGACTGAAGGCAGGGGACTGCTCACTATGACCCTCTGGAGTCCCTTCCACCTGCAAGGGCCTGGAGATCCTTCCATTCCCCATTCCCAGGAGAATGGAGTAACAGGCTCCACCCCCCCACCCCCCACTTGACCTGAAGGGCTGAGTGTTTGGTGCCCATGCCAACTTTGTGGGGCTGCAAAGTACCTTCATGCCTACCTTCAGAGGCTGGTGAACGGGTCATTATACCCATTTTATAGAAGAGAAAGTGGTTAGTGGTTACTGTGGTCATAAAATTCACTGCTACCTCTCCAAGGAGAGGGGCATGCTCCTCGGGGCAGGAAGACTGCGGTAGTCTGTGGCTTGTGCCAGATAATCTCTGAGTTATTGAGCACTTAGGCCAGCGCTGTGTCAAGCTCAACAAATTCTCCCCTAAACCTCCAGTGATGGGTCTAAACATCTCTGTGCTGTAGATCAGGGTGCTAAGGTTTAGGGAGGGGAAGCTGGCCAGAGCCAGGAGAGGGCCAAATATTTCCCTGGGTGTCCTTAGTGACTCAGGGAAGAGGATGAGAGGGAACAGGGAAGAGCTGAAAAGTCACCCACCCCAGACTCAGAGCAGTGCCATGTAACTACACCACCCAGGGCAGAGAGCTGGGGACAGGTGGTGGTGGGCCTTGGCAGGGGTGGTGGAGGGGCGGGCATGACCCCCTCAGGATGGGTGCAGGGAGGATGCAGAGGAATGTGATCCTGGAGGCTGACTGGGGGACCTGCCTTGCTAGCTCACGCTGCTGTCAGGGAGATGGAGACAAGCTGGGGTGGGAGTGTCTCCCTGCATCCATCCTGGCTGACCCTGAGGATGGGGAGGATGGAAGGAGAGCAGGCAGGAAGAGGCTACCCTTGCCGAGTTGGGCTGTTTCCCCAGGAGCTTCAGCTAGTAACTTTCAGGCAGAGCTGAGTTTGAGGGGTGGGCTATGTGCCCTTGGGCAAGTCACTTTGCCTTTCTGTGCCTCAGTTTTCTAATCTGTTAAGTGGAAAGAATTGTGCCGACCTCCGGGGCCTGTCATGAAGACTGAGTGAGACGGTGCCCAACACAGTGTGTGGCAAAACAGTTATGAGGACCTCCTGTGTGCCAGGCACTGGGCAAGACTTTGGCAGGAGAGGTAGACACTACAGAAGTCTATGATCCTACAAATAACTGGAGATTTCAAAACACATAAGTACTTGGAAGGAGAGGACCTGGGGTGGTGAGAATTTATAACTGGGGGATCTACCATAGGCTGGAGGTGGTTAGGGAAGACTTCCTAGAGGAAGCATCTGGAACTGAGGATTGGAGGATGAACATGGATTAATGAGGACAGATGGAATGGGGTACTGGGCCGAAGGGACGGCAGGGGCCGTAAGTACAGCGGGCTCGGTGTTGTATCGGCAGAGAGCCAGGGGGCAGGACTGGGGTGATGGCCAGAGAGTTCAGAGTCCAGTAATCTCACCCGCCGCATGGTGTTGGTGGGAGTTCAGAGAGGGCTGAAGGGTGTGGAGCCCCACGATTTGACAGTTATTTCTCTTTAAATTATGGTGAAATATACATAACATAAACTTCACTATCTGTGAACTTTTTCTGTGTGCTGTTCGGTGGCATTAGCACGTTCACACTGTCATGCGGCCGTCCCCGCGATCCACCTCCAGAACTCTTCAATCTTGCGAAACCGAGATTCCATTAAATGAGAACTCCCCATGTCCTCCTCCCCCCACCCCTGCTTTCTGCTTCAGGTCTCCAGGAGTTTGACTAGTCCAGGTACCTCCTATCAATAGAGCTAATGGGTGTTTGTGTTTTGGTGACTGGCTTATTGCACTGAGCATAGTGTTCTCTATTACGGCTGCCCAGAAGGTTCATCCGTGTAGCACGTGTCAGAACTCCCTTCCCTAAAGGCTGAGTAATGGTCTGCCGTATGGATATGCCACATCTTGTTCATCCATTCATCATCCCTCAGGGACATTCCAGTGGCTTCTGATCCTTTTGGCTGTTGTGAACATGGGCATGCACATTTTCTCTCTGAGACCTGGCTTTCTGTTCTTTTTTTTTTTTTTTTTTTTTGGCTTTCTGTTCTTTTTGGTATATACCCAGAAGCGGGTTTACTGGATCATAGGATAATTCTACTTTTTCCCACTGTTACCGAGAAGGAATGGACATCCAGCACTTTGCAAGTGTAAGGCCTACAACACAATGAGTCAGCTTACATATATTGTAAAACGGTGACCATAGCCTGGTTAATATATCTCATCTCGTATAGATATTTTATTTACTTTTTGTTTATTTTTTAAGATTTTATTTATTTGTTTATGGGAGACACAGAGAGAGGCAGAGACACAGAGAGAGGAAGAAGCAGGCTCTTTGCAGGAAGCCGGATGGGGGGGCTCAATCCCAGGACCCTGTCACGAAGCTGAAGACAGACACTCAACCACTGAGCCACCCAGGTGCCCCGATATTTTTTTTAGAAAAAAGAAAAAAATTTTTCCCCTCATGATGAGAACTCTTACGATATATCGTCCTAACAGCTTTCATACCTACCAGAGAGCAGCTCTAACCGGTCACCGTGCTGTGCGTTACATCCCTGTACTGGTAACTCTCTTCAATTTTGGGGGGGAATCGCCGTGTTTTTTTCCCCACAGCCCCGCACCACTTGGCATTCCCACCAGCAGTGCACAGGGGCTCTGACTCCTCCCCATCCCGGCCAATACTTGCTATTTTCTGGCTTTCCTTTATATAGTAGCTATCCTAATGGGCGTGAGGTGGTATTTACAAAGCGTTTAACAGAAAGTTTGAGAAGGGGGAGGGACCTCTCCAGGCAGAGGAGGACAATGCTTAAGCAAATGCATGACATGACGATGGATAAATATCCATTATATAGAGCGCTGCTTCGGCAAGTCAATAAGAAGAAGCAAACATTCCAAGAGAAAAGGCTGGCAGTTCGAAGGAATACAGATGGCCATCAGCACACGAGAAGGGCACTGACAAGTAACCAGGGGCTTGCAATTGAACAGTGAGGAGGTTCCTACCACCTCGGCCTGGACAAGGCTTAGTGGCAGGTGCAGGTGCGAGTGTGTATAAGTGAGGTTTGAGGGAGTGTATTTTGGCAGAACCCATCAAATGTCTAAGCTACTTGTCCTTTAGCAAGAGGGATGGGTCCAGCCCGTATCTTTTGGATGCTACCATTTTGGTGGGTTTCTGTTGACTTCTAGTTGCCAGCATCTTTTTCCAGAACTGCCCATAAGCATGGTAGGCAGGAAGTGCCTACATGGGAGGCAGGTGAGGATGCTCCTCAGCATCCTCACCTGATGTCCAATAGGAGTCGGTGTATAAATACCACAGCTCCCTTGCCCCTGGGATTACTAGCCCTGGGAGGGCTGTCCCAATCTGGCCTCGCTGGCCTTCCTCCTCCCATGGCCCCATTGTGATGCTTGTATTTCATACACTTCCCAAACATGTACTTACTCATAAATTCTTGTTTCTGGGGGAACCCAGACTATGATGCACTCTGACTCAGTACTTTTACTTCTAGAATTCTCTTTTTCAAAATATCCTCACATGCACTCAGAGAGTCAGTCATGTGAAAGGATGTTTGTTGCTGGGAATACTAAAAAATCGGGCGATATGCCCACCGCTGGGGAAATGTTACCCTTCCCCCCTGGCTGCCTCTCATGTGTCATTCAGGGCATGAAATGTTCCCCTGATGTTTAAAGGACTCTACAGGAGGGATGCCTGGGTGGCTCAGTGATTGAGCATCTGCCTTTGGCTCAGGGCATGATCCTGGGGTCCTGGGATCAAGTCCCACATTGGGGTCCCCACGGGAAGCCTGCTTCTCCCTTTGCCTATGTCTCTGCCTCTCTCTGTGTCTCCCATGAATAAATAAATAAAATCTTTAAAAAAAAAAGACTACAGGGAGTCCACAGGGAGTGTGATGGCTAAGGACAGGGTTCTAGAACCTCAAACCAATTGGATTCCAACTCTGTCTACCACTGAGGGGACCCAGGACATGACCTTAGTCTCCTTATCTGTGTATGGGGTGTGATAATAGTCTCTTCCTTGCAAGACTGTGAGACAGATTAATTGAGATAACATTTTAAGGTCCTAGCACTGTGCCTGGCATATAAAAATTACTCATAATGCTTTGACTTTTATCACCTTCCTCATCATTACATGTACCAATATATTAATAGATGGCATTTAGGTGAAGTGGTAAAAGGGAATTATAGAAACAAGAGATTTGAGGTGGATCCATTTCCGTAAAACAAAACCAACTGTGTAATAGGTTGTATATACAAGGTCGTTATGCCCGTACAGGGCCTCTGGAAACTGATCGTGGTAGGAATTTTGGACAGAGGTGGAATTATGGGGGTAGGGATGAGAAAGGGGAATTTAGAAATCTTTATATATTGTTTGGTTTTTGTTTTGGGAAACAAAGACGTATTCGTGAATTAGTTGTGTAAACAACTTTATTAAAAAAATTAAAGTGCACAGTTGACACTTGGAGGGTGTTGGGGGTGCTTAGGGGTTGGGCTGAAGGAGGTGGTCTTCAGCTACTTACAAGGTCCTGGTCCAGCTGCCCTCAGGGTGTTGACCCCTGACGCCCCGCTCCATCCCTTCCTGCAGTGTCGTGAGGTGTGCAGCCTGAATGTCTCTGACCGTTGTGACTTCGTCCGGACCACCCCTGACTGCCGCAGCCAAGGGGGTTACCTGAATTACCTCGAAGGCATCTTCTGCAGCTTCCCACCTCACCTCCTCCCTCTGGCCATCACACTCTATGTGAGGCCCTGGCCCAGGGGTTAGGGGCTGAGCGGGGCTGGTGGCCCAAGTTGGACCTAACCGTTCCCTTCCCGCTCTGCACCCCCTCACCCCCCACCCCCCACAGGCTTTCTGGCTGTTTTACCTGTTTCTGATTCTGGGAGTCACCGCGGCAAAGTTGTGAGTGTGGCCTTGGGCTCACATCCGGCTTATAGATGGGAACAGAGTCCCCGGGAGGCTGGCATTCGGGTGACCCCGGGTTTAGGGGAAGGATGGCCGTGAAGGCACACAGTTTGCTTTTCCTCCGTAGCTTCTGCCCTAACTTGTCTGCCATCTCCACCACGCTCAGGCTCTCCCACAATGTGGCAGTATCCTTTAGTCCCAGGCCTGGGCCCCGGAGGCCGGAGGGCGGCTGGAGGGGTGGCTGGGAGACGGGGTGGCGACTTGTGGCCCCGGAAAGGTCGGGCCGGGGCCCCTGCTCTGCTGCTCTGTGTCCCCTTGACATGCTCCCCCCATGGCGTCACCTTCCTGGCGTTTGGGAACGGCGCCCCTGACATCTTCAGCGCCCTGGTGGCTTTCTCGGATCCGCGCACAGCTGGCCTGGCCTTTGGGGCGCTGTTTGGTAAGAGCGGGGGCAGCAGGAGCAGGCGGTGGGGCAGCGGGAGTGGCCACGGGGCGGGCTGAGCTCGGTGTCTCGTCATCCAGGTGCTGGTGTGCTGGTTACCACCGTGGTGGCCGGTGGCATCGCCATCCTGCGCCCCTTCACCGCCGCCTCCAGGCCCTTTCTCAGAGACATCATTTTCTACATGGTAGCCGTGCTCCTGACCTTCACCGCGCTCTACCTCGGCAGGGTCACGCTGGCATGGGCCCTGGGTGAGCAGCCACAGGGTTAGGCAGGGTCATCCCGGGGCTGCCAGGTGGGAGGCCGGGGGGCGGGGTGGGGAGGACACGGGCAGGTGGCCAGCAGGACAGAGTCACTTTTGGTTCCAAGTGAGGGAAACTCTACTCAAAGCTGGCTTGAGCCAAAAAGGGGAACATATGGTTGAGATAACCAAAAGGGCAGGGTTTTGGAGACTGGGGTGATGTTCTGGATTTTCAAAATGTCACATTTTAACAAGCAGTGTAGCCAGGTTGCTGACTGTGGCTAGCAGGGTCCCTGCAGTGTACACTCTCCACTCGTGATCCATGGATAGAGGCACAGTTCACAGAGGGTTATGGAAACCACCGAGGGACACTGGGATGCAGGGATGTCCAGGGATCCACCGGGGACCAGCAACAGTAGGAGCCCTGAGAGGCAAGGGGTTGGTGGCCAGAGCCTAGCGAGGACTGGAGGCCTAGACCTAGTGCCACCAAGCACAGGCGACAGTCACAGAGGATCCCAGGTTCTGCCTGGGACAGGGCCCACACCAGGGAGGCAGCCTGGAGAAAGTACCACAGACTCTCTCTTGCTGCCTTCTGATTTGTCATCAGGCCCCTTTGAGCCAAACCCAGTGTAGCCAGAGCTCAGGGCACAGAGTGGGACACCAACCCTTAGCACCTGAATAGGGTCCTGGAGGCCCCTGTCTGTGCCAGGTATTACCTCTTTGATTGCCAGATTATGGGGGGCAGGAAGGGAAGACAGGCCAAGGAGAAGCAGGGTAGCGGGCAGGCGGGGGGGCGCTCTAGGAAATGGCCAGTTACCTACTGGTACTGGGCTAGGCCAACACAGACCACCACCACCAGGCACCAGCAATAGAACTGACAGTGCTTGTTCTCTGGGGCTGTGGCCAGGACGCCACTTGGTGACGGCTTGCACCCTTGTCTGCAGGTTACCTAGGCTTGTACGTGTTTTATGTGCTCACTGTGGTTCTCTGCACCTGGATCTACCGATGGCAGCGGAGGAGATCCCTGGTCTACTCCATGCCAGGTACTCCAGGTAAGGGTCTGAACTGAGCTCCCAAGGGAGGCCAGTGGGGGCTGGCACCCTCTGCGCCCTTCACTACTCCCTTACATCTCTGGAGGCCAACGTCATTGTCCATCTCCTCTTTGTGCTTTTTCTGCTTGTTTTACCAAGGTCCCACCTGAATACTTTTGTTTGTGCTGATTTCACTTTCATCCTCAGTTTGTCCGGTTTCACCGGCTCTTCCTCCTCCATGCTCTTTCCAGGGCAACATCTGGCTAAGGGCTGTCACTGCTAACATCTGGTAACGATCCCCCTTCCCCCGGGTTTGAGCCCAAATGCCTCCATATACACCAATAGGTGTACACACGAACACACATGCCTACATAGCACACACACATACAAATACATGTGTGCACAAATAGGTGCAGGCACACACCTACATGACACACAGACGTACAGATATACACATGCACAAGTATATATACATACATACCACACACATACGCAAATCCATATACAACACACGTACGAACATACACAGTTGACTGGTGAACAACGTGCAGGTGCCAGTGACTCCCCCTACAGGAAGTCTGCTGTGATTTTTCCTCTCCTCCCCTCTGTCAACTGAGCCTTCAGGGTTCAGCACAGATCACGCCTGTGTTGTCTTCTAGACCCATCGTAGCCCATCAGGCTGGAAGAAAAGGAGAAATGAGTCCTGGAGAGAGGCCTAAAGTCACACAAAGGCAGGATGGGGACTAGCAATGAAAAAGACTATTTTCCTTTTAGGCCCCTCTTTGCTGGGCTCAGGCTGAGGACTTCCGAGAAAAGTTTCAGACTGAAAAAGAAAAATACGATGGGGTCCAAATTCTGAAAAGTACAAAATGGAAGTCAGCAAATATTTGAATTGTGTCTTCGAATGTGCTTGTTAAATTTGGCTTTGTAGCTACATCATCACATCTGAAGATGTTTTTTGAGTTAGACTCTCTCACTCAATAAGAATCCTGAGCATTCCTGGGGATTGCTGAGAAATGCAACATCCAGAGGGCCCAGACACTTGCACCCTGAGAGCAGCCCTGGCCCTGAGGGGTCCTGCCCTGGCCTGGTGGTGACGAGGGTCTAGGCCTCTTAGCTGGCTCGTGTCACACACCCCTCTCTTCTACAGAAATGCTCTCAGATTCTGAGGAGGAGCCAGTGTCTTCCAACAGCTATGACTACAGTGAGTCTGGACTCTGTGCCCAGCGAGGGTGGGGGCACCAGGGCAGGGCTGGGGGCACGGAGTGGGGAGATGGGGTCCATGAAAGCAGCCTCACCTCCCATTGCACAACTGTTGAGCCAGGCCCTGGGCTGTTCCTTCTTCCAGAGGTTTGGCAGGATTTGGGGGAGCAGAGAGGGTCTCCTGGAGGCTGAGCCCGCCCTGGACACATGTCCCTCTCCCCCTTGTACGCCCAGGTGAAGAGTACCGGCCACTGCTCTTCTACCAGGAGACTACGGCTCAGCTCCTGGCCCAGGCCCTCAACCCCCTGGATTACAGGAAGTGGAGGAACAAGCCGGTGTCCTGGAGGGTCCTCAAGGTGTTCAAGGTAGGAGGGGGGACCCTGGAGCCAGGCTCAGGGTTCCTTGACAGCAGCAGGACAGTGGCCACTCAACCATCTCCAGCTCAGTGAGAGGAGAGGGGCCAGGGTCTGCTGAGACCCTCTCAGAATAGATGACCTGGGACTTGATAGGGAAATCGAATTATAGTTTGGCTGATGGCCTGCCCTGCCCCCCATGGAGGAAGGATTGCATCTGGGACAGAGGGAGAGAGGAAGGAACCCCTCCTGACTTGGTGAGGGGGGCCCTGGGGCTGGGATGAGGGAGTAGGTCAAGGGGAGTTCAAATGAGGACAAGATTGGATTGTTCTGACCATTTGCTGCTTTCATGGGCTGAAGTTTCCTGAGGATTAGATCCTAGTGGGGTGCCCAGGCCAGTTTATGGAAGGCACAGCTGTAGCTGCCTTCCACCACCCAGAACAGAAGAGGCAGGGGTCTCACCTCACAGCCCTTATCTCCTCCTGGACATAACTGGAAGTGACCAACATGAATAGGTTTTAGGCTTCCTCAGTCAGAGAGGGGGGCAAATAATGGAACTATATTTGTACTCCACACTGGCTCTGGCAGCATGATGACCTTGGGCCTCTCTGAGCCTCAGTCTCCTCCACTATGAAATGCAGAGAATGATAGTGCCTTCCTTCTGGTGTGGTCATATTTATAAGTTATTGAGGCAACAATGCTGTGTAACAAACAACCCCCCAAATCGCCCTGACGTACAAGTGACACTATTTTCTCTCGTTTGTCTGGAGGGACTGTACTTCATTCAGGCTGTGTTTGGAGGCTCAGGTCTGCCCAATATCTCATTCTGGGGTCACTGGGTACTTGGGGGTGTGCCCTTGTCTTGGCACAAGAGGCCAAAGCAAACTTCACAAGCACATTTTAAGTCTCTACTCCTATCGCACTCCCCAACCGCCCACTGGCTGGAGCTAGTCACCTGGCCTCGTTCAACATCAGTGAGGCAGGAAAATATATTCTGCAGACTCTAATCACTTGACAGAGTATGTGGGCGTTTAACTGTGTTGCAGGAAGGAATTGTGAACAGTAGCAGGCCTCTTACAGTCATTGTGACAATTTAATAAAAACTAATGTGTGAAAGGCTGAGTACGATGCCAAACAGCCATGCCTCATTTCATCGCACTTGGCTTTACTAAGCTTCGCAGACACTGCGTCTTTTACAGATTGAAGGTTTGTGGCCACCCTGCATTAAGCAGGTCCACTGGCACCACTTTTCCAAAAGCATTTGCTTATGCCATGTCCCCGTGTTACATTCTGGTGTTTCCTGCAATATTTCAAACTTTTTGCTACTACTATATTGGTCGTGGTGATCTGGGATCGGTGATTACACCTTGCTGGAAGCTCAGATGATGGTTAGCATGTTTTAGCAATAAAGTATTTTTTAATTAAGGAATGCACATTTTTTGAGACACCATGCTACACACTTACTAGACAGTGTCACATAAATGTAACTTGTATATGCACTGGGAAACCACAAAATTCATTTGACTCGCTTTATTGCAACATGCGCTTTACTGAGGTGGTTTGGAGGTGAACCCATGATGTCTCGGAGGCTTGCGTGTAGTGAGGGCTCCATCCATGTTATTGTTAATTTAGTTATTGGCTGGGACCACAAGGTGTGGAGTCCATTGGAGCTGGCCTTGTATTCCAGCTTCATGTCCCTTTCTGTGTGTCTTTGGAAATATTCCTTAACCTCTCTGAGCCTCGCTTTCTTTTTCCAGAAGGTGAGAAAAATAATAGTTCCTATGCACGGGGTTGTGTGGTCAGGAGTAGTGGATGAGGTGCCGTGGTCAGCTGAGTAATGGCCCCCCCAAAGATGTCCATGTCCTGATCCCCTGAAACGTGACTATGTTACCTTCATGGCAAAAGGGATTTGCAGGTGTGATGAGGGTCTAGAGATGCAGAGCGTCTCCTGGATTATCCGGGTGGGCCTGATGTCATCACAAGGGTCCTAATAGGGAAAGACAGGGGGCAGGGGGGCAGAGTCCGAGGAGATGTGATCCCAGAAGCCCAGCTGGGAGTGACTGGGGGCTACAAGCCAGGAGTGCAGGTGGCCCTGGAAGCTGGAACAGGAGCGCGGCCCTGCCAACCCCTTGGTGTTGGGACGCTGTTCCCCAGAGCTCTAAGGGAATACATTTGTGTTGCGGAAGGCACTGGTTTGGGCTTGTGTTCCAGCAGCAGGAGGTGACTACTTCGGGGGCTTGGCCTGGGCCTGCCCAGAGCCCGTGCCTCAGCCACAAGAGCCACATTCTTGCATAACTGAGCGCAGGGTGCCTCCAGCCCGGCGCACCTCCCTGGTGACACCCTCCCGCCTTGGCACACTTGACAGCTGCCCGTGGAGTTTCTGCTGCTGCTCACCGTCCCCGTCGTGGATCCTGACAAGGAGGATGGGAACTGGAAGCGGCCCCTCAACTGCCTGCACCTGGTGATCAGCCCGCTGGTCTTGGCCCTAACCCTGCAGTCGGGGGCCTGTGAGTATCCCCTCCCCCAGGCTAGCCCACCGTCCTCCTCCTCCCCGCATTCCAGAGTTTTCTTCTCAACCACACCTGGGCCCAGGGCTGGAGGCAGAATCCTGGGCAAACAGCAGGCGCTGAATATATGATTGGGCCGTAAGGGACACCAGCCGCCCACGCTCCAGTGGCCCAGCGCCACTGGCTGCAGAGGGAGGCTGGGCACGGCTGGCCCTTGGACCAAGTCTAGCCTCTGCTCCTTCGCCTGCGTTACAGTGTTTGCAGATTCCACATCAGAGGGCAGGTCTGGCCTTCCCAAGATCCGGCCCGTTCCTGAGGCAGGATCAGCTGGAGCTGAGAAGGGAGGCCTGATGGAGTGGGGGTGCCCACTGTCCGCATCAGGGCAGCCCCCTCCCTTGCCTATTGGGGCGCCTGGCTGGGGGATTGGAGGTTTTTCTGTTGGCTCCAGGCTGTCTCTGCCCTTTCTGACGTGCTCTGGCTCAAGAAATGCCCAGTGTTGCCAGGCGTCTTCCGGTTCCTGCTGCTTTGCCTCTTCCTGTTGTCTATCTTTATTTATTTTTTATTTTTTTTGGTTATTGTTGTCTATCTTTAATATCTCATGCTGCTGTTCCTCTCTGTCTCCTGGGCACCACCTGGAGGTAGAGGAAGTAGGGCATTGGTGGCAAATGCATGGCTGGGCTCGTCGTTTTTTGCTGTAACAAGGTCAGTAAACTCCCTGTGGGTCCCCTCCCAGATTTATGGGGCAGGCGGGACACTCTGAGAGAGCCCACCAGGGCTCCGGTGACCCCAGAGCCGAGAAGGGTGCCCCCTTAGGGGTGCCAGCTGTCTGGTTCATGCGGCTCTCATTCCCCCGGGCAGGGGCACTGCCGGGGACTCACTTTCATCTCTGTGGCTTCTTAAAAGAGTGGACTCCCAAGCATCAGTCATTCATGAGCCATCTTCTTGATTTTTCTCCCATCGTATACTATTTCTATTTGACGTTTTTCTCAAATCTGCTGTTTTTAAACTTAAATTTATTGAAAAGGAAACTATCACACATGCACCAATAGGAAATTGGCTTCATTGACAATGCATTCAAGGTAACTACAAAGATAAATTCAATAAAAATAACGCATCTGAGCCAGGAGCCCTTGCTCCATAGGGCGTGTAGCAGGTGTTAGAGACGTTACAGACCTATTAGCACCAATGGAGACTCTGAAGGAGAAATCGCTCGCCTGAGATGGGATTCTGACGTGGTAGCGTCTTGTCCACGTTCAGCACCATCTGGTATTAACGGGTCCACACTGGGGAGGTACTGGTTCAGGCTAAAGCATTTGTGACTCCCTTCCGGGCTGAGCCTAAGCAGAGCCTCCCAGCCTCCTCCCTCTCTAGGCGACCCCCAAAGCCATCTTTCTAAAGTGCTGCTTTTCCTATGATATGGTCACTTCTCCACTCAAAGACCTCCATGGCTCCCCGGTGCCTCTTGGTGCAAGTCCCCCCCCTCAGCCATCCTTAAGGCAGCCTCATCATCCTCTAGTCTCTTCTGCTTGGTTCCTTCCCACCCAGCTCTCCCTTCTTCCCCTGCAGCCCTTGTACCTTCTCTTTGCTTATGCCTCATTGTACATCCTCAGCACTTGAAGAAGCCCTTCCCGACCACCCCACACTCCAGCCACCTCCTAAAATTCCCCCAGAACAGGTGTGGCAAAAACAGAGAAAGGGCCCACGCTCGGGTGTCAGGTTCCAAAGCTAGTACCACTGGTCAGAAATGTGTTCAGTGAAAATTGCCTCCTGCGATTCACACAATGTGTGGTGGACACGACTTTGTGTATCAGCCCCCTCATGTAATTCTTTTTTTTATTTTTATTTTTATTTATTTATGATAGTCACAGAGAAAGAGAGAGGCCGAGACACAGGCAGAGGGAGAAGCAGGCTCCATGCACCGGGAGCCCGATGTGGGATTCGATCCCGGGTCTCCAGGATCGCGCCCTGGACCAAAGGCAGGCGCTAAACCGCTGCGCCACCCAGGGATCCCCCCCTCATGTAATTCTTATGGCAGCTGACATTGGACAGCCAATGAGCTAGACTGGAAAAGAATAAGAGGAAAGTCTTGATAAAGTGTCTGGGCAGCCAAACCATCCATTGCCTTTGAGACCAGTACTGACTCCCTAGTGTTGAAAAGGGTTGTGTGGAGAATTCTGGAGCATATTGCCTGCCTGTAGGGTTTTCAGGTTTTGAATATTAAGCCTCTGGAACTTTCATAACTTTTTTTTTTAAAAGATTTATTCACGGTGGCTCAGTTGGTTAAGCATCTGCCTTCAGTTTAGGTCATGATCCCAGGGTCCTGGAATCGAGTGCCATGTCAGGCTTCCTGCTCAGCAGAGACAAAGTCTGCTTCTTCCTTTCCCTCTTCCTCTGTGTGCTTGTTTGCTCTGTCTGTCTCTCAAATAAATAAATAAGTCTTAAAAAAAATAAAGATTTATTCATTTATTATTTTGGGGGTGGAGGGGCAGAGGGAGAGGGAAGGAGAAATGTCAAGCAGACTCCCTGCTGAGCATGGAGCCCAATGCAGGACTTGATCCCACGACCCTGAGATCACGACTTGAGCTGAAATCAAGAGTCAAATCCTTAGCTGACTGAGCCACGTGGGCGCCCCCAGAACTTTCATAACTTTTAATGGGTTGGTTTGTGGAGTGGACTTACCAAGAGAGCAGGTGCTGGGCTCCAGGACCGGGGGTAAGGGTTGGGTTTGACTGTACAGTTCATTTAGCTAAGTGATGCCCATCCATTGGCCATGCCTGGCTGGAGGGTGCTGCCTTGAAGCTCAGTTCGAAGAAGCGTCACTATGATGGTTGATTAGTGATGTCTGCCATGGGCCTGGAGGGAACAGTGGTGGTGAGTGGGCTTAGCATTCCCATCCTACCCTCATGGCAAAAGGCTGGGGATAGTCTATCGTCTGCCTTCTTTCCAATATGGCTAGCTTCTGGGCAAGGGCTCTGACTTTAATTTCCCTGTCCTTCTGAAGTACCTGGGATAGCTCTGGGGACACTGTATGTCCAAACAATTGAGTATAAGTGAGCTTTGTCCCTGGGTCTCTCCACCAGGCCCTCCCACCCATCCTGGGGAAAGGGTGCGTCCTCTGGGAGCTGGGGCCAAGCTGAGGCGGTGCCAAGTCCCAGCTCCCTTTCTTGCCTCTCTGCAGATGGTGTCTATGAGATAGGTGGCCTCGTTCCTGTCTGGGCCGTGGTGGTGATTGCGGGCACAGTCGTGGCTGCCGTGACCTTTTTCGCCACCTCCAACAGCGAGCCTCCCAGGTTTCACTGGGTAAGAATCCTTAGCACTCCAAGGTGGGGCAGAGGGGCACTGGAATCTCCAGGAGGATGTCCGGTTCGTGCCCCTGGGGCAGCCAGGCCAGTAATCACTGTTCGTGATGATGGGTCTTTAAATTCACTTTGAGTAGTTTTGTAACTGTTCGAGGTTCTCTCTCTCTCTTTTTGGTAACAGCTTTTATTTTATTGAGACGTCATTCACATACCATACAATTTGCCTATGTAAAGTATGGGATTCGGTGGGTTTTATTATACTCATAGAGTTGTACAACAATCACCACTATCAGCTTTAGAGCCTTTCAACACCAAAAAAGAAACCCCATGAAAGGGCAGTCGCTCCCCTCGCACCTTCCCCCCCACCCCTGGCCACCGCCAGTCTGCTCTCCAGGTCTGTGAAGTTGCCTGTTGGTGACCTTTTCATATAAATGGGATCATATGATACGTGGTTTTTTGCAACTTTGCATCATGTTTTCAAGGTCCTTGCATATGCACTGGGCAGGGATTAGCGAGTCCCTCCTTTTCATGGCTGACTACCGTCCACTGTACGGATGCAGCACGCTTTGTTTTTCTGTTCATCATTGGTGGACACGGGTTGTTTCTACTCCAGGGATGTTACAAGGAAGACAGCTGTGACATTTGTGTAAAAATTCGTGTCTGGAAAGAGGCTTTGCTTCTCTTGGTGTATTCCTGGGTGAAGCTGCGGGGTCAGACTTATGTTTCTCTTTTTGAGGAACGGCCAGCTTCTTTTCTGCTGCCCTCTCGAGGAAGCTTGCTTTCTTTCTTTCTTTCTTTCTTTCTTTTTCTTTTTCTTTTTCTTTTTCTTTTTCTTTTTCTTTTTCTTTTTTTTCTTTTTCTCACAGAGAGAGAGAAGCAGAGACATAGGTAGAGGGAGAAGCAGGCTCCCTGCAGGGAGCCTGATGTGGGACTTGAGCCCAGGACCCTGGCATCACACGCTGAGCCGAAGGCAGACGCTCAACCACTGAGCCACCCAGGTGTCCAGCACCTGTGTTTCTAACAGCCAGGTTCCAGGGATGGAGCGGTCTGGTGTTTGCAGTTGGTTTTTTTTTTTTTTTTTTTTCCATTCTCTCCACCCTGCATTACTCTGAGGAACTTTTAGGCAGTTTATTCAGATTTTACATATTTATTGACTTATTTGAGAGAGAGAACACAAGCAGGGCGAATAGCAGAGGGAGAAGCAGATAGGCAGTTTGTTCAGAATTTACTCTTGAAAGTTCAACTAAAATGTTCATTTTTTACTATTTATTGATAAAAACTCGTAGCTTTCATCTTGAGAAACTGAGTGTGTCAACCCAAAGGAGGTCAAATTTTCAACAAATTGGTGATTTAGAGAAGTTCAGCTGGTGTTTTTACTGGTTTTTGAAGTCTTGGCACACACTCCAAGATGGATGTCCCTTGAGAACCTAATGCTGAGTGAAAGAGGCCAGTCACAAAAGGCCAGTCACGTGTTGTGTGAGGCCGCATCTGTGACGCGTCTAGGACAGGTGAATCCATACAGACAGGAAGCAGAGGGGTAGTGGCCTGGGGCTGGAGGAAGGTTGGGTGGGATGGGGAGTCTCTGCTCCTGGGGATGCAGTTTCTTTCTATGGTCATGGGACAGCATTTGGTCTCTAGACTGGAAGCTGAAGAAAGCTATGTCGAGCTCTTTAATACTGACATTTAATACTAACATTTCATTGAGCAGTTAGTATGTGTTCCCTGAACCTATTAACTCATTTATGTTCATGACAATCTCAGAGGGTACGTACTGTGATCAGCCCAATTTACTGATGAGGAATGGAGACCGTGTCCCTGTTGGGGACCATATCCCTGTTGGGGACTGGCCTTGGTCCCATCAGCACCAATTCTCTCCCCAGCTCTTTGCCTTCCTGGGCTTCCTGACCAGCGCCCTGTGGATCAATGCTGCCGCCACAGAGGTGGTGAACATCTTGCGGTCCCTGGGAGTGGTCTTCAGGCTGAGCAACACTGTCCTGGGGCTTACTCTGCTGGCCTGGGGGAACAGCATAGGAGGTGACTCAGGGTCGGGTGGGGCTCTGGGATGAGTGCAGCCACATTCCCGCTCTTTGCTCCCCTAGCCAGAGCACATGTGCACAGGCCCACTGTTGTTTTGGAATGACCATCACTGGGTATCGTGGTGAGATGGCCTGGATCGTACCCTGGCCAGGAGACTACAGAAGCCCCAGCCTTTCCCCCAGTCTCTAGTGTGTGGACACGTGGCTCCCCAGAGTTCAGGCAGGACATGGAGCCCGTTGCAGCCAACCATGCTGAATGTGTACATGGGTGTGTGACATACACAGGCATTCACACATGCGTACATATCCCCTTCTCTAACTATAGCTGCCAGGTTGGGTTGGCTAAGTTGTGCACTGCACAAGAGCATCCAAACAGGGAGTCAGGTGGGCTAAAATCTAGCTCTCCTTCCACTCACCTTTCTGGGCACCTTTTCTGAATTTGTATAAAGTTGCTGTGCATGCTAGCAGTAATGGTAGGTCACACCCAGAGTTGCCCCTGGTGGGAAAAAATGGGGTAAAAAGCATCCAGGAGGGAATTGTACCATGGGATGCTGTGGCCACAGCACACAGCTAGCTAGTGCAAGGCCCAGATGGGCGTTCATCGGTTTTTGTTGACTGAATGACTGTGGGTAACAATAAGGGGTGAATGACCAAGAAAGGCCAGGGGGAGCCACTCTCCATTCAAGGCCGTCTCTCGTTTCCACACAGATGCCTTCTCAGACTTCACGCTGGCCCGCCAGGGGTACCCACGGATGGCATTCTCTGCCTGTTTCGGCGGCATCATCTTGAGTATCCTTTGTGGGGCTGCCCTCCCCTTGGCACCGGTGGCACAGGCTCCAGCGTTCTGCTCTGTGGCCCACTCCAGGGATTGGCTCTTGCTCTAACACCTGGAGCAGGTTATACAGCTGCAGGGGCGTCAGCTTCCTCATCTGTAAGATGGGTGTGGAGAGGACTGACCTCAGATGGGTTGTCCTAAGGATTGACCGAGGTGAGACAGAAATGTGTGGCACCTGGCAAGCACTCAGTGGGTGGCAGTGGCATTTTCAGTAGATGCCCCATGCTGAGCTTTTGTGTGCCCTACGGGATGCCCGCCTCCTCTTGCTTAGAGACATCATGGTCCATCAATGTTAGGGGTTGGCAAGCCTGTTCTCACAGGGCCAGAGAGTAAATATTTTAGACGTTGTGGGCCACACCAACCTCTTCTGCAACTGCTGGACTCTGCGGTTATAGCGTGAGAACAGCCATAGGCAGTACAGAAATGAATGGGCGTGGCTCTGTTCCAATAAAACTTTATTTAAAAAAGCAGACAGTGGGCCAGATGGGCCTGCAGACTGTAACTTGCCACCTGCCCTGGTCTCTATAGAAAAGACAAGGACAAGCAAGCAGCCTGAGGCTCTGAAAGGAGATGGTCTTGGGTTCCAGTTCTGGCACCACCATGTGCCATCTGTGTGACCTTGGGACTTCGCACACATCTTACTCTCTGCACCCCAACAATCTCGGTAAATTCAGAACAAGTTGGGATGAAGATCGATGGTGGGGTAAGGCACCCAGGACGGTACCTGGCACAGGATGTGTGCCCAACAAACGGTGGGTGTTGCTGGTTGTGAAATAAAGTAATATTCCTTGAAAGCACTTGGAGTCCAGCTCTCCCCTGGCTCCACACGAAAGGGCCTGTGGGGTGAGCCTGGTGCCAAGCGGTGGCTGTGCGGCACGGTGGCAGCGACCGTGAGATGAGCCTGTGGTTTGTAACTCCCCGCTGGACGGGGCTTTCCTGGGCCCATTGTACCCACTGGGACCTGCTCCTGATCCCTCAGGTTGGGGCCGGAAGGAACAAGCCCCACCTGGAGCAGAGTCCCCCAAACAACACCTAGAGATGGCCTTGACCTCTGCTCTGTCACCAGTCCCCCAAGGGACCATGGGTGGTCACCTCACCTGGCCACAGGGAAGCCAAGTGCTTACCAGGTAGCCAGCACTTCTGTGGCCTCATTCCCTCCTTTCAGACTCAGTGCAAAATGCACACGAGACACTCGCCTTCCTTAAAGGGCTGACACTGGGAGGGCTCTCTTCAGAGAGGGTGTCTTGAGGGTGAGGGTGCGTAGAACATAAGGCAGGCTGATGCGCATGCGGTTGGGGTTGCGGGGTGTCATTCCAGCAAACTTCCTGAGCTGGGCCACAGATATCCTGGTGGGCGTGGGGCTGGGTTGCCTGCTCCAGATCTCCAGGAGCCACACGGACGTGAAGGTGAGCGGCCAGACACTTGTGCCGGGGCCCCTTCTAATGTGGACCCCCCAGGTGGGGGACTTCACATCTCGGCGGGCATCTGCTTGCTGGGGAGGGGCCTTGTCTGAATTTGGGACGAGCCTGATTGGTAGAATGTTTTAAAAATATCTTGCATACAGGGTTGAAAAAAACATGCTGCTTACAAGTTCACAGGGTAACTGGGATGTGGCTCTGGGGAAGGGGCAGGAGGGCTCTGGATTCAGGTACTGGTCCCATCACTCAAGTCTCTTGCTGTGTGACTGTGGGTGAGTTAGGGCATCTCTGGGCCTCAGTCTCCTTGCCCATGAAGTGGAGGTGATGGTCTCCCCCGCCAAGCTTCCTGGGGAGCAAGCACGAGGTGAGGGCCGGGCCAAACATCTTATCCCAGCACTGCCCACGGAGGGCAGACTGAGAGAGGAAACTAAGGCAGCCATAGCAGGTGGGAGCCTGGCAGGTTTGGAGAAGGTTCTGAGACTCATCAAGTGGGGGTTCTCACATGTCCAGGATGCCCCAGGATTTCCTAGGGGAGCATGAGACCTCGGTCCCAGGAATTCAGGAGGTGGGGGGCTGGAAATTTGCATTTTTAAAATAAGTTTAGGGATCCCTGGGTGGCGCAGTGGTTTGGCGCCTGCCTTTGGCCCAGGGCGCGATCCTGGAGACCCGGGATCGAATCCCACATCGGGCTCCTGGTGCATGGAGCCTGCTTCTCCCTCTGCCTGTGTCTCTGCCTCTCTCTCTCTCTGTGTGACTATCATAAATAAATAAAAAAAAAATTAAAAAAAAATAAGTTTAAAATAAGTAGATAGGTGGCTTGAGAAAGCCTGTTCTAACAAGGTTGAAAACCCTAAGACCTGCAGGCGCCAGGAGGGTAACCAAACCACCTGGGTGACTCAGGTGGGCTGCACGTGGCCAGATACTCCAGATTTTCTAGAGAAGAAATCAGGAGTCCTAGGGGAACTTTTGCTCGCCTCAAATATTGCACAGGGTGACACCCATTCGACCCACTGGCTGCCAGTTTGCATTGCACATCTGGCATCTCTGTTCTGAAGCACTCGATTCAGAGACCAAAGGAGAGGGAGAGATTGTGACGGGGAGGGGTATGGTTTGCAGCCCCTCGCCCCCACCCTGTGAGAGCACTTGGGGTCTTGTGAGGCTGAAAGATGGTGACGTTAATGGGACCGGTCACCCACTGTCTCTGGGCTCCCACTGTTCAGCTCAGCCAGTGACGGCTCTTGTGGCCTGCTTGTCACTAGCTGGCAGCAGGGCCAGCCTTTGGTGGTGGCCACACCCACAAGCAAATGGCTGCTTACTGACTGCTTGGGAAGTCGTCTTTTTTTTTTTAAGATTTTATTTATTCATGAGAGGCAGAGAGAGAGAGAGGCAGAGGGCGAAGCAGGCTTCCTGTGGGGAGCCCCGTGCAGGACTCAATCCCAGGACCCTGGGACCTGACCCGCAGGCAGCCGCTCAACCACTGAGCCACCCGGTGCTCCGAGAAAGTTTGCTTTTCTTTTCTTTAAATAGACGATCTTTTTTTTCTTGAGGTGGGGAGGGGCCGAGGGAGAAAGATAATCTTAAGCAAAGGCTCAATCTCACAACCCTGAGATCTTGACCTGAGCTAAAATCAAGAGTCAAGAGTCGGATGTCCCACCAACGGAGCCACCCAGGTGCCCTGGAAAGTTTGCTTTCCTAAAAGGTAAACACCATCTGCAAATTTTGTTTATACTCTTCCTGGGTTTAAGAGGTTACTTTCTTTATCAATTCCAGGGAGTTCCAGATAATGAGGCTTTAGGGTTGGCTCCCTGAGGGGCCTATTTCTTCCTTTTTCTTGCTCCTTCTGGTGTGTGTGTGTCCGCGTTCCGCTGCCTTTGTACTGAGTTTAGGAAATGGTCCCCCTGTTAATGAAGTAGGACACATGGCATCAGGCAAGGTCACCATGGAAGGTCTTCAGGGAAAGTCATCACGGAAGGATGGCCACAGGGCTGTGCTGGGTGGAGGACACAGCTTGCTCTTAGACACTGCCTGGTGTGGGATTCCATTTCTGGTTCAGAATTGGTGTGCGGATCTGGATGTGTGTGCACAGACGTCACTGTGTGGGGAGGCAGGATAGGGTATGGTCAAGAGCTTGGACGTCGGTTTGGGCTCTGTCACGCACTCGTGACTGTTTGCTCGTCCATGCATTGGGGGTAATGGCGCCCCCTCGCAGGGGGTGGGAAGGTGAGAGGCTGGCTGGTGCAGGTAAAACACCCGGCACAGCGGCCAGTGTCGATTCTGCCGTGGATGCTAGACAAACGTTAAGTCTGGAAGGAAGAGAAGTGGGAAGAGGACAATTTCACTTCTTTTTGCTCTTCTGTAGGGGGGAGCAGTTTGCAGCATCTGCATGGAACATGTACATGTAACGGACGGTCTCGGTTTCCTAGGGCTGCTAGGACACATGACCTCAAGCTAGGTCGCTCAAAGCATGAACTTCAAGGTGGGACGTGGCCAAAAGGCCCAGTAGTCCTGCACTGGCCCCTGCGGGGGCGACCATCGGGTGGCTGCAGTGACCCGGCCTCTCCCTCTGTTCCCCCACAGCTGGAGCCAGATGGACTGTTGGTGTGGGTCTTGGCGGGCGCCCTGGGCCTCAGCCTCGTCTGCTCCCTGGTCTCAGTCCCCCTGCAGTGCTTCCAGCTGAACAAAGTCTACGGCTTCTTCCTGCTTCTCTTCTACAGCAGCTTCCTCGTCGTGGCCCTGCTGACCGAATTTGGGGTGATTCACTTGAAAAGTGTGTGAGTGACGCCACGTGTCTGGGGCCGCCTAGTGGCCGGGAGATGTCACTGCAGGTGGCCGGAAGGAGGCGCGGCCCGGGGAGGGGGGCTGTGAACCGGGTGGCTCCGGGGGGGGGCTGCGGCCGCCCTGTGCTGGGAGAACAGCCAAGCCTCCTTCTGGAACATCAGAGACCGGGCTGCGCCGTGGGCGGAGCTGCACACAGAGGCTGGCCGTCCTGGGATCATCTGTGGGGCTTCTCAGAGGCCGAGGGCCTTCCCCGCCCGTGTCGCCAGCCCCGCACGGTGTTCCAGGGCCCGTAGTCATGTCCTGCTGCCTTCCTGCATCCTCTCCTCAGGGCTCCAACTGCTGCCAAACCCCGGCTTAGGGTGTCAGGGCAATTCCGATGGTGGGCGGGACACCATGGGCCAAGGACACCCCGGGCCGAGTTCTAGAGCTGCGCCGTCCGGCGGAAATAGAACATGAGACACATACCCGATTTTGAACCTTCTAGTCACGTTAATAAAAGCCAAAGGGCAGGTACTGTATCATACACATTATTCAATGGCTCCAAATATTAGCACAGGGCCCTGGCCCCATCATGGCCACTGTATTGGACGGCACAGCTCTAGACTCTGCTTCTAGAACTGTCTGCTGGCTGCTGGCAAGCTCCTCCGTGCCCTGAACCTTGGGTTTCCTCAGCTGTGAAACAGGAGCCCGTTCGACTGTGCTCTGTGCCTACCTCAGGGGGAGCCCGGGGCTGGGGTTCCAATGCCTGGAAGCTCCAGGGAAGACGGAGTGAGTGCTTCCCGGTGCCTTCCTGCTGTCACTAGCTCTGGACCTGCCTTTTCAAGAAGCAACTCTTCAGTTTGCCCGACTGCCTTACGCCAGCAGCAGCAAGAGGATTCAACTGTCTTTTTTTCCAGTGCAAAAATTATTAAATATTTCAAGTGTCCAAAGCAGCACATCCATCTTTTACTGCTTCTTCCTTACCTGGGCCAGGTGATGTGTGTTTGGTTCCAAGGCCAAAAGGCTCTTGGGCCTGATGTATCTGAGCTTTGAGGCAGGTCTAGGTGTGGGGCGGAGGTGGGGCCAGGAGCAACCATGGATGGGACATCTCCCCTTTCCCCACAGTACCGGAAACCACAGAACGGCACTTGGTGGAAGTCACGAGGCGGCAGCCACGTTTACAAAGCAGAGGCTTTTAATTAATATGCCAGAAATCTGGAGACACAGTGGGTTTTCTAGGTAACAAATCACCGATGTACAAAACCTTACAGTGTTGCTCCCGCTATCCGTACAAAATGATTGTCATGTGTGGAGTAAGGCTGGGTTGGGGAAGGGAAGGAGGAGGGACCATGTGGCGTTCCCCCAAAGCAGGGCAGGGGCTTAGTGCCATCACAGCCGAGGGCAGGTGGTGGGACCCAGGGCAGGTTGCAAGGTTGACCTTGGTTTCATTCAGCTAGGACATGAGCGGTGAGAGGGCATCTGAGCTGGATAATGTCCCGGGCCCCTCAGATCTCACAGCCCTGAGTGACCCCAAGGGGCCAACTGCCCTTAGCCTCCATTATAAGGATGCTCGCTACTGGCTGGAGTCTCGCCCGCTGCATGATTGCCACTGCATTCATCCCATTTAGCTTAAGGGCCTTTCTCAGAGGACAGGGCTGGAGGGAGTATTAGTTGCCACCCGTCCTGGTACTAGCTCCCCCACACACATCAGGGGCAATGGCCCTGGGGCCCCTCCCTCGTTCATAGGGGAGGGGACTAGAATGAGGCCCAGACACTAGGGCAGAGGACCTATCCTTCTTTGAAAGTTGTCCCTTGACTCCTGATTCCAAAATACCCATTTCAACACACAAATGCTTAAAGGCACCCAATTGTGCAAATAAATAAAGTTCCTTCTCTGGAGAGGGCAAGGGGTTCTGGTTTGAGACTCGATGCAGAGCTGCACCTATTGGCTGGTGGCCTTCCAGAGACAGAGAGGACAATGCCAATCTCCTGATGCCCCGTGGGGATCTCACTGTTTCATTGTTTCCCCAAAGGGCTGTGCTTTAAAAACAGAAACAAATGTCTACTGCTCCTCCCATGGTAAGGGGCACAGCATGCAATGTTGGCTCTGGGAATCAGCCACTCCAGGGCCACCCTGGAGAAGACTTGGCCTTGGAGATGGCCAGGGAGAGGCGGCAGGGGAGCCAGTATGGGACCCCTAGGATCAGGCCATGCCCGGCTAGGAAGAGCGTGTGGCAGGGGAACTTCCACCTACCTACCTTCCTAAGTCCTAGGAGGCCGTGGAAGAGTCTGGAAAGCTGGGGTTAGACCAGACGGCCCAGTGGGGGCTGCTTCCCCTGCCCCCTGCCCACCCCTTTCATCCCACCACCTCTCCCTCCTGCACCACGGGAGGTTTGCAGCCCAGGTGAGCTGAACCACCCTCAGCTCTGACCCTGCTTCTGCTGCTGCCACCAACAGTGCTCACCAGGGCTGCCAACCCCAATGCCTGCTCTGAATTCAAGCACCAGTCCTACCCCAATCATGCTGTCAGGAGAACTCCCACAAGATACGGAGAGGGGGTGCTCAGTTAACTGAGGGCCCACCTGAACCTAGCTGTGCCAGTGGAAAAACCTGGGGCAAGCTGAGTCCCTGTTCTGGCCTCTGTGGAGTCCACGGAGGGGACTACTCAAGGTGGGGGTGCTGTCCCAGGGGACCAGCAGGCGCCCAGCTGCAGGGCTGCTGTGGACCTCCCGCGGTCAGCATCTGCTCGGTGCGCCCCTTCCCAGCTGCAGAACCTAATGCCCGATGTGAAGGATCCGCCATTGTCTTTAGCAGGATCCTGTGTTTACCAGGATGTCTCTCTGCTGGAACAGGAAAATCACAGGGAAAAGGGATCTGGCGGAGAAAGCCCATCTCAGGGATTGGCCCGGGATGGTAGCCATCAGCCTGGCCTGTTGCTTGCTATCCTCCTGCTGGGCTGAGATTCTAAAGGAGGCCGGTTTACAAGGATATGCAGCAACAAGAGTTAAACCCAAAGGAAGTGTGGGAGAGAAGGCGTCCAGGGCTGGGATGTGAAATCCCAGCAATCTCGCACTGCCAGCACTGGCTGAGATCTGACTGCCTGGGGATGATCACACCCCTTGATTACTCTCTCCGTTACGCCCTAGGCACTGGTCCCCCAAAGGAATGTTGTATTATATTATCATATATATAGAAATACTAACCCACATCCTAAGTGGTTTTGTCCCTAAAGCAGGCCACAGAAACCCCGTGACACGGGCTGCAGGGAAAGTTAGTGGGAAGCTGTCAGTCAGCCGGGACGCGAGTGTGAGAGCAGCATCAGGAAGACGGTTTGGATCTGGCCTAGGGTGGGCCGGCCCACTTTGAAGGTGAGCCCTGCGGAGATCGGCAGGATCTATCCAAGTGTTCTTCTTCTGAAGAGGCCTTCCAGAACCTTCCACAATAGAAAGAGCTCAAGGTGGCCTGACCTCCCAAACCAAAGCAACTTCTGGGGTTAAGGAAAACAGGGCAGGGCGGTTACGCACCAAACCCCATCTTGTCTTTTCTCTTCCTATATATAAATATGTGCATATATATGAACGCATGTGCATGTATACACACACACGCATTTTTTTCAATACATTGTAGTAAAATAATACTATTGTGTTATTGCATAGAAGAGATGGCTTTCACACGCTGGGGTTAGGTGATGGTCTGGGAGCGCTGGCGGCTGCCTGGGAGCTGCTGGGTGGTGGGGACCTGGCCGCTGCTGCTGAGCTGTCGCTGCTGCTCCTCTTGCTTGCGGGCGTGTTCCTCGTACCACTCCTAGAGCAGAGTGCACAGACGGGGTGCTGAGCGGGCTGTAGCCCTTCCAGCCAGCCCTGTGCTGGCCCCAGCCGGAAGAGCACCCGTCCCCCTGCCCACCTCTCCCCTGCCCGGGGCACACACTCGTGTGAATGTGCGATGGGGATTAAGCAGGGCTGCCACTGTGACTGCAGTCGCTGCAAGGTTCCCTGGCCCCCAGACCGGCTGGGAATTCTGCATATGGCCCAAATAGAAGAATCATCATGAAATCTTTCCCTTAGTAATTAGAGGTTTGCAAACTTCCTTATAAATATTCTCCTTGGCACACATCCTCTCTTTAAGCGAGGCCCAGGTAGTCATCATCATCCTCCTTTTGCAAACGTCATCTTTTGTCCCTCACAAAGGGATCCCCCGTGCTCTCCCTTTTGAGTTTGGCAGGAACTGTGTCCTCAGGACACACCCAAGGAAAGCGAGGCTCAGAAGTTATATGAGGCCGGATGAAGTTGAGAGCCTCTCCTAACTCCCATGTTCCTTGTCCTGCCCTCCAATATGGCTATGAGAACATTTTGCAAAACAAACAAACAAAAAAAAAAATGTCACCGACCTGAGACCATATGTAATATGCCATATGCCATCTGACGTTTTCAGAGACAGGTGATTAATTAATTAGGAAAGCTACCTTACATGTCTAAAGAATCTGAGCCACAGAACTTGAGAGCTTAAGACTGAGATGGACTTTCTGCCCCTCTCACGGTACAGAGAGGGACATCGAGGCCGGGAGTGGACAGATGGGCAGGGGACAAAGGACAGCAGCTGAGTGCGTGTCCACGTGGGGCCATCTTCTCTGCTTTCTGAGCCAGAGGCTGTCCCCCTTTCACAGGTGTGAATGGCCTGAGGGAGCCTAAGGTCACGGAGCCAGCAGATGCCAAGGTTCATGTTGGCTTCATGTCTCTGCGGCTCCATTTTCACAAACCACTATGCACCTGTACCACTTTGTTTTCACAGAAAATGTGAGTCAGCTTGGGGTGAGGCAGCCTCCCTACCCTTTGGGCGTGGACACTGGTCATCACTGTCCCAGTGAAAACAGAGGGCTGCTAGCTGACAGAATGCCAGAGGCAGCACGGTCACAATGGACGGCGTGGGAGACTATCCCGAGCCCTGGGACCCGGAGGCTGAACAGAAGGCCCAAAGCAGAGCTCATGCGCAGGTGGCCTGTGGCCTGGAATGCAGGCTGTCAGCCCACATGGTGCTTTGCAAGGTAGTTTACTTAGCTTTCAATGTGGAAAGACAGGGAGATTTTGTAAATAAAAATTTTTCTGACTTCTCCCTTCTCTTCGATTACAACAACAAAAAACCCCAAACAGCCAAAAATTCCAAAAGAGACCTAAGGCACAGGAGAACCTAATGTACCTGAGAAGGGGCTGTCCTCCCCTTGCCAGCTCACCATGGCCCCTGCACTCCCCTCTTGCCCCTTAGGTCTCCTGTTGTTCCCACTGCACTTGCGGCTCTGTCTCAGGGTAAGAAATCAGGCAGGTTCTGCAGATTTCTTCTTCAAGCAGCAGGGCCATATGGGAGAGCTGCTCATGTTGGGGCAGGGACAAGGGTTCCTGAGCCCAAGCCCCGCCCAGCCCTGCGTCCCAATCACCACGGGCAGCCGTCCCAGTGGAGGCCCTGATCCCATGTGGAGCCTCCCCTACTCCACATTCAGGGAAGGAACCGGAGGGCAGCCCCTGCTCATCGGCGGGGAGGCCCACTCCCAGGCAGGAGCTCAGGTGGGGTCTAGGCAGCATGGGCAAGGGCACTCTTACCTGAATCTCCTCTTGGTACATCTTAAGGCTCAGGTCACTTTTGGTCCTTGATCTCCGTCCCAGAAACACCACGGTGTTTTGCTAAAAGAAAGTTGTGGAGGCTCAGGGACTGCCCCAGCAGGAGCGCGGGTGCCCAGCCTCAGCCGGCTTGAGGGGCGGACAGCAGGGTAGACCTTCCACAAGGCCGAAACCTGCCCCTCACTCCGTCAGAAGCGGCCTTGAAGCTCCTCACCTCGTGTTTCTCCATCTGAGAGAGGACTGTGAGCAGCCGGGTGATATCCGAGGTGGCTCCTCGCACCTCCCGGTAGAGCTCCAGGACAGCAAGCAGTTCATCTTTGGAGATTTCCTTCTCAAGGGTGATGCCACCATCAACTGTGGGAGGGGAGGCCGGGACTGGGAAGGGGCCTGGCGGTTCTGGCCAGGTCTGGTTCAGCCCTCCTCCCCATCGCCCTGGCAGTTCCCTGTGTTCCCTCTCGGAGCAAACCAGCATCAGTACAACATGCCCCCCACTTCCTGCCTGCCTGGCACTCACACCCTCTCCCCTCCCTTTGCTGTGGGTGTTGGGGTGCTGTCGGGCCAGCAGCTTATAGGGGATAGAGTTTTGGCATGGAGCCAGGTGGCCTGATAAGACACAGATGTGGAAATAAGTAATAGGTATGTGGTGGTTTTGACGGAGAATCCGGAAGGATCAGTATGCACAAAGCTCTGCAACCCGGAAGAAGAGAGGCGATGATCAGAGCTACGATCAAGTTGCAGAAGGATGAACCACTGGTACAACATTCACACCCTTTAAATCTAGAACTGCACTGTGAACATGTTATTTAGAAATGTGGAGATCATAGAGAAGGGGACAGCCAGCTGTGATGACAGTGTGCGGGGGTGTGGGAAGGCGGGGCACAGGGCTGCTGCGTTCACAATAAGCCTGTCTCTGCTCTGCAATTTTTCTAATCTCGGACGTGGATTGTTTTTATTTTGAACGTGAGATTGAGAGCATTCTTCTGTCATTAAGTATTTGAAAATCAATGCACATGAGAGACATAACAGATCAGCCAGCAGATAAGCTAAACTGCCAGGAGCCTGGACAACCAGACAGCGGGACTGGACAGCAAAAAAAGCTGACAGCTGGGCAGCCAGCCAGATGAGCAGCGGGCATGCTCCGGCCACAGCTGCTTGCACAGACCTTCCGAGTCCTGGTTCTTGCGGCTGTAGTTCATTCGGAAGACGAAGGCTTCAAGGATGAAGGCGACAATGATAGTCATCACCACCTGACCGGGCGCAGAGAGAGAGGGTGGGTGAGAATGTGAGCTGCTGCAGGGCCCACAGCCAGTGGAGCCAGGTGGGATGCTGCCGCCTGGTCTTGGCCCTTCCTCCCCGGGGGCTCCTGCCCACCAGGCTGGGGCAGCTGGAGACTCAGGAGTGGGGAAGGGCGGAGAGTGTCCCATGGCCCCAGGGACCTACCATGGTCACGATGTAAAAAGTCATGAAGTACAGACGGCTCCAGTGTGAGGTCTGAGAGGTGACACCTTCCTGGGGACAAGGGGAGGCAGCCAGTGAGTGAGCAGCGGGGTGGGGCCGGGTCGCTGTGTGCTTGGGCTGCTCCAGGGTCCCCTGCATGCCCAGCTCTTTACAGACCCTACCCAATTTGCCTGGGGTTGTGGGAAACACAGAAGAGGGACCTCGCTCCCCGGATCTAAAAACCCCTCTGTGCTGCATAAGCCCTGGATGCTCCCTAGGGTGCAGGGTTCAGGACTAACCCAGGTAGTCTTGGTTCCAAGCAGGGATGGCACTTAGAAGAGTTTAAGGAATGGAAAACAAAACCCAACAAGGCTTGCCACACTGTTTCTTGGTCAAAGAGTCCCTCCCACAGTGGTTGGAGGAGGACAGAGATCCACAGGCTAACTGGCATCTCCTGGCCCCCAGGGGATGTATGGGGTGGGCAGGCATGGAAGCCACGTCTAGCAAATGCAGAGGGGTGGCTCCTGGGGCCCAGCCCACACTGTGGGCTCTCCACAGAACCCCAACCCTGTGTGACCCAGGACCCCAACCCCGACAGGGAACAGAAGAGTGACATATCCCCATCTGGGGCCAGGCAAGACCAGAGCTGGTCTCAGAGGATGGTGGGCAGAGGCCCCCAGGAGCTGACTGAGGTCCTTACCATAATGATGTACCAGTTGTTGACAACTGTGAGCTCGAACAAGGTCACTGCCAAAGGCAAGGGAGAGCGAGGAGTATTTCAATCAGAATCACTTTTTCAAAGTCTATTTCAAGTAGCCTCTCTCCACCTATCCGGGGTGCCATGTACCTAAATGATGGCATCCCCGTCTGCCAGCCTGGGCTGAGTCCTAGAAGTATCAGCCAAAGCTTCCCCTGAGCGCCCACCCCACAGGGAGTGCTGCCATCTTGGCCTGTCCCCCAAAGGGCGCTCCCTGTGCCTATGACAAACCAGGGCTGGGGCTGGGCAGCAGGGAAAGAGTGGGAGACACAGGAGAGGGACCACAAAAACTCTCCCACGAGAGCTACTCCGACCTGACTTGGTATAGATCCAGGATGCCAGGAGGGGCTCCCTTTCCCTCTTGAGCTGTGCCCTGCCCCTGCCCCAGCCTCTCCATGGAACCCAGGAGCACTGCCATGTGGGCCTGAGCTGGGGTCAGCATAGGGCACTTGGCAGGTTGGTATGGCTGTCCCACCCTGCAACTGTGGGGTTGTGACTGGGGGTGGGTTCCCTGGCCTCAGGCTTCCCCCGCTCTCGGCAAAGCACGGAGCCCCTCTGCTCCCAGGAACGAAACCTGGTGGTGAGTGAGTGCTGGGATCTGGCCTGGCCTGCACCCCTGTGGCGGGGTAAACCACAGCCTCCATGGAGGCTCAGGAGGACTCCAGAAAGCATAGCAAATGGCCAGGAAGGGGGAGGCGTCAGACAGCTCTGCTAGGCCACACCTGGGGCCTGCAGTGACTGTCCCACCAGTGGCCTCTGCACTCACCAAAGCTGTTTAGGATGTTGTCAAAGTTATTAAGATAGTAGTAGCCTTCGTCCACAACGGTCCTGTTGCCCACGGTGTGATTGAGCCAGCGGTAGGCATCAGATACTGTGCTCGTACTGGCCAGGGAGACAGAGGGGCAGAAGGGAAGGTCACGTGGAAATTGGGTCACCTCGACAGAGGACAAAAGGTTTAAGCAAACCCAGCTCTGCCCAGGGAGCCTCTGTGGCTGGCCCAGCACCCAGCTCTCTGGCCCATGGGAAGCCCTCGGCTCCTCTCAGCAGTCGGGTGTTGGTGGGAACTCCTGGGCTCACTCCCGGCTTATCTGCATCCACTTGGCATTTCTCTGCTACCAGCTAAGCCCTCTCCCTCCCAGATACAGGAGGGAGACACAGGGCAGGGAGAGGAAGACAGTGTCTCCCCTGGTTCTCCCGTCTGGGATCTGCTCTAGAGCCTGGGTGCCGGGCAGTGACCCCATGGAGCAGAAAGCTCCTTGCTGGGCTTGCCCCAGCCCCGGGCAGCAGTGCTCTAGAAGGCTGCCGGGTTCGGAGAGCTTATTTGCTGTTTTCCTTCCAATCCTTTATGGCTGGTGTGTTAACGCTCATGCTGAGGTTTCTACTCTGGTCCTTGGTCCCCCAGGGAACTTGTTCAGAAGGCAGAGTCCCAGGCCTCATGCCGCTGCCCCGCTGGCTCTGCGCACTGCCAGGTTGTGGCCCACTGCTACGGGCCTCTGGTTCTGAGCTCAGCCTGACTCTCAAAACGGCTGCCAGTGCCTTTGTAAGGAGTTTGTGCTTGAGGCCTTATGGGATAATTTTAAAGAGAGCGCCGTGACTCGAGAATTAATGCCAGGGGACACTGCTTTCATTGTGGTGGCTTCAGGAAAGGAGAGGCTATGGGAGCTTGTGCTCCCCACGCTCTACCCCTGCCCCCAAAGGCCTTCCTGTGGGTATCTGTCTGCCTGGGTTGATGTGTCTGCCCAGTGCCCATGGTCCCCAGAGAAGTAGGGGGAAGCCATGGAACTCACACCTCAGACTGCTCCTGGTTCTGGGGTGGCCTTCAGATCTCAGCCCCAAGGGCAGGTGATGGAGGGCTGCTTGGGGACAGGGAAACTTGCTCAGATGTCCTCACTTCAGAGACATCCCCAATTCCAGGTCCCTCCCTTAGCTACGGCACTGAACTAAGCCCCCCCCCCCCAAATGCAAAGCAAAGGGATTCCAGGGCTTTGAAGGGTGCTCCAGGGCTTGTGTCCCTGAGGCCCCAAGGCTGCGGGAGACCCACACGGTTAGCCTGGGGGGCGCACCAGTCCTGGTTTGGGTCCTCCGAAAAAACAGGCTGCTTGGGGGCAGGCAAGGCAAGGCCCCAATGTGTACTCACTTGCAGCAGTTGGGGTAGAGGATTCCACAGAAGAATTCCATGCCCACGATGGCGAAGGAGTAGTAAAAGATGAGCAGGGTGAGGCCCAGGCTAGGGAGGAGGGTCAGAAGGGACAGAGTGATTTGGGGCCAGGCGGGAGAGACCGGCGCCTCCGGCAGCCCCAGTATCCTCAGACCCACTGCGCTGACTGATGGACAGGCATGCCCCTAGCCAGGTTTACCAACTGGAAAGTGTCTGCAGGGAAGGGGCCTTGTGATTCAGGTCTGAGGTCAAAACCAGCTCGAATCAGGACTCTAGTAACAGATGCCCCTTTACCAGAGATTCACCCCTTACCTGTGAAGGTAGACTCACAGGTGACCCCTTACCTGTGAATGTAGACACAGGTGGTAAGTGAGTTGACAGCTCCCTGCCCTCCCTACTAAATATTTCAGACAGGTCAGTGGAGAAAAGTGGTACCAGGGAGACCCGAGGTGGTCCACATTTCAGTCTCCTTGGAGACCCGTCAGACCCTCGATGTCAGTCCTTTCCAGGCCTCCTCCTCTCCCCCGACTACCGCCCAGCTGTCCCCCTAGGGGCACAAGCCTCGTGGCGCCTGGCCCTGGGGGCCGGGAGGTGGGGCAGTACCTGGCCATCCGGGGCAGCAGCTCAAACATGGTGTCCAGCACATTACGGTAGCGCTTTTTCAACTTAAACAACCTGAGGGAAGAGACCCGATGGTGCTCAGATGCCGGTGTGGCTGCAGCCCCCGCTCCCGGGCATGGGCGGAGGTGGGGAGACAGCCCCAGGGCATCTCCCTGGCCTCTTCCTTGGGGGAGGAGGCAGCAGCGGCTATGCACTGCCATTTACCAACAGGGCCAGGAGGCAAGCCCCAGAAAGAAGGGAACAGAAGCCATGCCTTCAGAGGAGTCAGGAACATGGAGGCTCGGCAGCTCAGCTGGCCACCACATAGGGGAGGAAGCTGACATTCGCCCGACCCCAGCCACCAACACTGGGGCACCGCTGCAGGTTCTTCTAGCGAGACCCTGCCCCCTGACCACCATCCCCACCTCCATGTCTCCTTCCAGGAAGGCCACGAATGGGATCATAGCTTGATACCCACAAGGATACCGAGACTTCTGAAGACCCCTAGGTGCTAAGGGGGGCGGGGGTCTCTATGGAGAGCTGCCTCACTGATTCCCCGCAGCCGTCTCTGTGGAAAAGGTGAGACTAAGGGAGGGTTTTTCTTGACAAGAGACTGTGCCAGGAAAGCATGGGGGCCCCTCAAAGATCCCCTTGCACCCTCGGAGGCTGTGGCATTCTGGTTTATGACTCTGAGCATATGTGTTTCTATGGCTGCAGCTGATACCTGCTGCAGGCCAAGGTCACCTGAGCCATGGGCCACGCTCTTCCTCCACAGTCAGGGGCAACTGGATCCCTGTGATGTGAGGAGGCACAGCAGGCCACACACTCCCCCCACAGGTGGAGACAGGGCCTGATGCCTCTGTAGCGGGGTGCATCTCTGACACGAGGCTTGTGAATCTTCGGGTTCCTTCCCCCCACTTCCCAGACCAGTCCCAAGGCTTTCCCCACCCTGCCCCTGCCCCTGTCACCTGAGCAGCTGGAGGGGACGCAGGACCACTATGAAATAAAAGGGCTCCATGTTGAAGGCCAGAGCCAGCAGTCCCAGAAAGGCAAACAGAGTGACAGAGAAGTCGAACCTGGGAGGGTGAGGGAGAAGCCGTGGTCCAAATGGCCTGCCCAGGCCTGCCTCCCTCCCACAGCTCCCCACTCCCCAGCCCCGGTTTCAGTGCTCCCTTCCCAGGGGCCCACATGCTGACCCCAGCAGGGGCAGCTTCCTGCCGCCCTGGGGTTTCTGAGGCCAGCTTGGCTGGACCCCCAGGCACAGCAGACACAGTAGGGATCAGAAATCCCATCCTGAAGGTCCTGCCCTATTCTAGTGGCAGATGTCGGGTTCTATGGGTGACCACTGACCCTGATGAGCTTCCTAAGGGAAGGGGTGGAATGGGCAGGTGGGATTCCCACCTGGAGGCTAGTCAGCCAGCCCTGCTCGAGGTAGGGGGCCTTCTTGCCTCTTCAGAAGTGCACGAAGACCCCAAAAACAGCATGGCGCACATCCTACTACTGCTCTTCCTGGACCCTTCTCTATTTGTCAAGGCTACGACCTCGTGAGGACAGGCTGATGCCATGGAGGCATTAACTTGGGTGGGTGGTAAGTGGCCTCTGAGGTCTCTGTGGAACAGCGTCTCTTTACCACCCCAGCCAGCTGCCAACCACGACTGGTAGTGGAGCCGCCTTCTCCATTAGTATCATGGTTTTTACAGAGATAAGAGCCTCATTGTCAGGGATGGGTGTGGGGGCCCATGACTAGCTAGAGCCAGCCAGCCTGAGGACCCTGAAGAGCCACCACGAATTGTTCTAGGATGAACAGAAAAAAGGGGGCCTGAGAGTAAGACAAGAGCCTGACCCAGGCAGAACGGCGCCAGGAGACAAGAGCCCTGTCCTGCCCTCGGCCCCTCCTTCTGCCACTGCAGAACACGGTGTGCGCTGTGAGTATGTAGGGAGGGGGCCCGCGACCGTCAGTCTCAGTTAAGAAACACGCTCTCCACTCACAGATTCCACCCGGAGGACAGGTATTCAAGGGGACCAAGGCCAGCAACCTTCAGGAATAGCTCCACCCCGTAGACTGTGAACAGGAGGAGGCAGTTAGCAGGGGCCCCAACCACAGCCTCTCCCACACTTGGACTGGCTTCGTCTCCCTCTGAGGCTCTTCTGAGGTCTCCAGCCTCCCCCACAGGTCATGTCACACCCATACCCCATTGTGAGTGTACAGCCTCCAGAGGGGCCCAGCCCAGGAGCTGGTCAACTGGGACTACTTGCTTAAGAGGAGGTACCCCCGCCCCCTCTTTGGGAATGGCCCAGCCATCTGTCCATCGACCAGACAGTTCCTGAGCACCTTTCCCGTGCTTGGCACTGTGTTGGATGTGTAGCAGTGCACAACGCAGCACAGCACACACTTGCATGTTGCTTAGGGTCCAGACAGGAGGAAGCATGGTGCTTAGCACTCAGGGATGTTTAGATATAAAGGAGGAGGAAGACTGTCTGACAGTGCAGTGGGGGGTGGGGTGGTGGTGCAGGGGGTGAGTGCACCAGGCAGAGAAAGCAGCCTGTACAAAGAGTCAGGGTAAGAAGGGACACCAGTGGTGGGGAGCAGGTCACTGTTCAGGAGGGCTGTGGGCTGGGACAAGGGTGGGGTGCTGGTGGGGGGGCAGTGAGAGAGGAAGCTGAGCGACCCCGTGCAGCCAGGCAGTGTGAGTTACATCCAGTGTGAGTTACATCCAGACAGGCGTGGGATGGAATCAGACTCCATTTCTGCTCCATTCTCATCAAGCCTCCCCATTTTCGAGAAGAGCCATGAGGCCCTCAAGCAAATGCAAGTTCTCCCTAGCCAGGGTTTAAAACCTGTAGTTCAGGGATGCCTGGGTGGCTCAGTGGTTTAGCACCTGCCTTCAGCACAGGGTGTGATCCTGGAGACCCAGGATCGAGTCCCACATCAGGCTCGCTGCATGGAGCCTGCTTCTCCCTCTGCCTGTGTCTCTGTCTCTCTCTCTGTGTGTGTCTCTCATGAATAAATACATACAATCTTAAATAAATAAACAAACAAACATAAAACCTGTAGTTCAGCAAAGCCACATCAGAAACCTACTAGTCAGAAAGACGACGTAACTCCAGGGCACGTGCTTAGAGAAGAAGTTCCCGCCTGTAAGACATGAAGCAGGAGGTCAAGTGGTGGGGTCAGGAGTGCCCACAGGACAGGCTGGTCCCCTAGCCAGGGCTCACCTTTCAGCATGAAGGTCTCCACGAGGATCCAGACCCCATTGACAGCCACCACCAAGTCTGCAAACAGGCCCATAATAGAGAGAGAAAGCACAGATGGGTGTGCAAATCCATAGCTCACAGCTGCCGCCCCCCTGGCTACTCTCCTGGCAGCCCTAGGAGATGCTCTGCACACCCACATGATAGATGATGGCTTCTTTCCACTTAGTGCTTTTACCACATGAGCTACATCAACTGGTGGTTTCACTTAGAAAATGGCCACAGATTTCTAAAAACATGTTCTGTGTCACTGTAGGGAAACCAGTTGTTTCAGCAAAACCTACAGATTACTCCAAGTTGGTGTAAAAGATGTTGAGTATTAAAATGTCTGTTCTTTCCTAGAGACATGTGATTTTAAGATGACTGCATGAACTAGTTAGTAAAATTACATATTCATTTGGCCTCTTACATAGCAATCCCACTTCTAGGGATCCACCCCCATGAGATACTAGCAAAACACAAAACAATCTGTACTGCAAGCCATTTGCTAGAGAACTGTTTATGAGAACAAAAATGTAGAAGTGCCCTAAAAGATCAACAGGGGATCTTTTTCCCTGATCATAGTTGGATCAACTATGACATGTTCACAAAATGGTAAAGTATCAACTCTAAAAAGAAACGAGGAACATCTCTATATATTAATGGGGAGTGGTCTCTGGGATACACTGTTAACTGAAAAAAAGCAAGGTGGAAAAAGTGTATAGGTATTGTCATTGATTTAAGACATGGGGATAGGCATCCATATGCATCTACTTATAGTTTTTATAAAATGGAAGAAGAGACCAAAAAAAAAGTTACCCAGTAGAGGAGGTTTGACAGGATGTAAACGATGTATCCTTAAACATACTTTTATAGATCTGACTTGGAACCATATAGATAATTTACGTAAGTATAAAACAAAAATTAAATGTAAAAAAAAGCAACACCTGAAAATCAAAAATAAAATTAAATAAAGAAACCTAAATGCATATCCAGTTGGTGACACACTCAACGGGGAGAAGAATTCTTATAAGTGACCTTACCACCTGGTAATGTAAACATATGTCCCTGGAATGGCGCTCTAGTTGCTGTGTTGTCGGGACTGTGTTGGGACTAGTGTCTGGAGATGGTTATGAGTCTACTGTGAGGTACAGCAAATGAGTAGTTGTGTGAGTGGTGTTGGCAACCAGGATTTGCCAGTATTTTAAGACGGGGGGGTGGGGAGGGTATCTGGATATGAAAGAATGAGGGAGTTAGATAAAAATGCAATAGTACTGAATTTGAATTTAAAAAGTCAGGATAAACTCCCGATATAGTTTATCTTTAAAAACAAAAATCCTACCTCTGTCCATGGAAAGGCCTTGAAATAATAACCAACTCCAAGCAGTGAACACCTTTAGCATTTCAAACTGTGGTCTCTAAACACCATTTCCCACCAAATGGAACCAGAATTCCTTAGAAAGACTGAATCCAATCAAGCTTCTCCATGAGTACTGTCCAAGAGGACTTCCTAGGACAAAAGAAATGTCCTCCTCTGTGCTGTCCAACTAGTAGTCATTAGCTATATGTGGTGACTGAGCACTTGAGATGTGGCTCCTGTGGCTTTTTTCACTTGAGTTGCTTAAATTTAAATAATCACACCTGGCAAATTGCTACTGCATTGGGCAATACAACTCTACCTATAACTACCGAATGGCAGAAAATAAACAACAGAGGAGCATGCAAAAACAAGACTGAAGGCCAAACAGTCCTGTTTCTTCAACTAAATGTCACAAGACAGAGAAAGGGGATGGAAGAGAAACCTACAGATAGAAATAGACTTAAGTGACAGACCACATCCTGTGGTTCTGAAATCTGCTTCCAAAATCTCCAGGTCTAGGGAAGAGATGATGAGCTACCATGAGGGTACAGATGGATAGAAATACTGGCCATGGGGTGACAGCTGTTGAAGCTGGGCGATGGGTACATGGATGCTCATTATCATCTCCCCACTTTTATACATGCTTGGAATTTTCTAAAATAAAAAGTCAGCAACATGGCTGCAGGGCTAATCTCTTGACTCTCCATGTTCTGGAATGGTAAAAGACTCAGGCAGGAAGGGGCCTAGAACTGTGGTATGTCACACTTACACATGAAGTACTGGAAGGCCTTGGATTTCACAAGGATATTAATTCCTATTTGAAGAGAAGAAATGTTAACATTGAAATCTTCATTGGCAAGTACACATTCCCTACCGCACACTTCACACCCATGAGCAGTCAGGGTGTTTATGCCCAGGAGTGAGGAAGGAAGGGTATGCTCTGAGGATGACCCCATGCCTGTGTTCAGGCCAGACCACACAGCCAACTGCTGCTTGAGAGAGAGTCCAGGCAGCCCGGAGCCAGGTGGGAGCACAGTGAAGCTTTGTTGGCCACCACTAACTTTAACTTGCCACTGGACTCAGCCGGGAGCTATTGATTCAACCACTTGAGTAACTATCACTCCACAGAATCAAAAACCCTCTAAAGAATCTGGACTAAGAGCAGAGCCCAAAGCCCTAGCTGCAGGAGAAATCATGATATATGATACACTGTCTTTACTCTTGTGCATCACTGCCCACGCCCAGGCTTCAGCCTTCTTGCACAAGAAATCCCCCGCGAGCTAACCATACCCTTCCATGCAACTTCAAAACTGGCATTCAGTGAAGGGGCAACACCTGGATTTTAAAATTCTGAATGTTATGCTGTGCAAGCATGATGTCAGGGATCATATACATGAGCTATTTATCCTTCCACAGGAGGATGGCCTGAATACACTAGAGGGTACAAAGGCAGATTTGAGAACGGAATGGATAATGGAATCCTACTACCTTTTTAAAAATGCACTTATTTGCCTGCTGGGGTGACCACACTGTTGGTCTCTCATACACACACAGACATTCAGACACACACATACAGGCACACCCTCTGAGCATGTGCTCATCTGTGGTCTCTGGAAACCTCCATCTGTCCCCAGCTGCCAAGATGTCATATTCAGGTCAACCTTACCTTTGAAGATGAGGAATGCTGTTCTGGGAAGCTCATCAAACCAGTGTTCTCTATTTCTCTTTGCCTGGCCAGGAAACAGGGCCACAGAGAGGGGCTGTTAGGACCAGTGATGCGGACCATCCTGCGGGCCTGGATGCCGTTTGTTTACCCTGCTCCCCTGGCTAACTTGGGCAACAATGAAAACAGAGATCTATCAATGACAAAGATGCCAATGTCCAGGAAGCATGTAAACGGAGCCATGTCCATGCCTTCTTTTTGTATAGTCCTGAAAATAACAGCAAGTAGGGATCATCGTTCTCCCATTTCCCTGGTGAGACAAGCCTTGGAAAGGTTCGATAACTTGCCCAATGTCAGTGACTAATGGGGTCTGCCTGAGACTCGGTGCTCTTAACCAAGAAGCTACAGTGCAAATGTCAGAGCATATTGTAGGGGGGCCACCTGTAATCCTGCAGTGCGGGCAGCCAAGCCAAGCCGAGAGCTGAGTTGTCCCAGCCAGTGGGGAAGCAGCTGGGCCAAGCAGCTGGGCCGCTGGTGTGCTCAGTCTCATTCCCCTCCCCCATCACCCCTCCCCCCCAGCAGTTAGCCCGCCCTGTCTCTGGTCTTTGGTCCCACTCACAAGCACTCACCTTCCATTTCAAGGCAGCGACTTCATAAATATCATAAAAGTCCTTCAGGCTGTTGTAAGCAGCATGAAAAGGTAAAAAAAAAAAAAAAAAAAAAAATCAGAACCTGTTCCCACTGAGCTTCAGGTCTCCCTTGACCACCTGTGGTCCCCTTTAATGGCGGAGGGGACATCTGTGAGTTTCAGTACCTCAGTGCCCCAACGACCCTTACCTGGGGGCATTTGATCTCCTCCAGGTGCCATGCATCTATACTAACCACTGACAGCTTGAATTGCCCTGGGTTACTCTAATTCTTAAATGGACAGGGACAGAGCTGCCTCTAGCAGAGGACTTAATGGGATAGCTGGGACTGAGTTCAGCCTGGACAGAGCTTGTTTACTGGTGTTGCCATAGCTGGCCCGCTTCCTTCCTCAGGAAGAGGGTTCTGGTCATCAGCAGTCTGGAAGACCAAGATCTGCCCATGCAGATCTCGGGGCTGGTTCTGCAGGCTCTTCCAGGGGCGTGTGTGTGTGTGTGTGTGTGTGTGTGTGTGTGTGTGTATGCGCAAGCATGCACATTCACCTGGCTCACATGGGATTACCCCCCTCACTCAGGGCTGGAGAGCAACTGGTGGGGCCAGCTCATTTCTTTTGTGTCAAGCCAGCTTGGACTGGGCTTCTGTTACTTGTAAGAATAAATCTGATGAATGATACTATCTACTAGAAGAATCTCTGTGGAGAAAACTAGTCTCTCACAAGCTTCTTTGCCCACCAACCTCCTGGTACCTTGGCTCGCTCCAGTCCCTCTTGTGAATGCCTTTGGCCACCCCGCCCCACCTGGCATCCACTCTCACCTGAGCAGAGGTGTGTTGCTCTGATTCAGGGCCTTAAAAGTAAGATAACGCTCCCTGGCACTCATCCGGGGCCTGTAGAAGCGCATCAGGCCTTCAAACTGCCTGTAGGAGATGCCGGCGGGCCTCTGCGGGGAGAGGGCAGGTGGCCATGGAAACATGGGAAAATACAGAGCCCAGACTGCCCCTTCCATTGGTGGCAGCTACTATGGATGCCCAGAACAGCAAAGGATCCCAGGGCACACTACTCTTTCTTGTTCTCTCAGGGGCAGAACTCCTGGTTTCTAAAGCTGCTGGCCCTGCCGTGCCTAGGGGACTGTTCAGGGCAAGTGAAGGGCAGCAGGGACCACACCCCTCCCTGGTCCGGCCCCCACCCCTCCCTACCCGTTGGCTGATGAGCAGGCAGTAGGCATGCTGGATGGCGGTTCGCTTATGCAGCAGCAAAGACTTGAACTTGCGTTTCTCAATATCATTGAAGGTGTCGAACACAACAGCCAGAAGCTATAAGGGAAGAACACGGGACTTGGCTCCCCTGCGTGGTGGGGTCTCAAGGAGTGGGGGAGTTCCAGCCACCCCACAAGGGGGGCCTGAGAAGACCCTCCCACCTGCCCCTTGCATATGAGGCTTATTCCCTAAGCATCAGCAGAGGAAGGCCATCCACTATCACTTGCAAATTTTCTCTCTTGGGATACATAAAGTCATTATTATACATTCCCCCGGTGCTTCTCTGCGCCTGAGTTCATGACTGGCTGGGCAGGTTTTCTAAGGTGAAGCATCAAGAGAAACACACTGGGTTCTACACCCAATTCCCCCATATGACAGCCGGGGAGCCGAGGGCCATCCCAGCCTCAGAGCAGGAAGGAACAGCATGGCACAGAGTGCTTCTACCTGCATACCCTTGTTCCTGATCCCGATGAGCCACAGCTTCATGCATTGGCCCCAGAACTCAGAGTGGTGGGGTAGCCTGCCCTCCGGGGTACAACATGCCTGGGCTGCCTAATTCTAGAGCTGGCATATTAACGATGCAGTCTGCATTGTCAAAGGGTGATGGGGGGGGGGGCAGGAGCAGAATTGAAAGAATGCTTTTTTGGGAAACACTTTCTTTTTCTCTCAAAAATACTTTGAGGGAAACTCTCTTGTCTTTTCCATCCCTTCAAATCGATCTTTTGTTTTAGGTCAAGGGAGGGTCAGCAAATTTTTTCTGTAGAGGGACAGATAGCAAATATTTTAGGCTCCGAAGGCCAGATGGTGTCTGTTGAAACTACTCAACCCTGCAGCTGTAGCATGAAATCAGCCACAGATGATGCGTCAACAAATGGATGTGGCTGTGTGCCAATAAAACTTTATTTATAGAAACAGGCGATGGGCTGGCTTTGGCCAACAGGCTGCAGTTTGCTGACCTATGCCCTAGATTTTCACAACTCTGAGTATATTACAAATTAAAGCAAATCAGCTACACAGAATATATTTTTATGATTCTAAACTAACAACTGTATATAAGAACTCTAATACCTATAAAGATAGCCAACATTTGATTTTGAAGAATTAGAAAAGGAAAGTATTTTCCTTTTTAAGACTTTAAGCTTTTAGGACATTTTGCAAGTCTACCGCAGGGTGAATGCTTTTTATTTCTACCCGGGGCCTGACTGTGGGGAGCAGTGTTCAGAATGCTCTTTAGAAGTATAAAAATAAACACAAGACTTGGGGTGCCTGGCTGGCTCAGTTGGTAGAGCAAGTGACTCTTGATCTTGGGGTTCTGAGTTCCAGCCCCACAATGGGTGTAGAGATTACTTAAAAATAAAAATTTTTAGGGCACCTGGGTAGCTCGGTGGTTGAACATCTGCCTTTGGCTCAGGTCATGATCCTGGGGTCCTGGGATTGAGTCCTGCATCAGGCTCCCCACAGGGAGTCTTCTTCTCCCTCTGCCTATGTCTCTGCCTCTCTCTGTGTCTCTCATGAATAAATAAATAAAATCTTTAAAAATAAATAAATAATTTAAAAATAAATAAATAAATAAACACAAGACCTGATAAAGCCTCTCCGATAGTTCTGGCATTGACATATGGTCTCCACATGGGCCTAATGGCTTTATCTTTGGGGCAATCTGCTGATGGTAGGAACATCCCTGCAGCCAGCTAGGCCTCTGCAAACACCTTCAAAATTACCAGTGTGCCCAGGGACTTTATGTTCTCCTTAGCAGAATGTATCCTGTAATGGATTTTCTAATGGTTCCCAATCAATGGAGTGGAAACAGACACATGGGTGCAGTAGGTCCGAGCGGTTAAGAGCCGAGCTCTAGAATCAGACCAGCTCACCTGGCCACCCTGAGCTGTGCAACTATAGGCAAATCACTCTGCCAGTCTGGTCCTCAGTTTTCTCATCTATAAGTTGAGAATCATAACGGTAGCTCCAGAGTTTTTGTGATAAATCATTTATCCTCATATATAAAGCACTTGGCCCAGTGCCTGCTAATAGCCTCATTAATGCCAGCTTTTATAGTTATTTTATTTATTCACTTATTTTGAGAGAGAGTGTTCGTGTGTGTGAGTGGGGTGTGGCAGGGGTGGGAGAGAGAATCCAAGCAGGCTGCACACCCAGCACACCCTCGATGTAGGGCTCAATCTCACAACCCCATGATAATGACCTAAGCTGAAATCATGAGTTGGTCGCTCAACTGACTAAGTTATCTGGGAGCCCCAACCAGCTTTTATAATTATTATGACACACATTTGGAGGAGAACAAAAGGTCCCGGGATAGCGTGACCTAACAGGCTAGCTCTAGAGCTAATGGCAACACAAGTACTACCCAGGGAGGCTGCTACCACCAGTAACCAGCTGAAATCAAGTCCCAATAGGGCACCTGCCACCATGCCACACTTGACCACAGCCTGGGACCCCTTCCTCAAAGGAGGCCAAGAGCAGCCCCTACTTCTCCCTGCCTTGGGTGCCCAGGGCTGTGCTGGTTGGGATGGAAGTTCCAACAGGGCGCAATGCATGCTCACTCACCAGGTTCATGATGAAGTACAGCTCGATGGAGAGGTAGACGATGAAGAAGACACAGGACCAGGGATTCCGGGAGTAGGAGGGCATCATCACATCTGGGAAACTGGATTTGCAGAGCATTACCGCAGGACCCCGCATCTGCTCTCTCCCTTTCTCCATCTTCCCAGAGGATATCTCTCTTTTCCACCTTCCCCTTGTCTCCATCTATGGGCTTCGAGCTCATCGGGCCACCCCCAATCCCTTGGCACCTGCCTGTGCTCAGGGGTGCAATATTCTTGGCTAAAAAGAGAAGACTCTGGGGCACTGGCAGAGGTCCCAAGCCCTAGCAGAGCCCACACTCACTTGGCTGTGGTCAGAAGGACAAACAGACTGACAATGCTGTTCTCTAGCGTGCTGAAGTACTGTAGGGAAAGAAAGCAGAAGAACGCATTGGCCTCAGGAACAAGCCGCCATGGGCCACCTAGAGGGCCCCACCCTCCTCCCCCCTACCCCCACCAACTCTCCCTCCTCCCAAGGAATCCTGATGGAGGATGGAGGAATGAGCAAATGTGGAGTCTAGCCGCCTCTTCCTTCCTGAACTCTGTGCTTCTGGCAGAGGGGACTGGGACTATTTTCCTAGACAATCACAAGTCTGCACCACCGGCTTGGCTCCCCTCCACTGCTCCTTCACCAAATCTGTTCCAGATCTGATGCTGGGAACAGGACTCTCAAGGGCAGGAAAGAGGATTCCCTTGGCGCTTAAGGAATGGAGCAGCTCAAGTATGGGTGACCGGAGCTTTCCAGAGCCATAAATTATGCTGAGAGACCTTCCTAATGTGGCCAGGGGTCAGGCCGGCCACCATGTCTGAGGGGAAAGGCCCACATAAAGAGAGAGGGACGCCTGGATGGCTTAGTTGGTTAAGCATCTGACCCTTGATTTTGGCTCGGGTCATGATCTCTGGGTTGTGGGATCAAGCCCCACGTTGGCATGGAGAGCTTGCTTAAGATTCTCTCTCCCACTGCTGCGTACCGCCCCCACCCTGCCCGCCCCATGCATGCATGTATTCTCTCTCAAAAAAAAAAAAAAAAAAAAAAAGGAACAGCAACAACTAAAGAAACAGACAAATACAGATTACTTACAGGGTCTGAAGGATTAGGGGAGAACAAGTAGAAGCCTAGGAGGTGGCAGAAAACAAAATGGGTTACAGCAGGTCCCGAACCCAGATGTCAAAGGATTGCAAAGTAGATGTAAACGAACACAGGAGGCAGAAGGAGAACATTAGGGAGTGGTGGGGACTGCGGCATTCTACAGAACACACATTCTGTCAACAGGAGCAAGTGAGGGCACCTGGGTGGCTCAGTGGCTGAGTGTCTGCCTTCGGCTCAGGGTGTGATCCTGGGGTCCTGGGATCAAGTCCCACATTGGGCTCCCTGCTTTCTCCCTCTCCCTTGCTATCTCTCTCTCTCCCAAATAAATAAATATTAAAAAAATTTTTTTCAATATGCAAAGCAACAGCATTTATTTGCGGTTTAAGAAAATAGGAGGTATAATTACAAAGATACACATGCCCATGGTAAGCCTAGGTTAGGCGGTACCTCTGAGGGGAAAGGGAATGGACCTCATGAAAAGATTCAGAGGTGGCTTCCATTTGCTTCCTAATACTTCATCCCCTGAATAGAAGGCCGTGGGTGTTTAACCAGTTGTAAAACCTTCCTGGACTTCTAAAACTGTCAAAGTGAATTTTCCTTCAACTGTGAACTTGGTTTTAGAGACTGCCAGGGCCCTGGGGCTCAGCAAACTCACCTAGGATGGCGAAAATGATCATGAAAAAGAGCAGCAGCAGGAGGATGTCCATGAAGGGCGGCAGAGATTGGAAGATCTGCCGCAGGTTGCTGGGGAGAAAGCAGGGCAGGAAGGGGTGAGGTAGGCAGGATGAGGTCCAAGGGAGTGCTGTCTGGGACTCCACAGATGAGATGGGGGCCTGGAACTCCTGGTTCACACAACGCTAAGTCCCACTGCACCCTGATTTATGGCATCACGCTTGGCGTTTTCCCGGAGGACTTGCACTCCAGGGGTGCTGGAGAGGCCCGGGGCAGGTGTGGCACCGGCAGCCCCTCCTCCTGCTTGTGGAGCTCAAACAGGCCAGACCCCTGTAAGGAATGAAGGGAAAAGCAGAAGGCCAAGTGCATGGCCTTGGGCACAAAGCTTCCCCAAGTGGGATGTGGGATGCATGAAGACATTTTGGGGCCACCTACTCTTCGGACACTTGTTTCCAACTTTGAGGATGGGCCTGAAGAATGAACCACTAGCCTGCTCTCATCAACAGTACCTCAGCCAAGAGGTTTTCCAGATGGATTCTTCAGAACTAAGCTTAACTCCAGGCCAGTGGGCAGGCTGAGTCCAGCCTCCTGCCTCAGTCGGGGTGGTAGCCTGCTGAGTCACTTGGACTTTGAGGAGCTGCCTGCTTTCAACTGCCACCGCTGCCATGTTTCATGAGCAAATAATGTGCTCAGAGAGAGAAGCCAGCCCCAGAAGGCTGCAGGTAATACGGGAAAGAGCCCCAGCCTGGTGCCAGGAAACCAGAATCTGAGTGGAGTACTGCTTTCCACTCCGTGTGGGCAGAGTGGCCGAGGGAAGGGAGCGTGCTTGTATTTTCCCAGTGTGCAGGACTGATCTTATCACTACTTGACTCACTGAGTCCTGCCCCGCAGGCCCAGAGGTCCAGACCAGGCCAGAATAGCGACTGTCTCATCCCCCAGGCCTTACCGCCGGACGCCCCCGCAGTACCGACAGTCCACCAGGAAAATGCAGCGCAGCGCCCGGGTCACACGCACGTGGGACGTCTGCCGTACCAACACCACGATGGCCTCGATGAACTGCACCACCAGCACGGAGGTCTGGGGGTGGACAGGCACAGAGCACCATCAGCACCCCCATCCCGAATACCCTGAACAGAGGGCTGGCCAGGTCCTGCCCACTCTGGCCTTGAGAGACCCTTCCCTTCTCTCCAGATCTCTCTCAGGCCTCCCCCAACATCAAGCAGCCCCTGGAGACAAGCCCTCTGACTACAGGCACAGATGTGGAGCCCCAGGAGAACAAACCCACAGGCAGAGCTCCCAGCAGCTCATCCAGCAGTACCCCCTGAGCGAAGCTGCCACTTTGTCCGGCCACGTCTGCCCACCCTCTGCCTTTAGCTCTCCCCACACTCTTGAGGTCCGCAGGGCATCCTTATCTGCCGTTCCTTGGGCACATTCTCCTGGACAAGGGTGTGTGCTTTCTACACAGCAAAGTGTGCCCTGCCACATTCCTACTCACTGCACAGAGGGAGCTGTATGTAGATTACTAGTTACTGATCAGCATGGGCTTAGAGGCCAGACAGGCCTGGGTCTGAATCCCAAGCCTCTGGGATTTAGATCCCATTCTCATCTGGCTGGCAGGGTGTAAACTGAGAACAGTAACACATCTCCCGCAAAGGCTGTTGTGCCAGTGCTTGGCACACACTAGATGCTAAATCACAGTGGCTCCTGTCAGCATCATCATGACATCTGGACAAGGCTTTTAGATTTGGTGAGGACAGGGCTCCAGGGTCACACTGCTGAACACAGGGCTCAGCCCAAGGGGGATGTGGAATTAAACTGACAATACAGGCTTGAAGGTGACAATGGAAGAAAATGCCATACGGAAATGGACACATCACCTTGACCATGGTCCGTTTATGCCGGATGAAGGTATGGAGGCCCAGCCACCGCAATTTCATGCAGAGTTCAAACACAACCACCATCAGGGCAAACAGCTCCAGGGTCGCATGGACCTGCAACCAAAGGGTATGGAGGAGATGTGGCATCACCAGCCTCACTGTCTCCCTGACTGGTGGTCACACCCAGCTACCTTTCCCCTGAGCCTGGAGATGGTGGATGGTGCTGCTAATCAGATGTACTGCTTACTTGGAGCCAACATGTGGCCCATGGTCCCTAAGTGAGGCAATCAGATAGCACTCCTTCCTGGAATTACTAGTGAGCCAAATCAGAGGGTGGGGACGGGGGGTGCATTCATTCCAGCAGGGACCCTAAGCCAGACTGACGATCCACTGCTGCTCCTGAGGCCTTTATGACCCCCCCAGGGCCTCTTCGTATTAAATCCGCTCATAGTGTCTGCCCTTCTAGAATGTTCACCATTGGGTGTGCCATGCAGACACTCACGTAAATGCCGAGCCGGAGCGCAGGGACGGCAGGGGCCTCGCACAGAGACAGCAGCAATAGGAGCAGAGCTGTGGACAGCTCCATCAGGTAGAAGAGGTGGTTGTGTGCGAAGAGGTAGGCCGCCAGCGCTTTGGCGTTCTTGGGGTGGGTGAAGAACTTGTCGTTATTCTCGCCTTCCTGAGGAAATGAGAGCAGTGTGGGCAAACAGGCCTCGGGATGACTCACCTCGAGGTGCTGAGGGGGGCAGAGGGGAAGGGGAGGCCCTGGTGGATGAGCAAGGAGTCGGGCCAGAGATGGAGGAGGATGGAAGGTCCAAAGTATTATCTTCATCAAACTGCACCCCTGTCAAGTCTACTGATGGGGCTCAAGAGACTTGCTTCTTCCTAAAAAACAACCTGGAAGAATCAAAGAATAGTCCGGAGAACAAACAGAGGTGACACATGTGAGCCCCTTGGCAGCCAAACTCCTGCTCTCAGAACTGTGGTCTGGGGAGGAGCCAACACGGCTGAGTCCTGGCTTCCCCACTCCTCCCTGGAGAATGCTGAGAAAGTTCCTTCGCCTTAGTCAACTACCAATGGACTAACATGTCCACTTACTCATACAGCTCCCACAAGACATTTAGGACAGTGTCTGGTGTATGGTGGCCTCCCTGCAGATGTCACCTGTTACTATGATTATAAATGATACTAACATTGAGAAGAAAAGGAGCCTGAGAATACCTTTACTCTATATACATATAAATATAAATATATATATATATATATATATATATATATATATATATATATATATATTCCCTTCTTACTTTGACTATTTCACCTCATTTCCTAACCCCTGCAAAATGACAGGCCTTGCCCTGATTCCTGCGCTCCAACATAATGGGACAGAGGCTGGCCCTGACCAAGTGCCTACCAGGCTAGGCACCATGCTCAGCCTCTTACCTGAATCCTAGACACTCTTTTATTCCTGATCACAGTCCTCTCAGATGGGTGCTTTTATTATCCTATTTGACAGATAAGAAAATCAAGGCATACAAGCTTCAGTAGCACCTGAGCTTACAGAGCCAGGCAATCTAGGTCCACACCCTGGTTTTGCAATTAGCCTCTGCTGATGCAGAGAATAAGTAAGTGACAGAGCCCTGGGAATGGTCCACTTGTGACTAGGAGCAGATGACACTGTAAGGCCATACTCCCTATTAGGGTCAGCCTTCTTGTGCTGGTGGTTGCAGGGAGGAGTCTTTACTGCCTCCCTGGAATTGGTGGGCACAGGGATGAGGGTCACCCCACCTCATCTGCTCCATCACATCTGCACCCCACCCAGCAGCCAATTCACAGTGGAAATTTACTTGGGAATGCTCTACATACATTGCCTTGCTTTAGCGCTTCTCAATGCTGTCCCCTCCACCTCCTCCCACCCAACCTGGCCTGGAGATATCTGTTCATCACACCTGGGGGTGGTGCTGGCAACTAGTGTACAAATTCCAGGGATATCACTAGCCATCCTAAAATACACAGTAGAGGCCCCCACAACAAAGAGTTAGTTATCTGGCCCCAAACATCAGTAGTGCTGACTTGAGAGATCCAGCTTCATTCACTTCGAAGCAGCATGAACACTCAGCATAGACTCTTCCCACTAGCTTCATTTCCTGGAGGGGAGAGTGGCAGAGCCAGAATGGACACACAGGTCTCCTGACCTAGAGCCCTCTGGAAGCATTCCACCCGTCCTGGAATGAGGTCAGACTTTCAACTATTCCAACTATTCAGCTCTTCTGGAACAAAGGCCACCCTCCCCATGCTCAAACCCTATTTCGGGGAGGTGAGTTGAACACACACCACAGTGATTCCTGCCCAAGCCACAGGCCAGCAGGAAGAAGAACTATGGCCCAGAGGGACACACTGTGATGTGGCAAGCACTTGAGCCTGGTGGGCTCTCATGCCACCCTGAGGTGGCTCCAGCTCACCAAGCCTGTCTCAGAGAGCAGGAAAGGCAAGGGGTGCTTGTCAAGTCTCACCTTGGTACACATAGTAGGTGTTTAATGGATGCTTGGTAGGATGAACCACTCCTGCAAGAGATCATGTGCCCAGGCCCTGGCTCAGCCTGGGGACTGCCCAATAGCTGTGAGGTGGGGAGCTCTGACCTCAGCTGTGGTTTGCAGGGTAGCTTTGGGTGAGTCACTTTCCTGAAGCCAGACACATCACTACCCTCATTAACAAAAAATAAAGACTCAACAGGGGCAAGCCAGACAAAGGGAAGAAACACCCCAGGAATCAAACAGTGGGCAAGCTGAGCAAGTGTCAATCACAGTCCTGTGATCTGTGCAGGACTGTGGTTTTTACCACCACCTCCATGGCTGGGGGGACACCTGGAGTGGCCTGAGAAACTTTGGGTTTAGATTACTAAGAAATGCATTTCTAGGGTGCCTGGGTGGCTCAGTCAGTTAAGTGTCCGCATTTAGCTCAGGACATGATCTGAGAGTCCTGGGATGAAGCCCTGGGAGTATCGGGCTCCCTGCTCAGGGGGAGGTTCTCTTCTCCCTCCCTGCTCCCCCTGCTCCTTCTCTCTCTTTCTCTCTCAAATAAATAAAATCTTTCTTAAAATAAAATTTAAAAACTTAAAAATGCAATTCTCAGGTAATGTCTTCCAATAAATAGCCAGGAATGAAGGTCTGGCTAGAGGAAACCACTGACGGGGGTGGGGGGCGGTGCGGTTCAGGTTTGACCTCTGGGATGTGGAATAGCCAGGAGAGACAGAAGATAAGGTCTCCACCACCAAGGCTAGAGTGAAATATTACTCGTGTCCCTGGATTCTCATCCAAACCCCAAGGAGAACACTGGCCTTGTTTCCTCACTGCTGATCATGAACTAGATTACAAGAAATAAGAAGACAGGCCAGTTGTACGTGACTTCCAGCTTCGTTCTCTCTGCTCCCTGGGGTGGAAGTCCACCCAGGAAACCAGGTCTGTCTCAGAGGCATTGGGACTGCAGAGCAGAGCAGAGTACATGGCTCTCAAGGGTGTGTGAATCAATAGGTAAAATTTGGGAAGAGAGGAAACAAACCACAGATACCAGGTATCTCAAAGCAGCAAGGAGTCAGTTACCAGAGTACACCAACCACCTGGTTCGGGGGCCATGCTACAGCTCAGCCACAGAGCATGAAAAAGAAGACCATGTGTGACACCACCTACACCTACCCCCCAGAAACAGCCATGATTATTGTTCACAGGCATCTGAGTTCTGCTTTTCTTTTTTCATTATTTCTTTTAATGATGCATTGTGGGACACTTGGGTGGATCAGCAGTTAAGCGCCTGCCTGTGGCTCAGGTCATGATCCTGTGGTCCCGGGATCGGGTCCCACATTGGGCTCCCTGCATGGAGCCTGCTTCTCTCTCTGCCTACGTCTCTGCCTCTCTGTGTGTCTCTCATGAATAAATAAATAATATCTTTAAAACAAACAAACAAACAAACAAACAAAGCATTGTTGGTAAAATAATTCAAATAACACACAGGATTATATGGCAGTAAAAATTCCATCAGCCAAAGATAATCACCTTTAACACTTAGGTGAACTACTTTCCAGATGTGAGTGGGGATCTGTGCATGCACACATATGTATATGTTACTATATGTGTGTATGAACCTACTTATATGTGTATGGGTATATACATATATATATATAAACGCTATATGAAAATTATCCTACTACATCTGCAGTTCTGTAGCTCTTTTTCCACAACCACACAGCTCATTTTCAAATGGATACATGTAGTCAGGTTTGGAAACGAAGCCACAAAGTACAGAAGAAAGAGCATCCTTTGGAAGTGAGCTGGACATGGTTGTTTTGCAGTTTTTTTTTTTTTTTTTTTTTTTAAGATTTTATTTATTCGTGAGAGACACAGAGAGAGAGGCAGAGGGAGAAGCAGGCTCCCTGTGGGGAGCCTGATGCGGGACTCGATCTCAGGACCCTGGGGTCACAACCTGAGCCAAAGGCAGACGCTCAACCACTGAGCCAACGAGGTGCCCCGAGCCAGACCTGGTTAAATCCACACTCTGTAACTTACTAGCTGGTTGGCCTTGGACTCCTTTAGCCCCTCTGAGTGTCAGCAGCTAGTCTGTAAATGGGAGACGATCAAACCACCTTGGTGGGGGTTGCTCACTCTCTTAAGGAGAGAAAGAATTACCAAATTTCTGAAGTCTCCTAGGCCATCCTAACTCTGATTTTTGACCCACCCCATACTCTTCTGCAGCATCTTAGTCAACCTTGAAGAAGATGACGGTGCACAGGGAGACCCTGGGGGACCCTGCCAGATCATCAACAGACACGCCTGAGCTCACCAAAATGTCCCCAAAACATTTCTATTGCCTTAACCTGGATCAGAATGCATCTGCTGAGGGGTACAACTCATGTGAGGCTGCATAAAACATGAGCAGCAGAAAGACAAGTGAATGACTACCAAATAAATATCCAAATGTAATGAAGTCTTTCAAAAGAAATAACAAAACATTGTGTGGAATCAGAAAAGACCCCAAATAGCCAGGGGAATATTAGAAAAGAAAACCAGAACCGGGGGCATCACAATGCCAGATTTCAGGTTGTACTACAAAGCTGTGATCATCAAGACAGTGTGGTACTGGCACAAAAACAGACACATAGATCAATGGAACAGAATAGAGAACCTAGAAATGGCCCCTCAACTCTATGGTCAACTAATATTTGACAAAGCAGGAAAGACTCTCCACTGGTAAAAAGACAGTCTCTTCAATAAATGGTGCTGGGAAAATTGGACATCCACACGCAGAAGAATGAAACTAGACCACTCTCTTACACCACACACAAAGATAAACTCAAAATGGATGAAAGATCTAAATGTGAGACAAGAATCCATCAAAATCCTAGAGGAGAACACAGGCAACACCCTTTTTGAACTTGGCCACAGCAACTTCTTGCAAGATACATCTATGAAGGCAAGGGAAACAAAAGCAAAAATGAACTATTGGGACCTAATCAAGATAAAAAGCTTCTGCACAGCAAAAGAAACAGTCAACAAAACTAAAAGACAACCTACAGAATGGGAGAAGAGATTTGCAAATGACGTATCAGATAAAGGGCTAGTTTCCAAGAATATAAAGAACTTATTAAACTCAACACCAAAGAAACAAACAATCCAATCATGAAATGGGCAAAAGACATGAACAGAAATTTCACAGAGAAGACATCAACATGGCCAACAAGCACATGAGAAAATGCTCCGCATCACTGGCCATCAGAGAAATACAAATCAAAACCACAATGAGATCCCACCTCACACCCAGGAGAATGGGGAAAATTAACAAGACAGGAAACAACAAATGTTGGAGAGGATGTGCAGAAAGGGGAACCCTCTTGCACTGTTAGTGGGAATGTGAGCTGGTGCAGCCACTCTGGAAAACTGTGTGGAGGTTCCTCAAAGAGTTAAAAATAGACCTGCCCTACGACCCAGCAATTGCACTGTTAGGGATTTACCCCAAAGATTCAGATGCAATGAAACGCCAGGACACCTGCACCCCGATGTTTCTAGCAGCAATGTCCACAATAGCCAAACTGTGGAAGGAGCCTCGGTGTCCATCGAAAGATGACTGGATAAAGAAGATGTGGTTTATGTATACGATGGAATATTACTCAGCCGTTAGAAATGACAAATACCCACCATTTGCTTCAGTGTGGATGGAGCTGGAGGGTATTATACTGAGTGAAATAAATCAGTCAGAGAAGGACAAACATTATATGGTCTCATTCATTTGGGGAATATAAAAAATAGTGAAAGGGAATAAAGGGGAAAGGAGAGATAATGAGTGGGAAATATCAGTGAGGGTGAGAGAACATGAGAGACTCCTAACTCTGGGAAACGAACAAGGGGCAGTGGAAGGGGAGGTGGGCAGGGGGTTGGGCTGACTGGGTGATGGGTACTGAGGAGGGCACTTGACGGGATGAGCCCTGGATGATATACTGTATGTTGGCAAATTGAACTCCAATAAAAAAAAAAAGAAAAAGAAAAAAGAAAACACATACATGCAGTATGAGAGCTGCTTCAAAGAGAAAAGATTACGGAAAATTATTATTCGAGTGAATTTAAGAAAGATTCCATGTCCATGCCTAAACCTCGTGTGCACAAGAGATGGAAATCTTATAGTGGCAATTAAAGTGGCAATGCCACAGACAGTGAGACGGGCAGCTAAGAGGCAATATCCCCTTTGGAGAGCACTCGAGAACTGTACATCAAGGGCCCTAAAAATGTTGATTCCATCCATCTGGTAATTCCACTTTCTAGAGGCTTTTCTAATAAAATAATCTTGGATATTAAAGTGACAGAGAAATAACTCTCTGCATAGACTGTCGTTGGATTATAATTTATAATAGGGAAACACATAACATACAATAAGGGAAGCAGTAAAAGGGGAAATATCCAGCCTTATCAGGATAGGTTTAAATAAATTAGGATACATTTACCAGATATAAAGTCATTAAAATTTGTTTATAGGAGTTATAATAACATAAAAAGAGCTTCTGTTACACACTATGAGAAAAAAGACCATACAACCGTAGATACCACGTGACTTTAAAACTACTTTACAAAACACATAAAACCTATGTATTGTTCTTTAAGAATGTTGGCAGTGACTTAAGTGAATGTTTTTTTTCCACAGCCCCTAAACTTACTGCAATGAGTATGTATTACTTCTATAAAGAAAGTATTTTGGGGGGCACCTGGGTAGCTCAGTGGTTGAGCGTCTACCTTCAGCTCAGGTCATCATCCCAGGGTCCTCAAATCGAGTCCTGCACTGGGCTCCCCACAAGGAGCCTGCTTCTCCCTCTGCCTATGTCTTTGCCTCTCTGTGTGTGTCTCTCATGAATAAATAAATAAAATATTTTAAAAAAAGAAGGAAAAAAATTTTTAATTGAAAGAAACAGAGAGAGGAAAAGAAAAAACAAGAACCAAGTAAGAAACAACAAACATGAAAGCAGCACAGCAAATTAACAGGAAAGGAATAAAGGTGTCTAAGTTCCCATACCAGGCTGACAAAGCCCTACTACAACATTACGTATTTAAAGAACTCCTCCCTTGAGAACTGACTGCCAGTGTGCCCTTGAGAAGGTGGATCAGGCCAGAGAAGGTCAAGTGGATAGACTCAGGGAGACTCAGGGTCAGGCAGGACCCATCTTGGGTGGGGGTCACAAAAAAGCCCATACACATCGCCCTCCCTGTCTGGGCATGATCAGGTTGGTTATCCCCATCTTACAGACGCAAAGCTCACTCACACACACAGAGCAGAGATGGGAACCAAAGCCTGAACTGAATTTCTGGGGATGTAGGTTACCCTGGGAACCCTACTTGGCCAACAGGCACCCAAAACAGATCCTGATCAGAGATGCTCACCTGGAGGTAGATTGCTGCCTCTTGATAATTGATCTCCCAGTTGTGTCCCGTGGGGCTTGATGGGGGACTCTCACCCCCCAAGCCGAGGCTGGAGGTCTGGGAGTCCTGGACAGCATAGCTGCCTCCATCTGCATAAGAAGAGGAGAGTGATTCATTTACAGTGTAGGCTCAAGAGGATAAAAACACCATTCACCAGAAGAAAGGGCTCGTAAGCTCACCTGTATGTCCCATTATCTACAAGTCAATGCCCCATCCCATGTAATAATAGCAGGAATTAGCATGGCTAATTAAAAATGCTTTTCATTCTCTTGTTAAATGAAAAAACCTAGTTCAAGGAGCACATATAATATGCTATCTTTTGTGTAAAAAAGAAAAAGGGAGGAAAAAAGAAAACATACAGATATCTATGAAACAAGAAGGATAAATTTCCTTACAAGGGGTGGGGGGCCAGCATTAAAGTGTTACTCAAAGTGATCTTTCTGTATACTTCTTAAAAATTAATTTATTTGGGACATCTGGGTGGCTCAGCAATTGAGTATCTGCCTTCAGCCCAGAGCGTGATCCCAGGGTCCAGAGTTTGAGTCCCACATCGGGCTCCCCACGGGGAACCTGCTTCTCCCTCTGCCTGTGTCTCTGTCTCTCTCTCTCTGTGTTTCTCATGAATAAATAGATAAAATCTTTTTTAAAAAATCATTTATTTTAGAGAAAAAGAGCAAGAGGAGGGGCAGAGAGAGAAAGAGAATCTCCAGCAGACTTCCCACTGAGTGTAGAGCCCATGCAGGGCTCAATCCCAGGACCCTGAGATCATGACCTGAGCCTAAATCAAGAGCCGGACACTTAACCAACTGAGCCACCCTCTTTTGTACACTTTTGACTTTTGGAAGTATGTTAAATCCTACTTGGTTAAAACATAAAAATAATTGGATTTGTTCCCTGATGTAGGCTCATCTGTTGTTTTTCCCTGCTGACACCCATGCCTCTTTACTTCCAGTAATACTGACCCCATCTGCCTTTGGAGAACATCCTCTCCTTATTCTCCCCACCCCACCTTCTTTGTCTCTGGCTGACTCTACCCCTGTCTCCAGGGCAGGTGCAATAAAAGCACCTCATTCCCCTGGACAGGGATTGGTCCAGGCAGGGGTACTATCCCAAGCCCAGCCAATGATGGCTGAACTCGGACCTTTTCCTAGACCACTCAGGAAGGTGGGGCTCTTTCCCTGTTACTGGCTGGTGGCTGCCTCTGGCACCACCACATGAGGGAAGCCTCCCTGAGAAGGAAGCCAACAGAGAACAAAAGAATCACAGAGATAACATTAGTTCCAGCCCTAAGATTGAACTGTGCCTCATATCCACCACCAATATCTGAGCCTATAAAGATCCTTTTATACTTAGGCTTGTTTAAACTGGGTTTGTCACAACACTCAAGCATGTCTACTGATACATGGTAAACAAAGGCACCAAGAAATGACTTTCAACTTGTTAATTTATTGGGAAGATTTATCATCATCTAGGATGAGAATCTCGTTGCCCACAATTCACACTCAAACTGATCCACCTACAGGAAGATGAATGAAACATGTTTGAATAAGGAGACATGCAGAGGTGGCAGGAAGCAAATATGTAAAGCTCACCACCAAATAGTAAAGGGGAGAAAATAGGCAGAGTTCCTATGGCTGCAGGGTCATAACTGGTCCTTCTAAGCTTGAACTGCCAGCCAGGGGCAGCAGGATCTTGCAAAGCTCTTCTTCACCTACTTTTAAGAATAATTTTATTTAGATAAATTTGACACACAGTAAAATGCACAATTTGATATGTTCTGATATATGCACACACTTGTGAAACCATCACTACAATGAAGATCATACATCCATGCCCACCCATCCACACCCAGACAATCCCTGATCTACGCCCTGTCGCTATTAGATGAATCTGCATCTCAGAAGTTTATACAGATGGAATCACAGAGCATGTGTTCTTTTTTTGTTTGGCTTCTCTCCCTCAGCGTGAGTACTTCGAAAATCATCCATGTTGTAATGGTGATTCGATAGCTCATTTTGGATTTTTTTTGGCTGAGTAGCATACCATTGTACAGATGTGCCACAGTTCATCCCCTCACCTGCTGATGGACACTGAGACTGCTTCCAGTTTGGGGCTGTTTCAAATAAAGCTGCTAGGAACATGCATGTACACGCTTTGTATGGACACATGCTTTCATTTCTTTGGGGTAAATACCTAGGGGTGAAATCACTAGATCATACGTTTAACTTTTTAAGAAACTGTCAGACTGTTTTCCAAAGACTGTACCCATTTTATATTACCACTTGCAGTGCAGGAGAGTCCTCATTCCTCCATACACTCAACCACACCTGACACACTCAGCCTTCTTAATCCTGACCATTCTAAATACTGTGGGATAGTATTGCATTGTTTTAATCTCAATGCTTTTATTTATTTATTTTAAAGCTGTTATTTATTTATTAATGAAAGACACACATAGAGAGGCAGAGACATAGACAGAGGGAGAAGCAAGCTCCCTGCAGGGAGCCTGATGTGGGACTCGATCCCAGGACCCCGAGGTCATACCCTGAACTGAAGGAAGATGCTCAACCACTGAACTACCCAGGCATCTCAATCTCAATGCTTTTAATTTGCTTTAGGACTAATAATATTGATCATCTTTCCATATGCCTATATGTCATCTGTATGTTTTAGTTGAAGCATTTTCAAATCTTTCATTTGTTTTCTTTTTTGGGTAATTTTCTTATTTTTGAATTTTGAGAGTTATTTTATATATACATACATACATGTGTTCTCTAAATATACACAAGTCTTTACCTATTGTTAACATATTTACTCCAACTTTTAATTATTTCTTTAGATTAGTGATTAGAGTGTTTTTTTCCATTCTTTTACTTTTAATCTCTTAGTTCTTTATATTTAAACTGTGTTTCTTAGAGGCAGCATAGTTTGATCTTGCTTCCCCACCCCAATCTGAAAATCTCTGCCTTTTAATTGGAGTATTTAGATTACTCACATTTAATGTAATTATTGATATGGTTAGGTTTAAATATACCATCTTGCTATTTTTTTATAGTTGTCCCATCTGTTCTTTGTTCTCTTTTTCTGCCTTCTTTTGGATCACTGAATATTTATTATGATTCTATTTTATCTCCTTTGTTGGCTTAACTGCAATGCTTTCTTTTGTTACTTAGAGGTTGCCTTAGGGTTTACAGGATATATTTTATACATTTTTAATTTACCACAGTCCACTTTCAAGTGGCATCATGCCACTTCATGCATAGGATAAGAATCTTAAAACAGTATACTTCACTCTCTCCCCTCCCAACCTTCAGGCTTCTGGAAATACAGGGACTTCCAGTTCACAAACCTACTCTGGCTTGAGCTTCATCTCCATTGCTAGGATGTGTAACTAGGAGAATGTGTGCTAGGAGAATCTTTCTGGAAGGGACTGCACCAATGAAGCCCATATGAAAGGAGTTAACACTACTCACAGGCTCTGTGTTTGTACTCCATGCTGATGTAATCCTTGTAATCCCAAGAGGTATGTACTATCATAAATGCTACAGCAGGAGGAGGTTAAGCAATTCAACCAAGGTTACCCAGCTCTACAGGGCAAAGCTAAGATTTGACCCCAGGCAGCCTGGCTCCAGAGCAGATGCATTTAACCACTATCCTATACTATACTACCACCTTCTAAGAAAGAGGAATCTGGGGAGAAGCACAGCTGACTATGGTCTTTTTTTTTTTTTTTTTTAAAGATTTTATTTATTTAGTTGAGAATGAAAGAGAGAAAGAACGAGCAGGGAGAGTGGCAGAGGCAGAGGGAGAAGCAGACTCCCCACTGAATAGGGAGCCTGATGCAGGGTTCGATCCCAGGACCCCAGGACCATGACCTGAGCTAAAGGCAGACACCCAACCAACTGAGCCACCGAGGCACCCCTGACAATGGTTTTAAACTAGTAGTAATAAACACTTATTGAGGCTTACTACATGCCAAAACCTATGCTGTGGCAGATTTTATTTTCCAAATATAGTCACAGCATGATCTTTCATTCTATGTGCTCTTCTAGAACCCTTCTGCTTCCCCACAAACAGGCAAAGCCCATGTCTCCCTCTTGAAACCAGTGAGCCTTTGTGCCTATCTTGACCAATGTAGGATGGAGGACATAATGCTAATGACTTCTGAGGCTAGATCATAAGGGCACCATCACCTTTTTCTAGTGGGATCCTTGCTCATGGAACAGCCACCATGTTGTGTGGTGGAGAGGCCTATGGAGAAGAAGGAAAGCCCCCTGTCCACAGCCCAGCTGAGCCCCCTGCCAACAGCCTGCAACCTGCCAGTCAGGTAAATGAACCATCTCAAAATCAGATCTTGTAGCCCTAGCCAAGTGTCCAAACTGACATTGCGTGGCAGAAAAATAAGCCCCTCTACTGGGCACCACCAAACTGCAGATTCTTGCACAAAATATCTCAAGGCTATATCTGCTATTTTCAAGCACTATGTTTTATGGTACTCTGCTATATAGCAATAGATAATTGACACATATCTAAGTGCTTTATACCAACTGACCATGTAATGCTCATGACAATCCTATGAAGAAGGTACTATTAACCCACTTCAGACTTGAGGAATCTAAGTCACAGAAAGGCCAGGTACCTTCCTGAGCCCAAGCAGTGAGCGGCAAGCAGGGCTGAGATGCGGAACTGGGTGACTAGTTCCCCATCAGCAGGCTACGTGCTGCTCAAGAAATGGAAGCCTGGAAAGGGTGTCAGGGTAGTGCCAAAAGGATGAAACATACAGCAGCAGTTCCATCACTTCACAAAGTTACAAGCAGGAGGTGGCACATCTGGCTGCAGCTCACCCTTGACCATCCTGGTCCTTCTCTACCCAAGACATTCCCCGACTCCACCCCCAGTGTCTTTTTCTGAAAGAACTAAGCCCTAGGCAGGGACAGGAGAAGGTCAAACCACCTTCCCGGATGCATTCATGTAGACCAGGGAAGCAGGAGCCAAAATGCACCTCCCAAGTAGGAGAAGCCGCAGGCAGACAGCTGGACGGTCCCGTGACTTCGTGTGCCTGTGCCTGTCCTCCGCGACCTTCACTTGCCACGGCAGGAGCCCATGCCCACACCACAGCAGTCCTAGGTGAAAGAAATAGCAGGACCAGTGTGGGGTGGGCAGCCGTGAGCTGGCACAGATGGCAGTGGACATTAGTGCGGCTTTCCCAGCCGGCACTAGACATTGGCATCTGTGTGAGCCCGTCTGAGATCCTCTGTGCAAACCTTCTTAGCCCTTCCTCTCTCTTGGGGCTCTTAGCAGATAGATCTGACGTCCTTCCACCCTTTCTGGTGGGAGAAGGCACCTGGCCCTCCCAGTTTTTGCCCTCTGGCCTTCACCACATACACTGCACACCACTGTGACCCGGGAGGCTATAGCAACCCCCCAGCGTGGGCTGCTCCTTGCAACTCACACCCACACCAGTGGGTTTTGCCTGGCAGAACCCTGAGGTGCCCTGGTTTGGGTGCCGTCTTCCCCTCAAAACCACAAACAACAGCTCCCTCCAGTTTCTGAAATCCATAGGGACCACTGGGACAGGGAAAAGGACCAGGCTTCCAGTCTTTGATGGAAAGCTTTGACATTGCCTTTCTCTCCACTATCACACCCAGTAAGTCACCAGGTCTGGGGAGGGTGGGGTAGGGTGGGGGGTGGTCTCCTGCCATTCAGCTATAAGACAGTAAAAGGCCCTCAGACTGGCTCTCACTGCCCCAGCGTTTCCTGGCCACTTGACTCCAGGCATCTGGTTGCAGAATGAGATCAGCAAAGCATCAACATGATTGTGCTCTGCTGCTTAAAATCTCATAATGGCCTGCCCTCAGGAAAAACTCAGACTTCCTCACCCGCATGGAGCTGATATGGATCGCATGGAGCTGATATGGATCGAGGCGGCAAGTGTCTTTAGGATTGCGTTCCTTCCCAAGCTCTGGGTGGATCATCAGCTTGGCGCTCATGGGCTCCAGAGGGCAGCTGGTTACTATGGAACACTGAGGATACAGGAGCCTCCATGTGACAGTGAGCACCACAGAGATAAAATGTATACTTCATGGTCACAGATCACAGAGAGCTGGCTGGTGTGTGTGAGCAGACGTGTTGCAGGGCTGCAAAGGGCAGAATGAGGACCCAGGAGGGGATGTCACAGGGAGGGCCTTTCCAACAAGCAGAGTTGACCAATGATGCCCTGGGCAGAGGGGGCTTTAACTGTCATGTTTGATTTGCTAAAAGTAAGTTAGTAAATGCTAGGCCCTCTTACAGCTGGGTACGCACTTGTTATTTTATTCTAAATATGATCTGTAAGTTGGAAATTATTCTTCATAAAATAATTTTAAACCAACAATTGCCTTGTTCATCCACTCACTGGCTTCGTGGGCATCCCCAGGGGCAGAGGGCAGTGCCCAGAAGCCCCGGGTGGGGACAGGAGGTACCTGGAGAGCCCCTGCCCTGCAGAGCCACCTGTCTGCTAAGGCAGCAAGGACCCCATCACCAAGGGGCCTCAAGAAGATGTTCCACAGCCAACCATGGGATGTTTCAACAGAAAGGAGATTCACCCAGCACGTGGGGAGCTGGACTAGCTGCCCTTGCATTTTCCAACATCTAGGTTGGAAAGTACATAGGTTTACAGGTACATAGAGACTCTGAAGAGACAGCAGGTAGGGGCAGATGGCCTTAAAAACAACTCAAATTCATGAGCTTCCCGCAGGCAGGACCAGCCGCCTGGACCTTGCTAGTTATCAACAGTCTTCCACAAACACCGCCTGGCTGCACAGATAGGGTAAAGGCGTCCCTTAGCACACTCATCCCTCTCCTTCCCCTAATTAACTGCAGCCCCCCAGATGGACATACCTTAGAGTTCAGCAACTTAGCTTCTGCCAGCATTCTTCCAAGCACTCCATATACATATGAACTTCATCCTCATAACCTACCACAATTGTCCCCATTTTACGGATAAGATAATGGAAGCACAGAACAAGTGTGAACTTGTCCAGAATCTCACACATTCAGAAAGTGAACCGGGTCTATGTTTAAAAGCACCATGCTTAATTACAGAGGAGGGTCACCCTCTGTGCTCGGCAGGTAGGCAGCCGGTGTAAGATGGTGTATTATGGGCTGGGCGGACATCAATCTGGGAATTGGAGCCCACTTTTGGACACTGCCATAGTCATTGACATGGTTGCTACATTTCCTTTTCCTGGTGATTCATTCTCATTGTGTCTGTAAATTTGAGGAGCACTGTAGTGGCGCTTAGATTTTGGGGTACTTTCTGCTGCTCATCTTGGAAACAATGACTATCAGGTCTGGAATGGGTGGTGGAGACCACTTAATTCAATGTCCACCTTTTAGAGGTGGGGAACTGGGGGCCAGGGAGTGGTGGGACAGCCAAGTCTTGCACTCAGGTCTCCTGGCTCCCCATCTAGCACCTTTCTTAACACAAACACTGATCATTCATCCCTCACCAGAGAAATGTGGTGGGTGGTTCCACTGTGCACACAGCTATGAGACCCATCAAAGAGAAGCGATTGGGCTTTACATTCTGTTGGCCGGGGCACCTGGGATGCCCACTGAGGGCCAGGAGTGACTGACAGACAGGCAAAAGGTCTTGGCAGGGTGGCAAGAAAGTATTTTCCTTGACCTAAAGCACTGAACAGAGCAGCCACACTCACACAAATCCCAGGGCAGAAGCATCCTGGAGAGTCAGAAGGCTCACCCACTCATACACCCTTAATTTGTTATGCTGAATGACGCCCAGATAACTGGCTGTGCTTGGACCATAAGATCCCATGACTTACTCACTCCACCCCTTTGCCATGGCCCAAGCCACCTCTTCCCCAAGGAAGCACAACCCCTTCTACCAACTGGGCTCCCTACTCCTGGGCCCTGGCTTTGTCTAGTCTCTATGCCAGAGAAGTTCCTTGTTGTTTGTGTGTGTTTTAAGTAATTCTGTAGTTCAGCATAACAATAATCCTTTAAAAACCTAAGCCAGATGGTATCACTCTTCTGCCCCAAATAGACTGCAGAATCTAGCTCCCAAGAAGACTCCAAGTCCTTCCTTGGATTAAAAGGGCCTAAGAGACTGAGATGTCTCACCCCACCCTCCCTCTTGCTCCAGACATGCTGGCCTCCTTATTGTCCTGGGACAGGCGGGGAAGGTCCTTCCTAAGGACCTCTGCACTTCCCTAAATTCCCTCTTGCCCTCCCCGGATTTCTCTCATCTTTGTAAATCACTTCACTGGCTTGCCCAATCCTCCTCCGTGCTTCCCCCTGGGGCATTTATTTACTTGTTGGCCTGTTTAGTGTCTGTTTCCCTTCCTGGAATGTTAGCTCTGTGAGGAGAGGGACTTTTGTCTTGCTGTGGAGTACCCAGGGCCCAGAACAGTATTGAGCAAGATGCACAAATGCTCCACAAATACCCGAATTAAATGAGAAAAAGCTCTTCCCCGAAGATTCTAGAAGTGCACTCCCGGGGCCAGTGACTGCAGGGCAGGGCCCAGGAGGCATGCACAGAGCTTGGGGCTCCTTCGAGGAGTACAGTGGGAGTACCAGGGGGCATTAAGGGGCAGTGACTTGATCTCTGTGTTTTCTAAAGATCATTCTTTTAAGGATTTGAGAGGCACTATTTTGTATAAGAATAATTCAGAGTGGTCCAGGGGGGAAACTGAAAAAAAAAAAAAAAAAAAGAATAATTCAGAGCAGACCCTTAAAAAGAAAAGGAAAAATGTGACTGGCAGAGCCAAGAAGAGAGAATGGAGGAGCCTCCCCTCCCGGGCGGACTTTGTTCTAACCATTCAACCTGATGCTTGCTCAGAACACAGAACTTGGCTTGCTTACTAGGTCCCCAAAGGCAAAGCCCCATAGCTTATTTGTGGCTCTTATATGCAGGGAGGGCTGAAAGGCTCTGGGGGGTGGGGGTGGGGGCAGGCTGCGGGGCTTTTCAGGAAAGCCACAGGAGATCTCACAGAGCCCCCTTTACACCTGGCTCCAGTGGCTAGGCAGCGGCTGGACGCACATTTAGGGATTATAGAAAGGGCGCAAATGGAAGGCAGGGAGCCCCTGGCTTATCCTGTTCCTTTTATAGGCAGCCCTCACGCAGAGGGGGCAGCCCCGCAGCCAAGTCCAGAAGCACTTTCAGTACACCGCAAATAAGGGGGCTGGGGCATCACATGGGTCCTAATTCCCTGCCCCACTGAACACTGCTTCCCACTTTCTAGGCTGGAAAAGTGGCCACAGAGGTGATGGAAATGCTCCAAATCCCAAGTGCTTTCTTGATGAACTATAAGGCATGTTCAAAGGCTCAGCAGCTTCTGAAACAGGCAAGACAATTATAGCCAATAAAGGAGAGGAAGGCAGGGGTACAGGGGGCAGGTCAGAGGCCAGAGGGCTGGGGGAAGGGGGGCACCAGAGCCCGAGGACACAGACTGTGGGCCTGTGTTTCAGACGGTGGGGTGTTTGGGGGTATAAGGCCCTGCCTCTTGGGGAACAGATCCCAGTGGGCTTCCTTAGGAAAGACTCCTTTGAAGCAGATGTGGGAGGACATGCAAGGACTCCTAGTTCCCCTGATTGATCACCAATGGACATGAAGTGCCAGGGAATAATGTGGCACTTCATGTGCGTGGTTAAGGTCCACGCACCGTGCCCCCTGGGGCTGCTCTGGATCATCTATCTGGGGGTAGACCTCAGGGGGTGTGAGTAGCCACCTGCCCTGCTGCCTTGCCCACCCCACCTATTCCTGCCACCCTGGCCAAATCTGCACTTCCTGGGAGAAATACCGGCTCCCAGGTCTCCAGGTGAATGATGTGCTCGCATAGATGCCCCCTGCACAGGGAGAGTCCCATAAAACAAAGCAGTCACAGAGGCTCTCCCCACAGCACCCCGGGTCCAGCCCAACCCTAGGGGCCAAGACTACCTCTCACACCAGGGATTATTAGAGACCCCGTGAGAATCAATATCCATGACTTCAGACTTTGGCACTGCCCTCACCCGGAGCAGGTGGGCTCTTCCAGGTGAGCTAGAAAGGCAAGGTCAAGGCATACCGCAAGGGCCCAGCTGGTGGAGACTGGATGACCTCACCACAGGGCTGTTGGGGAGCTGGCCCTCCACTACCTCCTCCAGGAAGACAATGGCTGGCGGCCCTGGCCTCTGCATGTCCAATTCCTAGGAGGCAGCCGGACTGCAAGCGGGAGGGAAGAAGGGAAAAAGACACACAGCAGGTGCAGGAGGGTGGGAGGAGCAGGATTCCAGGCCCTCCCAGCAAGCCAGCTTCTCCACTGGCTCCCGCTGGCAGGAGGTTTTAAAAGGGCCAGAGGAAGCTGACCAGGAACATTCTTGGCAACCAGGAAGATCCCATTCTGGGCCTCGGGGGGGGGGGGGGGGGGGGGGGGGGGGGGGGGGCTGGGGGGAAAGTCCCCTGAAAGGGAAACATGTTGTTCTGCACTTCTGCTGCCCTAGGCAGAGTTCTCCTGTATGAAAACCAGGCTGCGGCCTCAGGCCTGGGCCCCCCCCCCCCCCCCCCCCCGCAGACCTTAGCCACTAAAGGTTTATGCAACACCTACCCCTTAACTATATACCCTTCCTGAATCCTGGCAATCAGCCCAGGGTGGTGAACACAAAATCACTGGCAGGAGGAGAGGACGAAGCTGAAAGGAAAGGCTGAATGAGCAGGCATCAGAATACACAAGGACAGTAACAAAACATTGACTCCAAGTCTGAGAGAAGTTCCCTGTTCAGAGGACAGGCCGCAGACAAACCAGGATGACCTGTTTGCACAGATGGTAACGCTTCCTCCACGCTGATGTAACAGGGCCCAGACGCTCCCTGCAAAACAGCTGGCTGCTTTGCATGCAGCCTCTGAAATGACCCTGCAGGGAATCCAAGGTTTCCGTTCGCTGGAGCACAGCGTGCAGCAGCATCCTGGCAGTGCTGGGTAAATAGAAACAGTTTCCATATGCCACCATAAAGCTGCACCAGGGAGGAAAGGGAGAGAATGAGCAGGAGGGGAGGGCTTCTGTGATCCAACTCCCCACTCGGCAAGGGCAAGGGCAGGGTCTTCATGGGCTGAGTAAGCCACTGAGACCTTTGGGGCCTAGGGCAAGAAGTTGCTTTGGAGAAAGGCCTATGAGCTCCTAGATGGGAAAGAACGCCAGACCATGAGTGCTTCTGGGCAGGTGTAAATGGAGGACTTTACTCTCATTCAATCCTCCCTCCTTCTACTTCTCCTTCTCTTACAGGTGCACAACCTCACCCTTTCTCAAACACACATACCCTGCACATCCTCTTCAAGATGCAACCTGGCCCTGGATACCCAGGGTCACTCCCTACCATGCCCCTCCCTCCCTGTCCCCCTTCCCTGGTTCACTCTCTGCATCCCCAGAGCCTCAGTTTCTCCACCCATTAACTGGGACTGGGGCCAACTGTGCTCTGAGTGTCACAGAAACAAATGTGGATACCCACAAAGCACCCGGAGCCCTCTGGAAAACCAGTGCCCACCAGAATGACAACGAGCAATCGCCCAACCGTTCGCCAGTTGTCGCTGAGAGCCCCACTCCATGGGAAAAAACTCAAAGAGAAGAGGCAAATAAACCAGAGTGACACTGATGAGTTTTCTGGGTACTGCTTCTGCACTGGCTGACTCTTCAAAGGCCCCCAGATAAAAATCAGGCAAAAGACACGCTGCCGAAAGAAAGCAGAGTGCACATTTCCTTATGCTCAGGCCCTCTCGTTCTGACGACTGGATGCAAGATGGCAGGGGACATAGACTCCTGTTATCCATGCATGCTAATAAAGACTGCAAACATGGACAGAGCACCGGGGCAGATATATTGACCTCTAGAAAGGCAGGAACTGACACAGAGCCAAGCTAGTTTGAATCACTGGCCTGGAGCCTGAAACCCGTCCTGCCAAAGGCTCAGGCCAGAGGAGGAAAGGAAAAACAAAAGGCTCAACTAGGCCAGTGCTATGGGTCAAGCATTGTTCTAGAAGGAGGAGCCCCCATCTGGAAGTGGCCAGGATAACGCCCTGTGCCACCTTCAACTTTGTTTCCGGCCAGCTGACAGGGACCTGAGTGGCCAAATCTCCAGATTCTCTGTAGATACAGGAGTTCAGCCACTGAAGGGCCCTGAACTGGCAGGGAAATGGCTAGAAGGTTGGGAGCAGGGGCTGTACACAGAGGCTCTTGGGAGGGATTGGGGAAATGAGTGCCTCTTGGTAATTTAGAGTAGTGACTACTGCTCCAAGTACACACCTCCAACTGGCTACCCGGCATGCTCACATCCTGAGGTTGTTGACCTTTTTTTTTTTTTTTAAGATTTTTATTTATTCATGACAGACACAGAGAGAGAGAGAGAGAGGCAGAGACACAGGCAGAGGGAGAAGCAGGCTCCATTGAACATGACCTTGATAGCAACTCTGCAAGGTTCTTAAGTTATGCAGGAATCTGGGAGAGAACAGGGTGGGTGAAATTTTAAAAGGCTGGCCTTCTTGATACAAATACGGTTTAATTTAGAGACATTTATTCAGCATCTACTGTATCCCAGGCATTGTGCCACATATTGGATTTGAAAAAGTCAAACCATGTACTTTGTCTTCATGGGGCTCACAATCAGGAGGCAAGAGAAAGAATGTGATTATGGTGCATTAAGTCATTTCTTAGTTATAACAGCCTAAAAAGGATGTGACAACTACCCTCCATGGAGGCCAGTAGGCAAAGGCAGGGAAATTCGGGGGTGATGTCTGGGCCAGTTCTGAAGAATGAAGGATGAAGAGAGATCACAAGGTGGATGGGGGTGTGATGAGAGGGACCTTCCAGAAACAAGGAAGGTCATGCATAAAGCTCTGGAAAGCAAACAGCAGGGCATATCTGGGAAACTGTAGAGGGTTCAGTGATCCTGAAGCTGACACAGGCGGAGACAAGGCAGGAGCAGCAGACCAGCTGTCAGCCACATCAAGGAGACAGGGCCAGAGCCACTGGGTTTCAAAAGGAACCAACCCAACTGGACGTGCCAATTGGAAATACACGGCAAGGTGGTTGATCTTGGTGAATATCGTAACCGCATCTACAAACACTGCACAGCAAAATTGCTAGTTAGTTTTCCCAGGGGAGCACAGTGAGCTCACTGGTGTAGGGCAGGTACCTCTCGGGGAGCCACCAAGCTCACTTCCGCTGTCTCAGCCTCCTCACCGCGTGGTCTGGCCACTACAGCACACCCCAGCACCATCCCTTCTGTCCAGGCGGAGAGAAAACAAGTGGTTGCCAGATGCCCGCAGGTTAATTTCTTGGTGAGGCAAGAGGAGATTTCTCCTTCCTTCATCTGTGTATTTCAAGACTCGGCTTGCAATTCTACTTCATGCCTCTGTGTCACGGGGTTTATTGAGACAAAGGGCTTTCACTAGTACTGAACACGCATCACAAAGTATTTACTGAACACCTATCATGTGCAAAGTGCTTCAGGTGCCTTGAAAAGACACTTATATGTCCATGCACACGTCAAACCACCCCTCCCCGCTTCTCTCTCTCTCTCTCTCTCACACACACACACACACACACACTCTCTCTCTCTCTCTCTCACACAGGCTGCAAGCTCCACTCTGTTTACCCAATGAGGAGTGCAGCACCTGTGTGAACATCTGTCCCGCATTCACTTGGAAGCATCAGAAATGCTAATTGTGAACCACACAAGGACCAGGAAGGGAGCTGTGGAAGAGCACACCAGGATAAGGCATTTTCACTGTACCCGGAGCTCCCAGAGCTTCTGCAAGAGGTCAGCAGACAAGCGGCATTCAGAGGACGAGTCTGGCTATGAGATTCATTCTCCACAATGCCACTTGATGTGTCGTCAGTCGATGGTCCTGCCAGCATAGACCAGAGGTCCGCACCGGCCCCTGCATGGGAGCACAAGGGAGGCTTGCTGGACCTGGCTTTCACAGACACTGGCCCCGCCCCCTGCATCTAGATCTTCCGAGGCCACTTAGCAGCTCTGCTCAGAAGAGCCGAGACAGGGGTGAGGTGGCCGGAGGCACAGGCCCTTTGGGGGAAGTCCCAGTGGTTGGAAGCTGACATTGTGCAGAGAGCTTGAGGGCTGAAGCATGCCGCTTCTCTGGAGACCTGAGCTTGTCTGGCTCTTGCTGCTCCCAGAGGAGGCAACAGGGGCCTGAGAGCCTATGCGGTCAATGGCCTGGCATTGCCTTCAGCCTTCTCTTCGCCTCCTTTTTCCTCAGTGTACCTTCCTGTTGAGTGGGGAAGGCAGCCCCAAAGAGGCATCACAATGGTAAGCAAGAAGCCAATCTAACGAGTGAGGCGAGACACAGAGCTGCTTGAATTCAACTATCCCTGGAGCATGCCCAAGAGAGCGGTCAAGGGAGTAAACGTCATTCTTACATTCACCATCTGAGAAAATTCAAAAAACTGGCTAACATTCCTTAAAGGAAGTCAGGAAATTTAGTAAAAGAAAGAGCACGTTCAAGCTCTCAATCCAGAGTCCTCAAATTCCCTACTCGAAGCTCAGGAAGGGGCAACATCGCCACTTTGTTGAAAATAAAACCTTGGGCACCTGGGTGGCTCAGGGGTTGAACTGCCTTTGGCTCAGGTCATGATCCCAGGGTCCTGGGATCGAGTCCTGCATTGGGCTCCCCGCAGGGAGCCTGCTTCTCCCTCTGCCTGTGTCTCTGCCTCTCTCATGAATAAATACTGTCTTTAAAAAAAGAGAGAGAAAATGAAAACAAAACCCTGATGCTTTATTATTACCTACTGTTTCCACTTACTGAGTTGGTCCTAGGAGATGTTATATGGAATCTCCCACTTAATCTTTGTGTCAACCCTGAACGGGAGTATTCTTAGCCCCATTTTACAGATAACAAAGCTGAAGCTCAGCTCTTCACCTGAGGTTGCACAGCTACTAGCCAGTGATGCTGATATTTCAACCCCATCCTCTGCTGTAGACTGAGAGTCTCTGAAGAAACGGCAGAATGTCGTAGAATACCAGCAGACATCACCCACCCAACGCACGCACATTTCTAACAACCTGAGAATTCTCCCAAGCCACCCCTGCCTCCAGACTTGTGAGTCTGTGCACCCTGGGCCAGCGTCTGATCTCCACACCCAAAACAGCACGAAACAACCTGGAACCACAGCACACAGCCAAGTGGCCTGGAGGCTGAGTGGGCTCCGGTACTGAATAAATCTGAGCCCTGTCGAGGCAACCAGACTGGCCCCGGGGTGCACCGTTAAAAACTGCAATTGCAGACAAGACCAGCCAGCCAAGTGTGAACAGCCGAGCCCGCAAGAAGAGGACACCCTCGGGAGTCACAGAAAGGAGACATCACGCTCGTCGACGACCACCCACAAGTGAGAGCCAACACATCCGGCAGCTTGGAGGTGCTCCAAGCCATTAGCCAGCACTGAGCACCACCGCTCTGCCCGAGCTGATTTTCAGCAAGAGCTAAAGGAATAAAAAAAAATTAAAAAATAAATACCCAATCTAACAAAAAGAGAGATTATAGCAAGAGGAAAAAGGCAGCTTACAAATGGCCGGGAGGTGGAGTGAGGGGGGTTGGAAGGTGGGAGCCAAGCACCCAAGGCAGCCATGGCAATTATGGGACACATGTGGGATCCCAGAGAAGTATGAAGTGCTAAAACAATCCAAAAAGTTAGCTCTTCCCAAGGGCAGCAGGGGCCGGGCCCTGCCTAGACTATTTCTGACCCATCACATGTGTATGAGTCTCCCTGTCACCCCAGATGGCTCCAGGAGCTGGCTACGCTATGACCCACAGAGTCACTTGGGGCCTTGGATGTTCTGTGAATCTGGTGAGTCACTCTCAGATATGTTTCTTAGCATCTGTTTATGAAGTGCTCAGGGTATGAAGAGAAAAGACACGGTCTCCGCCTTTGCAAATACTTGTACTATCAGAAAGAGGCACATTTGTGCCCCACATCAGCATCTAAAACAACAGCACCTACCCAGACATTACACTGAGTGGTGCACTCTGCCTTTCTCCCCGGTCCTTCCTCCCCGCTTCAATGGGCATCACAGGGACACTCGAAAGAAATCCACAAACAGGTTAAACCCTGACTGAAGGAACTTGGTTTATAAAACCCAACTCAACACTGGATGAACCAAGGGGGTATTAATCATACTATGAAGATGCTTTGCCAAACCCAGCCCTCTTACGCATATTTTAACTTATCTATTTCACCAAAATTTCCATTTTCTTACAATCTTTGGGAATCCATCATGGCACAACGCAAACCTCAATTCAGTACATAGGACATTAATCAAATCTATCCCTCGCAGGTGCTAGAGAGGGACCAGGCTTCTGTGCACAGAGAGCAAAGAAGGAGGTACAGACAGCGTGGAGAATGGGAGGGTGTGGACGGGCAGCCACTACCCTAACTGGTTAGGGAGGCTTGGGGAAGGCTGGCTGGCAGAACAGGACAAAGGTCTTCAGCTGGAGAAAGTTGGAGTGGGGATAGATCAGAAGCAAGAGATAGCAGCCTACGTGGACATTGGGTACTGAAAAGTGGTTTAAATGAGAAAACAAATGAGATTATATGAGCAGTGCCATGTTTTAAGACTCCTGGTTATTGGTTCTGAGTTCTGGGGTGGAGTAAGAGAAGGGAGGCCAGTTAGCCAGGAGTGTAACTGAGAAGAAATTTCTCATGGCCTGGAAAGCGCTGGGACCCCTGCCAGGGGCTTAGAGCCAGGCAGGGAAGGTGGGTCAGTGTACTTGGTTTCCAAGGGCTTCATCTTTCACTTGATCCGAGAACTTGGCCTAACCTTCACCATGTGAGCGGGTGGAAGTTTATGGTTTCCTTGTCTACACTCCGAGGTTAGTGAAACTTTCAAGGCTACTAGAGCCTGGGCAGGGAAGCAGTCCTGCAGGGCCAGGGCTGAGAGCAGAGGCAGCAGGGGTCTGGGACTGGGCTCACAACCCATCTGTCTGTCCAGGCGCCCTCACACCCCACCCTGTGCCAGCACAAGGCAGCCCACTATTGGTGACAGAATGAAAGAGCTCTACTCCGCTTCATTCTCCACACCTCAGATTGCACATCTGCAAAATGGGGATGTATGCCATGACTGCACAAGGACTATTAGGGTGAAGCAACTAGAAACATTCTTGCCTACATTCTTTCCCTCCCCACTTTGGAGTGTCACAGTGCTTTGTTGCCTCTAACAATAGAGCAACAAGACTGGCTCCTGGCTCAGAGGGGAGGAAGACAGACTTTAAGGTAACATATAGGACACTGATTTGCAGCTACTGGAGTCACTGTTGGGCCCGGGAGCAGGGGTGGTACCCACAGAGCATTCCAGGAAGATGTGTGCAAGTGTCATTCATAAACTGGCTGACACCACCGTGCCTTCAACTAGGAGATTCCCCAGACATAACTGAGCCTTTCATGGAAATAAAAAGCCCCTAAATCATGCCTTCAAAAACATAAATAAAAACAAAAAGACACTCTGGTTGCAAAATTATGCTCTGTGCTTGCTTTTAGAGCTAACATATAGAGGGAGAAAAAAACATATAAGTATTTTTTAAATTTGCAATCCAAATACCCTGTCCTATTCCAACCTATCACCTCCTCAGTACACGAAGGGTGGTTATGAAGACAGAATCCAAACCTCCTTTCGCCTGGAGGGGAAATGTGACACATGCGGGCTTTATCGTGGAGAAGGACAGACAGAGCTAGATCTAGCTTCCCGGCTGAGCCGACTGAGGACTTCCTGATTGGCCCTCGATTACAAGGGATTGTTGGGGGGGGGGGTGGACAAAGCAGAAACTTATCTGCCAGATACAGTCAGAAGCCTTGCTTTTGTAAATCAGGAGAGCAGGTTCTCTCTGATGCTAAGGGCTTGGAGGTGGCAGGACTAGGGAAGGCATGGCGGGCCAGGGCACAGCAGAGTATGCTCATCCCAACCTCACTCTTCTTTCTCTACCTCCTTTCCCCTTGTCGGATGCAGCTCCAGATGTGTCTAGGAGGCATTCAGCTACGCTCCAGGCCAGGGGAGCCTGTGCGAGGACTCCTCTGTTCTGTATTGTCCAGATGTTTCCTGAGTGCCTAGCATGAGGCAGGCACAGTGCTGGGCTCCAAGGCTGTGCATCTGACCTGGCCCTGGGTAAAACCAGAGCCTGGTCAGAAAAGAGAGAAAAACACCACACCTGGCTCCTGCCACTAATAGAACATCCTAGGAGTGTCCTGTCCGCCCACCTCCCCTCTCCCATCTCCAGAGGGAAAAGTAACTCATATTCAGGGCTCACCCACCTCAGGGTTTCTAAGGAAGAGCATCTGGCAGCTGGAGAAGGCAGCCAGAGTTGGCAAGAGGTCAGAGGGGAGATGCTTTCTCATCATGTCACTTTCTGGTCCAAACGGACATAGTAGCTCCCACGTCCTACTTGACCAAGTTCACACCCCTGCTATTGGCATTCTAGACTCTCCATAAAATAGGTCTGCCGGCTCTGACCCTAATCATAATGGCTCACATCTACCAAGGGCTCCACCTGGCATAAGCCAGGCACTGTGTGATGGTCTGAGGTATGCCACCTTGTTTAACCCATGGGAGTAAATGGCAGAGTAGATTCAAGTTCAGCAGGTTTGACCTGAGAGCACTTGCTCTTCACCACAGCCCACACCCAATGCACCCCTGGTGCCCTGGCCTCTGGCTTGCATGGGGTAGCTCACACCTCCGTCTCTCTGCCCGTGCCACTGCCCCTGCCCATCTCCCCAGCACCCCCAATGCCCACCTGTCCCTAAATTCCACCTGGCCACAGGCCCGTCTACTACCCCTTAGTCGAGCCCTCACCATCATTTGCTCCCTTGACTCCTGCCACAGTGTCACCTGCTGCAGTGCCATACGTGTCAGTGCCATGCCACCAGAATATACTTCAAAGGCAACAAACTCAAATGCCTACAGGCCCCAGGCAGGTAACAAACATGGGGAGCTGGAGTCTGTAAGACCACAGGTGCTAGTACTCATCCTGTGACCAACCATAAGGCCTGCTTGATTATGGCGCTTCTGAAAACACTGCTGAGGCTGAAGAAAACAGGTCCCACCATGTCCCTGTGACTGTCACTATGTAACCCAGTCTCCACACTCAACTCCAACCACTCTTTTCAGGGCGGCCTGCATGAATTCTCGGACACTCCCTGGAAACATGACCATGTCACTCCCCAGCTGAAAGCGCCTTCTCAAGCTTCTCTATCACGCAGGATGAGGTCCCAGCAGCTTGGCCTGGCCCTGAAGGTGGAGGAGGACAGAACCTCCAAGATCAGGAGCCAATTTCTCCTCCCCACTCTCCAACCTAAGCACCAGCCTTCATACCCACCCATTCTGACACTGCCAGGCCTCTGCCCGCCTGTTCCCTTCCTCTGGGATGGTCTTTTACGCCCTGCATATCTCCTTAAAGACTCCACACACTCAGACACAGTCTCTCTAGAGCTTCTGCAGACACTACTCCAGCCCTGAATCAGGGAGACTGACTCCTCCTGCCCCATATCCCTACCTCCCCTGCCTTCCTTATTCTCCTGTCCTCCAAATCCCTCCCACAGTTCCAACACATGCCACAAAAGGAACACGTTACATCCTCAATTTTCTTGCGGCCACCCAGACCATGGGTCCTTCCACGAGCCATAACTACACCTAAAAACCTCCATGGCAGTTATTCTAAGTTCTTCAGAAATATGCATTCTTCAGAAAAAATGTTGCCTAAGTGGCTCAGTGGTTGAGCATCTGCCTTCAGCTCAGGTCATGATCCCAGGGTCCTAGGATAAAATCCCACATCAGGCTCCCCACAGGCAGCCTGCTTCTCCCTCTGCCTATGTCTCTTGCCTCTCTCTCTGTGTCTCTCTCAATAAATAAATAAAATCTTAAAAAAAAAAAAAAAAAAGAAAAAGAAATATGTGTCTGCTAGCTGAAAAGCTCTACTAGTTTTTCAGTTGACAAGAAGGCAGTGATTATTAACATAAGAAGAATTAGGAGATAAACACTAGCTATTAAGCCTTTTTTTTTTTTTTTTTGTAACACCTGCTTAAAAACCCTACCTCTCAAAGTAAAAGCCAAAAAAAAAAAAAAAAAGTCCCAGCCAGCTTGGATCAAATAACTGAGAACAGAGAGGAAAGTCTTAAAGTTGGGCAGAATGTAGATGAGAAGAATGGAAAATGGACCCTTTGGCAGAGAGTCACATGAACCACAACCCAGAGGGAGGAAAGACTAAACAGAAAAGGAAGACGAAGGGGTTTGTGGGAGAAGTGCCCGCCTGTTCTGTCCTCTCATCCTTATGTGCCTGGCATTCCTACCCCCTAGTTCTGGCCTCCATTCCACAGATGGATGAAATCTGGTCTTTCTCTAGGCCAATCATGTGGAAGGAGACAGAAAAATCTCCGGGCTGATTCCAATTCCCACTGAATGCCACCCAAAGGTCAAGAATATCTCATGGGCCGCGGTTCCTTGGTCACTTGTATACTGTTTCCTTATTTTGAAGTCGTTTGTTCGGAACAGAAAGCCAAGGCTTAATTTGGTGTGCTCTAGCTTGGAGGGCATAAAGCAGCAGCCCACTGACCAGACTTTATTTGGTTGGCCATGTTTAAGAAACCAGAATTGGTTACCAATATTTAAAAATCAGAAAACTTCCGATTAAAAGTGTAGGTTTTAACTTCTCTTGATACAGTGGAAAATCTAGTAACAACCAGCCTGTGATCCTACACAGCAGTGAGTGCCAGAGTGAAGGTCCCACCCTTTACACACTTCCCAGCATGCCCTAGGCCGGTCAGGCCCTGGGTCCTATGCTACAAGGTCAATTCAGCTGAACCAGATCCTGTTTTTACAACTCAATAAATTCCTCCCACAAAGAACAAACAAGGCAAAAGAGGCCTCCAGTGCCAAAGGCAGCCCAAACACCAATGCCCTAACTCAGTTATCCAATCTAAGGACATCTTCCAGGGAGGCCCTGATGTGGGGTCACCTGCCCTGGGAACTACTGACCTTAGGGGGCCTTCCTCAGGACCCCAGGCAGCATTCTGAGCCTTACTCTGTACTCCAAAGCTGGTGCTCCTCTGTCCTTCCTTTCTATTTCCCAATCTTGATCCTATACGTTCTCATTTTTAGCCCAACCACCGTGATGTAAAATTGAGTCCAATGCCTGGGTGGAGGAAGAACCAGAGAAGGGTATATGCATTGAGGAGAAAGCCAGAGTTTTCTACTGGGGGGGAATCGTGGGTGTCCTTTGTGGTCAGCTTTTTCACTTGCCCACATTTTCTGCTTCCTCTGTGATGATCCAATACAGTTTGTAAAATGACACCCCATTGGCTTGGCTATTTTTATGCAATGAAAAGGAGCTCTGGTATGGAATTCCAATTTAGAATAACATGCCTTGTAGGAAATAAAAGTTTAAAAAAATAATAAGATAAAGAGAGAAACAGACTTCCTCGTAGAAAAGAAAATTCGGTCTAAAATTCTCCCTCTTCCACAGAGTTTTCCTCCTAGCATGTGGCACATCAGTTAAGAGCCTGAGTCCAGAGTCAGGAGACATGAGTTCGATGCTGTGGCACTTCCTGGCTATGTGACCCTGGGTGAGTGTCAGCCACCCAGAGCATCAGTTTCCTCATCTGTCAGACAAGGATCCTGAGAGCGCCGGCCACACACACCTGCTGGGAGCACTCAACAGAGAGCCAGCCCTAGCAAAATGCTTCTGGACACTGCCTGGTGCATTGGTAGAGGCTTAAATACTTGAGGAGTTAAAGAGTTAAGAAAAGTCCAAATCAGGGAATTTGCCCCATGAAAGGGATAAGAATGGAGAGCTGCCTCATGTGCTCCCTGAACGCCAAGGTGGGATGAAGGCAATCTGGGGATCGATCTCCATATTGATGCTTCCTCCTCTCAAGAGCCTGGGTTTCCTTCCTGGGCCACCATTCGAGGCAGCCTCAGGGAGGGCACCGCAATCAGAAGCCCCCAGAGACGCACTGCTGTGAGCCGTCAGAGCCCTCCTATGTTCCCTCCCTGACTTGGAGACTGAGAAACTGACTGCTCTGGAGCAAGCATGAACTGAGCCCCCCCCCCCCCAGCCCAAGGCAATGGGTAAAGAGCAGTGCGGTCAGCACTCCAGCCTGCACCCAGCTGCCACTACTGCCATTTCGACATGGCAGCTTTCTGCATGCAGAGGGGAGAGATGGCATTTCATGGCAGGGGGTCCAAGGCAACAGATAGGATCCCCCATGAAGACTCAGAGGGCTGAGGAAGTGAAAAGCTTTAGGTCTGGGTTATGAGGCTGGAACCCAGCATGCCGGGTGCTTGCTCATTTTAATTGGTGCCTTCACCAGCCTGGTGACACCCAGCATTATGCCTTGGTGAGGCCCTAAGAAATCCAGAGGAATGATGCTGCAGAGCCAAATGCCCAGGCTCCCTGGGAGGCTGTGAAAATCTAATTGCTGTTTGGTCTCCAGCTGCCATGCTGTCTCTGCTTCCTGGCTTGCTGGTAGCCACCCACTGTGCCAGGAGAGAGGCAAACAGGATTCAGATCCTGGCCTGGGTTCAGGACCCCTGCTTGTGTACCATCATGTTCTAAAGAAGAATTCCCAGTCTCCGGCCATGACAATAATGCTTACGACTGGCTGAGAACTTCTCACGGGGAGCACTCACATGATCTCACTGAAGCCCAACAATTCTCCTGGGAGATGCTAACATGACCCCACTCTAGGAGTGGGGCCGAGGTTTACAGAGGTGAAGATCCCTACGCAGCTAGGACTGGAAGCCTGGTGCTTGACTCTGGAGCCCACATGATGAACCAGCCTACCACCTGGGGTATCACAAGTAGTAAAAGCTATAGGAGTCCCTTGGGTTTCACCCTTTGGCAAGTACACTGGGCAGGAACCGTAGGCACAGATTTCTGTGATGAAGAGCTTGCCTTGGGGTTGATCATCCTCAGGCAGACAGCACCCACTGCTCTTTCCCAGCTCATCCTGGATGTACCTGCCCCAAGGCCAACAACTCTGGACCACCTTAACTGAGCCTGATGCCAACTGCCTCTGGCTTCATGAAGATCCTGGAAAAGGAGCCAGGGTGCCACATGTTGGCCTCCTGTAAGGGGGCAGTGGCCCTCAATATTGCTACATACCACGGAGTTAGGTAACTCTTGATGGCATACAAGGCATCAGGGTGAGGAGGGGATTCTTCTGCTCTGTTACTTTAGGCCTTATCCCTGCATGGCTTGTCATCTGGAAACCATGGACCACCAGCACCAAAGTAGCCCGTGAGACCAAGTGTCTCGGCCACTCCCCTTGACCCCAATCCTTTTTATACCCAGAAAAAGCATAGTATGCAGGCCCATTTTGGCCACTGTTGGGTCAAAAGGCAATGAGAAGGCAAAAGGTGTGACCAGAATTCCCTTGGGAAATCCTATGTATTGCCCCCAGCATTCAGACGCTATGGTCTAGTGGTGGTCTAGATCACTGCCTGATCGGTACACAATGCAAACTGTGAGCTTTTCTGCAACCACACTGTCAAATGCCAGCCCTATTGCCCGTTTTCAAGGTTATTCTAATTTCCAGGCTTTAAATACCTCTGCCTCTACCTGCCTCCTTTATCAACCTGACATCTTCTGCCTATGAGTCATACATTAGCATTTAGGCAGCCGCTCTTATAGCCCAGAGATGCTGGAGTCTTGGATAAAATCCATTCTTACCCCACAATGAGAAAAAAAAACAATCCCAACCCTCCAGTCTCCAGCAGGGATAACACCCCAGCATAGGCCATTCCTGGCACAGGGTCAAAGGTCGTAGGCAGCACAGTTGGCTTGGCTTTTGCATACTTACATCTGAGGAGAGGGCAGGAGAGTTGTAGGCTGAACTGCGTGCCCCTACAATTCCTATCCTGAAGTTCTAACCCCCAGGATCTCAGAATGTGGCTGTATTTGGAAACAGAGCTTTTAAAGGGGTAATTAAGGTAAAATGAAGTCATAGGGCTGAACCCTCATCCAATCTGCCAGGTGTCCTTGTAAGAATGCATTAGGACACAGACACACACACTAAGGGACAAACATGTGAGGACATAGTCGGAAGGCGGCTGGCTGCCTGCAGGTAAAGGAGGGAAGCCTCAGAAAAAAAAAAAAAAACTAACCCTGCTGACACCTTGATCCTGGACTTCCAGCCTCCAGGACTGTGAGAAAATGAACTTTGGGTGCTAAAGCCCCCCACCCTGTGCTATCTATCATGGCAGCTAAAGCAGACTAAAACAAAGGAGAACATAGGTACAGAGCCAGCAGAAGGCTCAGTGACAGCTGCTGGGCTGGGCAGAGGCCCAGGCTCGACCAAGGCTCATGCCCTTAGAAAGCTGGCTTGGTTCTCAGTGGCTCATGCCCACCCAACCCTTCAACTCTGCTGAAGGTCTCTGTCTGAACTCTGCCAACTCTTAAATACCACAAGGGTTTATATCAACCATATGCTGGAGGTGCCGGGGGCAGCCTCTAGGATAATCAGCTGTCCTCTGAGCAATGAGACTCCAAGCACTGGTTAGAAGAAGAGGCAGGGGGCAATCCTGCCCACCTCTGACCAGGGGCCCCTGAGAGTCACTCTTAGGAGGTAGTTACAAGATTCCAGAAACCCAACTAGGTTTATTTCCACCAGGATTTGGTAAGTACCTATATGCTGCAGGCACAGAGCTGGGTGATACCAAGATGAATGAACTCAGGGCCCAGTAGGTAATCAGATGGTTAAGCAAGTCATTATTATGCAGTAAGCTACTTGTAATAGTGAAGTCTCATCTAGATACCGAAGCAGAAAAGGGCAGTGAGTAATCAGCTGTGTCAGGGAGGGGAGGTTCAGTGAAGCCTTCAAAGAGATGGGATTATCAACAGGATTTCCGAGACAGACCTGGAAATAAGGAACAACAGCAAACAAGAGGCTGGGAAAGGCATTCCAGACAGAGTCGCCAGCAAAGCAGAGAGGTTTAAGGATGCACAGGGGTTTCACAGCACTAGAAGCGGTGTGACACTGGCTGAGGCAGGAAATGGGATCATTCTGGCAAGAAGGCGCCAGAGCACACATGGCCTTGTACACTGCCTAAAGAGCTTGGCCTGCATCCTGTAGGGGACAGGCAGGTCCTGGGGAGCTGCAAGCTGGGGAGAGTACCGGGTCCGATTTGTGTTTTACACAGGCTGCTCAGACAGCAGGGCCGGTGGACTTTGGGAGGAACGTCAACGCCAAAATCCAAGCATGAAATAACAAAGGCCAACCCTGTCTTCAGGCAGGCCCGATCATTTTGTCAATGAGCCTTGGTGAATGACACCCATGAATTCCTGGAGGTTTGAGCAAATGACCTAGTAAGAGGGTGAGGGGAGAAACAAAGCAGTTTCCCTGGACCTTGAGGGTTTTATATTTTGTTACTTTTATTTTTTTTTTATTTTGTTATTTTTAAACAGCCAAAGAAGCCACCAATTTCACACTAAGATAAGAATAACCTCACTAACGGCCCATCCAAGGTTGGTTTTATTGTCTACTTGGCCTACTTCCCACTCAAGCTCCGTCATCGGTGATTCAAAACCTGATCCTGACACAGAACTAGGTTGCTCTTCCCACTTTGATCTGCCAGAGAGCCAAACACCCCCTCAGCCATCAGCTCTGATACTGCACAAGGGCTTAAAAGTGGCACCCATGACAATGATCAGGACTCCAATTTAGAATCTTGAGCCCGACTATTTCTGGAACGATACACACCCTTAGTATGTCAACCGCCTACCCTTGGAGTCCATTCCCTTGTTGGCCATGGACCTGACCACTCCCCCTCAGTAGGGAGTATCCTACTTTGAAGCTGAGACTGGGCAGGGAGCAGTGGGGGCGGTGGCCTGGGAGGCTCGGTCTGTTGAGCATCCAACTCATAACATAAGACGTTAAAAAAAAAAATGAAGCTGAGACTAGGTCACATTCATTTATGTCACTTTCTTCAAAGCACCTTACACAATGATGTAGAGACAGATATCAGAGGGGCATTATTGCTTATTAGCTGTGTGACCTTGAACAAGTTACTTAACCTCTTTGAGGGTCTGTTTCTTCCTCTGTAAATATGGAAAATAACAATAATTTTATCTTGAGGTTATATGATAAGATTAATATACATAAATGCTAAGGGCCAATACTTGTATTTATTAAGGGCTTATGATGGAACAAGGAGAAGCAGGAGAGGAAAAAAGGGAGGAGGAGGAGGAGGAGGAGGGGAATCCAACGGTCCTGGGTTCAAATCTACGCCCACCCAACTTGCTTGGCTGTGTGACCTTGGGCATGTCATTTCACCTCTCTGACTCATGGTTTCCTCTCCTGTCACATAGGGATAATATTGCCTACCCTACAAAAGGATCTTAGTTAAGATAAACAGATAAGAAAGCGCCTAACACTAGGCTTGCCAGCTCTAGGGCATTTCAGAAGTAAGCCTGAAATCAGAGCCTGTGGTTTCTCAGCCCTGAATGGTGCTTAGGGAAGAATCTACCCTTCCTGAATTCCCCATCTCTACCACTCAGAGTGGGCTGAGCATGCTGAAGTAAGGAGAGCCAGTTTATAGGAAGCCAGGCCTCCCACCGCACTCCTGTCCACAGGGACACTGCTGTCCTTCATCACTTTCAAAGGGAGGCTGCTGAGCAACCTGCTCTGCAGGGAGAACTCAACTCTGTTCTCTGTGGACAAAGGAGACGGGAGAGCCAGGCTCATCTTTCCCTGAACCCGAGCATCTTCACTCGTGAACCAGAAGGCAGCAGTACCCCCTCCAGCCTGGCTGAGGAGCATGGCCAGCAGATGGAACAAGCACTTGGTGAGGAGATTCTAAAGCACTAGTCCCTGACATCTTAGGACCCTCCACAGAATGAGAGTTATTTGAAGCTCTCTTAATCCAAGGCCTGAGCATATGAGGGAAATGGCTCCAGGACAAGGACCAGAAAGCTTTGTAAGGTCTCTTATTCTGCCAGAAACACAATTAAAATGTAAAAAATTTAAAGCTCACCTCTCCTGGGCTCACTTTGTGCTAGGCTCTGGTTTTAAAAGGAAGACAAAGCAAAACCCCAAACCCTCAGATCAATGGATCACAACAAATGCTGGCCCCCTCCCACCCTGTCCTGGGCAGTGCAGGGACTGAGCTCCAGCGTGGAGAAGCAATCATCTTTGCTTTCATGCCGGTTTCAGGTTGGACAGAGGAGGCTAGTGTTGAAATCTGTTTCTTTTTTTAACAAGGAATGGGGCAGGGAAACTAGCCAAAGTGCAGATTTGCCTGAGGTCCCCACCAAGCATCCACAAACAAAGCCAGCAGACCTCAAATGCAAGGGACATAATGCACTGAGGGAGGCGAGAGTCCTGGGAGGGCAGGCTACTCATTCCCTGGAAGCATCCCTAAGCTGGGGATGCAAGATCAGGACCCCACAGTCTCCCAGTAGTTTCTGTGTCAGAACTAAGGGGTCAAATGCAGAGTCAGGCATTAGCATACATGCATCTACTATGAGACCACCAAGCCCACAACTCACCCCTGAAACAGAAAAGCTGTGCCCCCTCCCCAGTCTTACTTCTGCTAGGCAGCTCCTCTTGGCCCAGGCTGTTGGAGGGAGCTAGTGGGGCACTGCCACCCTCGTCCAAGGTCAGGATGAGGGGAACGTCGTCATCTAAACTCACAGCCATGCTCTCCTCGACAGTAGCCCTCAGGATGCGATGTCCAGAGCTTTAAATAGTCTCTGCTTTGAGCTCCCTTTCAAAGCCACTGGCCCAGAGGTGCTTCTCAGAAACTCCTCCATCAGAAGCATCTTCTAGGGTTTGGGGAATAAAAAGAGAAAAACAATTATCAAAACACAACCACTACTGACGAAAATGTTCTGGAATTAGACAGTGGCAATGGTTGCATAACCATGCAAATGTACTAAAAACGACTGAATTGTACCCTTTAAAATGGTGGATTCCTTATGGTATGTGAATTATATCTCAATAGAGTATTACACTAATAGCATTAAAATATGGAGAGGGGGCTCTGTAAGAACAAATACTGGAAATTTAAACATAATTATGGCTGGAGATTGAGGTTATGGCTAATACGTTCCACCTCTATCCCTCTTTACCCTGGTTTATGTGTTTTGTGAAGATTTTTTGTGTATGAAGATTTTAAAGACTTAAAAAAAATACAATCATTAAAATAATAGTAGTTCATACTCAGTGAACACTTACTATGTAAGGGGCTCTTCTAGCAAATTTTAAGTAAAGCTGATTGAAACTTCGTAAGTAGGATTATTAACCCCCCCTCCTACAGAGTAGGAGATTCTAGGCTCTGAGAGATTAAGTAACTTGCCCAAGAACCGACAACTGGGAAGCCAAACTTTGAACTTCATCGTCTGGCTCCAGACCTGTTATCCTATCCACTACACTACATTTTCTCTAAGACCCATCCTGGGTATTTACAGAGCATCTAGCTTCAATGACGTGCAGCGTTGGCATGCCAGGTTACCTACACATGCCCATATCATTCTCATATAGGCACTATTCTCCTAGATTTAGGTGTTTTAGAGGAAGGAGAAGAGTATTTTTTTTAAGTGCTGTCCAGTCACACAACAAAGGCACTCATCCTGGACTCCCAACTTTAAAACACTCAGAACTTGCCTGTTACAGTTCCTATTTATACACATTCCCATTTCCGCTGAGTAGGACCAAAAGCAAAGACTCAGCAGATCTGACAGCAGACCTTTGAACTCGGAAAGAGCAGCAGGTTCCTTCCTCAAACTGAGGCCTTCTGGGCTCAATCAAGTCGGCCTCCAAATTCACCCACTAAATGGCAACCTGGCAATTTGCTTCTTTTTGCACATCACCAGAGGAACCCTGGGCAAGTTCCTTTCCGTTCGTATCTTCGTAAAACTAGGCAGCGAAAGTGAGCACCATTCTGTTTGCTAAGCCTGTAGCTCTCTGCCCAGCCAACTTCCTGTAAGACTTTTCAAGTTTCCCCCAGGTCTGGAGATTAATTTTCCTTTGCAATCTCAATAGCGGGGAGACAAAAGAGGAAATCCCAAATGAGACGCTACCATCCGGCTGTCTTAAGAATTAAATGTTTTATTTGCTCTCTTTTCGGTTTAACTTCTTACCACAGATATTTTCAAACATACTCAAAAATAGAATATGTAAATGAACTTCCTTGTAGCCTTCACTCCACTTTGACAATGAACATCTTGTCATCCTCTCCTGTTTTTTTTATAGGCAAGAGAATCTATCCACCTTCTCAACTCCATCAAGAAGGTTTCTAAATGTTACCATTGTTATTATAATGGCTAGAAGTTTTTTTTTTATTTTAATGTTTAATACATGACTGTTGGGGGACCCCTGGGTGGCTTAGCAGTTGAGGCCCGCCTTCAGCCCAGGGCGTGATCCTGGAGACCCGGAATCGAGTCCCACATCGGGCTCCCTGCATGGAGCCTACTTCTCCCTCTGCCTGTGTCTCTGCCTCTCTCTCTTTCTCTCTCTGTGTCTCTAATAAATAAATAAAAAAATCTAAAAAAAAAAAAAAATACATGACTGTTGGTTTGCAATGCATGCAGTATCTTAGCTCTGTGGATCTCAACCCGAGTGACTTTGCCCCCTCCCCCCACGGGATGCCAGCAGCATACATTTTGAGACATTTTTGATTATCATAACTAGGGGGTGGGGGTGCTGGTAGGCAGAGGGCAGGGATGCCCCTAAACATCCATCCTACAAAACACAGGGGAGACCTAACACCAATATAGAAATATGTAGCTCAAATGTCAGTATCGCTGCTGTTGAGAAATCCTGTTTAGCTAATATCCCCACTTCCCAGATGAGGACAACTGGGGCTTAGAGGGGTTAACTTAACCCACCCTTTACAAGCTCTGGTAGAGCCTAGAGCTCACCGTGGGCAGTCTGAGTTCAGCGGCCCTCCCCACTTAACCATTACCCTCTACCTCCTGGCAGAACCAGGCCCCTGATTTGAATTCAAGCCCATCATTTTGCAGAGAGGGAAAAAGTGAGGCCCAGAGTGGAGAAGGGACTTGCCCAAGGTCACACAGTGCAGGACTCCTGAGTCCCAGCCCAGGGCTCCTCCGGCGGGCTCGGCTTCTTCCTGTGCAGGGCACCCAGAAGGGAAGGGTCACCCGTGGGGACAGGGCCCAGGAAAGCGGGCCAGCAGCCATCCCTGCCCCGGGTGCGGGTCCGAGTCCCCGCGGGCGCCCGGGAGCTGAGCAGCTGACGGGGTGCGGGGCGGGCTCCAGCTCCGCGGGCTCCAGCTCCACGTGCTCCCCGCCCGGGTCCCGGGTCCCGGGTCCCGGCCCCGCGCGGGGGTCGCCCCGGGAAGCCGGGGGCCAGGAGAGGGGGCGTCAAGCCCCGGCCCGGGCCGGAGGGAGGAAAGCGCGGCGACGACTCCCGCGGGCGGTCCGGTCCCGCTCTGCCCGCCTCCCCCAGCCCAGGGCGCAGCGCAAACCCTCACTCCGCGCCCTCTGACCCCTGACCCCTGCCCTCTCCGCCAGGCCGTCGCTCGCACCCCTCGGATTCTTACACGCGCCGCCCCAGCAACCTGGACCGCGCGCCGGGGTCCGCACCGCGCAGCCCAGCCCGCGGGCGCCGCCGCCAAAGCCCCGGGCTCGAGGCTGTTGCAGCCACCGCAGGCGCCGCCACTTCAGCCGCTGCCACCACGGCAGCTGCGCCAGCTCTCCCATCCGCCGCCTACCGTCCCTTCCACCCCGTCGGCCCCGCCCCATTTCCCCTTTGCCACGGCCTATTGGCTAGCGAGGTTGCATGATGAGCTGTGATTGGCCAAGCGGCACGTCCTTCCCCCAGTTCTCTCCCGCTGCTGATGCGGGACTCCCTGCCCCCCTCCTTGGGAAGGGGCGGGATAAGGAAGCTCCGCCCCCTTTCCCCTCCCACCCTCCCCGCCTTACTCGTTCAGCCCAACCCAGAGAGAGTCCTGGGTCTTTCGATTGGTGGAGGGTCCGAGAGGCGGTGCTTCTGATTGGTCAAGCCTCAGGAGGTGGGGCGAACTGAACGGAACGAGAAATTGAATGGTGAAAAGGAAAGTCAGTCAGATACCGAGTCCCTCCCCCCGGGATTGGCGGGTAACCTAGCAACGCGGGCACCGCGGAGGAAACGGCTCGGAGAAGCCTGGTGCCCTCGGAGCAGGTGAGTTGGCCGCGTGGGGACCAGGGCCGGGAATGAGCGGGAGATGTGCAGTGGGGTCCAGCCTGCTATCCTTTGGCTGCCCGAGGACTCAGCAGCCCTCACCGCGGGCCCGGCCCTGCCCCAGCACCGTGCTCCCCAGCTCCTGCCTCCGTGCAGACCTCCCTCCCAACTCCTTGCCAGAACGCCTGACAGCTTGTGGGTCCCTGCCCCTATTCCGCCCTTCCACTTACCACTTCATCCTTAAAGCGTGGAGGATACTAGTCAGGTGGAGTCTCTCCTAGTTAGCTGATTTCAAGTCAAACAGAGGCGACGGGGATGAGAGGGTCGTTTATAAGTTCCCTACCATTCCACCCAAAGGCCATGAATTCCAGGATGAGCATGCGACGAAAGGCATCTCACTTGAGTGAATGTTCAGATTAGGTCATTTCGGTTATACCAGTTTTTGCCTTGTGCTAACAACCTTAGAACTGAACTCCCATTCTTGGCCTTAGCATGTGATTTCGTCGTACAGACTTCATTCAAAAGGTTTGTTGTAAGGATTAAATGAGGCAAGACATCAAGAAGCTTGGCATGGAGCTGAACGACGTATCAGTGATCAGCAAATACCGGCAATTCTTTTTCTTCCTACGGCACATTTGCCCTTGAATCTTCCTGCTTAAAATGGATCAGGGGGAGTCATCTCGTTCCATACCTTAAATATTCATACATTCAACAAGGATTCACTGAGTGCCTACTACTGGAGGCTGGGGTAAAGCAAGCAACAACAACAAAACATTTTTTCACTCATGGAGCTGTCTAATGGGGGAGGTAGTCATTAATCCAGAAATATATAGATATATGTAAAATTACACCTGCAGAGATTCATTTCCAGAATGGTGCAGTATGGAGGTCAACCAATCCTTTCCTTAAAAAGCAGCTCTAGGGACGCCTGGGTGGCTTAGCGGATGAGCCTCTGCCTTCGGCCCTGGAGTCCTGGGATTGGTCCCGCATAGGGGGCTCCCTGCATGGAGCCTGCTTCTCCCTCTGCCTCTCTCTCTCTCTCTCTCTCTCTCTCTCTCGCTCTCATGAATAAATAAATAAAACCAAAAGAAAATTAAAAAAAAAAAAGCAGCTCTAGTCCATCAATGGATGAATGGATAAACAAATTGTAGTAAATTAGATTCAGTCTTTAAAAGGAATGAAATTCTGATAAATGCTACAAGAATTGAAGACCATGAAGACATAATGCTAGGTGAATAGAAGTCAGTTACAAAAGGACAAATATGGGATCCCTGGGTGGCGCAGCGGTTTGGCGCCTGCCTTTGGCCCAGGGCACGATCCTGGAGACCCGGGATCGAGTCCCACGTCGGGCTCCCGGTGCATGGAGCCTGCTTCTCCCTCTGCCTATGTCTCTGTTTCTCTCTCTCTCTCTGTGTGACTATCATAAATAAATAAAAATTAAAAAAAAAAAACAAAAGGACAAATATGTGTGATTCCATTTATATAAGATACCTAGAATAGCCAAATCATAGAGACAGAAAGTAGAATAGTGGATCGAAATGACAATATACACTACAACATGGATGAACCTCAAAAATATCATGCAAAGTCGGGATTTCTCAACGTTGGTACCTTTTGAGTTGGATAATTGTTTGTTATAGGGGCCCATTCTGTGCTAGTGTTATTCCCAGCTTCTATCCACTAAATGCCAGTAGTACCCCTCCTAGTTGTGACAACCAAATATATCTCCAAAATTATTGTCAAATGTCTCCTGGAGGCCAGAGTCATCCCTGCTTAAAAATTACTGTGCTAAGTCAGATGCAAAAGATTACATACTGTATAATTCCATTTATATGATTTCATTTATATGATTTATCCAGAAAAGTTAAATCTGGGAATGGAAATACTTTGCCAGTTAGCTCATGGGAATTTTGGGGAGTGACAGAAATTTTGTGGTGATGTGGCATAACTTTGAGCATTTACCAAAAAAGTCATTGAGTTGTACACTTACAATGGGTAAATTTTATGGTATGTAAATTATACCTCAACAGAGCTGTAAAAAAAAAAAGTACACCCATGATCAGTACCGTGCAGAAAAGGTGCAGAGGGTTTTCAGAGATTATAGTGCACTTTAAAAAAAAAAAAAAAAGAATTTTTAATTTATTTATTTGAGAGAGAGAAAGCATGAGCAGGAGGAGGGGCAGAGGGAGAGGGAGAAGCAGGCTCCCTGCTGGGCAAAGAAGCTAACTTGGGGCTCAATCCCAGGACCCTGGGATCATGACTTGAGCTGAAGGCAGAGGCTTTATGGACTGAGCCAGCCAGGCACCCCCATAAGTGCACTTTTTTTTTCAATCTGGGAAGAGGCTGCCACTGAGCTGAGACTTGAAGGTTGAGAATTAGCTAATCTAGGAGTTGGGAATTGATTTCTGGCAAAAGGAACATCTTGTGGGAAGATCCTGATGCTTTGAACACTTTAGAGACCAGTGTGGCGACAGCACAGTGAGAACAGGAGGGCTTTGAGGTCGGCTGGTCAGATAGGTTGAAGCCAATGAGAAGGAATGTCATCACAGGAGTGAAGGGGCTTCATCCTTCTCACTCGGTGTGTCCCTGCCCCCATCATGGCTTTAGTCACCATCTGTAAAGTAACAGCTCTCATATTTCTGTGTCTTGAAGTCTACTCCAGATACCCAACCACACCTGCACATCTCATAGATGTCCCACTCAAGTGGCTGGTAGTCTACACATATATAGCGCCTTGGTGTGAATTAGGAAGAGGTGCTCCCTCCAGGCACACACAGCCCCACAGTTTACAAGTCTTGGCAAATAGATAGCAAGTTCTACCATCGATAAACACCCCAAACCCCTCAACCTCTGCTTGTCTTATAAGGTTCACCCTTTGAGTAAACACCAAAACAATCCATCCAGCAACCTGAGCCAGCACAGTAGACATCATCCCTCACTTCTCCTCCCCCATCTCCCATATCCAATCCTTCACTTTGTCCCATTGATTCTGCCTTCTTTATGTTTCTGGAGCCCATCCACTGCTTTCTCTCTTGTTAAGGCAACCCTCATCTGTTCCCTGGACACGGTGACAGCCTTCCAAACCTGCTCCTCTTGTCAATTGCACCCACCAACCATTTTACCACAATTTCCCAGGCTGTAGGTCTAGTCTTGTCACTCACTCCCTGCTTAAAACTCCCACCACCCCCAACCCAAGCCTTTGATTCCTCCTCTTGAGCAATGAGGGAAGCTGTTGTGGCAGGACTTTCTTTCTTAAAGATTTGTTTATTTATTTGAGAGAGAGAGAGAGACTGAGTGAGCATGAAGAAGGGCAGAAGGAGAGGGAGAGAGAATCTCAAGCAGACTCTATGCTGATCACGGAGCCCAACTCAGGGCTTAATCTCTCAACCCTGATAACACCACCTGTGCTTAAACCAAGAGTCAGACACTTAACTGGCTGAGCCACCCATGTGCCTTGTGGCTGGATTTTCTAACCAGTCAAATCAGGATGATTTCCTTAATCCCTGGGACTCCTGTAAGTGGTTGAGAGGAAGTGACAATAGAATCATAGCTGGATAACCAGGCCAAGTCAGGACAAAAGGCAAAGTAGTGACAATGGCAGGAAAGGCAAGCATGAGAAGGCGAGGTCTGAGGTCACTGTTCATGCCTCATCTGAATATACACAAGTAGTTAGTAGAAAGCAAGAATCCACCCCACCATTCCCTTTCCCAGACTCCACCCTACCCCCAGAAAGCCCCAAACGACCTTAGATTGGAAACAGTGGTAACAGAGGCGACAGAATCCCAGCATCAATCCCCCAACCTCTAGGCTAAAGAGGCTGCCCAGGCATCCCAGACAGAACTCTGCCCCAGCCTTGTGCAAGGCATCCCTCAGGAACATTCTAGGCATACATGGTCAGACATAAATGCCGTGACTGTAGCTTGGGTCTTCATTCCATTTATGGTGAAAAATTGAATTAGAGGGGTGAGTCTTCTCTGCTCAAGTGCTAAATTCACCCCCACACTTTTTTCCCTAGGAGACAAGAGCTCAAGACAATGAGGCACCACCGGATTTATGCCACAACATATAATAATTATCACTCCCCTTTGAAGAGGGCTTTTAACTCTCAAAAGGGCTTTCCCATCTAGTAAATCAGCCCTCTTCCACCCAGCTGCCTTTTGATGTGGCTAGGACAGGTGTTGTATTCCCAGGTGCCAGAGAGATAAGGGGCTTGCCCAGACTTATTTCAAGAGCCCCAGCAGGGGAGAGTCATGCCCCTGGGTCTCCTAACACCCAGATTGTGACCCTGATCTTGATTCTGTAACTGATGGCAGCTTTATGTGGCACAGATCTCAGTTTGTCCGACAGAGCTGAGCTAGCCAGGAACAAACTTTCCTTTGAACCTGGATGGAGCACTGGACTTGGGATGGGGAAGCCAGGAGTTTCATAGAGGGGTAGGGCCACTGTGGTCTAGACCTGTGATTTCCCACCAGGGGCATCCCCTGACCTGCCACTCCCACCCCACAGGGATATTTGGCAATATCTGGGGGCATTTTGTCTCCTACTGGTCAGAACTGGTGGTGGGAGAAATGTGCTACTAGTGTCAAATGGGTAGAGGCCAGGGATGCTACTACTAAACATCCTAGAACACACAGGAGGGCCTCCACAACAAAGAATTATCTGACCCAAAATGTCACTAGTGCAGAGCTTGAGAAACCCTGTCCTACACTGATATTTTCTTTTCTTCTTGTTTTTTATTTTTATTTTTTTTCTTCTTCTTTTTTGAAGTTTTAAGTACTCTCTACACCCAACATAGGGCTCAAACTTACAACCTTGAGATCAAGAGCCGCATGTTCCTCCTATTGAAGCAGCTAGGCATCCCCAGACTGATATTTTCATACAAAGCGAATGGTACACACATACACATCCACACACACACATACCTCTACCTTTCCCTTCTGGCCCTAGTTAGTGGGACTGAAAGCAAACATGATTGCAAATCAAGATCATTTGAAATATAGAGTATCGGAGGAAAATACAGAGCATCTTTGACCTCAGATTTCAAATAATAGCAGGTTATACTCCATGACCAATTGAATGCCTTTAACATGGGGCTTTCAAACACAGATTGTTTCTTTCTTTTTTTTAAGATCTTATTTATTTATTCATGAGAGACACAGAGAGAGAGAGGCAGAGACATAGGCAGAGGGAGAAGCAGGCTCCATGCAGGGAGCCGGATGTGGGACTTGATCCCGGGTCTCCGGGATCATGACCTGAGCCAAAGGCAGACTCTCAACCGCTGAGCCACCCAAGCATCCCAGATTGTTTCTTTAACCACAAGCCAGACAAAGAAATACATTTTCCTTCTCAACCTAGTGTGTTTACTTACACATGAATACTTAACTACATGTGATGGACTCTCATATTTTCTATTCTGTTGCATTTATTTTTAAATAACAAATTCACCATTCACTAAAGGGTCACAATCCTTGGTTTAAAAAAAGACACTTCTTCAATGTAGTCAAGCAGTCAGGAAAAGCCAGTGTTTTGCATTTGATAAGATTATGGTTTAAATATTTTCTTAAGTGGGGGAAGTTTATTTTAGAAGACTCTAAAGGCACCACTAGGAAATTCTTCCTTCTGTCTCAAACAACCACAAGGATGCTACCCACAGTCGGGTAGAACCAGAAATAAACACTCCTAAAAAGAAAAGAAAAAAAAAAGAAAGAAATAAACATGCCTAAAGCTATGCCATAACCAAAAGAGGAGTTAAAAATTGTGGTGACTTGATTTGTAAGGAGGAGGAGACTGGAAAAGGAGACATTTAAGGGGCTCTAGTCCTCCTCCATCAGCTGCAGAAATATGAAAATAATGTACAAACTAGTCAAATTAAAAACAAGTAGTAAGGGATCCCTGGGTGGCGCAGCGGTTTGGCGCCTGCCTTTGGCCCAGGGCGCGATCCTGGAGACCTGGGATCGAATCCCACATCGGGCTCCCGGTGCTTGGAGCCTGCTTCTCCCTCTGCCTGTGTCTCTGCCTCTCTCTTTCTCTCCGTGTGACTATCATGAATAAATAAATTTAAAAAGAAAAAAAAAAAAAAACAAGTAGTAAAAAAGTTAAAAGAGGTTCAATTTTGGCGCTTTATAAACATTTCTGCACAAAAACGTATATATTGAGGAAAACTACATCTCCTATTTTAAGAAGTAAATGTTCAAATGTTAATACTAAACTATATGATTTTTGAAGTCATAATAAAAGTCATAAAAGCTAAACATTATTGAGCCAAGATTTCATTTCATACTCAATGACAGTTCTGTTGAGTGTGGTTCCATCACTGTCCCCATTTTACAGACAAGGAAGCCAAAGCTTGGAGAGGTTGATTGACTTGCCGAAAGCCACACAGTGAGGATTGAACTCCAAATCTGCCTGACACTAAAACCCACAAACTTTATCACTATACAGTAGACTTGTGTTTTTCTTTTCTACTTCAGAGACGGAGGAGATGAAGGCCCAGAAGGCCAAGTGAATTTGCCCAGGACCATAACTGTAGCCAGTATCCAGTAAAGAATGTTCATCAGAACCAGAAGTTTAGAAATCTGTCCCCAGGAGCACATTCCCTCCCAGCCTCCATCATTATTCCATGTCCTCTGTCTCCAAAGTACAGGGTACCATTGGAGCCCCCAGCCATGGAGTCATTACCACAGATGATATCCTGTCTGTTAATACCTCCAGCATTCACTGCTACAGCTCCAGCCTGGGAATCTTTTGCAAACCAAATATAATCCACAAAACATAGGTTCTCAAAAAGGACAAAAGAGGATTGGGTAATAGTTCGTAAGTGGCAATGGGGGGAAAAAAGATGAAAAAGAAAAAAACAAATTCGATTTAAATCTTTTTGTTTAAAAATTCCAAGCCCTGAGTACAGGGATGGGAAACAATCCATAGGCCAAATCTTGACCTGCCGTTTTCATTATTAAAATATGGCACTATAGGGATCCCTGGGTGGCACAGCGGTTTAGCACCTGCCTTTGACCCACGTCGGGCTTCCGGTGCATGGAGCCTGCTTCTCCCTCCGCCTATGTCTCTCTCTCTGTGTGTGTGACTATCATAAATAAATTTTTAAAAAAATTATTTTAGAAAAATATGGCACTATTGTCCGGTTCTAATTCAGCACATAATGTATTTTTTTAAATAACATTAACCTATTATGCTGACATCTCTGTACGAGGTAATGGGCCTCTCGTTAAAGCTGGATTTGCTATCTCTTCATTCATTCAACAGTGATTTGTTGAGTGCTTGCTATGCCATCATGTTTTGGGATAGCAGTCTTCATCATGGATTTTCTACCTCTTTCTAGCCTCTCACTCTCTCTGCTCTAGACTTAGAAGGCTCAGATAAAGCACCCAGAGTTCTTCTGAAGAAAGCTATTTGCATGTTTCCCAGACCAGTGGGATCTTCTGAGGCTAAAAGGAAAAATTCCTCCTGCTTCAAAGGCAAAACCTCTGTGTATCAACCCAGCAAGTAGGTAGTGAAATCAGAACTAAGTGACTAGGAATCCCCTCACCATCAAAGACTTCTTTGAGTCCCAAGTAGGACTTCAGGGAGTGAAGCAGGGAGAGTTAGGTTAGGTTAGTGTTAGTGCTAGGTCCTGGGGGCCTGGGCTGAGTGGGAATTGTGTATCTCAGAAATGTGACAGAGCTGTCAAAAGTACATGAAATCAGTTCTGCAAATTGTGGAGTCCACAACATGGTTTGATTCAGCCATGTTGAATTCAGCCAGAATTGCAAATTTTCCACTAGGGTGGAAAATAAAAACGAAGACCATGACCTCCATCTCTTGTGGAAACTTCTTTTTGCCATCTCTACCTCCAAGCATATTTCTCACCTTACACCATTCTTTCTTAGCTCTCTACATCTAAGCTGCAAGCAGCTTTTTTTGTCTAGTCATGGGAAGTACCAAAACTGGAGCTGGGAAGGCAGAAGAAAAATCTCAGTCGAAGCTAAAAATCATGCAGGAAATATTAAGTTGTCTAGGAATACATTTACTCTGAATTTTAGACAGAGGGCTGGTATTAGAGAGGATGTGTTTAGCTCATTTTTTTGGTTCAGTGATACCTGGTTTAGGAAGAGAGGTACACACATGGCACTGATCCTATTTTCATCGATTCCTGTAATGAGAAGCCTATGCTGAAAGCCCCTTTTAGGACTCTCTGAATTCTAATTATATCAATGAGAAAGTCTCAGTTTGGTGTTAGTGAGTCTTTTCTATATTAGCCTTATATCCTGTAACTTTGCTATAATTTTGTAAGTCTAGAAGTGTGTATATTGGTTCTTTGGGATTTTCTACATAAATAATCCTGTCACCTGTGAATAAAGATAGTTTTATCTCTTCTTTTCTAATCTATACATTTTACTTCCTCTTCTTGTCTTGTTCCACAAGCTAGGACTCCACTATGATTGTTAAACAGGAAGGATAAGAGGTTACATTCTTGCCTTATTCCTGCTCTTAGGGAATAAACTTCTAGTTTCTCACAATTAAGTATGATGCTAGCTATAGGGTTTTTGTAGATGTTCTTTTTCAAGTTGAGGTAATATCACTATATTCCTCACTTGCTGAGAAGTTTGTTTTGTTGTTGTTTTTTTAAAAATCATGAACAGTTTAAGAGTTTGTCAAATGCTTCTTTGCACCTATTGATATGATATGATTTTTCTTTTTGTTGATGTAATGGATTACGTTAATTGATTTTTGAATGTTGAACTAGCCTTGCAGACATGGAAGAAATCCCACTTGGTCATGGGCTATAATTCTTTTTATACCTTGTTGGATCCAATTTGAGGGTTTTTGCATCTATGTTTATGAAAGATATTGATTGGTCCGTAGCTTTCCTTTCTTATAGTGTATTTTGTCTATTTTGGTATCAGAGTAATGCTAGCCTCATAGAATCTGTTAGGAAGTATTCATTCTGCTTCTATTTTCTGGAAAAAAATGTTAGAGAATTGATATAGTTTCTTCCTCAAATATCTGGTAAAATTTACCAGTGAAATCTTCTAGACCTAGAGTTTCCTGTTTGGGGAAGTTATTAATTATTGATCAATTTCTTTAATACATAAGGGCCCATCGAGATTATCTATTTCTCCTTATGAGAGTTTTGGTAGATTGTATCTTCAAGGAATTAGTCCATTTCATCCAGGTTATCAAATTTATAGCCATAGAGTAGTTCATTATATTCCTTTATTATCCTTTTAACACCCATGGGATCAGTAGTGATGGCCCCTCTTTCCTTCTTGACATTAGTAATTTATCTATTCTGTCTTTTTGTTAGTATGTTTGTAACATCTCCCTACCACTTGCTAATCTTCCTTTGCAACAATAGAGATCTGGGCTTGCACTCATTGCCCCTGGGCAATAGCACCCAGCTAGAGTAAAATAATTTCAGGCTATAGACATTATTACCTTCTATATAAGGAAAATGATACAGATTTTTCAGTTACAGTGGAGATACTTTTTAATGAAAAGTACTTAAGAATGAAAGTGTACTTCAGAAAAAAAAAAGTTGAGTTAATAATAGTACAGCTTGGTCTTTAGACTTGGCAGAAATCCCAAAGGTGGTGTGCTAGTGAGAGAAATTTAGACAACCCTAAATTAGAACCAATCCTCATGGAGGCTTCCTTCCTGACCCAGAACCCATGTTTTGCCTCATACATGGTGCCCTCATGCTGCCCAACGATCCCTGTGTCATGATCAGTTATGAGGTGTGTCTCGGTAATTAGTTTATAATAGGCTCCAAAGTATGTAATAATTGACTCAAAAACATAAAAGTCAATGAGAGATGATTCAAGGCTTACCCTCAAATAAAATAATTCAGCCACTCACTAACCTGCATTCTGATAAGCTCTCTTACGCTAAGTGAAAGAAAGGGACGGGGTGACAGCCCTATGGTTGCAAACTGTGTCTAATCCTGGGTACGCCCAGGGACACTACCAGTGGGCGTATACATGTATATAAAATGACAAATACGAATATTCATATTTGTAGTTACTAAGTAGATTGAATGCTCTAGGAACTGAATCTTGAACACGTCTGTCCTCTTGGGTCACTGCTTAGCAGGATTTATTGAGACTGGACCAGCAAAGAATCACTGTGCCTGGTCCACTGTAAAAGTCGATCTTAAAATTGTGAGACCAGACAGAGCAGCAGCTACAGGGAACAGGCTCCCCCGAAAGCCTGTGTGGGTTGAGACGCCTCTGGGCCACTTAGGAGCTGTGAACTCCTGAAAGCATCTAACCTCCCTCTGCCTCCCTTTCTTTGTAAATAGAGCTAATAAAAGCAACTATCTCATAAGGTTGTTGTAAGGAATGAAGGAGTTAATTCTCACATAGCATTCAGAACAGTGTTTGGTATGGAGTTAGTTCTCAAGGGTTAGCCAATATTAAAATGGCGATCTTTAAAATGAGATCCCCCCCCAAATAAAATAAAATAAAATGAGATTTCCACCCCCCCAACACACACAGTTTTGTTTACCCCCCCCCCCCCGACTATTCCACCTACCATTGTTAGATTTGTGGGGTATTTGCAAGGGTTGGGTTTTCTTCCTCTTTTTCTCCCAAGGCAAAAAAATATATAATTTCTCTGAAACCTTTTTTTTTTTTTCAAAATGTTCTGAGAGTGAAAGTAATAAAATATCCAACAAGCCTATTTGAATGAAGACGAGGTGTAATTTGCATGATAAAGATATATTTCCATTTATAAAGTTCATCAGCAGAATTAATGACAAATAAAGGGAAGATCCAATTAAAGTTCCCCATCCATTAACAATCTTGCTTCGCTCTCAGGGCAGGGATTTTAAAAGGAGAGGCTTAAGCTGGAAATGATTTAAATATTAAGGTTGGTGGCATTAAAAAGGACATGAAACGATCGTATCAGGATTCAAGGAAAAGAGATTCTCCAGTGATTTTTGTCATCAGAGTCAGATGCATTTCCCCCAATCCTTGTTCCATCGGCTTTTTCGTGTTCACCCAAATGAGCTGTCAAAAACTGATGGGCGTCATCATAATCAAAGAAAACAAGTTTGCCCTTTAAAGCAAAAGAGGTAATTTGGCTGAAAGCAAATTGGAAACATTTCATATAACATTGCATTTCCAGCCGCAATCTCTGAAGAATTCAGGCATTTTGATTTATGCCTAAGAGCTTTGGGGGACAATGGGGAGAAGTGTGTTCGTGAAATACTTTGTTCACGTTTTTCATGTGGTCATGGAGCAATGATCCTTCATCCTAAGAGGAGCCAAGGAAGCTCCCTTAGCTGTCCCTAGAACGTTATCTTCAGGAAAAGCCTTAAGGGAATTCATAAGATTGACTTGGGAGCAGAAAGTGGTGGGAAATAAAGAGATGCAAAATAATGCCCTCCTCCTCTCAGCTGTCAACTCCCAGAGGCTTCTGACTTTGGGACCCATTTTGCCTGGCTTAGGAACCCAGCAGCCTTAGCATCTGATCTGATTTGCCTCTCTTCCTGGCTCATAGTCACTGGAGATGTTTCTCTCAGTCTTACCCTTCTCTCCATTTACTCTGGTTTTGAGAACTGAATATCTCCTGTGGCTTCGGATAGCCATAACTTCTCCCTTGCATCTATATCTCCATCCCCGAGGCCTCCCTGGAACCCCCTAGATCGTTCATTATCAGATGCCTAGAGTATTCTCAGCTAGGGTTCTTTGATGGCAAGCAACAGACACTGTCCATGGCTAAAGCAAAATGGTGAAGGAAGAGCTGAAGAATGGGCCTCAGAAAGGACAGCAGCCAAGGAAGTACTGGGGGTCCTGGCTGCAGGATCTTTAGCAACCCCCTCATTCCCACCATCTCTCATCTAAAGATGACCTAGTTCCCACCATCTCTCATCCACATGTGACTCTCCCAGATTCCCGGGAGGAAGAGAGCAGCCTTCTCTGACCTGGCAGTCCCACCAAGACTGCATACAGTGTGAGAAGAAATGAGCTCTCCAATGGAAAACCAGGGTACTATCACCTGGCAGAGAGGACATGGATCACGGGGAGGCAGAGACACCCTTTGTCCGCTGTCTATCCCAGTGACAGGAGCGAGAATTAAACGAGTTTAAAACTGAGCTCTTTGTCCTCCCTTCCAAACTTCTGCTCCCAATTTTTCTAGCTCCTCAGGGCCCCATCTTTGTCTCCCAGGCCCCCAAACGCAAAACGGTCTCACTCATCAAGTCCTGATGACTCCTTCTTCAAAATGTTTCTTGTGGGGATCCCTGGGTGGCTCAGCGGTTTCATGCCTGCCTTTGGCCCAGGGCGCGATCCTGGAATCTGGGATCGAGTCCCGCATCGGGCTCCTAGCATGGAGCCTGCTTCTCCCTCTGCCTGTGTCTCTGCCTCTCTCTCTCTCTCTCTCTCTCTCTCTCTCTCCCTCTCTCTCTCTGTGTGTCTATCATAAATAAATAAAAATAAATATTTAAAAAAATGTTTCTTGCATCTACAGATAGAGTATGACAATGAGAATGATGAAAATGGCCCAGGTAACCTGTCCACGCCAGCCCCAGACCTCTCCCCAAGACAGTGTTGGGGATTGTTTGTTTGTTTGTTTTTTCAGTGCCCGAAATGTAGCAGGGATCAAAATAGAAAAAGCCCCTACCTTCATTAGAGCTTACTTTTTAGGGGAAGGGGAAAGACAGACAATAAACAAACAAACAGGCCCATTTAGAAACATCAGATGGTGATTCTTAACCGGGAGAAATGTAAACAGGATAAGGGATTAAGGGCAGGGAGGAGGAGAGGGTTTATATTTTAGGAAGGAAACCAGGGAAATGCTCACTACTACACTGAGATTTGAGCAGAGAAGGAAGTGAGTGAGGGAACAGCTTTGCAGATATTTAGAGGAATGTTCCAGACCTGGGCCTGGGGGTCTGGGGGTAGTAGTGAGCAAATAGCAAGTGCAAGTGCCCTGTCAGAGGTTGGAGCACGTTTGACATGTTCAAGGAATGGAATGAGTGCAGAAGGGCGAGTTGTAGCGGCGCCCAGGATATGTAGGGCCTTCCTGGTTACTATAGGGACTTTGGCTTTTATCCCGAGCAAGAGGAGAAGCTGTTTAGTGGGGGTGTGCTGGCAAATGTTCAACACCCAGTTTGGTGGGAAGGGGTGCTGACTTGTAGTATTTAACAATTTCCATGGTATAATACTTCTGCCATGGCTGATTTCAAGCTACTCATGGCTTAACAACCAGCTCACAAAATACCCTGAAATTTTAACAATCAGCTCTTGTGAACTGGATTTGGCGCAGAAGGGTGAAAGGATCTGACATCTTAAAAGTCTCCCTCTGGCTGCTGTGATGAGATGAGACTGTGGGGCAAGTGGGCAGAAGTGGGATGACCGGTAAAGAGATTATCACAGTCATCTGGGTAAGAGATGATGGACCCCTGGAAGGTCCAGTGGCTCAATGACATCAGGGACAGCATTACTGCAATTCTCTTAACTTTTCCTTCTCATTCATAAAGTGGCTACCACTGCTCCAGCATTAAAGCCCAAGTTCAGGGAACAGAGGTGAAGCCAGCGATGTCTTTCTTTTGTATTGGGAAGCTATAAGGTTTCCCAGAAGCCCCTAGAAAACGTCTCAATTTTATTGGCTCTAACAGTGTCTAAAGCCACTCCCAACCGTAAAGGAAGTCGAGAAGTTGAGCATTATTTCCAGCCCCTACAATATAGGCAAGCAAGAGGGAAGGAGGTTGGAGTGGAGATGGTGCCTGCAAAAAAGGGATGTAACCTTATAAGAACCCACTAAAAGACTTTGACCCAGTCTGGAAGCCCAGAAATGGCTTCCCTGAGGAAGTGACACCTGAACAAAGCTCTGAGTACAAAGAATTAACTTAGCAAGGAGGAGGAGAAAAGTGTTACAAGAAGAAAAAACAGCATGTGCAAAGGCCCTGAGGTGGAAGATTTATAATATCCCAACTTATCTATCTGCCACCAACCCTTCCTCTATAAATCACCCATAATGACCAATCTTTTTCAAAAATCTGATTTTATCCTGTTACATGTTTCCTGATGTCTAAAGGGATCCCAATTTCCTACAAGATCAACTCCAAAGTTCCTACTCTGCTATTGAAGGCTGGTCATGACCTCAACCTATTCTGTGAAGACAGCTTTCTGCCCTTCCTCCTACAGCTGTTGAACCTTCATGTGTGCATGTTTCATATTCCAAACTAGTTTGTAAACTCTGGGAGGACAGGAACCATACCTTGCATCTCTTTAATATTCCCAGGGGCTCAATAAATGCCCAAATAGATGACTGGAGGGATGATCCTTATTGCAGGGAGCAGGAGCAGATGTAAGCAGACAAGTTAAGAAGCTCTTTAATCATCCAAGTGAGAGATTATAAGGCCCTCACTCAGTGGCAGAGAGGCTGCCAAGAACGAAAGGACTGGGAGCTGTCTAGGAAAGAACACTGAGGGAACAGAGTGTCCGCCTCAGATGTGGTGGGTAATGAAAGTTGGGGGGGGGGCACTTGGGTTTCCAACTCCAGCAACTAGGCTGACAGAATTGCCAATCATCAGGACGAAGGATAAAGAAGGAGGGTGAGGGATGGGACCATGGTGGGGTCCCTCTTAGACACAGTATGTTGGGAAGCCCAGCCAGTCCTGTGCAGGAAGTGACCATGTGGTACGTCTGGGTCTCCAGCCACACCCAGACACTCAGACTAGGAAGTCAACACAGTCCTAGACTTGGGATTTTGGTTTCCCTGAGCTAATAATGCTAGTTATTAGTTATTGAGCACTCACAATGTCCAGGCCCTGTTCCAGAAACTTCCCATTCAATCTTAGGATCCCTGTTTCATGGCTGAGGAAGCCCAGGCTTAGGGGGATTAGATAACCAGCCCAGGGTCCCCCAGCAAGGGTCTGAACCCAAGTTGAGCTACTGCAAAGTTGCTCAGCCATCATGCCATGTGGGCAACATCAATGACTGATTTCTCATTGCTGCCATACATTTTTCTGAAAGTCTTTAATTCAATTAAATTAGCATCGGTACAGTGCTGTTAACTACAGGTTCAGCTTGGTTTGGAGTTTACGTTTTTCTATGTGTCCATTTTCCAATCCAGGATCCAACATTGCATTTAGTGAAACGGGTTTTAAAAATTGTGTTTTGAGGGATCCCTGGGTGGCGCAGCGGTTTAGCGCCTGCCTTTGGCCCAGGGCGCAATCCTGGAGACCCGGGATCAAATCCCACGTCAGGCTCCCGGTGCATGGAGCCTGCTTCTCCCTCTGCCTGTGTCACTGCCTCTCTCTCTCTCTCTCTCTCTCTCTGTGACTATCATAAATAAAAAAAATAAAAATAATAATTGTGTTTTGAGGGACAGCCCGGGTGGCTCAGGGGTTGAGCATCTGCCTTCAGTACAGGGTGTGATCCTGGAGTCCTGGGATCGAGTCCCACATCAGGCTCCCTGCATGGAGGCTGCTTCTCCCTCTGCCTGTGTCTCTACCTCTCTGTCTCTCTCTCTCTCTCTCTCTACTCTCTGTGTCTCTCATGAATAAATAAATAAAATCTTTAAAAAATAAATAAAAATAAAAATTGTGTTTCGAGGGGCACCTGAGTGGCTCAGTGGTTGAGCATTTGCCTTTGGCTCAGGGCGTGATCCTGAGGTCCTGGGATTGAGTCCTGCATCAGGCTCCTCTGCCTATGCCTCAATCTGTGTCTCTCATGAATAAACAATCTTTTTAAAAAATTGTGTTTCGACGCCATTGTTCATCTTCCCCTGATTTTTTATATCCATACTTAAAAACCAGTGCAGCTGTGCCATGCTGATCCTGGTCCCATTTGCTCTCAGCTGTATTATCTGCTCCCTCCTTGTGCTGCTCTGTCTCAGGCTGCTGACAACTTGCAGGTTGCAGAGCCCATGCTCTCTTGTCATCTGGTTTCTCAACTGGACTTGGCCAATGGGAGGCACTGGTGTTGGACTGGTGGGCGGGAGGAAGAAGAACCCACAGTGTTTCTTCTCTCTGCAGAGGCCCCAGCTCCTTGGGGGCTACAGCTCCTCCTGGACAGGAAATGACTATGGTTCCAGCTCCCCCCAGGTGACCCTTAGTCCCCAGGATCAATACCACCTCCTTCTGTGGGGGCCTCCTACCATTGACATTTGCTGGCTGGCTTCCCCATCCCTGGTTAGCCTCTCAACTCTTTCCATCACCTGTATAACTAGTTTTCTGTATTTAGATACTTTATTTTTTAAAGATTGATTGATTGATTGATTGATTGATTGATTCATGAGAGACACAGAGAGGCAGAGACATAGGTAGAAGGAGAAGCAGGCTCCCTGCAGGGATCCCAATGTGGGACTTGATCCTAGGGCTCCAGGATCACTACCTGAGCCAAAGGCAGATACTCAACCACTGAGCCACCCAGGTGCCCCTAGATACTTCTTTTTTAAAGTCCCCTAGCATTGACTTTTTTTCATTCATGTTAAGTCACCATGATATCTGTTGCATTTATTTAAATGCTTGTTACTGTTCATAGCTAAACAAATCCATGTCAGTGGATACTTCATATCCTGCATAGTTAACTCACTTCAACAGCATGGTGTTCCCTGCCTGACGCCTTTGCCTAAGACCCACCTCTCCACTGAGTCCTCCCACCCTTGTGGCCTGAGGCTGTCACAAAGCTAGAAACTGCTTTCAGGAAGAGGTTCTGGGTAAAAAGCAGCAGGCCACCAGGGACAAATTATGTTGACGGTCTGTGGCTGCCGTGGCCATACCAGCCACATCCTTGCAGCATGGCTCTACTAACCACTCACTTCTTCCTTTGCAGGGTCATCAGAGACAATAACAACTGGAGGCCTGTGTAATCTAGCAATGTTTCAATCTCCCAGGGCATACAGTCTGCTCAGAAAATTGCTCTAGATGTCCTCACCATGGCCCCTCTCTACCAGGGCCCTGACATCAAGAATGGGGTTGATGGCAGAGCCATCCCAGAAGCCCGCCTCACTGCTAAAACCCTTGGTCCCCTCTAAGTCCAAACTTACCACCATTGAGACCAAGAGGATCATGTCCGTACTGGACGAGACCATCCACAAAGTAGAGTTGGTGACTCTGCTGTCATATGTGGCTTCTAATTACGAGACTCTGGAGGGGATGCTGGGACAGGACATCTTGAAGGCTGTGAGGGAGCACGAGGACCTCTGCCATAGCCTCCTGGACAGTGTCATTTACCTGCGGGATAAAGAAAGGCAGTTGCAGGAGGAGGAAGAGGAGGAAGGGTGGTGCAGAGACCGCCTCTTCTCCTTAGAACTGCAGAAATCCAGCCTCCTGCCACTTATGCAACAGATCAAAGAATCTACCAAGGACATCCTCAGACTCTTGCTCAATAACCCACAGGCAGCAAGGCTCTTGCAGATGCATACAGTGAGCAGAAGCACAGAAGCCCAAAATTTTATTGATTGCCTGATAGAATTACGGGGTTTCCTCTTCGAGAAGCTGCTCACTAGTCCCATGGAAGCTAGAGATAAGAATCAGTTCATACAGGATATCAGTAGACGGAACAGGAGGAACCAAGAAATCATCGATGCTCTTGAAAATGAATTGGCAGCGAGCATGAAGAACAGAGATGCAGAGGTATCGCTTAATGGTATTGGTCAGGTTGTGGAAGGAGCCACACAGAGGAGCCAGACCTTTTGGCAGTTGGGTATTTCCTTCAGTGATTTAAATACCTGCTGTTATTCATTCACTTTACAAATATTGTCGGGAACACTGGCTACATATCAGGTCTTAAGCGTAAGTCCACATGGTCCCTGCCTCATGCAGTTCATGGGAGGTAGGTCTTAAAGAGCTAATTTAATTACAGTTTTGAGAAGTACAATGAAAGGTAAGCTTGGAGTGCTAGAAGATAATGTTAGAAGAGAAATGAACTTAGACCCAAAGCATGTGAGATGTCAAAGCCAACACATGAAGAGTCAAAGGGAGTGAACCAGGCAAGAGAGGTAGGCAGGGGCCTGCCAGGCCAGCAACAGGCAGACTTTTTCTATGAAGGACTGGATAGTAAATGCTTTAGGCTTTGCCCTCAGATCACATAGTGCCTTTGAGGTCTGATCAAAGAATGTGATGTCTGTCATAAGGGCAAGGGGCAGATGGGACAGGTGGAAGCTCTAGAAGAATTTTTAAGAAGGGAACTGATAACATGATCCCAACCTAACAACCATTTGGGACACATAGCTATGTATTGTGCTTTACATACATTTTCTCACTAAAGCCTAACAAAGTCCCTGTGATGTGGGTATAAGTATAGGTTTGGCTGCTGAACACAAGAGACCCAAAATAATAGTGGCTTAGTCACGGTGGAAATGTATTTCTTTCCAGTGGAAAAGCTGGAGCAAGCGTGGCAACTCTGCCTCCTAAATTGTCACGGGTCCAGGCTCTTTCTGTCTGGCCTTTCTGCTGTCCACCACACAGGACTCTAACTGTGGACCCAGAAGACCCCCACCATATCACTGCTAGTATAGCCAGCAAGTAGAAGAAAGGGGAGGAAGGCCTTAATACTTGCCTCTTAGGGATGCAACCTGGAAGTAGCCCACCTTACAGTTCTTAGCCACACCCCCGGGCGGGGGGGGGGCACTGGCTAGCGATGCTGGGAAAGGTGGTCTATAGCTGGGGCCACATTCCCAGGGAAGCATTCAGCTCCACAGCCTTTCTGGGGGCAGGAGGAGCCGATCCTGAGCTGCAACCAGCCTGTGCTGCCACAGATACTTGCACTTTCATCGCCCCAGGATTCACAGAGCTCAAGACCCTCCAAAGCTGTGGGCTGCCCAACCTCCCTGCACAGTGGCTCAGACAGCCCCTCCTTCCTTATGTTCTCACCAACTTCGTCCTTCAAGGCATTCCTCAGAGTTTACTGATACGCATTTATGTGGTTATTGTGATTATTGGATTTGGATCTAGCATCCCGTAAGAGGACAGGGACCTTGTCTCTTTGGGCCCACTGTCATGCCCCTAGTGAGCCTGGCACTAAGCTAAGAAGGACATGAAAACTGGGATCCCTGGGTGGCGCAGTGGTTTGGCGCCTGCCTTTGGCCCAGGGCGCGATCCTGGAGATCTGGGATCGAATCCCACGTCAGGCTCCCGGTGCATGGAGCCTGCTTCTCCCTCTGCCTGTGTCTCTGCCTCTCTCTCTCTCACTGTGTGCCTATCATGAATAAATAAAAATTTAAAAAAAAAAAAAAAAAAAGAAGGACATGAAAACTATTTTCTTTCTTTCTTTCTTTCTTTCTTTCTTTCTTTCTTTCTTTCTTTCTTTCTATTTATTTGAGATAGATTGAGAACAGAGCGGGGGGGTGGGTGGGTGAAAAGAGCCAAGGGAAAGGGAACAGAAACAGACTCCTCGCTGAGTAGGGAGCCCCAACTCAGGGCCCAATCCCAGGACCCGAGATCATGACCTGAACTTCCCGCAGATATTTCCCTGACTGAACTCAGGCACTCCTGGAAACTATTTTCTGAGTGGAGAGATGACAGGCTCTTGGGTGCTTGGTCAGGGTAGACTGCTCACAGGTTAGAAGGGTGCCAGTGAAGGACAGGGAGAAGGGCCCCAAATGGCTTTGTTGGTCCCATTCAGGTGGTGGAAACAGTTGAACAAATCTGAGGTCAAATCCCATTTTTCCAGGTGGGCAGATTTGCTCATGTCACTTAGATCTCAGTGTAAAACATGGGGGTGACACCAATGAGGCCACTGTGAGGTCAAGGAAAGCTCTGACTGCTGATAATACCGCCCACTCTAGAACCCAACATGTAGGTCAGGAAGCCTTGCCCACAGGATAGGCTTGCTCCAAAGGCATGCCTTCCCTCACTCTTGGCAGGAAGCGAGCCCAGACCCCCAGGCCCTACTGCCAGCTGACCCCAGCCCCAGGCCGCTGGCATGAGCCAACCCTAGCACTGATGTGCTCAGAGGGAGACTCCAGGGCTTGTGACCCACCTTTGGAGCTTATGGACAAAACAGCCCCATCTTCCATCTCGATTCCTGTTTTAGAGCCAACGGAGGGCAGGGGACAAGTCAGGCCCTCAGGCGTCAGCGGGCGGCAATCCCCACAGTATGTGTATCTCCTGCTTTCACGAATCATGCCACGTGTCTCTGCCAACGAGCAGTCCCATTCTGTGCCCTGGGCACTGCCACTGCCCCAGACCGTTCGGCAGCATTACTCTGGCTTGCCTGTGCCTATCACTCATGCCAGGAAGTAGAGGGCGGTGACTGAGAACGTGGGCTCTATCAGACAGACCTGTGGCCTCAAGTCCCAGCTCAGTTGTACAGCCCCAGACAGATGACTCGACCCCCTTGAGCCATCAATTACCTTGTCTGTTAGCAGGCTATCTCCATCTCCCCTGGGCCTTAGGGGCAGGATTCTGCGAGGTAATAAGGCAAGTTGCCCATTCCATCCTCAGCGGCCTGCAGCCCATGCCACTCCTGGGATTACCGGGCATCGGGTAGGTAGTAATGGAGCTTCTCATCTTCCTGACCCAGGTGGAGAAAGAGAACTTTGTGATCCAAGAACTGAAAAACCACCTGCACCAGGTGCTCAAGCTCTCAGAAAACAGCCTCTTCCGCATCAAACAGGAGGCGGAGAAGCAGCAGAAGGCCTACTTCCGGGCCTCGCAGGCCAGGGTGACCAAGATGCAGCAGGAGATACTGATGCTCAGGTCCCAGCACCACAACCTGGTCATGGAAAACCAGGAGGCAGAGCAGGCGCTGAGGAAGGTGCTGCCAGGGTGTGGGGACAGGGGAGGCCCTGGGGCAGGGGAGGGGCAGAGAGAGGTCTAGTGGGAGGGCAGGGTGTGGGAGGGCTACTCCAGGCCCCCAGGGCACAGCTCCCTGGAGGAGGAGGGCATGGGGCCAGGGGAAGCCTAGGATTGAGCCAAGCATCCCCTGGGAGCAGGAGGGTGCTGTGCATAGATCCTGGGGACTGGGGCAGAGAGACCATCCCATCCTGCGGCACACTGGCTATTCCTTAACTACTCTGAGCCCAGCAGTGATAATACCCACTTGTTGTGCAAAGGAGCTCATACAGCTCCTGCGATTTCATAATTCCCTCCAGCCTTGGTTTTTGCCATCTTTAAAGCAAAAGTGATCAGATTGGTCTGCCGGTCATTAGGAGAATTGTATGAGATCCCCCTAAGAAAGAGTGCAGAGTAAGCGCTCGGTAAATGTCATCTCTTCTTTTGCCTCCTCCATCATCTCCACTGAGCCCCAGTGCACATACCCAGGTTGCTCCCAAATCTCTCTCCCCACAAAGGGCACCTGCTCTAATACTTGTTCCCAGGTCTTGTTTAGTGTCACGACTCCTGAGCACCTGGGGGCAGCCATGGACCACTCCTCCATAAGAAAGCACAGATCCACCTACATATACTGGTAGACGATTCTTGGAGGCATAGGCCCTCTGAAGCCAGCCCGACGCTGGTGTCCAAGTTAAGAGTTCTTGCTCTGCAGGATTAGGAAGTTGGTTTATTTATTTCTTTTTCATTGAGGTGAAGTTCATATAATATAAAATCAGCCATTGTAAAGTGAACAATTGGATGGCATTTAGTACATCTAGTATTGTACAGCCCCCATCTCTGTCTAGTTCCAGAACACCTCCATCCCTCCAAATAAAACACCAGACTCATTAGCCATCACTCCCCAACCCCCTTCCCCGAGCCCCTGGCAGACAACCAATCTGCTTTCCATCCCTATGGACACTTCATGTAAATGGAATCACACAGTATGTGGTCTTTTGTATCTGGCTTCTTTCACCTAGCATTGTGTTTTCAGGGTTCATCCACATAGCATTTATCAATTCCTCATTCCTTTTTATGGCTGAACAATATTCCATGGTAAGTATGGGAGCTGATATTTTACAAATTAAATTATGTCCTTCGCCTACATCTAAATCCATCCAATCGCTTCCCCTCTCCCTTACCCTAGAATCTAAACTCCTCCCCCTCTGACATTTCCTTCCATGACACAGCTTCTCACTCTGACCTCCCTGGGACCTTGCTCCTCCTCAGCCACTCCACTCCAGCTACACTGGCTCAGTTTCTGTTCTTAAACACCACAAGCCTGTTCCTATGTCAGGGCCCTTGCACTTGCTGCTCCCTCTGCCTAGAATGTTCTGGATTCACACCTCTGGCGTCAATTCCAGTCTCTACACTCATTAGCTCTGTGATCTTGGGCAAGTGAGTCAGCACATCTATCTGATCCTCAGTCTCCTCATCTGTGAAATGGAGGAGAACCTTCCTTGTTGTGTAGATTCAGTGGGCAAAGCATGAAAGCCTGATGCAGAGCAAGTTCGGTGCAATTTATTGTTCACATTGAACAAGTCATCAAACAGACTTGTTGGATTTTTTTAGAAGAAATATAAAGTGGAGACGGAAATCGAGAACTGGATCCAGAAGTATGATATGGAGATGAGTGCGAAGCAGGTATTTGTGCTGCAAAAATCTCTTAAGTGCATTTCCCACGATCCTCTAGGAATGGTCCATGTTCTATGCCAAGCTCTGGGCCCCCCCAGATGGTCTTCCCTGCCCCCTTCTTAGGCTGAAGATTTGTCTGGCCTGGGGCAGCCAGGGGAGAAATAGAATAGGAAGGAGCCAGAGCTGGAAGCTACTGAGTGCTTGTCACTAGGCCTAACGATCTTGGCTCCATCTAGTGTCCACATCCCATACTCACTGTTCCTTTTGCGCTCAACTGTCTGCAGTTTCAAAACCAGGGCTCCTTCCTGGCTGACTTAGGTACAAGCTTGCCTCCCGTACTTCACTCAGTCACCCAGAAACTTTCCACCGTGGGCCTGAGATGTGCCATGTGCTCGAGTAGCACAGAGAAGATGGTCCCCATTATCATTTGGAGGATCTTTCTACCCTAGTGTCACCAGCTGTATGACCTGAAGCAAGGGGCTCCACCTTTCTAGCCTGACTCTGCATGTGATCAATAGAGGCAGTAATGACCAGGCTGGGACCACAATGTGGATGCAGTGAGGTACCATTGTCACAAATGCTTGTACCTGGAACAGGACCTGGCCTGAAGGAGGGGCTTAGGGAAAAGTGGCCTGGTAAATGAAGTGCCCTCGAGCCCCCTCCCCGCCTCCCCAGGCTTTGTGATAACATAGGTGGCCCAAGGTCCCAAGTTCAGGGCCAGGAAGGTGTGGCAAGCATTGGAGATGACATCAGCCTCTGAGTGGTCCAAAGTCAGGAGAAGGGCAAGTTGGGGCCTTGCTCTGATCCTGAGTGCTCTGGGGAAGAGGGACTGCAGAGGCTGTGCTCTTGTTTCTCTGGTCCCAGTGAGGGTGGTGGGTTCCTCATCAGCAGAGACCAAGTCTACTCAGCCCTGGGCCCTCGGGTAGCCCTTCACTTCTGGTAGATGTTCAGCAAGTATTAGTGGAAGGGATAGGTGTGAATGGCATCAGGAGGCAGTAGCTGGACATAAGGAAGAACCGTGGGACTTAATCACCTAAGAAAGTTCCACTCTGGGTATCTTTTTTTAAAAGATTTTATTTATTTATTCATGAAAGACACACACACACACACAGAGGCAGAGACAGAGGCAGAGGCAGAGGGAGAAGCAGGCTCCATGCAGGGAGCCTGATGTGGAACTCCATCACGCCCTGAACTGAAGGCAGACGCTCAACCACTAATCCACCCAGGCGCCCCTTCACTTGGGTATCTTTGTGAGACACACCGCTTCAGTGGTGGGAGTTTGCATTAAAAAAAAAAAAATTATTTATTTATTTGAGAAAGAGAGCAAGAGTATGAGTGAGCAGGGGGAGGGGCAGAGAGAGGGAAAGAGAGAGTCCCAAGCAGACCCTCTGCTGAGAACGGAGCCTGACGCAGGGCTCAATCTTACGACCCTGAGATCACGACCTGAGCTGAGATCAAGAGTCAGATGCTTGGGATCCCTGGGTGGCTCAGCAGTTTAGCCCCTGCCTGCTTGTGTCTCTGCCTCTCTCTCTGTGTTTCTCATAAATAAAATAAAATCTTTAAAGAAAAAAAGAGTTGGATGCTTAACCAGCCGAGCTACCCAGGCCCCCCAGAGCTTGCATTTTTATGTCCTCACTGTGTGCCTGGTACCACATCCAGCACATTGTGTCCACCTCATCATTTAATCCTGCAAAAAGCTCCCACCCACTACCTGGGTTTGGAACTGTCCTATGTTTCAGAGGACAAATGAAGCTTCAGTGGTGAAGCTCCCAAAGGCACAGCCAAGCTGGGATTTGATACCCAGCCTGCCTAACCTACCAGCCTAGATTCTTTCCTTCTTCCTGAGATGACTCAGGAAGGTCTCACCTCAAGTGGGGTTGGACCACATCACCTTTCCTGTTCTCATCCGGGCCTCAGATGCAGAAAGGCTTAGTGGGGGCAGCACTGTTGAGTCCGAAGCCCCTCTGGGACAGGTGGGGGTGTCTGAGGGGGAGGGTGGCAGGCAGTGCTCTCTGCTTGGTGACCCCACCCCCTGACCCTCATCTCAGGATGAGTACGAGGAGCTTGACACCATCCACAAGGAGGAGAAGGTCCAGCTGGAGGAGCTGAAGCAGAGGCACAACGTGCTCGTGGAGGAGTTCGCCCAGATCCGGGCCGAGCGGGAGATCAATGCCAAGAAGAGGATGGAGGCCAAGCAGGAGATGCTGCGCATGACGCGGGCCGCCACGCTCATCCAGGCTTTGTGGAAGGGCTACCTGGTCCGCTCCATGCTCAGGTCCAGGAAGAAGAAGCGGAGCAAGAGCAAAGAGAGGGACAAGAGGAAGGGCAAGGGGAAGGCCAAGGAGAAGGGGAAGGAGAAGGCCAAGGGGAAGGCCAAGGCCAAGAAATGAGTCTGCTCCTGGGGGCCCCATTCCTGGTTTGTGTCTCTGTGCTCCCCACTTCCCAGAGAGCAGGCCATGAGGCCACAAGGAGGGGGAGCCTTGCCATTCCTGGCTGAAATGATTTTTCAAAGTTAAAAGTCTTTTTAAACCACATCCTACAAATAAATGTCTTTTTGCCCAGGGCTGTTGGCCATGTGTGTTTGTCCACACATGTAGGTGCCCTTCCCCTGGGGAAAGCATGCAGGCCAGGCCCTCAGCACAGAGCCATTCCTTCTTTAAGCCTCAGCGGGAAGCTGGACCCTGAACTGCAGCTGCCTTCCTGACCTCAGACTGCAGTGCCATGGCTGTGGTGGACACAGCAGCCACCAGGGTGGTGGGTGTGGTCACAGCTGCCTGCAGAGATTGTGGGAGGTGCAGGTGGAGAACTCCAGGAGGACGGGGGTTTCAGGCTGCCTTCAACCCCTGCTCTAGGATTATCCATTTGCCCCCAACTTCTCCCTTATCCAGCAGTGTGAAAGAGCCTCTGCATCATAAACCAGCAGCCTTACATTAGCTTTATTTGGTCCCCAGGTAGTTGAACTATATATGTGTATATATATATATATATATATATATATATATATATATATATATATTCATTACTGGCATTTAAAAAAATCAGGGACTGTCCTAAAGAAATGCAGCTTTCTGCTTTTTCTGGAAAAATCACATCCAGATATCCTGGGGTCGGCCGGTCTTCTAGAGCCAAGCAGCAGCCAGCCCCTTTTAGATGGCAGACACTGCAGGTTGCCCCAGTCCCCACTACCCCCCAGCTGCCTTCCAGACACATGGCCTCCTGCCAGTTGCCCCAGTATCATCACACTTGGGCTGTCACCCTCTTTAGCAGTACTGGGGAGGAGGGGCATTTCTGGCTGGTCTATTACAACAGAGGCCAAGGAGATAAAGGCAGAGGAGAGCTGGATGTCTCAGGTGAAACCAAGGAGGAAATGAACTTTTGTGAAAATTCATATCCTACGTGTTTCAAATGCAGTGTCTGTGCCAAGAGCATAGCTGCTTGCTTTGCTTGGGGCCATCCTGACCCCTGTAGCTGTCTGCACGTGCGTCCCTGATGTCCCAGGTACTGGTGGTCCCTCCCAGACCAGTTCCCCACGTGTCTGCTCTTCCCCTCCCAGAGGTGGAGGTACAGAACCAAAGATACGGCTACCAACTGGGCTCTTAATCCCAGTGCTTCCTGAAAGTGCATCAGGGCAGGGGGGCAGTGTGATGGGGACACAAAGAGGCCAAAGCCTGGCCTCCACCCAAATCTGGCAGGATCCTGGGATTTGGGGTGCAACTCCACCCAAGCAAAGGCTTGCTGTTTCTCATGACCTGACCCAGGAGGTGCAGGTGACAAGGAGCAGAGCCGGAGAGCAAGGTGCTCCTGGACTGCTTGTACCTCAGTCCTGAGTGCTCTCCAAATACATGTTAACTTTCTGGTCTTCCTGGGCTTCGCCACTTGGCCAAGTTCTCGTTACTCCGTCTTTCTGGAAAATGTGAAAAATGTATGAGGCCCATGTTGTTAAACCTCAGTTGTCAACTCCCAAACTCATGATTTCTGCCATTGCCTTATTATATATATATATATATTTTTTAACTTTGCTATTTAATTCAACCCAGGCCTATATTGGCCCTTGCCCTAAGGAAAATAAAATTAGTCAAAGTCATGGCTTTGATGAGCTACTGATATATTTTTAATATGTGGAAATAAATACAAGATTATTAAAATTTTTAAAAATGTCCACCCATGAGTCACCCAGATCCTCTGTTCCCCACAGGCCATACACTGTGCCTGGGAAAACTCCAGACTCAGCTGGAGACTCCTCCTGAGCAGGAAGCTTGGCATGAAGGAAGAAGGGACCCTCCTAGGTTGGCAAGCACACCATTTATTCACACAGGTGACAAGACAAGGTCGCAGGAGTGATGGGGGACTGGTGGGCACCCCTGGGTTGGCACGGCCTGTGGCTAGAGCAAGACTGGTACAGGCATCTCAAGGGGCAGCCGCCGAATCCGTCATTGGGTATAAGGTAGGGAGCAACCGGTGCTTAAGGAAGGCACTGCCTCCTCCCGCTATGTCTGCCCCCAGGAACGCTTTTCCAATGCTTCATGGTTACCTAGGAGACTCTGGTCTCTCTAGGGGCACCCTCAACCAGTGCCCTCCTCTGAAACCGTGCTCCGCACTGTGACCCCATGAGCAAGCTCGAGGAGGGGAGGACCAAGGAACTCATTTCCAAGGGGGCTTTGGTTTCTGGGTGGCCCCACCCCGTTGGGGGGCAGCTGGCACTGAATCACGAATGGAGCGGGCCCTAGGAGTCACTCGGGGGCTCTGGAAGGTCACCCCTGAGGGGGAAGGCCGGGAATCCCGAGGCCCATTGGTGTGGAGGGCGCTGGCGGGTTGGCGACCAGCGCTGGGGGCATTCAGGTGTGTGAGGGAATGGGAACGTTCCCGCCTCAGAGGGTGCGGAGAGTCCAACCCAGCCATAGACAGCTTCCGGGAGTCTGCTGCCACCTTGGGCTCTGCCTTCAAGGGACCAGCTGGATGAATGGCTCTCAGCGGGGTCTCCCGGGAGCGGGATGAGTGGCTGCCCCTGGGGGTGGCTGGAGGTGTCCAGAAGAGGGCATGGAGTTTAGCAGCATCACCCTTTGCCATCCACGGGCCCTCCCAGCTAGTGCCCTCCGGTCGGGAGCCAAACAGTGACTCATCACAGTAAGAAGGAACGTGGCTGATCAATCTGGCAAAGGGAGGAGAAAGGCAGTGAGCTGGTGGAATGAACAAACCCTAAAAACCTGAAGCCCCCACCCCCTGCCAGGCACCCACAGTGAGGCCACAGCCCTCCAGTATGCCACTACTCCTATCTCTGTTGGTTTCCCCTGCCAAGAATCCAATCCCCTGCATCCTGACCTCCCCATTTTCCCAACAGATGCCCCAGGCCCGGCCAATTTGCATATTCCATCTTCCTGGCCACACTGATTGGCTTGAGAATGACCATATGACCCATCCTGTCCAAGGAGCACCTGCCTTAAGACCTTTGTTGAAACTACCAGGAAAGAGGTTTGTCTGCCATCTGGTCTTGATAATCCAGCAGGATATAAGGGCAAAGCAGCTGGTGGCTGGCTAGGGTGGAGTGGGGTGGGGGGGGCAAGCTGCCTTAAGAGGGAGATGGGATCCAACAATAGTTTGAGCCCCTCATAAAAGAGACCCAAACATCCTTTTTTTGCTGAAGCCAGTTTGGGTTAAGTTTTCTGCCACTTGCATCTAAGAGTCTGGGTTAATATAACCTTAATCTTTACAGTCTTTACTTTTTTCATACCCCACCCCCCAATTCTCCTTCTCCCTAGTGGTCTTGTCAGCTGAACCCTCTGCAGTCCTGTGGCCGGTCTCACTGTATTTGAAGTAACACAGCACAGTGCCTGGCACAGAGAGGGTGCTCAGTTTGAACTCCTATTATAAAGCTGACCTGGCCTCATCACCAGAGAAGCTTTTTACATTTTTGAATATTTACTGAGGGCTCTTCATATGCAGGCCCAGAACTCAGCATGTCACCGTGCATCATCTCATTACTTTTCACAAACATCCACAGGAGGGAGATATGATAATTCCATTTTACAAATGAGAAAAGGAGGCATAGGGAGGGGAAGGCCCCACAGCAAGAAAGAGGGTAAAGACAAGATTCAAATCCAGCCTGGCTCAAGGGCCCAAGCTCTGGGATCAGTATATCAGATATAAGGGACTTCTAGGCTTCTCACCTTTAATTAGATTCACTCACCAATTATTTTTTGTCTATTAATCTCACAAATATTCACGGCACACCTAGGAGGCATCAGCTCCATGCCTTGTAGTCATGACTGAAAGTGTTTCTGTGTTAAGACTGCAAGTCTTTGAAAAGTCAACTTTTTGCCATTTGATTTAATTGCTCAAACCGTATCTGCTTGTTGCCTATGTCTGCCTGGAGCCAAAGGCTTTACTTAAGAGCATCTCTCTCTCTTACGCATCTTCTCATTTGACACCCTCTACTTGTCAGCATCCTGCATGAAATTCTACCCTCCAGGAGAACATGGAGTTGACGTCCCTTGTCCTGGACACCATACCTCTGTTAGTACACCCCACACTTACATCAGCCTTTTCAGCTACACTATAGTTGTCAGCGGTGCTAATGTTAACCTGGCTCTATGTCAGATGCATGGTGCTCAACCTGACCTAATACTGGAGTCTTGCTTTTACCTCATTGAATTTTATCTCCTAAGATAGGCAGCATTCCCATTTTCACTTCTCTCCACCAACCTATGTTCCTCCTGGCTCAGAATGGACCCTAAATATGATTGGCTAGTTGTTATGGATTGAACTATGTCCTCCCAAAATTCACCCTGAATTTTAGAGAGATAATTAGGCTTAAAGGAGGTCATAAAGGTAGGCTCTATACCAAGAAGAATCGAGTCCTTATAAGAAGAGGGGAGACACCAGGAATATACATGCTCACAGAGAAAAGGCCATGTGAGAACAGGCAAGAAGGTGGCTGTCTGTAAGCCAAAGAGAGGCTTCAGCCTGCCAGGACCTTAAACTTGGACTTTTAGGCTCCAGAACTATGAGATAATGGATTTCTGTCATTTAAGCTCCCCAGCTACTGTATTTTGTTATGATAGCTGTAAATGAATATTCCAGTCTTTTGTGTTTTTGTTCAAATCACTGATAACAATAAACAAGATAGAGCCCCGTGGCCCCCCACTACACACCTCCCTCCAGGCTGGTATCAACCTGAAATTATCCAAATAATCTGATTAATTTACAATCATAACTATTAGCCTAGCTTGTTCATGAAAAGGCCACAAAAACCATTTTTGAAATGACTTACTGAAACTGCGACCCACCCACTGCATCTATGTCATTTCGTGGATCAAGCACCTTAATATTCTTATGCAAATTTCTCTGTGATCTTGGACAAATCACTAGACCCCTCTGGACCTCACTTGTCTGGTCTTGTGGCATTTGGGAAATGGGTATTCAATCATCCTCACTATCACTTACTGAGAACTTCCTAGGTGTCAGATGACTGTGCCAAGCCCTGTATACACTCACTTCATTTACGCTCAGTAGTCCCACTAGGTCCCATTTTCCACATAAGGAAACTGCAGAGAAGTCAAGGTGCTGAGAGTCCAAGGTCACACAGCATGTAAACAGCAGGGCTCTAATAGGAACCCAGGTGGCCTCAGGAGTACAGGGGTGTATCTTCCCATCCTGTTACCTGTATTTGTTCTTCTTCCTTAGTGTGAGGGTCGGGGTGTTGCCCCTGGAGGAGGTGGTCTCACAGCTGCCATTGGCCCCTGAGGCCTGTGATGCCCCTGTGCCCACTCCACTGGTTCTGTTGGCCTTCTCCACCCAGGGTGGGTCGAAGTCTGGTGGTGTGGGCCGGGTACCCGCAGGGCTGCCAAACAATGTCTCATCCACATATGACGGCCTGGCCTTGACCCGGTAGCTGCCCTGGCAATGGTGCTGAAGGCGGAGGGTCTGCATCCCACTGACTGCCAGCTCCACGGGGGTCTTCATGCTGCACATGGTTCTGGGTAAGAGCAGGCATGTTTTGCCTGCGGGGTCTTGCCTCCAGGGCTCCCTGTGAAAGGGGGACAGGGTGACACCACCGTCACTGGCAGTGCCAGCAGAGGAAGGTGGCCCATCTCTTAAGTTCCCAACCCAAGGACAAAAGGGGAGCTGCCAACCCCAGGGGACATTGCAGAAATGGGTTCATCTGTCTCTCAGCTGTCACAACGATAAGGAGAGGGGTGCTACCAGCAAATATTTAATGAATAAATGTGCATTCCTAGTATACAGTGCTCCATGCAGAACGCTAGGGGGAGAAGAAGAGATGAGGCCTGTGTCTATTTTGGCACCAAGGAAAAAACTTAGCCTGGTGGGATGGGGGAGACAGGGCAGGTCCTTCTATCCCGTATATACATTTATGGAGTTAATACAATAACCAGCATTATCTCGTGCCTACCTTGCGCAAAAAGCTTTACAAGCATTATTTCATTTAATCCTCTTAACAGCTCTGCGAAGTAGCTTCGGTTATGTCTAATCTACAGATGACCAGACTGAGGCTTCAGACGCTGAAGTCACACCTGTAAGTCGCACCTAAATAAGGCTAAAACAGTAGAAGAGAAATGTGAACCTGACAGAGGGGTGCAGAGCTTATGCACGTAACCATTCCGCTCCTGGCGGATCACAGACACCCCTCCAACTACCCCATGTTCCCTGCTCCCCAAGTCAAGACCCCGGTTGAGGTCCGAGGCCCCTGCATCGTGAGTTCTTTCCCTTACCTGAGAATCTCGGCTCCAGGATGTGGGCTGCAGTCCCAGCGCCCCCTCCTCTGCAGGGGCCTCCAAGGTCCCAGAGGATCTGCAGCCCGGGCCCCGCAGCCCCAGCCCCGGGGAGCCGCACGGACCGACCCGCGGCGGCAGCCAGGCCCCAGCGACAACCAGCGAGGGGCGGGGCGGCCGGAACCATGAGCACCGGGGGGGGGCGCCCCTGGAGCTCCCGGAAGCCTCGAGGCGGCGCAGGCGGGCCGCAGAGACGCGGCGCCCCCCCGCCCGGCCGCGCCGTTGGTTCGTCCCGCAGGCCCCGCCCCCGCCCCTCGCCCCGCCCCCCTCCCCCTCGCAGCTCCCAGCTCGCGCTCCCCGCTCCCCGCTCCCCGCCCCGGGGCCCGCATGGCGGCCGGCGCGCGCGTGGCGGCCGGACCTCGGTCCCGCGCTCCCATGGCCCAGTGGAGGAAGAAGAAGGGGCTGCGGAGGCGCCGAGGCGCGGCCTCCCAGCCCCGCAGCAGCGACTCGGAGGACGGCGAGTTTGAGATCCAAGCGGACGATGACACCCGGGCCCAGAAGGTGGGAGCGGGCGCCCGGCCCCGCGCATCGCCCAGGGGCTGAGGGTGGGGACCCCGGCAGGGCCGCGGCAGGGCCCCGGCAGGACCCCGGCAGGGCCCCGGCAGGGCCCCGGCTGGGCCGCCAGCCCCAGCACGTGTCTCCGCGCCCGCCCCGCCCCGCCCGGCTCCGATCCTGGAGCCCCTGCGTTCCAGCCGCCGGGCCTGCGGGCCTTCCGGGCCGGCCCTGGGTCGCGGCCCCTCATTGGCTGGCTCTTGCCGAGGGGGCGGGCCCAGCGCCCTTTGGTCCAATGAAAAGTGCGGGTGCCGAAGCCCTGACTTCAGGAGTTTGGGGGATTCTTGCCGGGTGCAACTAAGCGGAGGCCGGGCGCAGCGGCTCGAGACGGCCACGCCTCGAATCCCCTGGGTCCCTGGTGGCGAACTAAGCTCGCGTTTGCTGACCGCTTAACCATGTGCCGGGCTTCATGCTGAGAACTAGCCTCGTTTTAATCCTCATACCGCTCTGGGAGCTAAGTGCCACCATCCCTGTGTCCCAGAGGAGGACCCTAAGTCCTGGGAGCTAAGTGCCACCATCCCTGTGTCCCAGAGGAGGACCCTAAGTCCTGGGAGCTAAGTGCCACCATCCCTGTGTCCCAGAGGAGGACCCTAGGGTTAGCACCTAGACCAGGACTTCGCAGCTTGTGAGCGAGAGAGCCAGGATGTCGACCTCTGGTTCCAGGGCCTGTGCTACTTCCACACGGGGTGGGGGTGGGGGGCGTGAGCACCAACGGGCAAATAGCTAAAGCCCATTATTTCCCGCAGCCCTGTGCCCAGCAGTGCCTGGCACAGAGTGGGGTTTGGGTATGTGGATGAAAGAGTGGTGTTTATTATTATTTTTTTAAGATTTTATTTATTCAGAGAGACACAGAGAGGCAGAGACGCAGGCAGAGGGAGAAGCAAGCTCCCTGCGGGGAGCCCGATGTGGGACTCGATTCCAGGACCCCGCCCTGAGCCGAAGGCAGATGCTCAATCACTGAGCCACCCAGGTGTCTCCCCCCCACTTTTTCTTAAGGGTAGGTGTTTAGATGAAAAGAGGGAACCACATTCCTCCTGGTCAAGGACCAGATGGAATCGTACCATGTTTACCCACCCAGTGGAGCCAGTGCTTGGCACATAGTAGGTGCTCCATAAAAGTGGAGAAATCGCCACAGCACAGGAGGGCAGAGGTAGTAGGTGCCAAAGAAGAGCCCACAGATATGGTTCAGACGGAGACCTTTGCCCTGGTGCAGTTGTGCATTCAAATGTGGCCCAAGTCTACTGGCTGTGGGACTTTGGAGAAGTTGCTTAACCTCTCTGGGCCACACCTGTAGAAGGCAGAATTTACACATGTGTACAAGACACATGATTTTAAGTGCCTCAGAGACTCACGAAAGGATTAAATTACAGTGTTTGTGCATTCTACTCGTTCAGTAAATGTTGCTGAGGCGCCAGTGGGTTCCAGGCATTTTGTGTTCATGTGTCTAGAAGAGAGGTTGGCAAACTCTTCCTGTTAAGGACCAAATGTTAAATATTTTAGGGTTTGTGGGGCCATATAAGGTCACTCACTGTCTTCTTTGTTTGATTTTTTTCTTTTTTCTTTTTTCTTTTTTTTTTTTTTTTTACCATTTTTTAGATGTATAAAATCCACTCTTAGCTCACAGACCGTAGTAGACATGCTGCAGCTCTGACCCAGATAGTTGAAGGGGACCACAGAGGGTCACAGGTGAAAGAACATAGACTCTGAAACCAGGGTTCAAACCCCTGCTGTCTGTATGAGGGTGGGGAGGTCACTTCATCGCTGTGTTCCTCAGTTTCCTTCTCTGTAAAATGGACAAACTAATAGTAACTACTTTACAGAGTTGCCATGATGATTAAAAGTGGGCTGATTTATATGAATGCTCAGAGCAGCACCTGGCTTAAGAGTGAGTGCCGTGGAAGTTTTAGCAGGTATTATGAATCAGTGTTCCATAAGTGTTATTTTTGAGAAGAAGGGGGACAGTTCTGTGGTCTGAGAAGGCCCCCCAGAGGGGTTGTCTGGGTTGGATATAGCTGTGCCAGGACAGGCGGGTCCTGGCTAGACAGGAAGGAGGCCAGCATGAGAGACAGTAGAGTTGGGAGGGGTGATGGGTCAGAACGAGGCTTGGCAGAGGGGGACAGGGCAACCTGGAGAACTCGAGTACCACACACAGAGTACATGCTTTGATTGGCCCTCTAGAGATTTTCATTTTGAGGGCTTTGGACGACAGACCGGGATGACAGTGATGATACACCACCACTTACGTGCTGGGTGCTGTTCTAGGTTTTACACTTACCCCTTTCATCTTCATGTGCCCTGTGAGACACACGCTCTTGTCTATCATCCCTGTTTCCCAGCGGTGGAAATCCAGACTCAGAGAGATTAAGTCTCTTGCCTGAGGTCTCTCACAACACACAACAAGCTGGTGATGGAGCCTGAGGTCTCTCACAACAGGCAGGTGACGGAGCGGGGATTGAAACCTGGACAGTCTTAACTGCACGGCCCTCTGTCTGACCCTCCGTTCTACCCTGGCCCTGTCATGGGGGGCCCCTTTGGCAGACAAGGCCCGCCATCCGGCAGGGGTGTCATCGGCCTGAATGGAGGGATGCCCGCTGCAAGATAGGCCCTCTCCCTGCCCCCAGTGGTCTGACTGTGCCTGGCCTGACGCTGCATCTTTTCCTCCCGCCCAGCTGGGGCCTGGCAGACCCCTGCCCGCCTTCCCCACCTTAGAATGCACCTCCGATGTGGAGCCGGACACACGGGAGATGGTGCGAGCCCAGAACAAGAAGAAGAAGAAGTCCGGAGGCTTCCAATCCATGGGTGGGTGAGCCAGGCGTCTGGGCACGTTGAGGGGGCAGCAGCAGGGGCTCATCGTGCCCTGTGTGCTCCAGTACCGATGTCTGCCCTGGGCCCAGCACAGCCATTGGAGTTGGGTGGCCTAGGGACCGGCCCCGTGAGAGGGCAGTCAAAGCCGACATGGGGCAGTGCTGGCGACAGAACAGGCAAGGACATTCAGGGTTTGCTGCATGACAGAGTGCAGTTCAGAGGAGATGGAGGAAAGGTGGAGTTCTGGGTGGTATCGGGACACCTGGCTAGCTGGAAATAACGCAGAACTCTCTTTCTTGCTCTTTGCAAATCAGTAATGTCTGGTGCAAAGATTCAAATTTCAAGGTGAATATTTTTATAATTTTAAAAAGAAGAAGCCCCCCCCCCTTTTTTTTTAAAGATTTTATTTATTTCTTCATGAGAGACACAGAGAGATACAGAGAGAGAGGCAGAGACACAGGCAGAGGGAGAAGCAGGCTCCATGCAGGGAGCCTGATGTGGGACTCGATCCCGGGAATCCAGGATCAGGCCCTGGGCCGAAGTCGGCGGTAAACTGCTGAGCCACCCAGGGATCCCCCGAAGAAGCCCTTTTTAAGCATGCTCTGAACATTGTCTAATTTGACTCTTTTTCAAAGGTTGCCAAAAAATAAGTAAACTAAGTTCAAGTAAATGCTGTATCACGAATGCGCTCACAACCTTTGGAACAGATACAGGATTAACATCTCTAATATGCAAAGAACTTTTACAAATCAGTAAGAAAAAGATACCCTCATAGAAAATTGGGTGAGGAAAATGAATAGTTGACTCATGAAAGGAATTTGGACAGCAAATTAATGTATCAAAGTTGTGCCAAACTTTTATCAATAATTGGAGAAAAAGCCAATAAAAATATCTATATGCGGCTACTTTTTTTTTGCCTTTCTGAATCATAAAGATGAAGGATTGACCAAGAAGCAGCTGCAACCACGGTGCTTTCTTGTCCCCGGGCCTCCCATAGTCCTCCCACTTCCACAAAGCTAGGTCACGATCAGGTTCCAAAGGTCACCTGCTCCCCCACCTGGGGCCACATGCCTCATTGGTCAGCACCCACACCCATCACAGGCCCTGGCCATTGCCCACCTTTTTCTTTAAGTTGTGAAAAATTTCAAATGTATAGAAAAATCCAAAAACAGTGAGTCTCCCTGTACTCACCGCCAGTGTCAACTGTCTTGTTTCCTCCATGGCCCACCTGCTTGTCCCCAGCATCGTGGATGATTCGTTTTTTTTGTTTTGTTTTGTTTTTTGTTTTTTAAGATTTTATTTATTTATTCATGAGAGACACATAGAGAGAGAGGCAGAGACACACAGAGAGGGAGAAGCAGTCTCCATGCAGGGAGCCTGACGTGGGACTCGATCCCGGGAATCCAGGATCAGGCTCTGGGCTGAAGGCAGTGCTAAACTGCTGAGCCACCCGGGCTGCCCATCCTGGATGATTCTGACAAGAATCACAGACATCCCCACTCAGTATCGCTAAATACTTCTCACATGACTTTCCCATGCCTGCAGCAGGGGGTTCCTCGGCAGCACCCGAGATCGTGCATGAGACACCCCAAGTGGTCTCATGGCATTAAGAGTGTGTTCAAGTCTGCATGATATACCTTCCCACCAACCCCTTTTCTTCTTACCATCGAGGTTGATGACACAGTCATCTGTCCTGGTCAGCTTTGTGTGGTGTGCCTCTGGGGCTGCCCTTCCCCTGGCCATCCCCGTGTCTCTTCCAGGCTTGAGCTACCCAGTGTTCAAGGGCATCATGAAGAAAGGCTACAAGGTGCCAACACCCATCCAGAGAAAGGTACGCGACAGGAAGGGCTAATGGGGTTTGGGAAGAGGAGATGACTGACTTGGCCCTCTTGTCCAGCCTCATGACACACTCTCCCTGTCTGGACTGTCATATCTATCTTCCCTCTAACTCTGGCTAAAGCCTCACAGTCAGCTCATTTCACAAGTGGAGAAAGTTGGCCTCTTTGCCATTTCAGCCTCCCCCAGGCTACCCACTACTGATCCCCTGCCCAGGCAGCTCGTAGGCACCCCATTATCACCCCTGGGTCATGAGTATTGTCCTCAGCCAAGAGGTAGACAGTGATTCTCTGGGGTCCCAAGGAGGAGGATAAGACAGAGAGATAGAGTCTGGCTTAACCTAAAGAAGGATGTGTCCATCAGTGGAAAGAGTTGGGGGATAGTGAGCTGCTTGTTGCTGGAAGCATACAGATAAACCTTGGCAGGAATAGGCTCAGGAGGACTGGGCAACAGGCCCCTGCCTACACCCTGCAGGCTCAGTGCTCTGGGTTTGAACATTGCATTGCAGAAGCTGACCCTGCTTCTCCCTGCCCACTTTTCTTCAGACCATTCCCGTGATCCTGGATGGCAAGGACGTGGTGGCCATGGCCCGGACTGGCAGTGGCAAGACGGCCTGCTTCCTCATCCCAATGTTCGAGCGCCTCAAGACCCACAGCGCCCAGACTGGGGCCCGTGCCCTCATCCTCTCGCCCACCCGAGAGCTGGCCCTGCAGACCATGAAGTTCACCAAGGAGGTATGTTGGGGCTGGGACTGATGGGCTGAGCTGGGGCCAGTCAGGGAGGCCTGCTGGGGTGAGTCATCTCCATCTATCTCTCTCTCTCTCTCTGCCCCCCACAGCTCGGCAAGTTCACAGGCCTCAGGACTGCCCTGATCCTGGGAGGAGACAAGTAAGAGTACCCCTTCCTCATGCCACCAGCCCCGCCGTGCAGGCATAGGCTGAGTCTCCAGGGTGTTAGATCGACTGAGTCTGGGAGGCTTCAGAGCAATGGCAGCTTCTCTGTGCACCCTGAACAAAAGGGGAAACAGGCAGTAAAATACCGGAGGCATCTCCCACCCAACTCTGCAGCCAGGGTTCTGGTACTCCTGGGGTTGCTGGTACTACCCAGGGTCAACTCAATGGGCTGCCCATTTATACCTACTTTAATATATATGCCTAATCGTGAGCTATTGCTCAGAAACCAAGGAATATATGATATTCATATATATTCATATATATCATATCATTGATATGATATTAAGATAGTTCAGATTTGAAAAATCTAGGATTTCCTGGATCTTGGGAAAGATCTTGGCGTGGCAATCACCACACCTGTTCTGCAGATGGGCAAACTGAGGACGTGATGGGCTCAAAGCCACACAGTGATTAGGTGGTAGAGCTAAGATTGGAACCTAGTCTCCTACCTCATCCCACAGATTCTCCTTCACCCAGCAGCCCCTCCTTACTCTCTTTTTTTTTTTAAGATTTTATTTATTTATTCATGAGAGACCAGAGAGAGAGAGAGAGAGAGAGAGAGGCAGAGACACAGGCAGAGGGAGAAGCAGGCTCCCCACAGGGAGCCCAATGTGGGATTCGATCCCCGGTCTCCAAGATCAGGCCCTGGGCTGAAGGTGGCACTAAACTGCTGAGCCATGGGGGCTGCCCCCGCTCCTTACTCTGCTCTCTGAATGTCACTGTCACCGATCACTTTGGATTCTGAGAAGAGTGTTTGACTTTTATTTTTTTTTAATTTATTTTATCTTTTTTAAAGATTTTATTTATTTATTCATGAGAGACACAGAAAGAGAGAGGCAGAGACACAGGCAGAGGGAGAAGCAGGCTCCATGCAGGGAGTCCGATGTGGGACTTGATCCCGGGACTCCAGGATCATGCCCTGGGCCAAAGGCAGGTGCCAAACCACTGAGCCACCCAGGGATCCCCCGAGTGTTTGACTTTTAAATGTTCTTTTGCCCACATTGTACTTGATTATCTCTGGAGCTTGTGATTGTCTGAAATGCCTTCCTGGGCAGGGCCAGCCTCAAAATTCTGGCTCCTACAGGTGTCCCGAGAGTGTTGCAGAGGAGGTACAGAGTTAGGGCTATGTGCCTAGAGGTTTAAGAACGAGGACAGAAGGATGCCTGGGTGGCTGAGTGGATAGCATCTGCCTTTGGCAGCAGGTCATGATCTCAGGGTCCTGGGATTGAATCCCGCATCGGGCTCCCCGCAGGGAGCCTGCTTCTCCTGCCTGTGTCTCTCATGAATAAATAAATAAAATCTTGCAATCTTTCAAAAAACAGAGAGAGAGAGAGAGAACAAGGACAGAGATCCAGGAAACCTGGAATCTTGGGGGATCTGACAGTTCCAGAGTTAGTTGGTAGGTAGTGCTGGAAGCAGAGACAGGTTTGCTGCAGTCCAGAAAGGGAGAGCCCATCTCTTTGGGGAACTCTGTGGTATCAGTCCTTTCGTATGTTTGAACTTGTATGTCTTATCAGGGCAACGCCTTTACCCAGTACCTCAGCAAGAGCATTTCCCCAAGTCTGAGCCTGGGGAGGGGGTATAGGCCTCACCTGGCCCCCTTGTTAGGGAGAGGGAGAGGGAGAGGGACTAAAGCAGCCTGTGTGTCAAGGTGACACCTCCTCTTCCCCTCTGCTAGGATGGAAGACCAGTTTGCAGCCCTGCATGAAAATCCTGACATGTGAGTTTGGGTTGAGGATGGTGGTCCGGGGTCTCTTTTCCAGTGGCCAGCTGTTGGGGAGTGCGAGGCGGGCTGTGTGGGTGGCCCTGGCCCTGGGTGACCTGGCCTGCACACCCTCTTCCAGAATCATTGCCACTCCAGGGCGTCTGGTGCACGTGGCTGTGGAGATGAACCTGAAGCTGCAGAGTGTGGAGTACGTGGTATTCGATGAGGCAGACAGGTGAGCCCGTGCCTCCTCCCGGATGCCTCTGTCAGGGCCAGGTGCCCCATACCAGGGCCGGCCCCAGGGCCGGGAGGAAGGACTTTGCCTGAAGAGACTGGTGTGGCCATGCTCAAAGCAGTGTTTCCCGCCACATGGGCTACAGACCCTAAGCAGCACCGGAGCTGACACAGCTCCCTGGACACACAGTTTTTATTTTGTATTTACTTTTAGGGATGTGGAAGAAAACAGTAGAATAGCAAACATGTGATCACAAAGAAATAAATAGCACAAAGCCGGACCGTAGACTGGAGCCAGACGGGTGGATTGTATCCCGGCTCTGAACTTGGGCACATCTGAGGGTCCGTGGGCCTTGGCAGCCTTGTCCACGGACAGGGGATCCAATAGCCCAGACTGGTGGATGCTGGGAGGGTCAGTGCCTGTAAGGCACTCCAATCGTGCCCGGCCCAGAGGGAGGGCCACTAGGATTGGCTTCAGCATGACACTGAGCAACATAACGGAGGACAGACTCAAGGTTTTTAGGTCATCCCTGCTGGGGGTGAGGCGGGCACACAGAGACAAAGTGATTGGAAAGTGAGTTAAAGAGTCACACGGGGCAGACACCAGTGCACATGGCAGAGTGCGCTGGGGGCAAGGCTGCTGGAATGGACGGCCCTCTCCTGACCCCGCCCTTGTTCCCCAGGCTCTTTGAGATGGGGTTTGCGGAGCAGCTGCAGGAGATCATCGGCCGCCTCCCCGGGGGCCACCAGACGGTCCTGTTCTCTGCCACACTGCCCAAACTGCTTGTGGAGTTTGCCCGGGCGGGTGAGTGAGCTGGGCTGCAGCTGGGGCCCGCCCCGGTTAGGGGCCTGGGTTGAGGGTGCTTGTCCTCCCGAGGCTCACCCCCATACCTTCCATGTGTCAACCATAGGCCTCACGGAGCCTGTACTCATCCGGCTCGATGTGGATGCCAAACTCAATGAGCAGCTCAAGGTGAGACTCTGCTCGTGCCCCCCCCCCCCCCCCGAGCCTGCAGCCCCACACCCATGAGCCCACCCTGTGAGCACACTGTGCCCCTCTCCCGACAGACCTCCTTCTTCCTTGTGCGTGAGGACACCAAGGCTGCTGTGCTGCTCCACCTGCTGCGCACCGTGGTGCGGCCCCAAGACCAGACGGTGGTATTTGTGGCCACGAAGCACCACGCCGAGTACCTCAGCGAGGTGAGGGGGGCTCTGAGGGCCCTGTTGGGGAAGCACCACCGGGCCACCCGCCTCAGGGTCTCAGGACCTGCACATCTTCCTCCGTGAGCTTGGAGCTGCAGTTCTGTGTGCGGCCACCAGAGGGCAGCACCAGAGCTGGACACAGGCCTGGCCAGGGCTCCTCCTGTTTTATTCTTTAATTTTTGATCCTAAAGAATTCCAGGGGTGCCTGAATGGCTCAGTCGATTGAGCATCTGCCATTGGCTCACGTCATGATCTCAGGGTCCTGGGATTGAGCCCCACATCGGGCTCCCTGCTCAGCACAGAGTCTGTTTCTCCCATTTCCTCTGCCTCTCCCCTGCTCATGCTGTCTCACTGGTTGTCTCGTGTGCCCGCTCTCGCTCTCTGTCTTAAGTAAATAATAAAATCTTAAAAAAAAAAAAAAAAAGAAAAGAATTCCAAACTCATAACTATCATCAGCAGATAACATAATGAACTCCCAGGTACTTAGTTGTCAACTCATGGCCCGTCTTGATTGCTCTGCTACTTCCCTACATCCGGGTGATTTTGAAGTACATCCCCTGCTCCCAATCCTGTCATTTTCGGTGGATTTTCAGTGTCCCATGTATCTCACATTTTAAAATGGAGGTGTGCCCTACAAGCTGGAAGCTGTGTAAAGTATCCTAAGCTTACAGGAGCAGCTTGATGGAGTTTTTTTCTCGTATGTATGTACCTGTGATCCTCAGCACAGGACAGTCCGTGTGCCCCAGAGGCTACCAGGGCCCCTTGCCGGTTGTTGCCACCTACCCTGGGTCAGCCACACCTGGGGTCTTGTTATCTGAGGACGCAGTTCACTGGGTTTCACTTTGTTGACGTGCATTTAACGGTGCTTTCTTTGTGCAGCTGCTGGGGTCACTGATGAATAAAACCAAAATAGTAATTTGTAAAGAGCAGTTAACACTGTCACAGTACTTCTTATGTTCCAGGCCGTGTGCTCAGCCTTGTATGTGTATTAATCCTCATAACAAAGCTATAAAGAAGGAACTATTAGTCTCCCCATTCTACAGATGAGGAAAGTGAAGGCACAGAGAGGTTAGATAACTTGTCAGTGTCACACAGCTCACTCGCGGCAGAGTGGGGATGAGGTTTATGTCCTGGGCTGGCCCTTCCCTCTACAGGAGACCTCCACGTGTGTCATCTCTGTTGATGCTCTTGGCTGTGCGGAGAGGTGGGAGGTGATACCGGCCCCATTTGTACCAGAGCTACCCCTCAGAGCTAGGATTCAGACCAGAGGTGCCCCACTCCAGAGCCCTTGGTCTTCCTAATGCATCGTGGCATCCCCGCCATGGCTTGGTGTCCTCTCCTGTCTCCTGCAAGCCTCCTTACCCCTTTCCCTCCCTCTTGTCCTCACTCTGAGCAGCTGCTGACGACCCAGGGCGTGAGCTGCACCCACATCTACAGTGCCCTGGACCAGACGGCCCGCAAGATCAACCTCGCCAAGTTCACCCACAACAAGTGCTCTGCCCTCATCGTGACAGACCTGGCGGCCCGTGGCCTGGACATCCCGCTCCTGGACAATGTCATCAACTACAGCTTTCCTGCCAAGGGCAAGCTCTTCCTGCACCGTGTGGGTAAGGAGCCCGTGGCTGGATCCGGACCACGCTTGGTGCTATAGGTGGAGAAACTGAAGCCTGGGGAAGTTCTCATCTCTGGGGGATGTGGCCCAGCCATGATTCCTGCGGCTCCAAGCAGGCAGTTCTCCACTTTCTGGATTGTCTGTTCTGGGCTCTCTTCTCCCTGTCCTGTCACGGTCCAATGGCCTGTCCCCCGATCCTCCTTCCTCACAGTCCTCTCCCCAAAACTCTGTCTTTTTAGCTCCTCTCCTTTAAGTCTTTGCAAGATTCAAATAACATAGGGGCCCCTGTGTGTCCTGTTCATCCAGGGCAGACGGGAGTGCCTGACTTTGTTGAGTCAGCACGCAGGGCCCCACCTTCCTCTCTGCCCTCCCAGGCCAAGTACCCAGTGACTTCTGTGATAAAAGTAAGGCACCCACATAGTAGGAAAACTGGAAAATGAAGCAAAGCACGTAGAAGGCAGGAAGGCACATGCTTGTCATTGGTGGCATGACAGCAACTCTGCTTCCCCAGTGCTCCTCTTGGGCCCAGGTGCAAGTGCTTTCCTAGCTCTTTCCATCTTCACGACAATCCCCTGTAGAGGGTGCCAGTGGCACCAGCCCCCTTTTTACAGGTGAAGAAACTGCGGCCAAGGAGGTTCATAACTGGCCAAGGGTCACACAGGTAGCAAAGTGGGGCAGCTGGGGTCGGGACCCCCTCTACACCACTATCCCTCCTTGCCTCCCTGGTGACACAGCTGTCATTTTAGTTTGTCTCTTGTCACTGCTGCCCTTTTAAAAACGGCGGTAAAGTGTATTTAATGCACAATCATCATGTTGACCATTTTTAGGTATAAGTTCAGAGGCATTAAGTACGTTCATATAGTTGTGCAACCATCACCACCATCCACCTCCAGAACCTTCTCATCTTTCTAGACTGAAACTCTGTTCCCATTACTACTAGCTCCCTGTCCTCCCTCCCTCAGCCCCTGGCAACCACCACTCTGCTTTCTTTGCCTTCTTTCAACTCCTAAATGTATGTGTTACCTTGGTAAACACGAGTGAGTTACATGTGGGTCCGTGAGAGAAGAATCTGGTGGGCAGGTTCCACGTGATTGAACCTTGTTGAATAAGGAAATTCTGGCTGCCCATGGTGGGCCCCCAGGAGGATTGCTTCGATCTGCAGTTGGGGCGTGTCTGAGGCCTCCATCTGGGGCTCCTGCTGCAGGTCTGGGGGCCTCATCTCCCTGTTGGTCGCTGCTCGCTGTGCCCTGGTTTCCGAGGCTCTGGGAAGAGCTGGCTGGTACGTTGCTTGAGGGGTCCACAGAACCCCCCCCCCCCGCTGCAAAGGGAGTTTCTCATGTGCTCTGTGACCCGCACTGTGAGTCAGACCACCCCAAACGAATCTTGCAAATGTGGTGACACTTTGTTTTTGCAAGATGCAGAAACAAACCAAAGGTAACATTACACTTGGATTCACTTAACACAGAATTAGAATCACAGTGGACGTTCTTTCCTGTCACCTCTTTCTTATGTCAGCGCATGTTGTGCGTGTTTTCCATTCACCATTAAACATCACTCCGTGGGGATCCCTGGGTGGCGCAGCGGTTTGGCGCCTGCCTTTGGCCCAGGGCACGATCCTGGAGACTCAGGATCGAATCCCACGTCGGGCTCCCGGTGCATGGAGCCTGCTTCTCCCTCTGCCTATGTCTCTGCCTCTCTCTCCCTCTCTCTGTGTGACTATCATAAATAAATAAAAAAATTTATAAAAAAAAAAAAAAAAAAAAAAAAATAAACATCACTCCGTGGCAGGGGTTGGCAAATCCGTGTCTGTAAAGGGCCAGATGGTAAATACTTTGGGCTCTGGGGGATACGGTCCCTGATCTCTGCCGCTGTAGCATGAAAGCAGCCATAGAAAATATGTAAATGAAGGAGCATGGCTGTGCACCTGTAAAACTTTATTGACACAAACAGGTAGGGGGCCAGCTTTGGTCACTGGCCACAGTTTGCCGGCCCCCTCCCTCATCTGTGTCATTCCCACCATGTGGCCACCAGCTAATTAACTTAGCCAGGCCTCTGTCAAGTGTTGAAGTGTTTTCCAACTTGAGGCTGATCCAGGCCAGAGCTGCCGTAGACCTCCTTGAATAGGACTCTCAGGATCCTTGGTTATTTCCTTGGGGAAAAATCTCCCAAAGTGGGGATGCCAAAGACTTTTAATATTGCTAATGAGCACAGAGCCTTATCTTGATTTCTGCTGACTCCCCAGAGCACTGTGTGGACTCACACACTTGAGCAGGGATTCCTGGTGACTGTTAGTACCCTTTCTCTTTTTATAGTCAAGGACAGCAGCTCACCGAGGTCTGGATCACCACCCTTACAGGTGGGCCCGTGGGACTCATGCTGGGTTGTGGGATCCTTTGTCTTTGCTTCAGCTCGATCTTTTCTTCCCACAGGCCGCGTGGCGCGGGCCGGCCGAAGCGGCACAGCCTACTCCTTGGTGGCCCCAGACGAGGTCCCCTATCTGCTGGACCTGCACCTGTTCCTCGGCCGTGCCCTCACTCCTGCCCGCCCCCATGAGGGTTCCTTAGGTGAGTGGAGGCTGGGGCCCTGGGATAGGAGTTCCCCGTGGGTTCCCCACAGAGTCCATGGTGCAGGTGGGGAAGAAGGGCTCATGGCTTCGGATGGAGGTGGGGCTGGATTTGACCACAGGGTCAGAGCCCTGTATTTTAAACTCAGAATTTCACATAAAAATCCAGATTTCTGACAGCTGTTAGAAAACTGCTGGGTCTGACTGTCCAGTTTGCCTTTTCCCGAGGTTGCTGTACAGGCAGTGCTAGGCCCTCTGCCCCTGATAGATGGGCCCCTAGGCCCACTGCAGCTCCCACCCCCACTTATCTCATCTGCCTGGCCTCCGTGGGCATCTGCTTGAGACTGCACTCGACCAAGGTTCTGGGATCGCCCAAGAGGGCAGAGACAGATTCATTGAGGTCAAACTCACAGAACTTTCCCTTATTCTCTGTGGGGTGAGATTGCATGGGGTGGGCAACACTGATCGTGTTAGCCTTCTCCTGTGGTCCTACTCTATGTCAAACCCCTAAAGGTACATGGTCTCGTGTCCATTGGAGACCATAGGGAGGGTTGCTTTATAGGTGAGGCCAGGCCACTCATCCCATGTTGCTTGTTACTCAGCACGAAGTGGAAGCCCAGATTCAGGAGCCCAGGTGTCAGTGCCCCCTGTGCTTGGGGCCTGGAGGCGGCCTACAGCCCCATGCACCTTCACTGAGCACCCGCTGTGTGCTGCATCCCTGCTTCCAAGCGTCAGGAGCCCCTGCCTGCTGGGCCCATTGTCCAAATGCAGATTCTGGAGCCCTTGGCAGACCTCCTGGGTTGAGACCAAGCAGTGGGGATAGGAGGGGCAGAAAGAGGGAAGGTGCTCCTGCAGCAGTGTCCCAACAGAAGCCAGCCACGGAGTAGTTACTTGTTAGGGGGAGGCCATCGTGCATTTGCCTCAGAGCTAGTCGGGGTTGGCAGCATGGCCCAGCACTAGCTTAATGCAGAAGAGGTGGGCAGGCGAGTTCTTAACTTGGGATAGGGGCTGAATTGTGACACCACCCTGCAGTGTGCTGTGGGGCAAGACTAAACCTGTTGAGCCTCAGTTTCCTCTTCTGCAACGTGTGATTTTTGTAGGGGGATTTAGTGGTCTCATGGGAGAGTCAGCAGGAAGTGAGTGAGGGACTAGCTTAAGCTCTGCAGGTCACACGACCCACGGCAGCACCTTGATCCTGCCCTTCTGGTGCCAAGTTAGCCAAAGACAATAAGAAAGTGGATAGACAGGACTGAGTTCCAAGAAAACTATATTTATGAAAACAGGCAGTGGCCCTCAGGCTGGAACTGGGGGCGCCTGGCTGAGCTGGTTCAGGTGGCTGGCTGGAGGAGCTGCTCCATAACCGGGGATTATTCTGCGATTCCACTGCCAGGGATGGGAAGGATGGCTGCAGGCAGAGGGCAGGGCTGGGAGGCCTCCCGATGGGCTCCTTGTGTGCTGGCAGGTGTGGATGGTGTGCTGGGCCGCGTGCCACAGAGCGTGGTGGACGATGAGGAGAGTGGCCTACAGAGCATCCTGACGTCATCGCTGGAGCTGGGGGGCCTGAGCCGGGTGGCTGACAATGCCCAGCAGCAGTATGTGCGCTCCCGGCCTGCACCCTCGCCTGAGTCCATCAAGAGGGCCAAGGAGCTGGACCTCACAGGGCTGGGCCTCCACCCCCTCTTCAGTGAGTCCTGGCCGGGGGCAGCGGGTGGGCACCACAGAGCCCCCCTCCCTGGCCTCACACCTCCTCCCCACCCCCACCAGGCTCACGCTTTGAGGAGAAGGAGCTGCAGCGGCTGAAGCTGGTGGACAGCATCAAGAACTACCGCTCGCGGGCGGTGAGGAAGGGGGTGGGAGAGCACATGGGTGGCTGGGGAGGGCACTCTATGGCCACTATGGAGCTGGGACTCTGGCTGAGCTCCAGACCCCAAGTGGGGCCCCAGCAGGGGTTTTCTTCTGAGCTTGCAGGTTCTCTGTCTGTGGCTCTGCCTCATGAGCATCTCTAGAGATGCCCCTTGTTGTGGAACCATCCCTGCTACCTTGTGTGGTAGGCATTTCCTCACATTTCCAGAGGCGTGGACTGAGGCTCACAGAGGGGAGTGACGTGTGCTGGGCCTGCCAGAGGCCTGGAACTGGCTCTCGGTCACCTTTCATCCCCTCTTGATTCCCGCTGGGCACCCCATTTGAGGCCTATGCCGGGCATGCATAGAAGCTGGAAGGACCTACCCAGGAGTTGGGCAAGGCTGCCAGACAGCCAATATCAAGGAAAAGGAGCTAGAGAGTGTCATGGTTTCAGAGCCAAGTAAACCAGGATTGAAATGCCACTCTTGCTTGTCTCAGCTGTATGACCTTGGGTTGGTCACTTGCCCTCTCTGGGCCTCCTTTCTAATGGTAAAAGGCAGGTGACGGGAATACCTACCTCATAGCATTGAAAGGACTTGGGGAGGAATGCCACATGTTGCCCCCCAAGCTGGTGAGGGCTGGGAAGAGAAGGAACCCAGTGGATGAAGGACTCGTGCCTTCCTTCCACAGACCATCTTTGAGATCAACGCCTCCAGTCGGGACCTGAGCAGCCAGGTGATGCGCGCCAAGCGGCAGAAGGACCACAAGGCCATCGCCAGTTTCCAGCAGGGACGACGAGGGCGACAGGAGGACACAGCTGGCCCAGCCCCAGGCTGCCCGGCACCCCAGGAAGAGAAGCCCGAGGAGGATGAGGAGGAGGAGGCAGCAGGAAAGAGTATAGAGGTACAGGCCCCACCCTTGAGACCCTAGAGTCTGGGCCTGGGGGTAAGGGCAAAGGGGAGTTATCCTCAGGGCTTTGAGGAGTCCTTGGGGTGGATACCGTGACTCCACTTCCACCTGTGATGTGGAAATGAAGGACTCAGAGCCTCAGCCTCAATCTTAGCAGAGTGGGGTCATGGGACTGCTCCACAATCTCTCGCCCAGAACCCTGGTGCCAGATGCGTTTCACGATCCGGAATCTTTAGGGTGGCTGCACTGCGTATGACATGCCACCCCACTGAGGTCTGGGGTGACAAATCAGATGCATCGGAGCGTCCACGACAGGATGTGCTGTGCTGGCCCCACACTGAGGAGTCAGGCACAAACTAGGCAGCTTCCTATCGGCTCAGCTTGGCTGAGAAGCTAGGCTTCTGCCATCAAGTGAATCTCAGGGAAGCTCATTTCCATAACCTTGTGGATTAGGGCACTGTGGCCAGGTGACTATGGGACTGGTCCTGGGCCCACAGGGCAGATCCAGGGCAGCACCGGAGGGTCCCCAGTGGCAGCTGTATCACTATCATCCTCCCCATGACAGTCTCAGGCTGAGATCTGGGGCAGGCAGACAGAAGCCGAGCAGGGACACATGGCAACAGTGAGGGCATGACACAGGCAGCCTCAGACATGGGGCCTTCAGGCCAAAAGGCAGGCTGGGGTACAAGGGCACCCGGTCTGCCTGGTGGGCAGTGTCCTAAGCCTACTCATCTACCAGCATGTTCCTCTTATATTTGGTTTGGACAGAGGTCTCAGTACCCAAAAAGTACAGGTGAAAACTCCTGGACTAGTCCGTGTTGTATAGAGCAGGGCCAGGCCCAGAGAGGGGCAGGGCCTTGCCTTAGTCACACAGCCCGAGGAACCAGCCTGGGCTGCAGGATGGGTCTTGCCCCACTTGGCACCACAGCCTCCTCCTCCCTTACCCAGCATGCTCTGCTGGTGCTGAGGTCATCCCATAGTGTGGATGAGGAAGCAGAGTGTCCAAATGGCAATACCAAACTTTTAAAGTCCTGGGAGCCCCTGGTCCTTAACTCTAGCTGGACAGCAGTGTGGAGAGGCCGGGTGGCTTCCCTAGGGGCCGCAGGTGTGACACTGGGCCTCCGTTTGCCAGGAGGTCTTCACTGAGGTCATGGGCCGGAAGCGGCAACAGCCAGGACCTGAAGGGGGAGCCAAGAGGCGGAGGGAGGAGGCCCGGCATCGGGACCTGGAGTTCTATGTCCCCTACCGGCCCAAGGACTTTGACAGCGAGCGGGGGTGAGTGGCCAGCTGGTCCTGGGGTGGGGCAGGTAGGGCCTGATTGGCACCCCACTGAACCATGACATGTCCCCACCCTTCCTCTGCAGCCTGAGCATCAGTGGGGATGGGGGCGCATTTGAGCAGCAGGTGGCTGGCGCCGTCCTGGACCTGATGGGGGACGAAGCCCAGAACCTGACCAGGGGCCGGCAGCAGCTCAAGTGGTGAGTGAGCAAGCAAGCAAACATGCACCCCCATGCCCACATGTCTGCCACGTTGTCGGTCCCGCACGACAGACATGTGGTCCATCTGTCCCGACTCCCATTTATTTCCCTAGAATAGGAAATATCACCCCCCATTTGATTGTGCACAGCGTGGGTTGTGATGCCTCCTGTGCTGCCCCATGTGATCACACACAGCAAGGACAGTGACCCCACCATCCCCCTCACCACATCCTGTCCCCTTGGCTTGATCGTGCACAACAGGGATCTTAATCCATCTGTCATTCTTGCTAGCTTGTCTTTCTCGACAGAGCTCATGACGCATTTGTCCCATTTGGACTCTGGTTCCAGAGAAGTGATGGTATTCAACCCAGGGTCATAGACCCAGGAGGTGGCAGTGTAGGATTGGGAACCCCCCTTGGGCCCCTAATCTGGACCCAGGCCCCCCAATTTCCAATAACCCCCACACCACCTTTTGAGCCCTGGGCTTCCAGGAAGAGGTGACACGGGGCAGAGCACTTGCTGTATGCTAGACATGGGCAGGCTGCTTCCCTTGGGGGAGGTGGGGAGGAAAAGCGCTGAGGGGAAGAGGGCTGCTCCAGGCCATCTCCTTCCCTAGTAGCTCTCTCAACTCCCTCTCCTGCAGGGACCGGAAGAAGAAGCGGTTTGTGGGACAGTCAGGACAGGAAGACAAGAAAAAGATCAAGACAGAGAGTGGGCGCTACATCAGCAGCTCCTACAAACGGGACCTGTATCCCAAGGGGCAGGGCCAGGGGTGGGGCCAGGGGTGGGGCCCAGCAGCTTCTACCTCTGCATCTCCTAGAGTTGGGAGTGGGATCAGGGCCAGGGCACTGCGTACTCGGGATGTGGGGGGCAGCGCCCAGCAGCTTCTGCTGCCCCACTCTGTAGCGGTGGTACCTGGATCTGCTCCCTGCCCACTGGCATCTAGGGCATCATGGTCACGCACGCAGCCTCCTTAACGCAGCTTCCCAGCTACCAGAAGTGGAAACAGAAACAGAAAATTGATGATCGTGACTCAGAAGAGGAAGGAACATCCCACCAGCGAGGCCCAGAGCGAAGAGGTGGGAAGCGGGGCAGAGGCCAAGGTAGGATAGTCCTCAAAACAGGTTGGCCAATGGTGCATTGGATCATCCCAGGACCTGGTTCTCTTTGATTGGGCCTGAGCCCTTCAGGCTGCAGGGGGATTTGAAGGGGCTCTGTCAGCTGGAGCCCATACCTCGCAGCCACAGCTTGGGTCAGCAGCCCTGCGTGCCAAGCCCCTCTGAGCAGAAGGGCCATGGGATGGCAGGGCTCAGGACCTTTGCCATGGCCCCTGCCCTGCCCCTGCCTCTGGGGGCAAGCTTGTGGTCAGCAGGCTCCCCCTTCCTGTGGGGGGACAGGCTCTGTGCTGGACATGTCACCTGTGAGCTGGTGGCGAGAAGACAGAGCAGCTGTCTTACAGGCGAGGGGACCAGAATGGCTCCCGAGGGTCGGGGGGGCCTAGTCCTGCCGTCTTCCCGTCTCCCCACGATCCTGCAGGACTGCTCATGGCCTCTGGGGCCGTTCACTGTCCCAGCCCCTAGGCTGGTCCTCTGTGCCTCACTCCAGGCCTCCTGGGTGCTCCACACACTCCCCTCTCCCTTTGGTGTCTCCTCGCTGGCTAGGTCTCTTCCCTTCCTCCCTCTGTCTCCATCTCTCTTTTTCTCGGAAGCCTCCTCTCCATCATTTCCTAGGCTCTCTCTCTCCAGTTCCCTGTTCTCTTTCCATCCCCGACTCTGCATCCCTGTTTCTGCTCCTCTTTCCTTTCTCCTCAGGCTGCGTTTGTCTCCTTTCCCACCATCTGTCTCCTCCATCGTCTCTTTTCCTCTCGCTACACGCATCTCCTACTCCCTGTCTCCCTTTCCCTGTCTCTCTGAGTCTCTCTTTTCCCTCTTGGTGCCTCTGTCTCTGTCTCCATCTCTGTGTCTCTGCAGACGTGCCCCTGCCTCCCCAGGCTTCTCACCCCTTGCTGCTTAGTTCTGGTTTTACCCCACCTGAAGCAGGCTGTTCCTCTGGGCCCTGCGGGGGGTGGGGAGGGGGGGGTTCAGGAAGGAACAGGTGTTCTTCCCTGCTTTGTCCTCTGTGGAGGTGACGGGTCCCTGTCTGGTACCCTGGCCCCTGTGAAGACATCTGGGGCCGCCTTTGTGATCTTGTGTGTGGGAGCCCAAGGAAGGGAAGAGCCAGGCAGGGAGAGGGAACGTGGTAGAGGAGGAGGACCCGGGGCTTGCTGGGGGAGCCAGGGATGCAAGGGTAAGTGCTTTCCCAGAGACCTGACGTCTGCTGCTGCTGCCACTTTGCTAAGTGACCTTGGCCAAATCCCTTCCCCTCTCTGGTCTTTTCTGACCTCTGTCCTGCCAAAAGTAGTTAAGCTAACAAGCCTAGAGCATGCAGTCCTTGGAGACAGGGATCAGAGTCTTTCTCGTCAGTGCTGGGTCCCCAGGGCCTGGCTTAGAGCGCATCCTCAGTAAATCCTCATTGGATGCCCTATAATCATGATGGGACACTTAGGAGGCCCTTACTCTGGGCTACCTCTTGTTCTGAGCAGGGTACACACCTCCTCATCTGCTCCTCGTTAGGACCTGTGAGAGAGGTGCTATTATCTCTAATTCTGAGTGGGGAACGGAGGCTCAGAGGAGTTAAGCGACTTGCCCAAGTTCCGAGAGGTCACAGCTGGGATCTGAACCCCAGCAGTTTAGCCTGAGGTTCCGTGCTGTTGACCAGTACAGCAGACTGTGGAAGCTTTATTGAGCACCTCTGGTGAGCCAGAGCCCAGAGCCATAGCAGTGAAGACAGAACCATAGTGGGGTGGGGGTGAGGGGTCTGGAGGCTTCTGGGCAGAGGAGGCCTCTGGGAGTGACTCGATGGCTGAACTCCCTGAATGCCCGTCCTGGCAGGTGCAGCCCAGCCCCGCAGCCCAGGCGCCCCTGCAGGCCGCGTGCGCTCAGAGCTCAAGACCAAGCAGCAGATTCTGAAACAGCGGCGCCGCGCGCAGAAGTTGCGCTTCCTGCAGCGTGGGGGCCTGAAGCAGCTCTCCGCCCGCAACCGGCGCCGCGCCCAGGAGCTGCAGCGGGGTGCCTTTGGCCGGGGTGCCCCCTCCAAGAAGGGCAAGATGAGGAAGAGGATGTGAGGGCCGTGACCCGGCCCTGTGACTCCTCGCATGCTCCAAGGGTCAGGGTGGACATCGCAGATGACCCCGTGTACCACCGTGTGCCTGGCCCTGTGCCAGGTGCTGGCGGCGCTCCCTGCGGGTGCTGCAGACCCTAAAGAAGAGCACTGTGTGGCCACGGAGGGCAGCAGCCGCCTCTGCCCAAGACAGAGACGGAGACGTTTAAACAGTCTTTAAGGGCTCCCAGGAGTTTGCTGGTGAGGTCGAGGCGGCCACACCTGAGTTGCTCCTGCTTCCACGCATGCTGGGTGGTTCCTGAGCTCAGAGGTGGTGGCCACATGGCTCTGAGCCCTGAGTGCCTAAGGCCCAGTGATGGATTTTTAATGTAATAAATCTTTATTACGCACCTCCAGTGGACAAGGAGTGCAGTCTACCCAAGAAGCTGGAAGGGGCAGACCCAGATATTAAAACAGGTGTGCCTGCTGAGCTGAGAGACCCAGTGGGGGCTGCGGGAGGGAGGCGAGAAGCAGGGTGTGGGGCAGAGGGCTCAGTGGCTCCCCTCTGGCTGTAAAGGGGTTAGTTAACATGGCTCCATCACACCCCCAGAAGTCAGAATTGGTCCCGGCCTCTGCCCTCCAAGCCCTGTGCCCCCAGCCCCAGTTTGGGGTCCTGGGACAGTCAAAGGTAGCCTCCAGCAGCTGGGTTTTCAGGCCACCAATCATCTGCAACAGTCCGCAGTAGAGGAGGCTTTGTGCAAGTACCTGCTGTATGACCCTCTCGCCAGTCTGGCTATTTTACTTTACTTCCCAAACACTCAGAATGTACCAGAATTTGCATCAGGCTTCATTCCAGACACTTGACACACATCAGCTTGTTTAATGCCATGACTGCCCCCGGTCCTAGGCCATGTGGCAGATGAGGGATTGGTGCCCCCCCCCCCCCTCGAGTGCACACTTATTTAGCACTTGCTATATGCCCCTCTTGTACTCCGCACGGCAGTCTGAGCGAGCATGGCCCTCCCATCTCAGGTGGGCACCACTTGGCACACACCCTGCAAGAAATGTATACCTCCTTTTCAGGGGTCCCCCTGCCCCCCTGCTCACCTGGGTCAAGGGTGGACTGGGCCCGACGAAAACTGGTCAGCATGGAGGACCGGTCCAGTATGAACAGTTTCACCTGTGGGTCCCCAACACAGCAGTCACATCCCAGCCCCTGGGTGTCCAGTTCCACCCCCCCACAAATACAAGGTAGGATGCTGCAGAGTGGAGGGGGGGTGGAGACCCCTAATAAAGCTATGATGATGGTTCCCTGGGACCAGCAAACCTCCCCTAGACTGAGGTCCTTTGGGCCTCAGTCCAAGCCTCCAAATGGTTTGTAAGCAGACACCCTCAGTTTCCTAGCTGGTTATCTATCACCTGCATTCTAATTAAATGAGTATTTTCACTTAACATTAATTCATTTTTTCCCCTTTTAATTGGATCAGTCATATTCCTTGGTGGCTGACCTGCTCTCATCTCCATGGGGTTAACATGCCCATATTTTGTTTTAATTATTTATTGATAGGAACTTAATGCCCCTGGGTCCACTGGCAAGAGCTAGAACTTGAGGCAAACTTACCCTTGGGCTCTCCCTTCACGTTTGTCACTGAAACATTTGAGAAGGAAACTATATTTCTAACAAAAATAGAAAAGAATTAAGCTATACTCGTCATAAGTAGAGAGGCAACTGGATAAACTGCTATGAACTGAAGCCCTGCTGCGCTCTTGCATTTCCCCCCACCGCCGTCACCTGCAGGGGGCATCAGGTGAGGCCCAAGCCCAGGGAGCACTGTGGGACTAAAGCAATCACCCGCACTGAGCCTTCCTCCTCGGGTTGGTTGAAAGGGCAGGCTTCTGCTCACTTGGTCACATTGAGCCTCTGTCCCTGGACTCGTCCTACGTACCGCAGGGTGCCGGGCCACCCTTGGGACAACAAGTGGTGTACGTGAACCTGTCCCACTCAGCAAATGGCACAAAGTAGGCTCCTGGGGCGGAAGTTCTTGGTGTTTGGTTGGGATCTGGGGTGATGGGCACAGGACAGGAGTTGCATGGGCAGGGATGCCTTTCTTTTGTTTCTTCCACTGAAAAGGGCCATGCTTTGGGTCCCCATTAGAGTCAACAAAGGTGGGACGCCTGGGTGGCTCAGGGGTTGAGCGTCTTCCTTTGGCTCAGGGTGTGATCCCAGTCCGGGGATCGAGTCCTACAGTGGGCTCCCCACAGGGAGCCTGCTTCTCCCTCTGCCTATGTCTCTGCCTCTCTGTGTCTCATGAATAAATAAGATCTTAAAAAAAAAAAAGCAACAGAGGTGTCCAAAGTCAGAAACCCCTACCCTCCGTTGTAAGCCATGTCACATGTTCTGCAGCTTTGCAAACCTGAATGACTTGGCCCATAGTGACATTTGTACAGAAAGAAGGACAAGGACACAGCCCCACACTCCCTCTCCCTCCCTAGGGAAGCTGAGGCCTGTCCATGCCTCAGGACAGGGGGGTCAGGTATTGATTAAAGGTGAGTCTCAACCCAGTTTCTCATTGATATCACTTGTTTGTGCTGTTTGACACTGGGACGAAAGACAGACTCTTGTCATGAACGTGCGGTGTCATCAGTACACACCCCAGCCCTTGGAGAGCCCTGAGGTCCAGAGAGGAGCATGACTTTTTGGGGCCACAGAGCAAATGCCCTTCGGAGCCAAGACCAACCCAGGCCTCCTAGGCAGGGTCCCCAGATGGCCATGGAGTCCACATCTGTGGTGTCGGAGTGTGCATTCAGCTCCCAGAGGGCCATACTCAACCCAGAGTAGATGAGATTTCAGGCATTGTGAAGTTCCCGAAGGTCTGGGAGTGGGAGGGGACATAAAGAGGGGGCTCACCTGCTCCAGCTGCCCTTCGGTGTCCTCAATGTCCAGGGCAGGTGGCTGCCTCTTGTGCTGACACACTAGCTGGAAGAGGTTGAGCGCTGCCATTCTAGTGCGTCCCAGGAGAAGGGTCTTCGCTGCCGCTGTGTTCTGGATCTGAATCCACTTGGATTCCTAAAGAACACCACATCTCCTCCCAGATCAAGATTTGAACCTGCCCATCCACTTTGCTCCAGTTAGGTGTGCATGGGTGCCTCCGAAAGAGAAATGCAGGGACTGGCTGTCAGGTTCTGCTAGGACTGGCCTCCTGTGCCCTAAGGCCTTTTCTGATGGCCCCGTTAGGGCAGCTCCCATCTGGGGTAAGTATTGCTCCTTCTGCTCTTAGGAACCCCAGCATTCCTCTAGTGATGAGAGGCTGGGGTCCCTAGTGCCCACCTCCTCCCGGGCCGTACCCAGCACAGTGTGCGCTCCCTCGCAGCCTCCAGGCGCTCCAGCAGCTGCACTCGCTGCTGGCTCTGCCTAAGCACCTCGTCCTGCCAGGCGTCCCGCAGCTGCTGCAGCCGCCCGCGGGCCTCCTCCAGCTCCTCCAGCCGCTGGCGCTCTGTGAGTCTCAGTGCCACCTGCATATCAGCCAGGCCTTCAAAGCGAGCCACCAGCTCGGGAACCCTCTGGAACTGGGGTGGGGTCAAGATGTGGACCTCAGGTGGCCCGCAGGCCCCTGCCTTCTGCAGGCCACCTGGCCCTCCAGCGCCTCCTTGGTTAGCCCACGTGCAAAATGAGGGCATCACACAGTGCCTATCCCAGAACTGAGGGCCACTCCGCCCCTCCCCACTCCAGCATAAAGCCTAGCCAAGCTTCACTACCTGCAATTGTTCCATTTAACGGATATTTATGGAGTGCCTGTGTCCTTGAGTGGAAATTACCATGGCGAGCCTCAGTTTCCCCATTTATAAAATGAAGTTGACGAGAGTGGGACTCATGTCACTGGGCATTGGGGAGAATTCAAGAGCAAATCTTGTCCCTGGCATACAGTCAGTGCTCAATAAGTGGTGGTTCCTGGCATACAGTCAGCGTTCCACTAGTGCACACCCAAAGCGGTCCCAGAGGCTACTGGACGCTGCTGCTGGGGTGGCGCCGAGGCCCCAAGCCTCCCGCAGGGCGCTCACCTCGGGCAGCAGCTCCAGCACTTGCCCCAGCAGGCGCGCGCAGGGCTCCAGGCGCTGCACCCGGTGCTGCAGCTCCGCGCGCTCCCGCCGCAGCTTCTCCAGCTGGGCCCGGAGCCGTAGCGCCTCAGCCTCCTGGCGGCTCGCCCGCCGCCGCTCCTCCGCCGCCCTCTGCAGTGCGCGGCTGCGCCGGGCCTCCGTGTCCTGGGGAGGCGGATGGAAAGGAGGCGAGCGCCCGCACGACTTGGGACTCGGGAGCCGGCGGGGCTCACCGCTTCCCCCGGCCCCGACACTTGCACGCCCAGCGGTAGGTAGCAAACAGATGGCCCGTGGGTAGCTTCCACCAGCCTGATTTTGTCCCTCACTTCTTCCCCAAGCTCTTTAAAAACGCACATGCATCATGCCTGTGTACCTCCTACTATTCCTTGTACTGGTAAACCTAGTTTTAAAATTTCGGTGCGAGTCTGGCCCCTACAGGGTTGTGACTTTGTGACCCAATGGCCTGCTTCTCCCTGCCCCCAGCAGTCTCCACCTACCTGCAAGAACTTGTCAAAGTGGACAAAAGATCCCTTTAGCTCCCGCTCCTTCTGTTTCACCTGTTCCCAGCGTTGTTTCAGCACTGCCATGGTGGTCTGGAACACCTGCGGAGAGGCGAGGAGGGGGTGTCTGTGTGTATTGGGGGGTTCAAGTTATCCAGCGCTTTCAGACTTTTTTTTTAAACTTAAAAAAAAAAAAAGATTTTAGGGCAGCCCCGGTGGCGCAGTGGTTTAGCACTGCCTGCAGCCCGGGGTGTGATCCTGGAGACCCAGGATGGAGTCCCACATCGGGCTCCCTGCATGGAGCCTGCTTCTCTCTCTGCCTGTGTCTCTGCCTCTCTTTTGCTCTCTCTGAATAAATAAATAAATAAATCTTTAAAAAAAAGATTTTATTTATTTATTAAAATTTATTTTATTATTTATTTATTTTATTTATTTATTTTATTTACACACACACACACACACACACACACACAGAGGCAGAAAAGCAGGCCCCATGCAGGGAGCCCAATGCGGGACTCGATTCCAGGACCATGGGACCACTCCCTGAGCCAAAGGCAGACATTCAACTGCTGAGCTACCCAGGCATCCCAAGACTTAACTTCTGTCATCTGTTGTCCCTGATCCTGTCCTTCACGGCAGCCCAAATCCACCTATTGGCTCCCACCTCACGTGATGAAGCCTGAATGCCCTCCCAGAGCCCCTGCATGGGGACATGCCTCTCCTTCCTTCTAGCCTCACTTACCCCCTTCCCCTGACTGTCTTCCAGACCCTCATCCACCTGTGCTCTGTCCTTGCCTTCCAGGATAATGCACTGTTCCCCCTGCCTGCTTATCCCTCCTCACCCTACCCGCCTTTGCTGAATAAGCTCACTTGCTCGTCCCTGGTCCCCAGACATTATATCCTCCAGGAATGCCTCCTTGACTACCCTCTTGTGGAGACAGGGGCTTCCTTTGGGCTCCCACAGTCTTCTCAGTGCTTCCCCGCCTGAAGCAGTCATCACCCAGAACTTGTCTGTCTCCTTCTCTAGACTGTGAGCCCTATGAGGGCGAGGACTGCAATGAGACTTCTAGATCCCAGGGTAGTGTCGTGCACGTAGTAGGTGTTCAGTGCACATTTATTTGCACCAACTGATCTCATTTGATCCTCATTTGATCGTTGATGAGTAAACCAAGGCTCAGAGTGGTAAAATAACCTGTCAGACCCTGTAGCTCATAAGTTGGTTCCATCACTTCCCAACTAGCTCACCATTTTGGGGGGGGAGGGGGTTCCAAAAAGTCTCAGGGACTGCAGAGAAGACTCACCTCCTTCTGGGCCTGCAGGCTCCGGTCCACATCCACCAGCTCCCGCCTCTTCTCCAGGAGATGCAGCACTGGTGGGAGGTGCTCCACATTTTGCCCTGGGATCTTCCTGGAGAGGCTCAAGGAGGAGGTGGGGATGAAGGAGGCAAGAGTCAGGGCCCCAAATTCCCCTCTAGGGCCTGAAATGCCCCCGTGAGCCATAAACTAGCTGCTGAATTGTTCATCAATTCAACAAATTGTATTGAGCACCTATTCCATGTATAGGCACCTTCCAGGCACTGGGGAGTGGGGTGCAGGTGTGAACAAGGCAGACAAAAATCCCCACCTTCCAGAAGCCGGTGTTCTGCTGAGGGGGTCCACAGAAAACAAAGCTAACAAATGATAAATAATGCTTGGACCTGATAGGTGCTCAGAGAAAAATTAGGCAAAAGGAAATCTTTCAACAAGGAGGTGAAAAAGTTTCTCCGGGGAGAACTTGAGGTCATCTGGGCAGAAGAACTGAGGGGCAAGAGGGAGTGAGCACGTGGATACCTACAGGGAACAGCCAATGCCAAGGCCCCAAGGGAAAAGCTTGGTTTGTAGAAGGTGCTTGAGGCTGCTGTGGGGGTCGAGGACTAACAGGAGAGGCAGGGCATTGGCAGGAAATAGTGACGGGGGTCTGGGATGACACAGAGACAGAGTAGTTCTGGCAGGTAGTTGGAGGGGAGAGGTGAGGAGGGTCAGTCATGCTGTAGTTTGAGAACAGAGTTGGTGCCGTGATGGGGGTGAGAAGGGAGAGAAAAGTGAACTCAGAGCTGGAAGGAGAGTGCTGGTGGGAGGCTGAATGGGACACGGAAGATCAGGTCCTTGCTGCGACCAGAGCTGTGCGTGGCTGGAAGACTGTTAGACCTCCCCTCCACCTCCCTGGGAGGGCTCCAGGAGGAGGCTGGGATCTGGAGACTTGCTGGGGTGTGGCAGTGGGGCGGGGGAGCTGCACACAGCCCTCCACAGTGGCTGTGTAGACAGCAGAAGGGATGCTTGAACATTCTGTTCAGCAGGGTTTTCCCAGCACCGGTCCAGACTCTGACACAGAGCTCGAGACTCAGTCACTGCTGAGCACAAAGCAGGCACCCGACAAGCTTCCTCCACGCTTCCTTGAAAATGCAGAGTTTGCAGGAGTTCACAGAATTCCTTCCCACCTCAGTTCAAAAGATTTAACCTCAGCTGGAAGTCAGCCAGGGGTGGGGATCAGGAACAGATGAGAGGCCCTGGCCGTTAACCCAGCTCTGCTCTAACTAGCGCTGTCCTAACCGGCCAGAGATCATTTTCCTCTAAGACTCAGTTTCTTCCTCTGTGAAGTGGGGACAGTAATATGCCACCAGGAACTGCCCAAGGAAGCCAGGTGCCACAGGCAAGGGGAAGGCATGGGTGATCCCACCGGCTTCTGCCCTCCTTCCACCCCTCCCTGCATTCTGAAGCACTCACAAAGATATTTTCTCTTGCAAGGCCAGTCGGAAATATTCCTCCCAGGGCACGGCCATCCTCCCCGGCAATTGCCCCGGGCTTTCTTGGGCTTTTTTTCCACAAGGCCGGAGTCTTGCACTAGCTCAGGAGGCCCTGGGGGTTTCTGATGGAGGGCAGCGAGGCAGCGTGCTCTGTACTCTAAGAAGGCAGCCACCTAGCAGGCCTTGGTTGCCGGGGCAACCAACCACACAACATTCCGTTGCCTGCCTGAGGCCAGGGGCATCCATCCTGGGGGAGCACAGAGGGGGCCCCTGGGAGCAGAACAGGCTCTGCTGATTCCAGAGCCAGCTTTAACTCCCAATCTAAACTGGGGTGCGGTGAGGAGGAGGTGTGTCCCTCAGCAAAAATTTCCCCTCTTGGTACCCCATGTCTTCCTGGTCAAGCCTCTTCCTGGCTGGTGGGATGGGACCGCCTCTTATCGTAGCTGTACGCCAATTGTCCGTTCAAAAGAATAATTATTGGGCATCCACTGTTGGCCAGGTCCTGGGCAGGATCATTCACCCCCTGGCAAGGTGCTGAGGGCTTACTATGTTCCAGCCCTTTGAAGGTCAGCTTCCTTTGCTGGGGGATGGGGCTACCCTGGCCAAGTCTCATGGAACCCCCAGCCTGGTTACAGAGATCACCGCCCAGCGGAGTCCAGCTTGGAAGGGCCCCATGATCTAGATTTGGAGGATGTAGTAGGGGAGGAGCTGATATACTCTGAGCAATTACTGTTGCTCAAACACTGTGCTAGACACTCTCTATATAATACCAATTTAATTCTTAAGACAGCAAGCACTCCAGGGGGTGGTATTAGGGAAAAGTGCCCAGAGTAATACTGCAAATACCATAGGAAAAGTCACGAAATAATACACGCTAGCATGTCATCATCTTTACTTTCTATCGCTTTACTTTTATGTTTTAAATTATTTATTTTTTCATGTAAAGAAATGTATTTTCTTATTGGAGAATAATGCTATTAGAAAAAAGCTATATTTATAATGCCTACATTGCTTAAAACAACTCCTAAGCATATTTTTAGGAAGGAGCTAAAATAATGTACATTTTTCTCTTTGAGCATGTTGCATTAAATCGTACATATATCCTTCTGCATAAATCAATGTAAAGTTATAAGATACATGACCTAATTTTTTCTTGGTTTAAAAATATTGAGGTATAATTTACATCATGTAAAATTTTATTTCCCATGTATGGGCTTTATGAGTTTTGGCAAATGCATAAAGTTGTGTAACCACCACTGCTGTCAAGATACAAAGTGTTCCACCAACCCCAAAAGTCCATGCTCCTTCATAATCAACGCTGTCCCCACCCCAGCCCCTGGCAACCACTGACCTGTTCTCTAGCCCAGTAATCATGCCTTTTCCAGAATATCAGAAATGGAATGAGTCTGGCTTCTATAACCCAGAAGTATTCATCTGAGATCCATTCATGTTGATGTGTGTACCCATATTTCATTCTTTTTCATTGCTGAGTAGTATTTGATTATATATCATGGTTTGTTTATTCAGCCTCCAGCTGGGTCACTTCTAGTTCTGGGCAATTACAAAGAGAGCCCGTGTTCATGTACAGTTTTTTTTGTGTGAACATAAGCTTTCATTCTGCTCTGTATAAATACGTGGGAGTAGGATTGCTGAGTCATATGGTAAGTCTATGTCTAACTGTACAAAAAACTGCAAACTTTTTCCAAGTGGCCGTATCATTTTTATATTCACACCAGCAATACATGAACAGTCTCGTTGCTCCATATCCAATACTACCAGTTGGTATTGTTTTTTTTTTTTTTTTCTTTTTAGTCATTCTAATAGATGTGTAGCTCCTGGAAGACTTTTTTTTTTTTAATTTTTATTTATTTATGATAGTCTCACAGAGAGAGAGAGAGGCAGAGACACAGGCAGAGGGAGAAGCAGGCTCCATGCAATGGGAGCCTGATGTGAGATTTGATCCCGGGTCTCCAGGATCACACCCTGGGCCAAAGGCAGGCGCCAAACCGCTGCGCCACCCAGGGATCCCTCCTGGAAGACTTTTTATTTAGAGATCATTGTAGATTCAAATGCAGGTGAAGAAGTAACACAGGAAGATCCCATTTCTCTCCACCCAGTGTTCCCCAATGGTTCCATCCTCTATACTACAGTACAATATCACAACCAAGAAATTGGTGTCGATACAATCCACCAAGCTTGTTCAGATCTCATGGTTTTACATGCACTCAATCGTGTGTGTGTGTGGGTGTGTGTATTTCATTACAGACAAAGTTATCACACGTGGACTTCTGTTACAGCCACAATCAGGCTACATACAGAACATTTCTCAAAAGGATCCTTCATGCTACCCTTTGATAGCCAGGACCATCTCCCTCCCTCCTGCCTCCTGAACCCCTGGCAACTGAGTACCTGTTCTCCATCTGTACAGTTTTGTCACCTCAAGGATGTTATATAAGTGGAATTGTACAGTATGTAACCTTAGAGACTGGCTTTTTCACTCAGCTTAATTCTCTTGAGATCCATCCTACTTGCTACATGCATCAGTGTTTATTCTTTTTGATTGCTGAGTAGCATGCCATGGGATGGATGTGCCACAGTTGGTTAAGCATTCAGGTAGAAGAACATTTGGGTTATTTGCAGTTTGGGGCTGTCATGAAAAAAGCCACTATGAAGATTCAGGTCCTGTTTTTCGTGTGAGCGTGTTTTCATCCCTCCAGGATAAATGCCCACCAGCACAATTGTTAAGGAAACTGCTATAGTCTTTTCCAGAGTGGCTATACCATTTTAAGTTCCCACTGACAATGTATGAATGATCTAGCTTTTCTGAATCCTTGCGATCATCACCATTTTTGCTTTAGCCATTCCACTAGGTGTGTGGTGATGTCTCATTGTGGTCTTACTTGGCATCCTCTACCCAGCTGTAATGATGATGAACATCATTTTGTGTGCTTATTTGCCATCTGTATATCCTCTTCAGCAAGATATCTGTTGCCCTATGTTCTTTTTTAAAAAATATTTTATTTATTTATTCATGAGAGAGAGAGAGAGAGAGAGAGGCAGAGACAGGCAGAGGGAGAAGCAGGCTCCTTGCAGGGAGCCTGACGCAGGACTTGACCCCGGGCCCCCACAGACCCCGGCCGAAGGTGGCACTAAACCGCTGAGCCACCCGGGCTGCCCCTGTTACTTATGTTCTATTTTTTTTTAAATTTTTATTTATTTATGATAGTTACAGAGAGAGAGAGAGAGGCAGAGACACAGGCAGAGGGAGAAGCAGGCTCCATGCGCCGGGAGCCCGATGTGGGATTCGATCCCGGGTCTCCAGGATCGCGCCCTGGGCCAAAGGCAGGCGCCGAACCGCTGCGCCACCCAGGGATCCCAATGTTCTAATGAATTGTTCTTAGCTGTTGAATTTTGAGAACTTCTTTATATATTCTAGATACAGGTCTCCATGTTCCAGATAGTCCTCTGTTGGCTATTTTCTCCCAGGCTGTAGCTAATCTTTTCATTCTCTTCACATAATCTTTTGCCAAGCAAGGTTTTAAATTTTGATGATCTTATTTGCCACTTTTTCCTTTATGCATTGAGTCACGTCTAAGGTGGGATTTGAACTCGGACCACCTGGGTGTGGAGCCCACCCTCTTAACCACAATACTGCAGATACAGATGGGCTTTTCTTAGATCTTTCCCTCTTCAGGCTCATTCCTTTCCTTCCCTCTCCAGAAGGTGTCATCATCTTGAAGATAGTATGCATCTTTTCCCTTTTGAATTTCTATTCTTTTACAGGCTTTTTTTTTGGGGGGGGGGGCAATTGTTTATTGAGCACCTACTCTGTGCCAGGCACCGTGTGAGGATATAGCAGTGGAGAAGCCAGAACCTGCCCTTGTGGGGCATACAGGCTGCTGGGGAGGCTAGGGGGAGAATTCTAGGGTGCAAGAAGCAGAAGGGAAGCCTCTTTGAGGAAGTAACATGTGAACCCAGATCTGAAGGATGAGGAGGGGTGAGAAGAAGAAATGAAAAGTATTCCAAGTAGAGAGAACAGCATTGCAAAGGCCCTGAGGCAGGAGGATGTGCCCACCCGCCCCCCCCACCATCCTAGAAAAGAACAAAGGTCTGTAGGTTGGTGTGCAGAATTCAAGGATGATGGGATAGGTCATTACTGGATAGGGCCAAGGAGGGGCCAGACCTGTGACCAGGAACAGATGAGGGAACTGAAGTCTAGGGGAGTTAAATGAGTCTCTGGGGACATGAGGCAGAGAAGTGATGGGCCTTAGTTTTGTTTTTAAGAGATCCTTGCCTTGAACTGCTCATGGCTTCGAAGAGAGGAAAAGGTGCCTGCCCAAACAGACTGTCTTCAGAAGGCTGAAGCTATGGGTCCACTCCCCAGGGCCTCTTGGAGCTCCCCTGCTATGCTGCTGAGGCAGAGGTCCCAAGTGCCCCCACCATCCCGTATCTGTCCCCACATCCTGGGAGATAGGGGAGGTGGGGCTGCTGAGTGACAGCAGGACACAGCTTCTCAGCTGGCCTTGCCCTTGGCCACGACAACGCACAGCTCTGGAAATATCCACCCTCCCCACCCCCAAGTCTCATGCTTGGGTGGTTTCCCCTTCCTACTTCTCCATTCCAAGGCAGGGTGGCGGTGGGAGGGGTACCCTGGCGATAGGGCTGAAGAAGGAGGAAGCAGGGCTTCAGACTGACAGACGGACACCTTGTTTCAGGCTGTGGGAGGAGGGCACCTCCTGCTTCCTCGGCAGCCAGCCCGCGGGAGGGTTTGCGGCCGTCCTGCCCACTCCGCCTGTCCCCCATGGCTCCCTGCCCAGAATCGTGCCCAGCGATCACAAACGGGGCTTTGTGTGCCTGAGACAAAGAACACGCTCCTCACCCCCAACCTGGGCCAGGACTGGCCTGCCTTGCCCCCACCTCGGCCGCAGAAGGGATGGTGCCACTTTCCAGGGAGGGGAACGGAGGCCCAGAGGCAGACGGGCCTGTGGAGCCAGAAGAGGGGCTCCACCTGCTTGGGGGGTGGAGGTGTAGCAGAGAGGTGCTGAGCTGGCAGTGACTACGCTGCCACCCCAGGTACTGTGGGGACAGAGGAAGTAACAAATAATACGACCATTATCACACGAGAGGCCAGCTTCCAGCCCTGGAGGGGAACAGAGTTCTGTTTAACCCCGCGAGTGTGTTTTGAGTCTCATTCTTATGTGCCAAGCGGTGTGGGAGGTGCGGCATGAATCAGACATTGTCCCTGACATTTAAGAGATACGACGAGCGTGTAAAATACCACAAAACAAGAGAACAGGAGACCAAGGTCACAGAATGGTGCCAACAGGCAGGGGTGGGGGGGTGGGGGGCGGTGATCGTGGCTGCCTCCCCAGGCGTCTTCCAGGGCTCCCCGGAGGCTGTGGGCCATCAACAAAGCCCGGGAGGTGGTGCTTGCAGAAAGGCAGCTCGAAGTATTTTCTGATGATGAAAGAAGCACACGTCATTATGCGTAGGGAAGCCTGCAGCCCCTGCCCCACTCTGATGCCTGCTTTATCGGCTGCGCATCACTCCCTGCTTCCTACCAAGAGTGTATTCTTCAGCTGCCTGCTACTTTTGCCAGTTCCCCACGCCACCGAGAGCCCTGGGAGAGCCAGGCTGGGCTGTCTCATACCTCCCTGTATCCCCACGCCTGGGACACAGTAGGCACTCAACACAGATCTGTTGAATAAAAGGAATATTCATGCAAAGAACATCCATATAATACTTTGTGGCAACAGGATCATGCTGTGTAAATGGTTGTGCTTTCCTCATTACCTGTGTTTCTTTTTTAGCATTTTTACCATTTTTCCGTCATTCAAAGTCTTTGAATATATCCTTTTTAACAGCTACATAGTATTCCATGACATTTGTCTATGCTTTGTTAGCCCCACCACTCCTAATCTTTCTTCAGTTGTATGGTTAGGACAGCAACAAGGAACCAGGTACAAAAAGGGGTGGAGGAAGGGCTTTCCTGATGGCAGGCAGGATAGGGCAAGGGCACTGTGGGCACGGCAGGTGGGGGGATGCAAGTAAAATCTTAAGAGTATTGAGCTCAGGAGTGGTGTCTAGAAGGCTATGTGGTCGGGGCATCTGGTGCCCAGTGGTGTGCTGTTAAACTGACCCTCCAACTCCCCCTTGCCCGCATGGTAGCATTTGCCAGTTTCCATGGGGGTAAATTCTCCTGCCATGAACGGTTTCAGGTTCCCACAGTGGCATTGCTGAACATCGAGTTGCAAAGCCATGGGCACAGCTGGCCCTCTGGAACAGGCAGTAGTGCCCATCCCTGGTTCTTGCTCTGAGACGAGGTGCTCCCTCTACTCTGTGTCTGGAGCTCTCCCTGCGTCCCAGGCCCAGCCTCTCAGGTGAAGTGGCAGGGGACTCAGCAAACTCTGGGCAGTAGGGCCCATCAGGGTACAAGAGCCTGACCTGGGGATCTCCCAATCAGATTTCTCAGCTGAGATGCAAGGCTCCAGATTCCTTCTGCTCAGCAGCCTGGAGCCACGCTGGCTACTGAGGCGTGGTTGCTCCATCCATCCCTGGAATTTGGGGTGAGGCCGGGTGTTCCACCTAGAGGAGGTCAGTGTCAGGCACAGCAGTGGGTTCAGGATGTCCTACTATGGCCGTGACACTGAACCCGGCTAGGTGCCTGGCTGTGCTAAACATCTGACTTCTTTTCATCCCATCCTCACACCCACACGATGAGGTGGGTGCTATTATTATCTCCAATACACAGATACGGAAACCAAGGCACCCAGAGGGTGCCCAAGAATACCCAGCTCATAAGTGTAGGTGCCATGATTCCATCCCGGGTTGGCTTGGCTGGATGCTAAAACCTCTGCTCTTAATTCCTGAGCTCAGCATCTCCTGCCACTTCAGGTTTTATGCAGCACTTGCTGTGCGCATCCCAGAGGTGCTAGACTACGTAGAGAGTTGGCAAGAAGATGACTATAGGTTTGTCTTTAAGGGCTTAGGGGAAGGGGGGGGGAGGCTAACTATTCCTTGAGCACCTACTTTGTGCCAGGAATGCTGCTGGGTGCCTTACACTGCCTCTTGATCAACTCTCACAACAAGCCCTGGGAAAGGTGAAACCCTTCCCACATGACAGCCCAGGCTTGGGTGCTCATAAGCCCACCCTCCCCTCTCTGAGCTGGGTAGCCTCCAGCAGGTCACACTCCTTCTCTCGCCCCCCTTCCCCCTTTGGTCCCTTGACAGGAGCTGCCCTGCGAGACCTCAAACCCTCTGCCAGTTTCAAGTCAAAGCTTCTCAGAACAACAGGAAGTGGCCAAGCCATTCGGAAAGTTTGAGGACTGTGGCCACAGCCCCAGGCGCGTTTCAGGGTCTAATGCCAGTTATTGGACAGGTGACAGAGCTAGCCCCCTGGAAGCCTGGCTGGCACATTCCATAGCCCTCATAACCTCCCTGGGGGCCTGGGGAGGGGGGTCTGGGAATGTGACTTCCTGCTCAGCTCTGCAAGACTGGCTGAGTTGGCTGGTGGCAGTTTGGCTGGCATCCCAGGTGGCCCCAGGACCAAGGCCCTCAGGTTCCATCAGGGGTCCCTGGGGGCTGGACAGCCTATCTGAGATCTCTGCAGGATCTCAGAAGAAAAGAGGTTAGCCAAAAGCTCTCATCTGGGTTGGGGTGGAAAATGGACAGAGTGCTTGTCTTGAATAGCAAGCACTATCATTTTCCCCTGGGAAGGATCTGGAGTGACTAGTAAGGCACCTGAAGGGGACTACTGGTATTTAACACTCCCTTGGGGTTACTGGGGTTCTGGATCTGACCCTGGATCATCTCTTGTACCCTGATGAAGGATGCTGCAATACTTCTAAGCCTTGGGATCCCTGGGTGGCGCAGCGGTTTGGCGCCTGCCTTTGGCCCAGGGCACGATCCCGGAGACCCGGGATCGAATCCCACATCGGGCTCCCGGTGCATGGAGCCTGCTTCTCCCTCCGCCTGTATCTCTGCCTCTCTCTCTCTCTCTCTGATGACTATCATAAATAAATAAAAATTAAAAAAAAATACTTCTAAGCCTTGGGGCCAGACCTACTAGACCCATATCCCAGATGGGGTAACTGAGGCCCAGTCTTTGGAAGTTGGAGGACTCAGCAGACAGTGGCCAGCTGGGGAAAGAACTCCAGGGATCGAATCCCTTACCAGCTTGGCAGGATTGCTGGGTGGGAAGTCAAGGAGGGAGCTTGGGAGGCAGACCACTGGCTACTCCAGTGGCTGGGCCACGGGCCCTCCTGGTCCCACCTGTCTGGGCGTGGGCTGCTGTAGTCATTCTGCTGGGGCCTTCTCATTGGTGCCCAGCCCTGGGCTGACCCAGGTGAGTAAGGCTTGGTGCCAGCTCTTCCAAGAACTCTTAGGCAGGTAAACAACAAACTCATGGGGGAGAAATAGAGTAAGTACCTCCCCTGGGACAGGCTCTTCCTGTCACATTGTTTCAACTGTGTTTTTCAGACTACAAGTTTTGAAACTTGCTGAGCTGAGGAGCAGCAAAAAAAAGAAGAAAAACTCTGTCTGGGTTGGAAGGGCATCTTGGAAGTCTTCCTAGAAGAGGTGACATTTGAGTTATGCCTGGAAGGGCAAAAGTAATGATAAAGATAGCAAATGCTTTCCATAAGCTTCTTATGTGCCTGTGACTGTGCTGAGCACTGTATCTGCTCCTCTCATACCTGCTTTAACACATGGAATTCTCTCAAAACCCTGTGAGCAAAATAGTTATTCCTATTGAACAGATGAGGAAAGCAAGCAGGGCACAGAGAGGAGGTTCAGTGACTTGCTCAAGGCCAGGATTCAAATCCAGGACAGCCAGCCGATCCCTGCCTGCCACCTTCCCCGGGCCATCTAATCCCTCTGAACCCGTTTCTTTGCCCGTAGGATGGGGGCGATGGTGCAACAGGCCTTAGCGCGGAGAATACAGGTGGGGACTGAGCCGCTCAGAACGGTGCCCGGCGCGGTAAGGGTTGGGCCAGTCGCAGAGGACTTGGGTCTCCGCGGTCCTGGCGGTCCTCGGGGCCCCCGCCCCTCCCCCTCCGGCCGCGGCCGCCGCCCCCGCCCCCGCCCCCGCGGAGCCAGCCCGTGACGCGCGAGCCGTCGCCGTTCCCACAGTCTGGGTTTAATTGGAAACGAAGCGAGAGCGAAGGGGATGCGCGAGGCCCCTCCCCTGCCTCGGGACCGGCGCTCTTCCCGCGCAGCGCCCCCCCCCCCGGCCCCCGCCGCAGGTGCGACTCCCTCGTTAGCGACGCCTCCCGGCCCCCGCGGGGACTGCTCGCAGGCGGGCGCGGAGCGGGGCCGGCAGGCGGCGCCGGGCGGGGGGGCGGGGCGCGCTGTGTCTTCTGAGCCCCGCGCCGCGTGGCGGGGTCCGCCCCCTCCCGGGTCTCCGCGGCCGGTGTGCGCGGGCGCGCTGGGCTGGGGTGCCGGCAGGGGGCGCGCGGGGGGCCCGGGGACGGGCGGGAGGCACGCGGGAGGCGGGGTTGGGGGGAGGGCCCTGGGTCGCCCCTCCCGCCCCCTGCCCGCCCACCCGGAGCTCCAGACTGCGAGGCAGGAGCCGCGGTGCCCCCCGCGCCCTGCCGGCTCCGCGCGCACCTCCTACCTGTGGAGTGCGAGGGGCTCCCTCTCGCTGGACACCCGCTCCTGCTCCCCGGAGAGCTCCCGCCCGGCTCCTCGCGGCGCGCAGAGGCGGCGCTGGGACCCGGGACAGCAGCTGGTGACATGTAGACGCCCCCTCCGCGGAGCAGCCTCGGCACCTGGGCACCCCCCGGCGCTTAAAGTTTGGGGCTGGGCGCCATGGCCAAGAGCAGCTCCCTGAATGTCCGCGTGGTGGAGGGTCGGGCGCTGCCCGCCAAGGACGTGTGAGTACCCCGGGTCGAGTCCCGGGTGAGGGGCGCACCGCACGTGGGGAGGGAGGGCCGCGTGCCAGGGAGGGCCCGTGAGGTGGGCGGGGGGGGGGGGCTCTTGTCTAAGACCCAGTATTGGGGCAGGTCCGCCCTCACGGGGCTAGAGGCCCCATGCCCATCGTGAAACCTAGTGCAGAGGGGCGCCCAGACTTAGCAGATGCACCACTCTGCCCCCAGGAAGTGGGGTGTCTTTGTTCCTGGGCTGTACTAAAGGGGATTAGAAGGTCGAATTTTGTTGGAGCTGCGGAGAGTATTGGAGCGCGGCGGGGTGGGGAGGGGGTGTCGTCTCTTCCTTAGTTGAGGCAGGTGCCGGAGGTGGGGCTTCTCCAGACCACGGTGGGTGCCTATCAAAAGAACCCTGGGAAGAAGGCCCAGAGTGCCGGGTGGTCCCAGGATTCCTCCGTGTGCATCTGGTGTTTAGGTTCGCAGATAGTCATCAGGTGGCCCACCAGCCAGGGTGGGGATGGGGAGTGGGGGGGACACCAATCTGGAGTCCTCTCTATCTAGAGCCCTGTGCTCCCCAGCTAGGAACTCCCTGTGTGGGCCTTCCCTGGATGCTGAGCTGCTTGGAGAGCCACCCCACCTCCACCGTAGCACCCTCCCCAGCCAGGTGTGATGGAGCTGGAGGACCCTTGGGCTCCCCTTGGTACCAGGCCTTGGCTCTGCTTCCTCCAGGGCTGAGTCAGCAGTTGCCGAATCAGCAGAATGGCGGGAGGGATCCCCCTCCTGCTTGGCCTGGAGCCCAGAAGGGGTGCTGAGGTGTCAGCACCTGGGACAGGTGTGGGATCCTTGGCAGGGCATCAGCTGTGTGACCTTGAACCTGGTCCTCTTGGGTCTCAATTTCCTGCCTGGACAATGGGAGCTCTGGACAGGAGCCACCCAGCCCCCAGCCGCTATGGAGATGGAGACCCTGTTAGGATTTACCCCATGGCCAAGGTGAGCAGAAATCTGGACTCTGAGCCTTTACCTGAGTGGAGATTAGGGCTTAGCTATGCCCTGACTCCCCCCCAGCTGTGGGTCCCCAGTGAAGGGTCCCCTGCCTCTGATTTCATGAACCTTGCCCCTCCCCAACTCTGGGCTGCTGAGAGCAGTCTTAGCTTCCCCTCATCCTCGTCAGCTACCCCAAATAAATATGCACTTGGGATAAAAGCAGAGCACTTGCTGTGTGAATGCAGCTTTTGGACAAGCCCCTGCTTCCCTCTTTCTGGGACACCCTCTCAGAGCCTCTGAGAATGACATTCTGGAACTTTTGCGACAGTGAGGCCAGGAATGGGGGCCTGAGAACTGCCGCACGGCTGAAGGGGGGGCCCCTGGAGTAATCAGGTTTCCATCTCATGATCCTGGGTGAGGGCTGTGAGGGAGTGGCAGGTGGTGCCCCTGGCCCTGAACACGGCTCCCGGGGCTCCTTCTGCCTCTCCTGCAGAGGGAGTTGACTCATCTGGTTCCTGCATCTCTTGGCCACCCCTCTTCCCCCAAGTTCCAGGGCCCAGGTGAGCCCCAGAGCAAGGGTGGGAAGGAGTCACTAACCCTAGTGGAGGATACAGTCACCCTGCCTCAGTTTCTCTAGCTGCTGGCTCTCTTCTTCAAGAGGGGCCGTCCTCAGAGCATGCCGAGATCTCCATGCCCATGGAGACTCTTGGATGGGGGTGTGTTCTCTCTCTGGTCTCCTATGGGAAAGGGCCCAGACTTGTTCCGAAGCCTCGAAGCCTTGTCAGGTTTGAGGGCGGGGCCTGACCTGACTCTGGAGGAGGCCTCAACTGACAATTTGTGAGTAGTAGTGTTAGTAATAATAGCAGCTGTAAGTTGTCCAGGGCTTCCTCTGGGCCAGGTTCTGTGTTCAACACTTCCTGTGGCCCTATTAGCATTTCTGTTTCTAAATGGGGGACACTGAAGCCCAGAGAGGCAAAGTCACTTGCCTGAGGTCACACAGCTGGGATCTGAGCTCTGACTACTCCAGTGTGTAAACCACACTGGGCAGGCGGTGGCCGAGGGGCCTTCTTTCCCACACTTGAGTTGGGGCAGGGGCCGTGGGAGAGGCCAAGGGTCTGGAGAGATCGAGGGTCTGGAAGGCACACGCCTCCTGCCACTGCTGCCTCCTACCTGATGGGAGCCTGATAAGGCCCTCGTGCGTCAGTGCTGTGGAGCTGACTAGCCAGCTTGGCTCCCAAGAGGGGCCCCAGGGTCAGGCCTGGGTGACGGAAGGGGACATGTCGGATCCCGGCCAATCTTCCCATGTCTGCAGCTGGGGAAAGTGAGGAATGGGACCATATCTAAAAGAGGCTCAGGGATAGAGGACCTCAGCCAGAAAAATGAGATATAGGGATTACCCAGCCATAGGCAACCCCCAGGGAGAGCCAGATTAGGAAACTGAGGCTGCCAGGGTTACTCAGCCCAATGGGTTTGAAATAGATTCAGAAGGGGAAACTGAGGCTTAGGGCACTACTCAGAAGGGGGCTCAAGGGTAGAACCCAGAAAAGAATGCAGGGACACAGGCCACCACCCAGCCTGAGGTGTTCTGAGATGAGGCCAGATGGGGAAGTGGAGGCATGGTGGCACCCACACAGAGGGAGCTGAGGCCTAAGGAAGGACTCGTCCAGCAGACAAGGCTCAGATCACAGCTGGCTCCTGGCACCAACAGCCCCCTCCCTGAAATCCTGTGGCATCTCTAGGTTGGAAGTGGCAGAGAGAGAGGGTGGGGGCTCCCCCAGAAGTTTGAGGAAGCAAGGAAGACAAGTAAACACAGAGAAAAACGGGGAACAAGATGCCTTCAGAAGGATCGGAGTCAGTTTTACAAATGATAGAGGGGGCTGGGAGTGGTCTCTCTGGTGAAGTGATTTTTGGACTGAGTCAGCCAGGATAAGATCAGGGACAGGGTATCTTAGATGCAACAGCAAGCGCAGAGGCCCTGAGGCTGGACTGAGGTTGGTGGAAGATAAAGGAGGCCTGTGTGATGGGACAGAGGGGACATGAGGACCCTAGGGGCAGCTTGGGAGGGGGCTGGTAACTCTTATTATGAAAGGGGGATGGAGCTGGCTTTGGTTGGCTTGTGGCTCATGCCTACTCAAGGGGATGCAGCACATCTGTGCTGCTATTGGTTGAGTTTTGAGATCTGGGTGCCCTGGTCTTTGCCAGCAGAGGTGCATCCCCAGTGGGCCAAGCACTGGGAGCCCCCCTCCCCAGGGAAAGTTCCATGGAAATGAAAAGCTGGGATGGGCAATGCTTTCTCCAGAGGGTAGCGCTGAGGCTCCTGGGGGAGAGCTCTGGGGCCAGCCCGTGATGCATCCCCCACCCCATGCATTACCTCCTTTAGTTCCTCCAGCCCACCCAAGAGATGTGTGTTAACATTAGAGAGAGGGAAAGCTGGCACCCACAGACAGAGAGGAGGAGCCTTACCGGGTTCGGCAGCTAGCAGGTGGCAAAGCCAGGATGCCTCTCCAGCACATGCTGTTGGCCACAGCTCCGGGCTGCCTAGGACCAGCACTGGGAACTTTCTGGCCTCATGCCTCAGTGTTCTGTTTCTCTGGGTGGAAGCCCAGAGAGCCCATGCATGGTGGGTCAGGCTTGCAGTGGGTGGGCTGTGCACCCATGACATCTCCAGCTGGTCCCCTGAGGTTCTGCCTCTTAGCCCGACTCGCTGTGTGACCCTGGGCCAGTACCCTGCCCTCTCTGGGCTGCAGTTGCCCCTATCCGTACGTATAATGTGGGTGGATTGGGACTTCCACTCGTGGCTGCCCTCTCAACCTCCCTCCTGAACGTCCTCCTTCTGCAGGTCTGGGAGCAGTGACCCCTACTGCATCGTGAAGGTGGATGACGAGGTGGTGGCCAGGTGAGGAGTGGAGAGGCCAGGCCTGGGGAAAGAGGAACAGGGCAGGGGATGGAGGAGGAGCTCCTCCTAGACCTGGGGGGTCCAGGCACAAGACTGCGTGTTGAAAAGAGGAGTGGGGCAAGGAGAAGGCTTACGCCGAGGGTGGACATGTGGGGCTGACGGTGGACGCCATGTGCTTTGGCCCCTCTGGGGACAGACAGCTGGGACTGCCAGCTCCTCCTGCCGTCCTGCCCCACCGCCTGGCCGATGCGGTCCCCCTGGACCAGATGATGTCCCTGCCGCTGTCCTGAGGCTGACTCAGCGGCTGCCAGCCTGTGTCTCCCACAGTGGCCTCCCCGGAGGCGGGCATCTCACGCTTGGCTGGGCTGGCTGGTTCCGGGCCTGCTGGGTGCTGCGGGCACCAGGGTGTGTGTGTGTGTGTGTGTGTGTGTGTGTGTGCGCACGCACGCATGCGTAACCAGCTGGGCCTGCTTTTGAGTGTGGGGGTGGGTGTTGGAGGGCTGGCGTGAATGCCTGCGACCACATGTGCATGTCCCTGGGGGTATGCAGCTCACAGGCTCACATTGTGTACAGTCTGTGGTGTGTGTGTGTGTGTGTGTGTGTGTGTAGCTGAGTGTGTGCACACACATGGTCTGCCCTGCATACACATGTGAGCACCAGTGTCTGCTTGTTTGGGTACACACGTCAGGACAGGAGGGGATTGATGCATGAGTGCGTTTTGGGTGGGGGTGGAGGGAGGTGGGTCTGGGCGTAGTTGGTCCCCACCCCCGCAGGTCGGGGGACAGCTCTCAGGCCCCGCAGGCCTGAGGGGCGTGGGTGGGCAGGTGGGCGGCTGGCTGAAGCCTGGGTTCCTATGGAGACAGCAGGATTCAGGATGCCTTTGGTGCTGGTTCTGGTCCAGATGGTCTGGGAGCTGGGGGTGGGGAAGCCCTTCTGGGGAGGGGTGTCAGCCTGCAGCATCCCAGCTGACCCCTGTCCATTGTTCGCTATGCGCATGCTCCCCCCTCACCACATGCTGTGATACCAAACCCCCCAAACAGACAGATAGAATTTTCTGTGTGATCCCAGGCTGCCATCTCCCCATGTGTGCTCTGGGGGAGACTTCCAGCTGGGAAAAGACCAGGACAGGAGGAACAGGGTGTTTGGGAAGAAGGGACCTGTGATGGTGGTGCCCTGGGCTGGGGTAGAGGGCACAGTGTGCATCTGTGCATACATGCATGTGTACATGTTCACACTTTGTTGGGGAAGAGTGTGGGGAAAGGGAAGAAAGGAGTGGCCAGTGTATGACCAAATTCTGCAGCAATAGATTTGAGTGTGTCTTCACTGGGCAAAGTAGGTTCTTTGTTCCCTGCTGGGTAAAGGGAAGTGTCGGGTGAAGATGCTCTCTGTGTGTGTCTGTTTTAGGCTTGTCTTGGTCCCTAACCCTCCTGTGGTTCCCTCTTGCTTCCTGAGTGCTCTGGCTCCTGCTGACTTCATGGGCTCTTGGCCCCCCACACTTCCCCATTTCTCAGCCCGCACCTTCCTGTTCCTTAGACTCAACAAGTTCACCCCTGCCTCAGGGCCTTTGCACGTGCTGTTCCAACCATCTTGTCCTCATCTTCTCTGCCTCCTTTGCCTGACTAGCTCCTGCAAGAAGCCTTTTCTGACTCCTCCTACCCACATCCCCAGACCAAGCCAGGTGCCACTGAGCTAACCTAAATCACAGGACTTCTCTTGCTGTCGTGTGTCACAAGAGCTCAGGAGGGAGCACTTGCCCACTGAGGGGGGCCTCTGTGGGGGCAGGGACCTTGGCACCTCTTCCTCTGATTCTCCATCGCCCACAAGGCTTGGCATGCAGTCACGGTGTCTATGGAGTGAAGGAATGAATGAATGGAGTTTGTGCGTTGTCAGTTACTATGCTCTGGGATTCTGTGTGTGTGTACCTGCCACCCATCACTGTATGCATGTCAGTGTGTGTCTGTGGGTTTCTGTGTATCTCTATGTGCTGAGCATTTTCCTTTTGATCTATGTGTCTGTGTGAATGTGTCTGTTTTCTCTGTGTGTATCTGCGTGTATCCATATGTAGAAACACATAGATGTGCATTTCTAGAAATTTCTGAGGATGCTTATGTGTATCTGTGCATACAGGAATGTGTCTCTGGCTTTCTTGGTATATCTGTGTCTGTCTTTCAGGGTGTATCCTGGTGTGAGTGTGTGTGTGTGTGTGTGTGTGTATGTGTGTATGTAGGTCTCAGGGTATATGGATGTTGGGGTTTCTGTGTGTATTTGTGTTTTGTTTTTAAGTAGGCTCCACACCTAGCATGGAGCCCTACAGGGGGCTTGAACTCATGACCCTGAGATCAGGACCTGAGCTGAGATCAAGTTCAGATGCTTACCAGACTGAGCCACCCAGGCACCCCTCCTTGTGTGCATTTGTGTATATATCTATGCACATCATGGATGTGTGTGGGTATGTGTGGGGGTCCCCAGATGTCTTCCACCTGTGTGGCCCAAGGGTCCCCAGCCCCCTGTGCCCTCTTTTTGTAGGACAGCAACTGTATGGCGGAGCCTGAGCCCCTTCTGGGGGGAGGAGTATACCGTACACCTGCCCCTGGATTTCCATCATCTGGCCTTCTATGTTCTGGACGAAGATACAGTGGGGTGTGTGCCCTGGGGACCTATGCTTGGGCACCTGGGGGAAGGCGGGGTGCCCCGAAGCAAAGTATCCACCCAGCCCTTACTGCCTGCTTTCACTGCTTAATGACTTACACTGTCACCTGCTCGCCTTTCCACAGGCACGATGACATCATTGGCAAGATCTCGCTGAGCAGGGAAGCAATCACAGCCGACCCCCGAGGTGGGCGAGGGGCAGCAGACTTCAGCTGGGTGGAGGGAGCAGGGGTGGTCATGACCAGGTTTGCAAGCACCATAGCAAGTGGCATGGGGAAGCACAGAGTCTTCAGTGGAAAATTACTTCAGTTGTTGATTTTTATTTATTTAAAAAAATTTTTTTGGAAGAGCGAGAACACACATGCACAAGTTGGATGAGGGAGGGACAGAGAAAGGGAGAGAGAGAATCCCAAGCAGGCAACATGCCCAGCATAGAGGCTGACACCAGGCTCAATCTCATGACCCTGAGATCATGACCGAGCTGAAACCAAGAGTCAGATGCTTAACCGATTAAGCCACCCAGGTGCCCCATCAGTTGTTGATTTAAATTTTTTAAAATTTAGTTTATTTATTGAGTAGTTTAATTAATTTACATAGTTCAGTATTCAAAAAATATAATTAGTGGTGAAACTGTTCGTCTTAATCTAGCTATTCCATTTTCATTTTCAAGGTTGTCAGTTTCTTGTATGTCCTTCTAGAGATATTTTATTTTATTTTATTTTATTTTATTTTATTTTATTTTATTTTATTTTATTTTATTTTATTTTATTTTATTTTATGTTAAGGATTTTATTTGAGAGAGAGAGAGAGAGAGAGAGCAAGAGTTGGTGAGGGGCAGAGGGAGAAGCAGACTCTCTGCTGAGCAGAGATCCCCATACAGGGCTCAATCCCAGGATCCTGAGGTCATGACCCGAGCTGAAGGCAGACACCCCACTGACTGAGCCAACCAGGTGTTCCTAAAGATATTTCAAATAGGTTTCTTAATTCTAAGTGCTCTTTACATGAATCAACTCATTTAATTATCATAATAGCCCTGTGAAGTAGGTACTCTTATGATGCCCACTCCAGAGGTGAACATCCTGAAGCACATGGGATTGATTATATGGCTTGCACCAGATCACAAAGTTATTAGGTGAATGGCCAGGATTTGAACCAAGATTGTCTACCTCCAGTCTGTGTTATTAACACAGCATCATATGTGTTTTTTCTCTGCTCATAGGAATGGCAGCCTGATATACTCACTGTTCTGTACCTTGCCTTTTTTTTTTTTTAAGATTTTGTTTATTTATTCATGAGAGGTAGAGAGAGAGAGAGAGAGAGAGGCACAGACATAGGCAAAAGGAGCAGCAGGCTCCTCACAGGGAGCCCGATGTGGGACTTGATCCCAGGACCCTCGGATCACGCCCTGGGCCAAAGATAGACACTTAACCGCTGAGCCATCCAGGCACCCCTGTGCCTTGCCTTTCACTTCACCATGTACCTTGGAGACCTTTCCATATAAGTTCCCCAAATCTTCAACATTCTTTGATCTTTGACTTCATGGCACTCCATTGTATGGATATGCCATAATTTATTTGGCTGGTTCCCTATTGATGGGCACTTGGGTTGTTTACTGTCTCTCCCTAGTTCACACAATACAGCCTTGAATAGCCTTGTACAAATGTGATTTCACACATGTGCAAGTTATGTCAATCAGCCTGATAAGTCCCTAGAAGTGGATTTGCTTGGTCATAGAGTATCCACATTAGCATATTAGAGACTTATTGCTAAGTTGCCTTCTATGGAGGAGATAACAAATTGCCCCCCTGTACTTTTGCCAGCAATTACCAAACTTTTTGATCTTGTATCTTACAGGTAAAAAGTTGCCTCTTCATTTAGGTTATTTTGTATTTCTCTATGAATGAGATTGATAGCCTTGTTATATATTTAAGAGTTGCCTTATTTCCTTTTCTGTTTGTTATTTATTTACATTTTTTTGTGCATTTCCCCCCACTGGGTTGTTTGGCTTTTCTTATTGATTTGTAGGAACTCTTTACATATTAGGCAAATTTAACTCTATCATATTAGCTGCAAATATTTTTTCTTCCTTTGTCCCTTGTGTTTTTGCTTATCATTTTGTTCTATGTATAAACTTTATTTATTTTTCTCTAGTTAATTTTATCTTTTTTTTATGGATCTTGATTTTCTGTGATACCTAAAAAGGACTTCCCAACTCTAAGAGAAGATAAGTTTTTTTTACCATGATTCCTTCTCAAAACAATTTGTTTTCCTTTTGTACATTCACATCTTTGATCTATTTGGAATTTATCCAGATTCAAGGTATGGAGAGGGATTGAACTATATTGCTTTTTCTCTAGATGACTACTAATTGTCTCAACATCAGTAACTGAATAATGTATTTTTTCATTGGGGGAATTAGTTGAAAACTTATGTGCTAATAATCATAACCATTGCTCTTATTTAATGAGGGCTTACTATTATTAATATATTTAGTCTTCACAACCGTAAGTGAAGTGTGCACTAGAATAATCTTGAATTTATGGCTGATGGAAAATGAGGTTTGGAGAGGTGAGGGCACTTGCCCTTCCTAGAAGTTTCAGAGCTAGGAGTTGAGTCCAGGCTGTCCTTCTTCCAAAGTCTATGCTTTCAACCTGTCTGCTGAACTGTTCCTGTAATGCCTCAAACATCCACCCAAGGGGGTGGAATTAGATGAATAAAGTATGAGTCCAGGCTTCAAGGAGCTTGTGGACCAGATAGAAGGAGAAAACAGAACATGTTCACACAGAACAAGGAACAAGAAAAAAAGGGGAACTATCCATGTGTGTGCTTCTTATTTTTTAAGCAGGATAGGAATGTAGGGGTGGAGGCATATGGAATATTACTGGCATGACAGTGGATGAGGATAAGAGGGCTAGTGTAGTCAAGAAAGGTTTCCTGGATGAAGGGGAATGAGTTGGTTCTTAAAGGTGCTTTGGCAAAGACACTAAGATATGTCTCTATAAATTCTCTTCTAGGGTTGGGCATAGGCCAGGCCAGATGGAGTCCTCAGTGGGTCTCGATTGGAGAAGGCCATAGGTGACAGGCTAGAGTCTGGACTTTCTTCTAGAGGCACTAGGGAGCCATTGATGGTCCTTTAGCAAGACAGCAAAGAGAGTAGAGCCATATTATCAGAGGATGGAGTGATAGGAGAGATTAGATACATTTTCAGAAGATCTCTGTGCTACTTTGTGGATATTGGATCACAGTGGGACAAGAGTACATATGAGAGATCAATTAGGAGTCTGTTGCAGTAATCAAGTGACAGGAAGCTGATGGCACCTTGGATTTGTGGGTAACAGTAAAGATAGAGGTGAGGGGGGACTAAACTCCCAGTAGTGTGTGGCACTAGATCCTCCTGCAGCATAACAGTGAGATCCTGAATTAGACAGGATACCTAATACGTTTTAGGACTTGCTGTAAAGAAGAAAAAAATCTCACTATTCTCTAGTCCCCCCACTGCCACCCTCCTCCCACCACTTATGAGCGAAAACCTGACAGGGGGTGGGGAATAATAAGCAAAGGAGTAAGGAAAGATTTCCCTGAAAGTAAATGTCAGCATCACATCTCATCAACAAAGAGACTAAATCTTGGGCCAGGGTAAGGCAGATGCTACTGGACCCAAGAGTTCCCATTTGATGAAGAACCTTAAAGTGTCCTAGAATAAGAAACCACCATTCCTCTCCAGGGATAAGCATCCTCATGTTAAGTTTCCCACAGAGTCAGCTCAAACAGACATGACTTTGTAATCAGAGCTCACCATATGCATGAGGAAGTGGGCCACCATGAGCAAGAGTCAGCAGACACAATAACCACCAGATGTGAACTTGCAAAGATGTTAGATTTTATCATTATGATACACAGGATTTTAAAAGGAATAAACTATCTATCTATCTAACTATCTATTTTAAAATATTTTGTTTATTTATTCATGAGAGACAAACACAGAGAGACAGAGACACAGGCAGCGGGAGAAGCAGGCTCCATTCAGGGAGCCTGATGTGAGACTTGATCCCAGGACCCCAGGATCATGCCCTGGGCCAAAGGCAGATGCTCAACCACTGAGCCACCCAGGCGTCCCAGGAATATACTATTTAAATAAATAGAAATGTAATCCCCAGAAAGAGCCAATCATAATCATAATAAGTTGGAGCAATACATTAAAAAATAGACTTGGAAAAAAAACCAAAGCAAACTTGTAGAGATCAAAAGTAGTCACTGAAATTGAAAACTGAGTGGCCGAGTTCAACAGCAGATCATTCAGAGATGATGAGAGAATTAATGAGCTGGAAGAGAGATATGAAGAAATTGTTTAGACATTGGCCCAGAGAAACAAGAAGGAAAATATAAAAGAGAAGTTCAGAGACATAGGAAATTACTGAGAAGGTCTAACATCCATTGAATTGGAGTCCTAGGAGGAAAGAAGATAAAAAATTAGGGAGAAGAAGTGACTAGAAAAAAATTGATGACCTGGAATCTTCCAGAACTCAAGAAAGGAAGGACATGATTCCTTAAGTAGAAACAATACAACCCCCAGTAACCAGGATAATAAAATTCTTACCTGCCTATGCAGTGAAATTGGAGAACATCAAACACATAGTCCTTAAATTTAAAGAGAAAAGGTAGATCATTGACACAAGGTCAGTTATGAAGCTGAAATGACTTCTCAACAGCTACAATGGAAGCTAGAAGTTAGTGGATGATATCTTCAGAGTGGAGAGAGAGAGAGAGGTTGAAATTGACTTGACTGTTTTGGGCAGAGAGAACTGCCTGGATGGAGGGTCAGAGGTAGGAATGCCCAAGATTTTTGTGAAGGGGGAGTATGTTGGAACTAAACAATGAAGTGTTTTGTACAGCAGGTGAAGAGTGTGATAGTACCGGGTGAAGGGCATTGGACTCACTGCCCGCATTCAGTGCCCAGCTCTGACACTTAGTAACTGCAGGATCATGGGCAAAGCTTTTCCTTCACTGTGCCTCATTTTCCTCATCAGGAAGGTGGATGATTGATTACAGCACCTATATCAAAGGTGAACACGAGAGGTCCATGACTTAATACATGTGTAATGTTAATTGAATTGTTAACACAATGCCAGTGTCCAGTAAGTGCTTAATAGATGTTAGCACTTGTGCCCTCCAGGAATTGATAGCTGGATCAACCTGAGCCGTGTCGACCCAGATGCAGAGGTGCAGGGTGAGATCTGCTTGGATGTGCAGATGCTGGAGGACACGCGGGGCCGTTGTCTTCGCTGTCACGTGCTCCAGGCCAGGTATAGTCATGATGGGGGCTGGTGTGGGGTTGGTCTGACAATGAGCAAGAGTTTGCTGGATGCCCCCAGCTGTCTTGGCTTTTGAGACTGCATTACTCTGGGAAATTTCTGGGCTCACAACCAGGATCACTTGTAGACAAACAGTCCAAGTTCACCAGGTTTGCAGACTCCTGGGGTCAGAGCACAAGCAAAATCTTTGCTGGGTCTTCAGGTGCCAGCAACCAAAGGTCAGACACTCAGGATGGTCAGAAAAAGCATGGAGGTGTATTAATCAAATTGTAAGTGATAGATACCCAATTCCTACTAGCTTAAGCAGATTGGCTTATATGAATGACATGCAGCTTCAGGCATGGCTGGATTCAGGTGCTCAAACAGTGAGATCAGGAATCTATAGACATAGACTTTTCAGCTGTCTTTTGTATTAGGTTCATTCTCAGGCAGTCTGTCACCAGGTGTGGGCAACGATGACCCCAGCAGGATGGCATCCTGCCAACTTGGCAAGTCTAATCGAAAAAGAAATTTCCTTCGTCATTTCCAACAAATGTCCTGAGACTGATTCTTACTGGCCCAATCTGAGGCACATACCTATCTCTGAACCAATTACATGGACTCTGATTGGATGGGCCTGAGTCCCACACCCACTCCTGGAGTGAGAGAGGGATCAGCCTATCTAAGTTATGTGAGCTGAGAGTGAGAGAGGGACAGGTCCTGTCCCAAAGAAACAGGAGAAGGAAGATGAATGCAGGACCAGTGAAACCCACAGATGACCCTCCAGGGGCACCAGCTCATCTGATATCCGTCTTTCTGCCTGCCTTTTATCACTCTGCAATCCCCTCCTTTCTTCCTCAGCTCCCCCATCATTCTGCTTCCTTAAATACTCCCATCCCTCTTCCCCACTCATCTCTCGTCTTTCTGCCTTGTTTTCACACCTTACTCCCCCAACCCTCACTTTTAGACCAGTCCTCAGTCAGGTTGGGGAGGACCTTTATTTCTGGTTTGCTGTGTGGCCTTAAAGCCTTTCCTTGCCCTCTCTGTGCCTCTCTCACCATCTCCAGATTTCTGTCTCCAGCCAGGGTTCCCTGGCGTCTGGATGGAGTACCAGGGTGGCAGAGGACGGGCAAAAGGACTGAGCATGGGACAGTGGGCTCCTCATCTGCTTTGTGCCAGTGGTTCCTCCTCAGCCACAAGGCTGTGCAGGATCCTTGCAAGCAGGAGAGGACTGATTGCTGTCGCTTAGCAACTGGGCTGGCTCCTAGGAAACCGAAGAAGGCTTTGGATGCCAAGCAGGGGTGGGAGAGGCACAGCAGGAGGAAGCCAGCAGCCCCTGGTGAGGGGCTGTATTGGATTTGGGGGATCTCAGGAGGGAGGGATTGGGAAAACTGACTGAGGTGAGACTTTGGGGTTGTCGTGGCAACCAGAGACAGGAGGTCCTTGCCTCAAGCCTTTTCTTGGGTCCCAGGCAGGGTGGAGGCATGAATGTTTGTTAAATGAATGAATGAATGAATGGGTGCTCACATCCTGCCATCTGCTGTGCTCAGTCTTTTATACACATCATGTCCTTTAAGCCTCGGCCCTGTGAGGTTGGTCCATTATTATTTCCATTTTCCAGATGAGGAAACTGAGGCTCATGGCAGTGAAGTGACTTTCCCTAGTGTCCCCCAGCCAAAGGGTGGTAGGGCCAGGCTTTGAACCCTGGTGTCTGGTCCCCTATCTAGGGGTTCCAGAGAAACTGAGGCTCTCTTCCCACTCCCCACTGCACCTTCACCTCTTGGGCCTTGTGATTCAGGATTTGACCTTTTGGTGCTTCAGTTCCCTTATCTGGAAGATAGGGCCATACTAGGGCCTCCTCATAGGGTCACACTGGTCCACAGGAAGATACTGGGCTTGGACAGGCAGGGTGAGGGGTACTCCTTATTGGGTCCCCACAGTAGAGGCCAGAGGCATTTGAATAGTCCACCCTGAACCCCTTTTTCAAGGTCTAGCTTGGGACCTGGTCCTCAGAGGTCCTGCATCCCTCACTCCTTTCCTCATCTGTCCACAGGGACCTGGCCCCCCGAGACATCACCGGCACATCTGACCCATTCGCTCGTGTGTTCTGGGGCAGCCAGAGCCTGGAGACTTCAGTGAGTGGTATCATGGATCCGGGGAGGGGTGGGCATGGAGGCGGGCCCTCCTCAGCTCTCGCTGTCTCTCCGCCTTCCCCAGACTATCAAGAAGACCCGTTTCCCACACTGGGATGAAGTGCTGGAGCTGCGGGAGATGCCAGGTGCCCCAGCCCCGCTGCGGGTGGAGCTCTGGGACTGGGACATGGTGGGCAAGAATGACTTCTTAGGCATGGTAAGCACCCCCTCCCCAACACCCTTCATGGCTCCCCAACTACCCCCACGAGGGAAGGAGAGGGGAGATGGACTGTGCATCCTGGGATCTGGAAGGATTGATGTGAAGGCTGTCTCAACTAGCTCCTTGGCCCGGCCCGGGCGATGGAGTGCCACTGCCCCATTGTACAGGTGAGGAGACAGAGGCTCTCCAAGGGGCAGGAACCTGCCCAAGGTCACAGGATGGGCCCAGATCCTCATTCTGGGGTGAGGCTACTCAGAATGACCATGTGCTAAGTGCTTCTCCAGCAAGATCTCACTTATGTACTCCTCATGACCGCCCTTTGAGGCTGGGGCTGTTGTCTGCATTTTATAGATGGGAAAACCGAGGTTCATTCAGAGAAGCTGGGTGACTTTCCCAAGGCTATACAACTAAGAAATGGCAGAGCCAGGATCTGAGTTCAGGTTTCTCTGACTCCAGAATTTCAGTGCTTAACCCCTACCCCCTGGAAGCACTGGGCTCAAGGTCTCTCTTGGAACCTCAGTTTGCACATTTGTAAAATGGATGCAACTGCCCATGCCTCTCAGTGGTAGTGGATGTATAGTCAGGGCTGACAGTTTTTATTTTTTTAAATTTATTTTTAATTTATTTACTTCTAAATGTTTTTTTTTTAAAGATTTTATTTATTTATTCATGAGAGACACAGAGGCAGAGACACAGGCAGAGGGAGAAGCAGGCTCCCCTCAAGGAGCCCGATGCGGGACCCGATCCTGGATCCCGGGATCACACCCCAAGCCGAAGGTAGACCCTCAACTACTGAGCCACCCAGGGGTCCTGGGGCTGATGGTTTTTAAAAGGAGGCAAGATTCGAGCAAGTTTCGGGGAGACTAGGTTATGCACAGCCAGTGGTGGTGAGAGGATGGATGTGTAAATAGTGCAGCAGCTGTGGGAAACAGCCTGGCTGTCCCTCCGATGGTTAAAAAGCATCACCACGTGCCCTGGCAATTCTACCTCTAGGTTTGCACCAAGAAAAATGAAAACACATGTCTGCACAAAAGCTTGTACATGAATGTTCACAGCAGCATTGTCCATGAGAGCCAAGAGTGGAGGCAACGCAAATGTCCCTCCGCAGCTGAATGAATACATACAGCAGGTGTATCCGTACAATGGAGTGTTCCTCGGCCATAAGAGGGAATGAGGTCGTGGAACCTGGGTGAACCCGGAAGACATGCTAAGGGACAGAAGCCAGTCCCAAACCCCCACATATGATACAATTTCATTTACATGAGATGTCTGGCGTAGGTGAACATGTGAAGAGAGACAGTGAATCAGTGGTGGCCAGGGGCTGGGGGTGCGAGTGGGAGCTGAACAGTGACACCTAATGAGCACAGGAGTTTGGGGGCGCTGACAGTAAATGTTCCGAAATTAGTGGTGATGGTTTCGCATAGCTCTGTGAGTAGACTGAAAACCACTGAATTACACTTGTTAAATACATGAATTGTATGTGATGCAAGTGACATCTTCATAAAGTTGTTTTGAAAGAGAGAAAGGGTGGGGCTCAGGGACCTTATGGACTGTCTTTCAGCTTTTGGACAGATACGATTTGTGTCAGCCAAACAGCTGACGATGGCCTCAGTCCAGTTATGTGGTCTCTAGAAGCTGTGTGACCTTGGGCAAGTCACTCCATCTCTCCAGGCCTCAGTTTCCCCGAATGTGAATCAAGGGTCCCCTGGAGGCCCTAAGTGTCCTGACAGGAGCTAGTAAATTGGGACCAGGGGAGGGAGTGTGGCTGCTGTTGTGTCGATGGGGCACAGTAGGAGAAAGGAGGTGGGCACCGGCAGTAAATGCCTCCCCCCTCCTCGTAGGGGGGCAGCCCAAGCTCTTCTAGGCCCAGGTGAGGCCTTGGGCCTGGCAAGGTGGAGCTCACCTGAGGGTCTTTGTGTCCCCACTGCAGGTGGAATTCCCCCCGCAGGTCCTGCAGCAGAACGCACCCAGTGGTTGGTTCCGTCTCCTACCCTTTCCCAGAGCCGAGGAGGATTCTGGGTAAATGTGGGCGGGGAGGGGGGTGGCCAGGCTGAACCCGTGCTGAGTGCCATCTTCAGCTTGCGGGCAGGTCCTCGTGGGTGCCTATGTCCGCCCACAAGCTGTCACCATGTCACTTCATTCACTCACTTCACAAAAGTCTTATAATGGGTGTTTCCGTATGTCCAAATGAGTTCACCCTGTACCCATCCGCCTGTTTGCATGCGAGTGTGTCAGTTCACACTAGTCGATGTGGGTTCAAAACCCTGGGTCCTTCCACACCTCCCCATGCCTGTTCACACTGTCCGTTCTTGTACACCTCATACCGGCCACACTGTTTACATTGACTTTCCCTGTCATTCCTGTTTATCCTTGTCAACATCTGTTCACTATACCCACACCTGTCCACACCTGCCCACACTTGTCTGCATCTGACTATACTATTCACACCTCTCCACGTTGTCCCTTCACGGTGTATACATTTGTTTACACTGGCCACATCATTCCACACCAGCCATATCTGTTGACTCTGTGCTCGGCCGTTCCTGTTTATCCCCGTCAATATCTGCTCACACCTGTTCACACCTGCCCACCCTGGCCACACCTGTTCACATCTGCCCACGTCTGCCTCGTTTTGCTAATATCCATGCTCCATATCTGTGTTTGTGCCTGCCTATCTTGGCCATCCACACCTGCACATACATACTTACTGCTCTCTCCTCTGCGGTCTGATCCCCATCAGGGGAACCCTGGGTGCCCTGCGGCTGAAGGTGCGCCTCAGCGAGGACCGAATCCTGCCCTCCGGGTATTACCAGCCGCTCATGGAGCTGCTCATGGCGTCTGTGCTGGAGCCAGCAGAGGTGAGTGCATCAGTTCTGCTGGGGATCTGGATTATGGCCTCCCCCTGCTTTAGGGATCCCTCCCGGGGCTCTTTTGCTTTGGGGCCTCAGGGCCCTGGGCCACCTCTCCTGCCTCTCATCCTTCCCCAGGAGGATGCTGCTAGTCCGCTGGCTGTGCTGGAGGAGCTGACCTTGGGGGACTGCCGCCAGGACCTTGCCACCAAGCTGGTGAAGCTCTTTCTTGGCAAAGGCCTGGCTGGACCCTTTCTGGACTATCTCACCCGGCGTGAGGTTATGCGGACCAGTGAGTTGCCTACGTGAGCCCCAGACATCACATCCCAGGGATGGGTCCGCATAGGGTCTCTGAGGGAGAAACAGGGGTGGGGTGTCAGGCAGAGGCCGGGCCTCCTATGTGGGGACTGTGTGTGTGGGGGGGGTTCCTACGTTGTGCACCACTAGCCAGCTGGGGATGCAGTGTTGGATTCAGGTGCTGGCTGTGCTACTCTTGAGCTGTGTGACCTTAGGCAGCTCACTGAACCATTCTGGGCCCCTGGACTGTGGATGGAGTTGATGTTGCAGCTCTACCTGATTCCTGAGGCTGGAAGAATCACGATTCCCACCCTGGGTGGATGGGGTGAGGTGGATCCAGCCCCCAAATCTCAGCAAACACTTCCCTCTGTCCTCCCAGCTGACCCCAACACCCTCTTCCGTTCTAACTCCCTGGCATCCAAGGCAATGGAACAATTTATGAAGGTGAGCAGGCAAAGGTCTGGTGGGGCCCAGAGCTTGGTTGGTCTCAACTGGCTCAGGGTAGCTGGGTCAGGGTACTGGTGGCTGGTGCCTGGCCTTTCCCTGAGATGCACCTGCATAGTGCCCCCTACTCCCGCTCGTGGGCATGCCACAGCCTCGCTCTAAGGCTCTCCCTGCACAGTCCCCCTGCCCCTGGCTCTTGGGCACGCCCCGGCCTCACCCTCAGCCCTCAGTCCCATGGGGTGCTCCTGCCCTCAGCTCGTGGGCATGCCTTACCTGCACGAGGTCCTGAAGCCGGTGATTACCCGCGTCTTCGAGGAAAAGAAGTACATGGAGCTGGACCCGTGCAAGATGGACCTGGGCCGCACCAGGTGAGCAAAGCCTCAGGGGAGAACCCTGACCCCCTGGCAATCCCCTTGTCTGCCCAGAGCTTTATCAGGCTGGGGCTGTGCCAGTAGCCACCACTCCCTCTGGCACAGTTGCTCGGGAGCTCTGCAATTCCAGCATAAAGCCTCACCGGGAGCACCGAGATCCTTAGGCTGTGTAGGGTAGTGGTGATGGGCAGGACTCCGAAACAGCTCCTGGGTTCAAATCCCAACTCTGAGGTGGGCGAGACAGACCTTACACCTATATGGGAACAAGAAAGAAGGGATGAAAATACTGCAGGTACAAAAGCGTTATGCCATCACACACCCAACAGAACAATCATCGAGAACCTACTATGTGCCAGTCTCTGGCTGAACTGAACACTGGTCCGCAGTAGGGAATAGGTGGATGCAAATCCACCTCTCAGGGGGAGGCAGATAGTCAACTAAAGAAGGCTATTGAAGCTGCTCAGTGGAATGGAGGGAGAGAGAGTGGGGGAAGGGTTGTGGGAAGTGCCAGGAGCAGGGCAGGGGCTTGCAGTACTCCACAGGGTGCTCAGTAGGACAGCCTCACAGAGAAGGGGACCTTTCAGCAAAGACTTGAAGGAGATGAGGGAGGTAGGGAGGCAGAGATTTGGTGGAAGAGTGTCTCCCGGGCAGAGGGCAGAGCAAGTGCAAAGGGGAGCATGTGTCCAGCATGTCCCTGCTGACAATGCCCTGAACCAGAGTTGGTGACGATGTGTGATGCGGAAGGGATGGCCTCTTTGAGGAGGGGTCATTTGAGTTAATGGGTGCAAGAGTGTCTCAGGCAGAGGGAGCAGCATGTGCAAGGCTCCGAGACAGGAATAAGCTCAGCATGCTTAAGCAGCAGCAGGAGCCTGGTGGGGATGGTAGGAGGGGAGGTTGTGGAGGTGGGACGGGAAGGTGGGTACTCTCAGCTCGGCTGGGGAGGTTGCTGGTGGAGGGTTCTGAGCAGACAGATGCTGGGCTCCGAGGCACAGCCACTCTGTTTCCCCAGGAGAATCTCCTTCAAGGGCACGCCCTCCGAGGAGCACGTGCGGGACGCCAGCCTGGGGCTGCTGACGGGCTACCTGGGGCCCATCGTGGACGCCATCGTGGGCTCTGTGGGGCGCTGCCCACCTGCCATGCGCCTTGCTTTCAAGCAGCTGCACCAGTGCGTGGAGAAGCGTTTCCCCCAGGCGGAGCACGAGGTGGGCCACGTGTTTCCATGGAGCAGATGGGGAGACTGAGGCTGGGGAAGGGCAGCAGCTCGTCCAGGGTCACACGGAGAGGTAGGGCAGACATGGGACAGAACTGTGTGTATGGTGTGTCCTGGCACAAGTGAAGATGGCATTCCTGGCGGGTTCTGGGATCCAGACGTGGTGGGAATAACAGTAATTGTAGTAACAGGTGCCAACGCTTACCAGGGCTCGGACCTACTTTGATGTATTCCTTACCTTAGCTCGTCTTCATATCCACCTTATGGGGTGGGTACCAGTATGCTCCCATTTCACAGAGGAGGAAACAGAGGCCCAGAGAGACTAAGTCACATGGTCCTGGGATGGGCACCTATCTAGGTGGGCTGGCTTCTGAGTCTGCACTCAAAACCACCAAATAATAGAGTCTGGCACAAAGTAAGTGCTTCTAAAATTCAGCTATCAGAGTGAGTGAGAGAGAGCACGCAAGAACGAGTAAGCACGCTGGCTCACAGTGGGTGCTCAGTAGCGGATGCCCCAAAATAGCCTAAGTATAAAGCCCCACATGTGCTAGTGTTTTGTCAATATTGATATCAAAGTTGAGAGCTCAGCAGCACCTGGGTGGCTCAGTGGTTGAGCCTTTGGCTCAGGGCATGATCCCGGGGTCCTAGGATCGAGTTCCACATCGGGCTCCCTGCATGGAGCCTGCTTCTCCCTCTGCCTATGTCTCTGCCTCTCTCTGTGTGTCTCACATGAATAAATAAATAAAATCTTGGGATCCCTGGGTGGCACAGCGGTTTGGTGCCTGCCTTTGGCCCAGGGCGCGATCCTGGAGACCGAGGATCGAATCCCACGTCGGGCTCCCGGTGCATGGAGCCTGCTTCTCCCTCTGCCTATGTCTCTGCCTCTCTCTCTCTCTGTGTGTGTGACTATCATAAATAAATAAAAATTTAAAAAATCCATAAATAAATAAATAAATAAATAAATAAATAAATAAATAAATAAATAAATAAATAAAATCTTTAAAAAAAAAAATTGAGAGCCCAGGTGCTGCTGCAGGTGAGATAAATGAACAAAGTGGTTGCAGTGTGGGTCAGCAGAGAATGGTAGGGACTGTGGCAAACTGGAGCTCCCACAGCTTGTCTTCAGGGGGCAGCTCCAGACAATCAGTTATTGTCATGTTGGAATGGGGACCCAGTATTGCCAGATCCTGAGAGTTCATTTTCTGAAGCCAACACTCTGGATTTTATGTGAGGTCTCTCATTTTTAAAATGTTGGCACTAATTCACCTAACAACAACTACAAAACAACTCCACTTTGAGCCAGTTATTACACATTTGCAGCTGGACTGGCCCGTGGGTTACCAGTCTGAGCGCCCCCAGTTTAATGGTCAGCATCCCTTCCAGGTGGCTGTTGTTGTCCTATCTTACAAATGGCCTCACATCAGGCTCTTAGGTTGTGCTGAGGTAATAGAAATGTGGACTGGGGGTTCAGTTTGTAGAAGAATGTAAGATCTGGGGGATCCCTGGGTGGCTCAGCGGTTTGGCGCCTGCCTTTGGCCCAGGGCGCAATCCTGGAGACCCGGGATCGAGTCCCACGTCGGGCTCCCGGCATGGAGCCTGCTTCTCTCTCCTCCTGTGTCTCTGCCTCTCTCTCTCTGTCTAAAATAAATAAATAAATAAATAAATAAATAAATAAATAAATAAATAATAAGAATCTAAGATCTGCTAAATGGTGGAGAGGTAATGGCCTAGTCCCTAAGAACTTGAATTAAGAGCTTTTGATTATGCCACACCTCTCCCCGCATTCTTTTTACAGAGGCCCAGAGAGGTCAAGAGCCTTGGCTGAGGGTTGTGGACTTCAAGCGAGGCCTCTACTCTCCCAGTGGGGTCTTCCCTTCTCCCCTTTGGCCCCGCTTAGGAGTGAGCTCTGGGCATCCAAACTGTGACGTGACTTGATTTACGCCCCACTTTGCCAGGCTCTCGCCTGGGCTGGAGGTGCTAAGTGGGACACAGCTGTGGCAGGGAAGTGGAGAGGCCAGCTCCCTAGACAGTCTGGCCCTTGTGGGGGACCCAGTATCAGTGACACCCAAGTGTCCTCTTGTTCTCAGCTCCCACAGTTAGCAGAGGCCACGGGCAAGGAGCAGGGACATTCTCAGACCCGTGAGGGTGGATGGGGTCATGGAAACCCAGGGGAACCCCTTTTTCTGCCGCTCTGACACCTGTTCCTCCTTCTTAAGAGAGGAAGTCGAAGAGCTCATATCAAAGACTCACATTACCCTGGAATGTGGCAGGCGAGGGGGCGGTGGCCTTGGGGGCAGCTCAGGGTCCCAGATGAGTGGGAGTGGGGGCAGTCTCCCTCCCTCTGGACAGTGTTAAGCACCCAGCTTTTGGCAGGGCTCCCTGTGAATGCAGAGGTACCGCAGGAAGCTGGCACGCACCCAGGGAAGGTATTGTCTCAAGTGTGAATACAACCCCTAAATAAATACTGGAGCACATTCTTGGGCTAAATATAGCTAGGCAAGTGTGAAAGGTGGGTGGGGAGTGATTTGGGGAGAGCCAGATGCACCCAGGATAAAGGCACACCCTCTCTCTCAGTTCCCTCTGCTGGCGCTGGGGGAACCAGTCTCTCTTGCAGGTAGGTGGCCCAGGCCTGGCACTCACACAGAGGGGCACTGCACTCTACAGGTTGTAGGAGGCAGGGGCTGGGGCTAGGGGGCGCACACAGGACAGGCTCAGGAACCAGCTGGACTGGGTTCACTCCTGAGCCTGTTTCCTCATCCAGAAAATGAGGGAAATAATACGTACGCCGTACGCTGTACACCGTGGGATTGTTAGTTCAGGCTGGTTCCTGACGCTCAGCAAGTGGTCCACGGGAGAGTGCGATGCAGGGAGAGTGCGATGAAGAGCTGAGAGTTCCAATCCTACCTGGGTTCAGGTCTTGGCTCTGCCATTTACAGCTGTGTGGCCTTGGGCAAGTGGCCTCTCTTTGGGCTTCAGTTGCCTTCTCTGTAAAACGGAGATAGAACCCCTCCCAGGGTGAGTACTAAATAAATGGATGCAGAGGTATCTGGTGTGGTGCTGATAATGCAATAAATCATAGACCAGGATTGAATTCTGCCTCTAGTCACCAACTGTGTCACCTTGGGCAAGTCGCCTGGCATCTCTGAATTTCTGCTTCCTCATCTGTAAAAGGGGAATATGATGCTGCTTCGTCTATAGGGCTGTGCCCTTCGCACGGTGCTTGGCACAAGGCAGACTCTGAGTATGTTGGGCTCAAGCTGATTGTGCAGGATTGGTATTGTCACTTTATTTTCCAGGTGGAGAAACTGAGGTCCAGAGAGAAAAAGCCATCTTGGCAGACCAGTATGGTCTCCTGGCCCATCTCCCATCCCACTTCCCCTTGCACCACCCACCTATAGTCTGTGCTGCCTCAGTTTCCCCATCTGGGCAGTGGGTTCCTGGGGGCTCCTCTCACCCGCTGCTCCTCTTGGCAGGATGTGAAGTACCTGGCCATAAGTGGCTTTCTCTTCCTGCGATTCTTTGCACCTGCCATCCTCACCCCGAAGCTGTTTGACCTCCGGGACCAGCACGCGGATCCCCAGACCAGTCGCTCACTGCTACTCCTCGCCAAGGTGCCGAAAGTGGAGTCCCACATCCTGGGGGTTCTGAGCCAGGGAAAAGCATAGGCATAGAGCTGGAAGGCCAAACTTGCAGAAGACCCAAATGAGACTCAGAGAAAGCAGTCTGAAACACCCATTAGCCCTCCATCCTGAATGGGAAGGCATTCATTCATATGTTCTCCAATTTCTTCTCTTGAAAAGAAAACCCAAGCCTTCCAGGAGGAAAGCAGGAAGCGGGCTAGTAGTCATTTATACCTTAGTATGAATTAGACCATCTTTGCCAAGTGGCCATATTTTGAGGTTCCGATGGGCTCCAAAGTATGCATGATAGGATCAGGAGTCCTGGGGAGGGGAATCGGGCTCCAGAGGGAACAGAATAAGGGCACTGGGGGTGCATATCTGTCCACAGGGAGGGGTAAATACTGCTCAAAGCAGATGCTGCCACGAGTCTTCTTTCATTGAGCACTGATTTGAGAATCAGGGGCTCTGTTCTGGGTTCACAGAAGGCCCTTCCCCTTCAGTGACCTCGGCTCTGGCATCCCCTGCTTCTTTGCTCCAGGCTGTGCAAAGCATCGGAAACCTGGGCCAGCAACTGGGCCAGGGCAAGGAGCTGTGGATGGCCCCCCTCCACCCTTTCCTGCTGCAGAGTATCTCACGTGTGAGACACTTCCTGGACCAGCTGGTGGATGTGGATGGGGAGGAGGGTGAGTCCCCTGTTCCTGCCACATCTGGCTTGTCACTCTATGGACCCTCGGGACCTGCCTCTCCCCACCCCACCCCCAGAACTGAGACTGTGGACCAGTGGGTCAGCTACTCAGTCAACTAACATCTCCTGGCCCCTACTGTGCTAGGTCCCAGAGATGAACAGAGCTCAGGCCCTGTCCTCCAGGCCATCTCAGCCAATGTGGAGATGTGTCTGAGTGCTGTTGCATGCTGTGCAAGCAATCAAAAAATATCTATTAAGTGCTTACAAGACACTTCCAGGTGCTGGGGAAACAGCAGCAGACAAGACAGAAGAAATCCTGCTCTCAAAGCAGGGACCACAGGCTATAAACAAGATGAGTTAGCATATAATGTAGTATGTCCAGGAATGACAGCATAAGGAGAAAAAAGAGGGAAGAGAATGTTGGGGTGGGGGTGGCAGGTCCGACTTTTAGGTAGGGTGGACAGAAATGACCTTTGTAGGGTGTTCTTGGAGCAAAGACCTAAAGGAGGACAGAAAGTAAGCCATGAAGATCCCGGGGAAGAGAATTCCAGGCTGGGAACCGCATGTGCAAAGGCCCTGGGGTGTAGCAACAAGGAGGAGCCAATGCAGAAGAGTGAATGAGGGAGCACAAAGGAGAGGTAGGGGCCAGATTGTGTGGGGCTTTGTAGGCGGCTGGGCTTTGCTGTGCAGTGAAATGGAACGTGGGACAGTTTTAAGCAGAAGAGTTGGAGCTAAGTCTGTATCACAGTGTGGGGCCCAGGGCATGAGATAGTTGGATGCAAGTCACATAGGAGGAACCTGTCCAGATGTGAAACCCTGGTTGTGGCATAGCAGGGTCCCCATGGCTGGCATTGGGGAGGGACTCCCCAGGGTGGCTAGTTGACAGGTATTCCCTGGACTGACTTCATGAGGCATGCCACCCTGCGGGCTGCCTGCACCACTGTCTACAGAGCTTCAGGAGAGGGACTGTTGTGGCCTACTTTGTGCTCCTCACCCCACCTCCAGTGATACCTGGAGGAGTGTAGCACAAGGCTGTCCTGTCCATCGTCCTGCCTCATGCTCAGCCATAGAAGCCCAGGGTACAGGGGCAGGGCAGGTTGGGCCTGGATATGAGGGGTTCACTGTCCCCCTCCCCATTTCCCAGAGGCTGGGAGCCCAGCCAGGGCCCTGGTGGCCCCCTCGGTGATTGTTCGGGAAGGTTACCTGCTGAAGCGCAAGGAGGAGCCCGCCGGCCTGGCCACACGCTTTGCCTTCAAGAAGCGTTACTTCTGGCTCAGCGGGGAGACCCTCTCCTACTCCAAGAGTCCTGAGTGGCAGGTGGGGCTCCAGCCCACAGTGGAGGGGTTTCCAGTGGTGGTTGCCCTCGTAGAACTGCCTCTCTGTAACCAGGGGGAAACTGAGGACAGGATGGGGGAAGGACGTAGCCAATCCAGAGTCTCAGGCCAGGCTCTGCTCACGCCTTTGGGCCAGTGTGGGCACAGGACAGGCACAGGTACTACCTACATTCACCATCAGACATCCTTTAGAATGTGCACCTGTAGTGGCCTGCACACCACCCCCCAGGTGTGGACATGCCCAGGACACGGACAATGGTAGCTGCCCTCAGGTGCTCCCACCCAGCTCTATGCCCACGCGCTATCCTACTCCCATAAAATTGAATCTGCTAGCTCAGACGTCTCCGCCTGGCTGTGTAGGTACACGCAGGCTGGCATTGGTTCGCTCACTCATTCATCAAACGTTTTTTGAGTGCCTACTATATACTATGCAGTGTTCTAGGCGCTGGACATACAGCAGTAAAGAAGACATAAAATCCCTGTTCTCCTGAGCTTGCCATTGAAATCCACAGCAACTCAGGCACCTGCTGGCACGTTCGCATTTCTGTGTCTGCCCACCCGTGAATAGTAGCTAAGGCTGGACAGGGGTGTGGTTGCTTATTATTCCCACTTCGTCAGCAAAGCAGATATTCTAGAGTTCCAGTCCCCGGTTTCCAACCCCAGCTCCACTAGCTGAGTGACCTCGGGAGGGTCAGGTAGCCTGCTGCGCCTCAGTTTGCTCGTCTGCACATAGACTCAGCCCCAGAAATGTGTGTAGGTTGATAAATGTGGAGTGCCGGGAAGCACATCCCCTCTGCCGAGCCCGCGGTGGCTATGCCGATGGGTGATGGTGATGGAAGCTGGTGCCGGGGAAATTGTCGCTGCCTTGCAGTGATGGGGCGGAGCCGGGGACTCGCAGCCTGAGACAGTGGTAGTGCACCCGGATTACAGAGAACACAGGCTCTGAGTGTCCCACTCCGGGGTGGGGGCGGGGAGCGTGGCGGGGACATCCCCTGATGCACGTCCCCAAAGGAAAGCTGTCCCTGGGCCCCGCCGCTCCGGCCCCCAGCCCACCCGGCAGCGACAGGCCTGTCTCCCAGATGCGCTCCTCCATCCCGGTGTCGCACATCCGCGCCGTGGAGCGCGTGGACGAGGGCGCCTTCCAGCTGCCGCACGTGATGCAGGTGGTAACGCAGGCCGGCGCGGGGGCGCCGCACACCACCTACCTCCAGTGCAAGGTGAGGCGCCCAGGATGGGGCGGAGGGCGTCCCTCGGGTCCCACCCCAGCCCTGACCGCCCCTCCATCCCTGCAGAATGTGAACGAGCTCAACCAGTGGCTGTCGGCCCTGCGGAAGGCCAGTGCCCCCAACCCGGACAAGCTGGCCGCCTGCCACCCCGGTGCCTTCCGCAGCTCGCGCTGGACCTGCTGCCTCCGGGCTGAGCGCTCAGGTGAGGGGGCAGGGCGGGCTCAGGTTCCTCCCTCCTTGCCTGTCAATCAGCGGTGTCCCACCTCCGCCTGGGCTGGCTGTGCAACCTGGGGCAAGTTCCTCAACCTCTCTGTGCCTCAGGCTCCTCAAGCATGAAATGGGGTTAATGAAAGTATCTGCTTTCTTAGGTTGTTTCGAGGATGGAGTGGGTTGATAACACACAAAGCACTTAGAACACTGCCCAGCACATAGTGCTCATTACATGTGAGGTATTTTTTAAGCACCTACTATGCCAGGCATCTAGTGGTACACAGGCGTGAGGCTTGCTCTGGAGGCAGACAAGTGAATGACCAGACAATTGTAATAGTCTTAATGAGTACCAAGGTGAGGCTTTTGAGGCTCTAGGGAATGCCTCTGACCCAGCCCCAGAGTTGGAGATCAAGGAGGGCTTACTGGAGGAGGTGCTGTTTAGCTGTGACCTGAGAAGAGTAGGCATTAAGCAGTGAAGTTGGTGACAAGGATGGGGTAAGGAAGTGTTGTAAGTGGAGTAGAGAGCATGAGCAAAGGCCCGGTGGTGGCCCAGGAAGAGCTGAAAGATTGAAAAGGGTCTGTGTGGCTGGAGCCTGGACTGTGGGAGGAGCCTGGAGGGGGAGTGAGGCCACTGCTCTGCTGGGCGGGAGTGGAGGCAGTGGAGCTTGGTGAAAGTAGTAGGTTGGGAGAATGATTTTAGAGGCAGAAGGGTCGGGGCTTGGCGACCATCTGCCACGGTTGGGGGGGCGCTTCTGGAGGGGCGAGGGGAGGTGGTACTGATGGTGCCATGTTCCCCTCAGCTGCTGGTTGTAGCCGCACACACTCGGCCGTCACCCTGGGGGACTGGAGTGACCCACTGGATCCTGACGCTGAGATCCAGATGGTGTATCGGCAGCTGCTCCTGGGACGGGACCAGCTCAGGTGGGAGCCCCCAACAGGCCCACTTCTCCCGCTATGACCAGCCAGGCCAGCTGCCCCGCATGGCCTGCCGTGTTCATTTATTCATTCTCTCCGTACGCTTCAGCTGAGCTCCCGGATGCGGGGTGTGCAGGCTCAAGGGGAGAACTGGGAGGCATCCTCAGGCAGGCCCCAATGCAGAAGTGGATCTTGGATCTTTTAATAGTCGGGACTCCTGAGACATGGGCACAGGCCTGGGATGTGTTCCTGTTCCTTCTTGGTGGGTTTCCCCACTATTCTAGAGTTTTGTTCCAACTCCTCCTCGAGTGGGTTCTGAAGCTGCCCTGCCAGGCTTCGAATTCTGGGCTAGCCACTTACTGGCTGTATGATCTTGGGCATGTTGCTTATCCTCTCTGTACCTCCGTTTCCTCATCGGGAAAGGACGGATAAGAATAGTATCTTCCTCATTGGGTTGTCCTGAGGGTCAAATGAGCTAATACAGGTGAAGCGTTTTGTAGATGCCTGGTCACAGCTTTCAGTAAGTGGTAACAGTTATTATGCTGTGCAACCTCGGGCAAGTTACTTTACCTCTCTGTGTCTCAGTGGACTGTATAATGGAGCCACAAGTAAGTACGTACCTCAGATACATTTTTTTTTGTTATAATTAAATGAGTTAATACACGTGAAGGGCTAATAATAGTGTCTGGCACTCTAAGTATTTGCTGTGATGATGGGGGGGGGGTGGTGGCGGTGGTGGTGACTGAAGGGAACCTGTGGTGTCTCCCGCAACCAGCAGAGAATCTCTGGGGTGGTGAACAAGATTGGGAGTCAGGGACCAACCTTATCTTTCTCCCTTTCAACTGCCAGGATAAAATTCCAGGAAGATCCCAGCATAGATTCAAGTCCGGAGGCAGACACAGAGAAGGGCTCCAGGGCCATGGAAGGTAAGAAGCTAAGGAGGTCCCCTTTCTTTGCCTTCTCTGCCACTCCCACAACTTGCCAAGCACACTCCTGTGTCCTTCCCCATGAGTGTCCCATTTGCAGTTCACCAGCAGGTGTGGTGAGTGATGGGATGGAGTATGGGGGCTCTCAGGGCTAGGGCCAGTCTGGAGCCTGAGCAAGCCATTGGGTCTGGGTTATAGCCACCCGTCCGGCCTGGCTGACCCCCCGTGGTTCCCTGTCTCCCTCGTAGGGGTCTGTCCTGATGCCCTGGCCCAGCAGAGAGCGGCAGCTGCCCGCCTGCTGGAGGTGCTCGCAGATCTGGACCGAGCCCACGAGGAGTTCCAGCAGTGGGAGCAGCAGAAGGTGGCCCTGGGCCCCCTTGGGCACTGAGGAGATGCCAGAACCAGCCCGGAAGGAGGAGGAAGGAGCCAGCGGGTCCTTCTCAGCACACCCTGGCCCCTTGGGGCTGTCCTGTACCTCGTTGACACTGTAGCGTGGAGGCTTCCAGAGATCTCCTAGTCTCAGTGCCCTAAGTCCAGAGCCCTTAGCATGGAAGCCCTCTGGCAGGGAGCTGGCCTCGTACTGAATGAATCTCAGTTTCTGGGCTGAGGCAGATGGGAGTGGGGACTCATTTGGCTCACCAGACTGGGCTCTTCCCACACCAACCAGGCCAGCCTGGTCCTGAGCTGCTGCATACAACTGTACCTGAATCCCTGACACCTATGTGGCCTGGTTGCCCCAGTCAGGCACTAAAGAGACTCAGCCCTTCCTGTTTTCACGTCTGCCAATCCGTTAAACCTCATTGATCCTCCTGAGCCCTGCCGTAGCCAAGAGTCTTAGCCACAAGCTTCCAGAATCAAGTTCCCCTCAGGAATAATGGAGGCTTGGAGCCCAATGTCCCAGACTCAGACCCTTGGAGCCTGGGAAACCTTGGGCTAGGCTTTCATCCCATCTTTTGGCCTCATTTCATGCTGTATAAAATGAGGAGTGTCTAGATGTGTGGTTGTCAAACTGAGGTCCACGGAGCTGGCTTGGGAGCCAGGGAGGGCTTTCTTAGACCGTGGTCCAAAGCTCACTCCCTAGGTTGTCTTCTAGCAATGTGGATTCTAGGACCCCACCCAGACTTTCTGAATCAGAATCCGAGGGAGTGTGGAGGCAGGGATCAGGATTTTTAACAAGGTCCCCCTGGTGATAAAAATAACATGAGATTTGATGATCATGGGGCTGGGCAATGTTGTATATTAGGGTTTGAGGTGAGATTTTGTTTGAGAATGAATCATAGAGCGTAAAATGTTTGGGAACACCCAACTGACAGAACTGGAAGGGCCTCCAAGGACTCATTTCTGGTTTTGTGTGACTAGAGGGTGGGACAGAAACCAAAGCTGATCTGGAGGTAAAGGGGACCCGGAAAGATGCGGCGCGATCCCAAGGATGGTCAGCAGGGGTCGCCTGGAGCCGCAGCCACCCAGCATCCTGGGATGCTGCGGAGCTGATGGGAAGCTTGTTGCAGATCCTGGATCTGTTCCTAGACAGACTGGGTCCTCCTTCTTTAGGGCAGGGGCTGGGGTCGAAGCAGCCGATCACGGTGTCCCCTAGCTCCTTCATGTCTTCCCGGAGGCTCTCAGCTCCCAGCGCAGGTCCCTCGTTCCCAGTACTGTATCGGGGGGCAGCTGCGTGCATTGTCTTGTGCCGTGCTTCAGAACAGCACCTTCAGCCCTGCCCTCTTGGGGACTAGGACTGGGAGGGTCTGCCTCTGTCACCCTCACACTCCTCCCTGACTACCCCAAGAGAATTCTGGGGACCCCTCCATCTCCAGCTGCCCACTGCTGAGAGGGCCAATGGTCCTGGGGTCATATTTTGTTGCAAGCTCCTGGATGAGGTGGACCAGAGGCCCCCAGGAACAGAGTCACCCACCCACCCCCCTTTGGCAGGAAAAGACTGAGTGAGGAGGAGAAAGACCATTTATTTCTCCACCCACAGTGGGACTGGTAGGTTTTCAAAAGAGCAATCGCTGGCGTCCCTTTAAATCTTGGCTGTCTTCCACCGTGGCAGCCAATCAACAGAGGCGGAGCTGGTGAGTTGCCTGGGCAACAGGCCCCTGGTTGGCCAAGACCATCAGCCACCCCACTGCCCACTCCCAAGGAAAGGGAAATGGACTCTTTGCTGTCCGGTCTGCTTCTCAGCCCTGCTGGCCTAAGCTAGGCCTCCTCGTCTTACTCCTGAAGCCAGAAGCTCCAGCCTTTGGATCTCGATGTTGGGAGTGATTTGATGGAGAGGATGGGGTGGGGAGGAAAGGAGAACAGTGCCTTTATCTGGGACAGACATAAGGCCCGGGGATGGGAAGGCAGAGGAAGGACGTCAGAATCCCAGAAGGATGAAGAGACACAAGCACAAAATAAGATCCCTCTGGTCCCCCTGCCTCTGGCCCGCTCCTCTGCAGAACTGCTCTGATTTGGGGCTCCTACCCCATAGGCCCTACAACTGCCCATTGGTGGGTGGCATAAGTGGGAGGAGGCTAAGCTTCCCAAGGGCCCCTTTCCCCCCTAACCCCAGCGGGCCCGCAGGTGTATGACCTGAATCCTGCTTGCTGACAAGCCTGTACAGATGTGATAGAGACACAGATGGGAATCCGGATGGAGTATCACAGGGGTCTTCTGTCTCTTCCCCCCCAGTTTGGGGGTAAGTAGAGGCACGTGGGTGTGCGTGCATGTGTTCAATAGGACACGTGTGTTTGCGTGAGGGGGTGGGGCTCTGTCTTTTTGGTAGGGAGGCTGCTGTGGTTCCTGGTACTCTCTTGGCCACCCTCTCAGGGAGCTACAAGTCGGAGCTGGCTGGCCTGCCATCCTCCTATCATTCCAACTCCCACCAGCCAAATCCCCAGAATGCTTCTGGCTATCACAGGCTCCTCCCCAGCCCTGAACTGGGGCCACCAGGACACACCTGGCGGAGGGAGGCAAGTGCCAGACCAGGGGCCAAGCAAGAGGGAAGGCGGGCAGCCTTGGGCCTCAGGCCTTGGCTGCAGCCTCGGATACACCCTGGGCTGTGAGCTCAGCCAGCACGTTGTCTAGGTAGCTAGCATCCGGGTAGCCATGGCCTGTGAGGTTGGATCCAAACTCGGTCTTGTGGTGGATCTCATTCCACACCACGGTGTCCGACTCGCCCGTGGTGCTGGAAGTACCGATGGTGAAGATAAGTCTCCGCTCCCAGGCGGTGATGAGCAGCCTCAGCACCTGGCAGGTGGGCACCAGGATGGGCATGTGGGTGAGTGGCCCGAGCCCCTCCAGCCTAGCCTCCCTCCTTCCCTGGCCACGCTGTGGCTCCCTCAGCTGCCCTCTGTGCCCTGCAGCGTTCCCAGTGGCCGCCCAGCTTGGCCGTTTCCTTAGATGGACTCCCAGTAATAGCTCTTTGCAGATCATCTGCCTCTCTCATCTGGGTCTCCACTTGAAGACCCTCAGCTGTGTTTGGTTCACTAGATAGCCATTTGGTGACTTCTTAGGCAATATTCAAAAATCTGGAGATGTCACATGAAAATCAGAACGCCTGGCTTCTCTTGAAAAACAAAAAGTGAAGCGGACAAGCCAGAGTGTGATGGTGAAGAGCGTGGATGGACTGCCTGGGTTGAAATCCAGTCTCTCCCACTTACTAGCCGTGTGACCTTGGGCAGGTTACTTGCCCTGTCTGAGGCTTCTCAGGGGTCAAGACCTTGACCTCACCAAGCTGGAAATGAAATGTGTGTGAAGCAACCAGCAGGGCTGGACAAGCCCTGGGAGGTAGTGATCGATGCTGGTGCAGGGAGGAAACAGGGATTGCGGGTTAGGGGGACCCTGGCCTGCTCCCGCACCCCTTCACCCTCAGGGCACCCACCTTCCGGCCCTTCTCGTTGTTGGGCAGATAGCAGTGGCGCGGGAAGCCTCTCGCGGTGAACTTCTTGCCTGGGTTGGGGTGCTCAGGGCCCTGTGGGGAGGGCGGTGGGGGCTTGAACCATGGACAGGTGTGAGGGGCCTCTGCAGGGTTCAGAGAAGTTGAGGTCAGGGGTGGGGGGTGGCATGCGGGGGTGGGGTGCCCACCTGGATGCCTGTGGGGATGTCGTAGACAATGCGGATGGTCTGGGTGTCAGCGAAGCCCGGCAGCGAGTGGGGGATGAGATGGAACTCCATCTTCCCGGGCGGCTGAGTGCCTGTCTTCTCTCCGTAGATGGCCTTGCAGGTGGGGCACTGCAGGCTGCCATCCTGGCGCAGGGAGGCTGGCGGTGAGGCCCCCAGGCATCCTGGCCTCGCCCCTCTGCCTGTGCTCCCCCCCCCCCGCCCACCCCCCAGCTCCACTCACCTTGTTGCCATTGGAGTACATGGCCACGAGGCACAGCAGGTGGTACATGTGGCCGCAGCGGCCCAGGCGGCCCACGAGCTCGGGCCGCACACCCTTGTGCCGAAGCACGCCCTCGTAGCCCGATGCTGTGGCCAGGCGCTCCATGCAGATGGTGCAGTCCTGCGGGGGCACAGGGGAGACTGAGGACTGGCCAGGGCAGGACGCCCTCGGGTCAGCGCTGCCCCTGGGCGGGGCTGGGCCCCCAGGCCCCCAGGCCCCCAGTGGAGGCAGGCTGCCCCACCTCCTGGGCGCACTTGGCTAAGGGAGAGGACAGCCCCCTGGGCCAGTGCAGATGCATGGCAGAGGAAGACGGGGCTGCCTCACACCCCTCCAGAGGGATTCAACGCTTAACCATCAGAGGCAGAACTTAAACATTGCATGGAAAATATGGGTGAAAATCGGATGCAAAAACTGTCCATGGTCAGAAGACTGATAGGCTTCTATGAACTTGAGGCATTTCCGTTTATCAGAAGACCTTGCGTAAGGGAGAAAAAGCAAGCCCAGGACTGGGAGGAGAGGCTGTAACACACAGGCCCGCGGGGGGGGGGGGGATGGGAGGTCAGGGGCTGGGGAGGCGAGGCTCACGCCCTCTGCCCAGGCCGCAGGCCCCAGGGCCCTCCAGTGGGGGCTCACCTCATCGGGTGGGTTCTTCACCTTCTGTATGTACCTTCGAACCACATCCTCGGGGTTCTTACCTGCAAGGACACAGCGGGGTGTGCTCGAGGGTGCCCAGAGTCTCCCCCTCAGGGCGTGGCTCAGGATGGGGTCAGGAGTCAGAGTGGGGTTGGCAGGAGTCACCTGTCAGCGGTTGCCGCAATCGGAGTTGGTGGCAGAGGGGATCAGGGGAAAGGGAGCTGAGACCAGGAGGTGGAGGTGGAGTTCTAAGTCCTAAGAACAAGCTGGAGTTGAGGGGTTGAGAGGCTGGGGTCAGGGTTAGGTCAGTGGGGTCAGGGTCGGCGCGGAGGGCGTACTCTTCTTGAGGTGCTTTTTCTTGGTCTTGCGGCACACCCCGGGCACGCCGGGCACGGGCTTGACGTCGCTCTTGCTCACGGGCGGCGGGTGCAGAATGGGCTTGGGGGCTCGCGTGAGGCACACGGGCAAGCCGGCCGCGCACAGCAGGATTCCGGTCATCCCTGAGGGGGCGGCGGGGCGGCAGGGCCGTCAGGGGCGGGGCGTCCTCCCGGCCCCGGCCCCGCCCCCCGGGCCTCCCGCCAATGGGCGGGCGCCGAAGGCCTCGTCCCAAGCCCCGCCCCCCGCTCGGCCCCGGGTGGGTGGGCGGGGCCGCCGAGAGGCGTGTCTCCCGCGGGCCCCGCCCACCGGCCCCGCCCAGGGGCGGAGCCACGGGCTACAGGTGGGGCCGCCTCCCCGCGGGCCCCGCCTTCCGTCCCTCAGGGCTGGCTCTCACCTGCCAGGGCCGGGTGGACCGGCCCGGTACCATTCAAGTTCTTCACCGGGAGCGCGGGGACCCTGAGGGGAGAAGAGAGGCCGCGGCTGGACTCAGCCCCCCACACACATCAGGGGATCCTGCCTTCCTTCTGGCTCCTGGACATACTCGGCCGTCCTTGTGGCCTGTCCCCGGCACTTGGAATGATCACCGGTGACACAGACATCCTTCTATCATGGGGTAGGGTGTGACAGGGACCTCTGCCCCAGTTATGACGTAATGGACCCCTGGACTCAGTACAGACTCTTCCCCACCCCTCAGCTGGCCTCTCTTTGAGAGCTTGCCGGCCAACCGCCCCCTTTCGCTGGCCACTGTGCCTGAAGCCCAGCTATTAGTAATGCAGCCATTTCAGCATTTCTCCCAAGTTTGCTATATGGAGCCCTCGTCCCCATAAATGGTTGTGGGAAAGAGGCACTCAGGGATCAAGTAAGGTATGAAACACTTCACTGTCTCCTTGAAAATTCACAACATCTACGAGTACACGGAAGGCTCTGATAAGTCTTGCATAAGGAAATGTGATTAGCAATGATAAATCCAGGTTTTCCAAATCCAGGTTTTCTCACCTGGGAGAGGAAACCATGAAAGTATTACCGACAAGCTTGTGCAAGTCACTTCACCTCTGTGACCCTCGATTCCCTCACCTGTGAAATGGGGATAATATAATACCTCACCCACAGGGCTGCTGGAAGGGCTGAATGAGAAGGTCTGTGGCCATCTGTACACTGTGCCTGCCTGAGTCCTCATGACTTCAGCGCTTGGTTACGTAGGTGATAAGGTCTGGCTGTTGACGGGCATGGAGTGCTGGATGGATATGTCTCGATGAAGAGGAGTGTTCTCAAAGCCAGGGGGACCAGAAGGGCTTGGGGGATGTGCCAGGAGGGGGTGCAGGAAGGGATGGGGGCAGGGACAGCTGGAGAAGTTGCTGCCACAATCCCGTCTGCCCGCCTGAGGTCTGAGCCCGGCCAGTGCTGCCTGGTCACCTGCCCCTGGCAGGCACAGTCGCTACTGGGCAGCCGGCTGGGAAGCATCTTTAAAGCAAACGGTATGCTTGGCAGGCTTGGGTGCAGCTGCAGTGGATACACACACACACACACACACACTCCAGGGGAACAGGTGCTATATCTCCATACACACACAAGTACACAGAGACAGATACATACGACGTGGAGAACAGTGAGCAAACAGGCACCTCCCCACATTACACACACAGACACACAGACATACCACCCCAGATACATGCACACACATATCTCAGGAAGCTCATTCTCCATACACAGATACAGAATACATGCACTTGGGGAACATGCCACACACATTTGCACGCAGACACACAAGCACACAAACACATCAGCACACTAGGGAACACATACCATACATATATACAGAGATACACACAGAAGCATCTCAGGGAACACAGTCATGAACATACAGAAATTCAGACAGACACACACACACACATACACGCACTTCTGCATGGAAAACACCATATAAACACATCCACACACACATCGGGGAACACACCACACACAGGTACACCCATGCACACACTGTAAGGGCATCTGCTTGGAGCAGGGAAGCCAGCTCATGCAGCCACCCACTGCACATGGGGACACATGCAGATGTTCGCACCGTACATGGGACACACAGACATGCTGTGACCCACACTCCCACACTCCCACACACCGACAGATGCTTGGCTGGGGAGGTCCACACTTTGCATAGAGTCATATGCACACATGCACTGCACACAACCTCTCCGCTCTGACTGCTTGGCAACACAGGCCTAATGTGGGTCTACTGCAGCACTCCTCCCAGACCCCTCCAAGAGTGTGGGGAGTGTCTGGAGCAGATGTCAGGCTCATCGAACACTTCAGTGACCTGAGCCACTGAACTGAGGGAGGTGCTACTGGCGGGCAGGCCCCCGGCACCTGGTCAGTTGAGGTGTGTGTGGGGAAAGATGCTGTGCCTCACTTTCCCCATCTGTAATGGGGATAAAGCCTTGTGAGGGTTCAGTGAGTTGAAACATACAAAAGTTTGGTGCAGGGGTGTGAGTGGAGAAGGATTTTCTCCTTCTAGCAGCCTGCTGGGACCCAAGAGATGGGGCTGAGTTTCCATCTGACCTCTCGGGGTCTATCATAATCCTCCAGGACCTTCCTGTGGGGTATCACCTAACCCCATCCCTTCCCATACTCTTATAGGAAAGCAAAGGGGCATGTAACTCAAGCTTCTCCTCTTCCCTACCCTGTTCTTCAAAAGAGTTCTAGTATAGACACACTGCTGAGGCTCTCAATACTTCTAGATGTCCCCCAACTCCTTCCTTCCCCTCTGTATCATGGGGAAAAAAAATCCTTCCTTTTCTCCAGAGCCATCTGTAAAATGGATGGCAAGAACAATATTTAGCGTGCAAATCACTACCTCTTGTTGCCTACCTGTGGCAGACATTACTAATCCATCACAGCACTGTCGAGCTGAACAGAATCCTCAGGACAGCCTCTACCAATCAGTGAGGACAGTTGGCCACCCCAGGTCTCTCTAATGCCCAGCATCTGGTCCAGCTCATGGCCGCAGTCTTGCTGAGTCTTTGGCCTGGGATGTAGGCAGGGGGGCACCTCAGAAGGGAGGTTTCTAAATCTCAGCTGCCCTACAATTTCTGGCAGCCCTTAAAAACCACAGAGCCCGATTTACAAAAATTAGTCTTGCTCCTGGGAAGGTTGTGGATAGGGTGTGACAGTGGGGCTGTTTTTTATTTACTCATCATGAGCTGGGAACAGTCTGAAGGCAACCCCCAGCCTCTCTCAGTCTGCAAGCCCCCTGAGAGAACCCAGGGTAGCAGGGTTCCCACGATGCCCGAGCGTGGGAGCCACCCGGGGCCCCCTTTTGATGTGGGATGCGCTGTTTCCTCCGAGTCAGCGAGAACATCCTCCTGCCCTGGACAGGAGTCTGCTGCCCGCAGGCCTCCCGGAAGGGGGGCCGGCCTGCACTCTCTGCTCCACCCTCTTGGGGCCCAGCCTGGCAACGGGTAGGAGGAAGCCATCAGGCCCCCTTGAGATCTGCTCTGACCAGAAGCCAGGCCTGGCTACCCCAGGGTGGAGATGGGTCCCACTGCCACACTGGTTTTCCTGCTGCCTTTCCCACCTCTGCTTCGAGTCCTGTTCTTCCTCTGCCCTCAACCCCACACAGATACTACTACCTTGCTCAGGGTAAAATCCAACTTCCTTACCCTATATGAGATAGCCAGTATCTATCCCTTGAACTCCATTTCCTTGTGCTCACCCCTCACTCATTCTATTACAGCCTCCCTGATCTTTGTGCTATTCCTTGAACACGCCAGCCATATTCCCACCCCAGGGCCTTTGCACTTGCTGATCTCTCCCAGAATGCTCTTTCCCAGATGTCTTCATACTTTGATCCCTCACTTAACACAGATTTCTGCTCAAATGTCACTTTATCAGAGACCTTCCCTACCATTTTACTCCAGAGAAATCTTTGTTTTTTCATTACCTTATCAATTGATTGATTGTCTTAGCACTGACCATGACCTGATTATAAAGTCTTTGGTCTGACCAGGCCCTTCCTGCCTCTGTGACCTCATATCCTACCCCCTCCATCTCTCTCCTCTGGACACATCTGCTGTGGCTCTAACCCACTGAGCATGGTCCCCTGTCAAGGCCTTTGTAGCTGCTGTACCCTCTACCTGAAGGCTTTCCCTCCAGATGCTGAATGGCTCACCTAGGTCTCTGTTGCAAATGCCACCTCATCAGAGAGACCTTCCTTGACCATCTGGCTTCAACCCTATTTATAGCACATAGCAGGTGTTTGATAAACACTTGTTGCATGTATGAAGGAAGCCTGAATATCGTGAAAACATTCTGAGCAGATGACTCCCATGCACATGCTCAGGCACACTCTCCCCATGTGTTCTTTGCACATTTGAAGTGAGCCTTGAAGCAGCGGTCCCAGAGAAACACTGTCTGCAGCCTTTAGTGCCCTGGAGCTTCTCTGCCAGCACTCATGCTAAGTCGGCATCCTGCGCAACAACCCATGCAAACTTTCCCTGAGAAATTCCAGAAATGCTCCACATCCCACTTGGGGCAGAGGTTCCATGGTGAGGTTTTGGGCAACACAGGCATTGCACACAACTGTCTTAGTAAATGTGCCACATATAGAGTGGGGTGTTCTCCGTGGTCAAATATTCCAGGCACTCACCATGAGCCCAACGCTGCTGTCATGCTTCACTCCCTCATCTAATCATTCCCCAAAGTCTGTGACATCTCATCAAAGAGGTGAAGTGATTGTTCAGTGGTAGAGCCAGGACTCCAGCCCAGGCTGTCAGACTCCAAAGTCTGTGCTCTTAGCCATGCTACACCAACTAAGTTCCCTCACCATGGCTTAGAGGACCATATAGGAGGCTGTGTCTGAGAGAAAAACCCCTGGGACTAGTCTGGGAAAAAAGGATGGGGCGTTTGGCTTTCCTTCTTGCCAAGAAAAAGCAGAGATGCTTCATGTCTGCACCGGCTGGAAGGCAATGTTCAAAGGCAGGATGAGATAATGCAAGATTTTCCAAGCTGCTATTCCTCACACTGTTCCCTACTCTTTCCCTGCCTGGGCACCTCTGCCACACTGTTCCTCCTATCCATACTGTCTATTTCTAATTCACATCTATCCTTTGAAGACAGGTTCAAAGGCCACTGTCTTCATGAGGACATTTCTGATCTACCTTAAGTGGATTCATAGCCACCCCCTTTTAGTTCCCAAGGGACAATCTTTCTTTTCTTTTTCTTTCTTTCTTTCTTTTTTTTTTTTTAGGATACAGACATCATATCTTGCTTTCTGATTGTGTGGTTCCACTTCTATCTCTTCTGCCAGATTGTGAGCTTCTAGAAATGTGTCTGAACCAGCCCTGTGACCCCAGGATTGTGGCTGAAACTCCACGCAAATGGGTTCTCAGGAAGTACTGAATGGAGGATGGAACCAAAGGAGAAATTGGCCTGCTAGCTCTGTGGTCCCGTCAGAGGACCCATGGTGCCCTTAGAAACTGCAGTTCTAATACCAAATGTCCCCCCAGAGACAAGGTTGAAGCAGAAATAGCAAATACATGGCATACATAGTACTACTGCCAATCCTCCACCCATGGCAGGCATCGCCAATCAATCCCAGCACTCCTTTCTACTGAGCCAAAAATGCAACTTCAGACTCCTCCTCAAGAGCGCTCCAGGAAGATGTAACCATTCAAGCAGAGATGGTGCATGAGATGGAATCTGTTTGTCGTTTGTTATATGGATGATGGGACTACGGCCAAGAAAAGGGAAGTGACTTCACAAAGGTCACCCAGCTGGTTAGTGGTGCAGTTGGCACTGGTTCCCGGAGTTTCTGAGTCAGAGGCCAGGGCTGACCCCATCAGGCTGATCTGTGGGGCACCTGGAGTTGAGCAAGCTTTCCGAGCCCACTGTACCCTACAGGTAGGCTGAAGTTTTTGACCTGGACCCTGAAGTTGGCTCAGGCCCAGGCTGTATGAGAAGCTATGCAAGTGGACCCATCTGCCTGCTCTGGCTGCCTCTCTCTATCCCAGGTATAAAGGGAAGTTCAGGACCCCGGGGAAGAAGGAAGACACATGGACATTCCCTTTAGGCCAGCTGAGTTTCCATCTCTCTGCCCACATCTGGCTTTCCTTTCCACCCCTACCAGACATGTCACATTCTCTGATGATGGGTTCCAGGTCCCTCGATTGGCCTCAAGGGTCCTCCGGACACCTGACACTTACCCTGTGGTCCTCTGGAGGCCCTTGGGAGGCTCCAGCCTCAGTCAGTTGGGTCCAAGTGGGTGAGGAGAGGGCAGTAGTGAGAGTGCCACGTCAGGGGAGAGGCCCAAGGAACAGCACCTGGAGCGGCTCCATGTTCCTTGGGTCTGCACCCCTCCCCCACCCCCATTCAGTGCCCCCTGCACCCGTACCTGACCCCCTGACCCCCACAGTCCTGGGGCCAGCCAAGTCCCCACTCCTACTCTCTCCCAGGGCTTGCAGGCCAAGGACATCACGGTGAGCTCCAGGGTGCCCCAGGGGCCCGGCAAAACCTACAGGCCAATCACAGCCACTGTGTGGAGGCCTTTGCTCATTCCCCCTTTCTGCCTGGACAAACCGCTGAGCCTCTATGGGTCTCAGTTTCCCCTCTGTCAAATGGGACCTCTCATCCCTGCCCCTGTCCACTCCTAGGGAATAAAGGGTGCAAAAGTCCCCTACAGACACTTTTTGAGGGGTGGTGGCCACTTAGGGCCAGATGTATCCAGAGGCCTGGGGGCTCAGCCTCACTCTCCTTCAACCCCCTGGGCTCCCAACCCCCCAGAGCAGTGCTCTCTCAGGGGAATCCTGGCAGGGGAGGGCCAGGCTGGCGGTTCCCACGGCCCAGGGCAGCCACATGCAGACAGGAGTGTGTGGTTTGGCCTCCCAGGGAGCAGGGCAGGAAGTGCTTCAGGTCTGGGGCCGTGGTGGTGTTTGGTTTGACCTTGTGGTGAGGCGCCTGGGGGAGGGAGCAGAGACTGCACCCCAGTGAAGCCAGGAAAAGGGGGAGGGTGGACAGGCAACAGGCCCACGGGGACACGGTGAGGTGAGGTGACTGACGGTGAGACTTGTCATGTTGTACTGTTCAGTACTTTGTTGTTTTCGCAGCATTGAAACGTAATGTCTATTAAAGCACTGGAGAACAGAATATGAATTCTTTAAAATAAAAACGTAAAATCATTGGTGGTGGAAAGTAAAAAAAAAAAGGGAGGAAAACACCCAAATACACCTACCACATCAAAGCCCACCCCAAGATGGGTTCCTGCCTCCTGCTTTGGCCTCACCTGCGGCATATTCTCAATATCCAGAGGGGACCTGTTACAGCAGAATCACACCAGTCTCTCTCCAGCTGACAACCTTGCTGGCTTCCATTTCACTGGGAATAAAAGCCAAAGTCCCCCCGCAGCCTCAGGGCCCTAGAGGACTGGCCCCATTTCATCTCTGACCACCCCCCCCACCTACTACATACCCTCTGCAGCCTCTCCACCCATACTGACCTCCTCAAACATACCAGGTCTGCTCCTGCCTCAGGGCCTTTGCACAAGCTGTTCCCTCTGTCTGGAATGCTCCTTCCCCAGTTCTCTGCATGGCTTACTTCTTAACCTCCTTTAGTCTTTGCTCAAACGTTTGATTCTCAGTGAAGTAACCTCTTCTGACCTCTTTATTTAAAATTACATCACTCTCATTAGCCCTTATGTGTCTTCCACTCTTTATTTTCCCTCTGCAGCAGTTACTCCTCTCTGGACCACATTCCAGGATTTATTTATTTAGGTTATTATTCATCTCTCACTAGACTGTGGTTCCAAGAGGGTAGGGATTATCTACTTTGTTCATCATTGCATCTCTAGGGCCCCAGACAAGGCCTGGCACACAGTAGTTGCTCAATATATATGGGTTAATTCATTTAAAAACAGATAAGCTATAGATAAGGTCAAAAGAAACAGCAAACTGTGACAGATAAAAAGATGACAGCTAAAGGGTTAATGCCCCTAATGCATAAGGAATGTGTACAAATCAATAAGGAAGCAATAAATAGCCCAAGAGAAGGACAAACAAAAGGAATAAACAGGTAATTGGCAAAAGAAGGAACCACAGCAGCCAGCAAATGGGAAGAGGTTCTCAGGCTCATTGAGAACCAGAGGTAGGGAAATGCCACTCAGGGCACCTCTGTGGCACCACTCAGGTTGGTGTGGGGTGCGAGTCTGCTAGGGATGGAAGGAGAAGAACCCCTTCCCACTGCTGACGGGTGATGCAGATGGTGCGTGCAGGCTTGAGAACACCGGCACTGTGACATCTGGCCTCGTGCTGGACAGCAGCCCCGCCTCATGGGTGCAGAAGCCAGGGGCCAGAGAGGGCCATGAGTTCACTAGGGTCACACAGTGAGTGGAGAGGCTGAAGTTGGGCCCATCCACTCCCCCCGGGTCTCCTTGACACCCTGTGGCATCAGGGCCCGGTCTCTGGGACCCTGGGGTGGACAGGCAGGGGAGGGGAGGGCACCCCCAATACCCTTGCCGACTGAGGATTTTGGATCACACTCCCAACTGGGGGACCCTGAGCAAGTGGCAGCCTTTTGGAGCCCCGTTACTCCCCCTGAAGAGTGGGGAAAATCGGACTGGCCAAGTGGGGTTTCTGTGGGCACAAAGACAGGCAGCGCATGTAAAAGCTGTGAGATGAAGCCTGGGACAAAGCATGGGCTCAGTAAATGGAAACAGGCCTGCAGCTGTCCCCTCGCTCCCTTCCACCACGTGGGGTGGAAACTCTGAGTCTGCCCCACAGCTGCGTTCCAAAGTGCTGGACGCTGCCCTCTCAGGAGACAGGGCGGATCTTCCCCACCCCTGCGTGGCCCCCCGGGCCCAGATTGCCAGCTGGCTCCCTGCCCTGTCATAGGGGCAGTGGAAAAATACCCAGGCCAGGAGGACACTCCAGCCCCATTGGCTGTGTGACCTTGGGCAAGTCGCTGCCCCTCTCTGGGCCTCCTGTCCTGCTCCCCACCCAGGGCTGAGATGTGATCGTACTTCGGGGCGGGCAGTTTTAAAGCTTTGCGTGCCATGGACCCCGCTGAGCTGGCACACGTGAGTGGTAGTGGTCTTAGCTCCATTTGGCCGATAGGGAAACAGGCTAGGGAGGTGAAGCCATGCACCCAAGGTCACCCAACCAGGAAAGGCCTGGACTCGGGGTCTGTGTCAGTCTTGTGGGGCAGAAGGAAGTACCGAGAAGGGAGCAGGGAGGAAGAGGAAAGGTGGAGGGATGCAATAACAGACAGATGGACAGAGACACAGAGAGCCAGACACAGGGACCCTGTTATCAGCTGAATTGTGTCCTCCTAGAACTCTGATGTTGAGGTCCTTACTCCCAGTCCCTCCTTTGGAGACGGGGTTCCTGCAAAGGGGACTGGAATGAAGTCTAATGACATTGTGTGTGGGAGCCTAGCCTATGACCAGTGTCCTCACAAAGGAAACTGGACACATGAACACAGAGCCTAAGAGACCGTGAGGAGGGCCATGAGGGCTCTGGGGTACGGGGGGACCAGGGTGAGGCCTGGGGGGCTGGCTGCAGGGCTCCTTGGAGACCCCCATCCCTCTCCCCCCATAGGCTGTGCCCTGGCAACAGCTGCTTCAGCCGGGAGGAACCCGACCCGCCCCCCATTCCGAGGCAGCTCCATGGGTCCTGTGCCCACACATCCCCCTGCCCACCACCCCGCTCTGAGCCACACAGCATATTCTCAGCTGGGCTTCCTTGGGGAAGAGGGCCGGGAGCCTTGACACAGGCTTGTCTGGCTGGGCAGGGTCTGCCTGGGTGGGGAGGGATGAGAAAGCCCTTGACGGTTCCAACCTCCCCCCTTGCCAGGCCAATGTCAGTTCTTAGGGTAACAAAAGGCTCCCAGGGGGCAGAGGAGGGGAAGCAGCACAGACTGGGCGGGGGCACATGGCTGGGGAGAACAGAGTTCCAGCAGGTCACAGGAGGACGTGTTCAATGATCAGTACAGCACCTCCAAGGAGAAATTCTTCTCCCCACAGCCCTCTTGAGCTCAAGCACACTCTATAGCTCCCCAATGTTGGCAGCACCAAGCCCAGGCTCCCCTAAGTCCCCACACAATCCGGCTCTGTACCCCATTTGGGAAAAATCTCAGCCCCTACTGTTCCAGCAGGAAACCTCCATCCTTGTATGGTTTCCAGAACCTGCTGGACACATTCTCTCCTCCACCTCTTTGCACCTGCAGTGCCACTGCCTGACTAGTCCTTCTGACCAGCACCGCACACCCCTAGCCCTTCCCTGAATGTGCCATGTTCTCCAAGCCTCGCTGAATTGCCTCTACCTGGAACAGCCTTTTTTCAGATCTGGTTACCTCCTCAGAGGGGTCCTCCCTGACCTGCTCACTCCCTCTCGGCCACACCACCCCAGCACTTCCCTCTCCAGCCACTGTGTTCATTTAGCTCATTTACTTGCCGTATGTCTGTCTCCCCGTCTCTCTGGGCCCAGTGTGTCTTGTTCAATTCTGTGAACACACACCCACGATACATACTTGGAGAATTAATATTGAGCAATAAAAGCTGAGTAATTCCCAGCCTTCACTGAAAGACTGGATTGCATAAAGTCCATCAGCGACTAAGAAATCCAGTTCACCTGGAAACCCACTGAACATACGGAGAAGGGATGTAAAAGGTTCCTGGTACAATTCTTATCACTTTGTAGGATACATGCCAGTATTTTCTATTCTACTCTACTTTATTCTATTCCATTCCATTCCATTCCATTCCATTCCATTCCATTCCATTCCAAGAGAAATCTGGTTACAACCTTTTGATTTCATAACCCACCAGTGGGTTCCATCAATACAGCTCCAGAGAGAAGATTCTCAAATTTTTGCTGAACTTCCCTGGTCCTGCCCCCTCCCACACCCACTTGGGCTTGTTGACTACTCTTGCTGTCATTCCGGGGCCTGCCAGACCCCCCTTCTCACAATAGATCCAAGCAGCTACCCACAAGGAACACTCCAGTCCCATGACCCCAAGTGGATGAGTCCCTCCTGCAACATCTCCCCAAGAGGACATCCTGACCTCCACAGGGCCCCTCTCTGTTGGCACAGGGCCTGCCTGAGGCTGGGGCCACATGGGGTGCACCTCTGCTTGCACCCCTCCTCTCCTCCTGGAGGAAGGACCTGGGGGGAAGATGCAGGGAAGAATGACAAGGCTGCTGTAGTCCACCTGAGGAATCATGAGTCATCCGCCCACTCAGAGCCCTGGCGGTGGCTCCCTTGCCCCCACACCGACCTTCTCCCTGGACGCTAAGAGTCCTAAGTGCCACTGCGGCAGTATTGTGAGGAGTAGACACGGTGTTCAGGTACATCGTGTCCCCACACAATGGACACCCTGCCTCCCTTTTCCAGGTGAAGAGGCTGAGGCTCAATGATGGGGAAGGACGCTCCTTCCCCAGACAACACAACTCACAAGTGCCTGAGAGGGGATCTAAACCAAAGTAGTCACTTTCAAAGGTACAGAAGCCAGACAAGGTGGCCAGCTTTAGGGTCCCTTCCCTTCTGCAGCCTGGACGTGGTGACCTCAAAGGTTATATCCAGGGCCGACCTTTGCTGGTCTTCCCTGGATCATGCCACAGCGATATAAGCAGAGCTGGCTTTTGGTGCCTGCCTGGGGCCTGAGACAACCCACACCCCACTTGGTCATTTCCCTTCTGGTCTGTCCCAAGGTCAAGGGCTTTGCTCCTCCTCCTCACTCCCACTCCCTCAAGCTGAGACTGATGGGAGTCAGGGCTCCAGGGCAGGCAGCGGACAGACTAGCTGGGTCCCTATCCTGGAGCCTGGAAATGCTCTCACCCGGGGATTTCCACCCTCTCACTATGATCGTAGGACGCATGACAGGGTTCCCTTCCTCAGTGAAATCGTGCGGGGAAAGCCGATTCACAGGAGATTCCTAAAAGGGCTGCTCTGGCTAGAACAAGAGCAGGGAGGCTGGCTCCTGTGTGCCTGACTTCTTATCCACCACCCCCTGCTGCCACTACCCCAGGTGACTCGGGAGTCTCAGCAGCGGGTTGAAAACCACAGTATTAGCCCAAAGTCCCGGCGATACTTCAGGTGCGGCCTAGGGAGGAAATATTCTCAACAACGGGTCAGTGCTGGTTGGAGCCTCCGCAGGAGGTGGCCAGAGGCTGGGGAGGGGAGGGGTGGAAACCCTCTAAAACTTCCAAGACAACACAACACCCGCTCTGCAATCCTCGTCCTCTGAATTCCAATCCCTGCTCTCCAGCTGGGGGACTGTCAGAAGGTAACACACCCCTCCCAGCCGGGGCCTCCCCACCTGCAACGGTCACGATAGAACCGTGTTGGGGGGGGAGGGCAGGTAATAAATGAGGCGCGGCAGACAGTTTAGCCAGTGATACACGTGGAGCTCACTCCATACTCCATTTCTGTCGCTTTGACACCCCACCCCACCCCCGCTTGTGAATTGTGTGCTCCTGGGGGTGTATGTACCAACCCTCCAGTGCTTGGTTTCCTCGCCTGTAAACTGGGGGTGATGCCGGGACCTACCTCGTACCGAGTCCCCGCGCATGTTGGGAAACCAGCGAGAGCACGTTAGGGGGCTTACTGAAGGCTTGGCACAACGCGGGTACCTGCTAGACAGGCCCGCGACTGTTGGGGTCGCTGCGATGGATCGCGCGCCGCTAGCCCTGGGGGGCAGCCACCCTGCGCCCCCGGGGCCCGTCTTACCCCGGCGGGATGGAGGCGCGTGCGCTCGCGCTGGCGGCGCGCTGGGGCCCGGGCCGGTTGAGGTTGTTCTGCCCCGGGGTGGGCGCGCAGCCGGGGGCGCTGGGGCTCCGCGGGGGCGCCCCGGGGGGCGGCGCCGGCTCGGCGGGGCCCGCGGCGGGCGCGGCCCAGAGCGCGGCGCCCGCGAAGGTGGCGCTGGGGCGCACGGCCAGCGCGCCCGGCGGCCCTCCCGGAGGCCCTCCCGGCGGCGGCGGCGGCGGCTGCGGGGGCGCGGGGGGCGCCTTGCGGCGCTGCGAGGCCAGGATGGCGTTGGAGGCGGCGCGCGTGCTGTTGACCAGCAGGCACTGCTGGCACGAGCAGGGCTGGCCCGAGCTGGCGCCCACGGGCCACGACTGCGACTTGGGGATGGAGCCGACGGTGAGCGGGTAGGCCAGGTCCAGGCGGCGGCGCAGGCGGCGGCGGCGGCGCGTCTGGCGGTTCATCTGCGACATGCTGTTGAAGTAGATGAGGTAGCAGAAGCCGAGCGACGAGAGGTCGAGCCACGGGTGCTGCTTCTCGTAGGCGTTCTGGATGGTGATGCAGATGTCCATGTCGTAGGCCGTCCACGCGCCGCCGTCGTTCTCCCACTCCCACACGATGCCCTTGCCCGGCGCCGACGACGGGTCGTAGAAGTTGCGCCGCACGGGCCGCATGGTGCCTGCGCTCACAAGGGGAGGGCGGTCAGAGCGCGCGGCCGGGGTGCGGGCCCAGCACCCCCCACACCGGCCGGGAAGGGGCGGGGCGGGCCACGCCGGCCTCCTGCTCGCCCCTCCCCTCCCTCCTCGGGCTTCAATTCAAGCCCCAGGCCCGAATTCATCTCTTCCCCAACCACTCCCCCACTGGCTCGCTCCTCCCTCCCTCCCTTCTTCCTTCCTTCCTTCCTTCCTTCCTTCCTTCCTTCCTTCCTTCCTTCCTTCCTTCCTTCCTCCCTCCCTCCCTTCCTTCCTTCTCCCTCCCTCCCTCCTTCCTTCCTTCCTTCCTTCCTTCCTTCCTTCCTTCCTTCCTTCCTTCCTTCCTTCCTCCTTCCTTCCTCCCTCCCTCCCTCCCTTCCTTCTCCCTCCCTTCCTTCCTTCCTTCCTTCCTTCCTTCCTTCCTTCCTTCCTTCCCACCTTAGTTCCTGCATTCATATCTTCCTGGGTTTCCTTCATTCAATAATTCTTTCATTGGATCTTCACCCATGCCCGCAGTCATCCCTTCTGCTCCTCCCTGATGCATGTCTTCTCACTCCCTAATTTAATTCATGCATTCAGCCATTCTCTCACTTACTGCCACCCTGTTTAAAAATGTGCCACCCCTCCACATACTTCCTTTCCTCTCTCTCCATCCCTGCTTGGTTTTCTCCATCTGGCATAAGTTCTATTTTACAGATTTATCTTGTTTTCTGTCTCCTCTCGCTAGAATGTCACCAAGGCAGGGACTTCACGTTCCTCACTGCTGCTGTATCCCCGGCACCTGCACACAGTAGGTGCTCAGTGGAGAGTTGCTGAATGTCTGGATGCATTCAGTAGTTCAGACTCGGATCGTCTTTGAGTTTGGTCACTCTTGTGTTCCTTCCATCCCTCCATCTGTCCATCCCCCTTCGCCCACCAATTCCTTTGTTTTTTATTCATCTGTTTGTTCACGTGTGCCTTCCTTGAACAGATATTTGCTGACCGCTCTTTGGGGGGGGCTCCACGCCAAGTGTACATTCAGAATGCACACAATCACCTGATAAACCCCAGTCAGGTGAGCATTCTCACCCCCATTTAAAAAAAAAAAGTTTTGCTCCCAACCACAACTTCATGTTTCCCAAAGCTCTAGGTGCTGAGAGTGAGGCTCCCTGGAACCCTGCATGAAAACAGAGATAAGGCAAGGCCCTGGCTGCAGGACTTCTCAGACGCTTTAGCCCGCTCTGTGCCTTGGGACCACTGTGGAGGGATTGCTTTGCTGGGTTCATTTGGCACACCTGACTGCTCCTCAACTGTGGGTAAGTCCCTTCAGTCTCCCTTAGTCTCGGAGCCTCATCTCAAAAATGAAGGTGATGCCAGCCCATGACGCTCCCCTCTCCCTGGCACAGAGCTGCGGGGAGGATTGGGTGGGAATGGCCAGAGAGCCCAAGGGCTGGGCTGGGCACCAGGGGAGGGAGGCAGGCAGACTTCAAGTCCCACTGCCCAACTTGCCAGCTCTGTGCCTGTGGTGTGGTGACTCAACATCCCTGAGCTTCAGCTTTCTCATCTCTAAAATGGGCACAAGCCACCAACCCCACAACCCCCTTGTGGGGCTGTGAAAAGGATCACTGATGATTCCAAATTCCATCATTTCCAGACCCACCCTCTCCCTCTGAGAGCCAAACTTGCCAGCTGCCTCCTCGGCACGTTGCTGAGGAGGCCCATCAGGCATCTCAAACTACCCCCTGCGAAAAGATCTGCTCTGATCTTTCCCCACCCTAAACCTGTTCCTCCTGAGGTGCTCCTCATTGCGATTGCTGGCAGCTCTATCCTTCCAGCTGCTTGGGCCCCAGTACCACCCCTGCCCCCAAACTTGGATTCATCCCTGACTTATCTCATACCTTATATCCAGTCTATTAGTAGAGACAGTCACCTCTACCTTCAAATACACTCTAGACCTGACCACTTCTCACTGCATTGATTCCACCTGGTCTAACCACTGTCTCTCTCCTGCCTGGACTGTTGCAGTAGACTGATGACTATTCTCTGCTTCTGCCTGTACCATCTGTAGTCTGTTTCCCACATGGCAGCCAGAGGGACCTTTTTTTAAGGCAAATCAGATTACATCTTTCTTCTGCTCAAAACTCTCCCATGGCTCCCCTCTCACTTGCAGTAAAAGTCAAAGTCCTCACTATGACCTACGAGGCCCCCATTGTCTACAAAGCTCCTACCAAGTCCCATGAGTCTACAGAATCCCGTCTTCCTCTCTGCCTTATTACCTACCGCCTCTCTCTGGCTCACTCCACTCCAGCTACCATGGTCTCCTTGTGGTTCCTCCAACACTCCAAGCACTGTCCAGCCTTGGGGTTTTGCAACTGCTATTCCCTCCACCTGGAATATGACTTAGTGGACCCTAGATGTTCTCATGGTTTCCTGCCTCCATTCTTTCGGGGCTCTGCTCAAGTGTCACCTCTTCAGAAAGACTTTCCCAGACCACCTTTCTAACACAGCTGTCCCGGTTGTCCTCCTCTTACCTGGCTTTCTTTTTCTTCCTGGCACTCAGCACTACCTGATACGATATATTAATCTGCATACTTCCTTTATTCGCTGTCTCTTCCCATTAGGCTGTCAGCCCAAGAGGTCAGGGATCTTGACTGCTTTGCTCACTGCTGTATCCCCAGGGCCAAGCACAGAGCCTGGCAGGCAGGAGACCCTCACAACGTGGAGGGCATTACTGCTATTAACTGGCACAACCCCAAGGTGCCTGGCTGAGGGATCTGCAGCCAGATGGGTGGGGACCCACCAAGAACCTTCCTGAAGACCCCTGCCTCCCCCCCGCCTCGCTCAGGCTTCTCTCCCGAGCATAGACTCTCCTTGACCTTCACTTGGATCCCTACCCAGGGCTGAAACAGCTTGTGCTCTGCTCTCCTGGATTCTGTCAGAATCCCAAGGGCTATGGACTACCCCTGCCTCCTGTCAACTGCCCAGACTCCAAGAGCTGGGAAAATCAAGGCGGAGAGCTGTAGTCATGGATGCGAGAGAGACATGTGAGGGTGGAGTCCCTGGACTCCTATATTGTTCAAGCCAATCATATGAACACCCCTCCGCCCCCGCTCTGCTGCCCTGTCTCCCGGGCTGCCTCATTCTGATGCCTGATTTATCATTTTAATTGAGTGTGTGCATATTGATTTTTTCCTTGACAATGCTGTTCCTCCAGGGCAGGCCTGAGAGGGGATTAGAGGCAACATTTCTGAATTCTGTTCCTTCTCTGCTCCTGAGTGCTGGTCTTCTCTCCCCAGAGCCTGTGTGCCCATCTGCAAAATGAGGGCTCGTGATAGATGGTCTTCAGGTCTGACATGTGTCAAGTACCACCATTAGCCTCCTAGTGAGGGTTAAGGCACCTTGTTACCTGAAAGGCGTAACCCCTGGATGGTAAGGGAAAGGATGGGAACTTGCTTTACTTAACCACCTCTGTGTGTCAAGTTTTGAGCTGGGCAGGGCAGGGTCAGAGGTGGGAGGTGCACAGTGAAGTGGTTTAGAGAAACAACTCAGAAGTCTCACAGGCCATGTGCAAATCCTGGCTGCACACAAAGCCTCAGTGTCTTCATCTGTAAAATGGGGGTATGAATAAAAACCCCAAAGAAGTACTATAGGACAAAACAAGACGATGCTTGTTATAGGTGCCCAGCAGAGTGCTTGGTCCCCGTAAGTGCTCAATGAATGCTAACTAGGACAGTTGATATTATTACACACATTACCCACATGCCCCCTCTCCCCATCCTTATGCACTTGGTGAACTCCTATTCATCCAACAAAACCCTCCACGTGTCCTTCTCTTCCTGGACTTGCTTTTCTGTTTCTGCTGCTATGGCCGGCATGTGCAGCTTTACACTGTACAACTGTCCTTGCATTGTCATGATTCATTTTTGTTCTTAATCTCCCTCACTGGTTGATGACTTTCAGGAGGACAAGAACCAGGTCGGACCCATGCCTGCGTTCCCAGCACCAGGCACAGAGCCTGGCGCAAAGGAGGTGTCTGCAACGGAAACAGGCAAGCTACTTGGCACAGGTTGGGTCTCGGAGGGAGTGGAAAGGAGGAGGAGAGGCTGATGTCAATGGAGAGGGAGCAGAGACTGCAGCGGGAGCCAAAGCGCACACAGGTCCCCGGGGAAGGGGGGACAGGGCTCCAGAGGCCAGTGTTGGCCAGCTCCACGACAAAGGACTCCGAACCCCTCCCAGCAGGTCAGGCCCAGCCAGCCCAGGCGTCCCTCTCTCCAGGGCTCTATTTACCACGTATCGATTTTCCTGCCTGTTTACTGGTAGTTATTAAAGGCTGCGTCCCTGGAGTCCTTTTGAAACGAGATTGGAACCTGGAGAGCTGGAGTAATTAGGGCAGCTGCTGTGCTCCCTGCTGGGCCCTGCACCCTGCAATGCCTGCTGCTGCCCGCCTGCCCCTCCATCCACCTTGGGGCTCCGGCTGGCCGGGGACCAGGCTGAGGGGGGTCAGCTGGTTCCCCCGGGGACATGCCTGGGCTGTGATCTTTAGATTTCTAGGGGAGCAGGAGCACTTCTCCTCCCCAGTGGCTTTGGCCTAGATTTTTGGCAACAACAATGGGTCTAAGATGGGGCTGGAGGTTCTTCAGCCTGGGAAACTGGGGGCCTGGAGACACAGCTGGTCTTTTTCACCCACCCACTCTGCTGAGTGTCCCTGAGCAGGACCACTTCCCTCTCGGGCATCCAGGGTACCCAGCGCACGGACCACAGTGGTACGTACTCCCCCTGTGGCACTTAGGAACCTGTGACAAGCACAGACCGCTTCTGGGCCTGTTTTTGTGTGTCTACTTTTGTTGTCTGTCCCCTAAACTCCCCTTTGTTTCTTAAGAATGTTTGGTTGAAAAATTTCAATCTTGTTCCAGCTGAACCGAGGCAAAAGGAGCTTTGGCCAAATGTCAGCTGGAAGATTTCAGGAGCTGGGCCCGCTGAGACCGGGCGTGGGGGTGGCCGCAGCCTCAGCCACTACAGCCAGTTGAGTGGTTCCCGCCTGGGGCAGAGACAAGGAGAGAGATGGAAACATGGTGGGGAGTGAGAGATAGGTAGAGAGGGGTGCAGAGAGACACACAGGCACAGAGAGACTGCCAAAGGGAAGCCAAGATCAAAATGGGAGATGTTGTGGCAGGTACCAGGAGAGCTGGGGGCAGCACGGGGAGCACGTGGGAGAGACACGAAGAAACAAAGCCCAGACCTAGAGACTGACATAGTCACGGAGAGTCAGAGAGAACAAGAGGTGAAGCCAAGAGACAAGGTAGAGCCAGGAGGAGAGACGAGGGGGCAGACAGTAGCTACAGCGAGCATTTACTGAGCACCCACTGTGTGCCAGATGCTGTGCTTGGCACTTTTCTTTACTAACTCATTTCTCCTTGCACACGGTTCCTTCCAGGGAGGGACCAGAATTATTCCTGTCTTACAGATGAGGCAACTGAGGCCCAGTGAAGTGAAACCTTGGGACAGCTGGGACTGATGCTCCATTCGTGGAGTAAAGGAAAGGCCATGTGGTACCAGTTCTCAGGGTTTCAACCCAGCTAAGCGGCAGCCTCGCCTAGGATACCTCCAGCGACGAGGAAGTCACTACCTAAGCTTTGCTCTCTGTGTTTAGCTGTAAGAGGTTTGTGCCCTGAGAATGTGGTGCTGATCTGACCCCCTTCCTGGAGGTGGGCTGTGTGGTGTCTAAGCACCCAGGTTTTGGCATTAAGAAGAAGTTGACTATAGAGAAGAGAGGGCCCCATGCCCTCCTGCCTGCCCCTCAGCCTCCAAAAGGCTCCTCCCCCTGGACTGAGCCAGCCCCAATGGCCAGCAAGGAAGCACTCCCTCTGGGGGTGGCTTCCTGCCGGGAAGTGATCTCAGTTTGGGGGGCACCCAGACCCCAATGGGAAGGAGGGCCCCGTGGGAGGTGGTCATGGGACTTCCTGTCAGGTGGAGGGAGTCCTGCTGCAGGCTGAGGCCTGTGGCCGGACACTGGGCAGTGGATTGAGCATGAGCCGAGCACCCACTAGATGCCGGGCCTCAGTGAGGGACTTTAGGGTAGCTGACTCCTCCACCAACCCAGAAGTAATCATAACACCAACAGCTCCCAGAGAACACACTTCTTGGCTTAGGTTCATGTAAACTCCTGTAATCCTCATGACAGCCTAATGAGATAGGGAAATTATTACCCTATTTTAGGGGCAAGGAAACGGAGACAGACAGTGGTTTAGGAACATGTCCAAGGTTACATGTGAGCAAGTGGTCTAGCCAGACCCCATGCCTGGTTGCCTGGCTCCCATCGCTGTCCCCTTCACCGCTCTGCTCTACTCCCACTAGACCATTTTCCGGAGGAGGACACCGAGGCATGGAGGTCGGGCAAGGCACACGGCTGAGGCTCCAGCCTATTTGACCTTCCAGAATAGAAGTTCTCTCCCTTAATCCCCAGTGCCTGTCTGCATGGCTGGCCAACGCCCTCTGACAGCAGCAGCAACAGCTACAACCATCTCGATTTATCGACTGCTCCTGTGCTCGACCCCCAGCACAGGAGCACCCCCAGCACAGGGTCAGGGGTTTATGTGCGCCACCCAGTCTCCACATCGCCTTACAGGTACTAGCCCCATTTGGAAGATGGGGCAAGTCAGGCTCCTTGAGGAGATGAGGAAGTGTGGCTATAAGGCAGGGGCCTGGCTGGGATTTGACTGGCAGGCTGTGGCCCCCAGGGCACGTCTCCCCCACCCCCCTGCCCTGTGATCAATAATCCCGCAGCATTCTGTTTGCCTTCAAACTCTCCCAGGGGACTCGTCAGGCAGAGCCGTGGCCCATTAGTGGTTTCTGCACATTTGAAGCTGGCCCAGGCTCCCCAGGGTCGGCTGGCAGCCAGTCCAGGGCAGTGGGGAGGGTGGGGAGGGGAGGGCCGGGCCGGGCTGGGCTGAGGGGCTGCGTGGTACTGGATAGGCTACTGCCTTTAAATGGGTTTTGAAAGGCCCTCGCCCCAGAGGCTCCTGGCAGCTGGCAGCTGGCTGTGCCCACTTTATGGGCTGCGTGTGGGGCTTCTCGGTCACCTGGTTTCTGGCACACTTGGGTTCTGCCCCCTGGCACAGCAGTGACAGCTACAAGTGGGAAATGAGGGGGTAGGGAATAGAAAAAACAGACAGTCTCCGTCTCCTGTGTGGCCCTGGGCAGCTGACCTGGCTGCTCTGAGCCTCTCTTTCCTCATCTCTGAAATACCCTTAATGATAGTAGTAAATGCCCACAGAGGACCTACTACGCACCAGAGTCTGTTCTAAGTGCTTCTCATATGCCAACTCTCAGTCCCCACAATGCTCTACAGAATGGTACGTTAGCATCATTGCATGGTCCAAATGCTGTAGCACAAAGAGGTGACATGACTTGCCCCAAATCACACAGCTACTAAGCTATTAAGCCAAGATATCACCCAGACAGATCTGAACTTCTACCCACTTCCACCGCCACCAGCCCGGTCCAAGCCACCATTATTGCTGGCTTGACTACTGTAGTAGCCTCTGCCCTGTGTCCCAGCTTCCACCCTCTGCACCCTGCAGGGCATCCTCAGGTGGCAGCCAGAGCCAAACTCAAGTCTGACCACATCACTCCTGTGCCCAATACCCATCAGTAGCTCCCTAGTGCCCTTAGGAATCACAAGCTGTCTGTACAGCCTCACACTCTAACCACACCAAGCTTCTAGTTATTTTCTGAACACACTGCATGCCTATGCCTCTGTGTATTTGCACATGCCGCTCCCTGTGGCATTCCATCCACCTGCCCCATTCTCCTCCCTGCTGAGTTCCCAAGCAATCTCCCAGGTTCAGCTCAAGCACTGAGCTGAATTTTCTTTGCCATCCTTAGGGAGAATCACACCCTTCTTGGGGCTCCCATAGCACCTTGCACTTGCAGTATCCCCGTTAAAGCACACAGCTCACTAAAATATTGAGGCTGTGTTCCCTCCAGCCTGGGAGCCTCTCAAAAGTTGGTCTGGCTTTCAGCCACCTTAGCATCCCCTGACAGCCTGGATCACAGGGATTGGCACTTGGAGAATGCTGGCTGAATGAAGGAAAGAAGGACCAAATATATGAGTGAACCTAAGTGAGTGCTACAAATGACTAGCTTGGAGATGGCAAGTTAGTGGTGGAAGGGAGTTTGTTCTCATCTGCATGCTATATTACATTTTTAAAAATGACCAGCATTCAAAAACTGGGGTAGACTCACTCAAGTCTGGATTTCAAAAATCCCAAAATATCCAAAGATGTGGCTGCAGGCACTGGCCTCCTTGGCAACCGTTAGCAGAAACTGAGTCACGGCCACCACATGCACGATTTCAAGTATTTATTGAGCACCTACTGTGTACCAAGCACTAGAGAGCAGCAAGATGAAAACCTTTGCCTTCCCAGCCCCTGCACACACTTCTGTTAGCTGCTGAGGCTCTGTAGGCATCTGAATTTTCAGCCTCTGTCAAAATGGGGAAACTGGGCCCCAGAAAGAAAAAGGACGTGGCCCAAAACACATAGAAATTAGATGCAGGGCAGCCCAGGTGGCTAGGCGGTTTAATGCCGCCTTCAGCCCAGGGCCTGATCCTAGAGACCAGGGATCGAGTCCCACGTCAGGCTCCCTGCATGGAGCCTGCTTCTCCCTCTGCCTGTGTCTGTGTGCACCCCCCCCCCCGTGTGTCTCTCATGAATAAATAAATAAAAATTAAAAAAAAAAGAAATTAGATGCAGATCTTGAACTCAACCCCTTCTGTTACTTCCACAGGACCAGGTGACTAGACATTGGCATGAATGAACCTTCATTCTCCAGGAGAGAGGAGCCAAGGAGAGCCCCATAATGGTGTGATTTCAGGTAAATTGTATGCTTCCTCTGGTGTGTTCTGCTTGCAGTTGGAAGAAGAGGGGACAGAGGCTCAGCAGTGGTGGGGCACAGCCTGTCACCGGGAGGAGAGGTGGCTATGCTGCAGCTGCTGCCAGGACTGTCCTGGCCGCCAGCACTGCCTCCTTTGATTGTCTTGTCCTTTGTTCTGCATTTCAGGGCATTCAGCTCCAGGGCCAGGTGCCAGACTCCCTCCCATACCCCATCATCGGCCTGCTACTACTGCCAGGGCAGGTGGAGGTAGCAGCCTGGAGCAGCTCCAGAGGTACAAGGGGAGGAGCCCAGAGAGGGAGAGGAGCTTAGCCAGGGTAGCAGATCTGGGTGACAGCCACACAGGATCCAGAGGAAACTGAGTCCTCAACCTGGTAGCTCGTGGGGCCCCAAGGTCATGAATAGCCCCACACCCTGGGACCTCCTTGGTGCCTGGCCTCCTGGATCACACCAGATAAAAGGGCCCTGAGGGCAGGGGTTTGTCTGTCCTGTTCACTGCTGCAGCCTCAGAGCCTAGGACAGTGCCTGACACATAGCAGGTGCTCATGACATTCCTGCTGCATGAATGAAGGAATTAATACTAACTACAATCCCTCGAGATAGGTGCTGCTGTTGGGTCCACATTAGAGAGGAGGAAGGGAGGCTGGGGAGGGAGTGCTGTTTATTCAAAGCCACAGGCCTGCCCCTCCTCTCCTGACCTATAGGGAACCTGGAGCCTGGGCCTCACCAGCAACACTCCCTGAAGCAGCCAGTTCCAGGTTTTGGACCCCATGTCCTCAGTGGGTATTGGCCAGGGGCAGCCGGGGACCGGAGAGGGTATCAGTGTCAATCAGAGGCTGTGTGGGCTATGTAGTGGGGGGATGACTGTCTTGGGGCCTGGAGGCTGTCCTGGGAGAGGCTACCCTGGGGTGTGATGCAGGAGTTAGTGGGAGGAGGGAGGCCCCGGGAGACGTGGATGTTAGGGGAGGGGAGCTGGGGAAGCCCCAGGGCACCCTCCACACCCTGAGAACTCCACTACACTGGGGACGGGAACTAGGGACCCCACCACCCAGGGCCTGAGTGGGCACCACAGCTATGACCAGTCCCACCCCATCGCCTCCCCACCCTGACCCCTCCTCATTAGCCTCCAGTCATGTGTTCTGTCACCTCCCCATCAGAACTCCTGTACCTTCTCCTTCACTCCTCATTATCTTCTTTCCACCCTCCACCCCTGACCCCCCATGGAACCCCTACTGTCCTCTGTCCCCACCACGACAGCCACTATGATTCTCCCCGACACTACCACACCACCGCCTGTATCACGCCCGGACTCCACCTTACTGTAATAGCAGATCAGTCCCCTGCCCCCACCACGGCACTCACCACCTCCCTCACCTCTGGGTCAGACTCCACAGCAACCTTAGAAGGAGGAGGCTGGGAGGTTGGGTGAAAGCAGGGAAGGATAGAGAGGGGAGAAGGAGGGGCAGGGGACAGGAGAGGAGGGGGAAAGGGCTGGCTGTGAGGAGGATCTGACCCAGGATCCCCCCACCACACCCCAAGCCCCTGCAGGTATGGGCGGGGCGCTGGCAGCGCTGTCCAAGGTGCTGGGGCTGCCAGGCCTGGCACTAGGTGGGTGCTGCAGACCTGGATCTGAACGTCCCACCTACCTCTTCCTAGCTCAGGTGGGTGCTCCCCACCCTCTGAGCCTCAGCTTTGCTGTGTGAAAAATGAGGTGATGCCTACTGGCTGGGCAGAGGGAGCCCGAAGGACGGTAAGGATGTGCCTGTGTCAGCCCCCACCCAGCCTGTTTCAGCTCTGGCCTCCAAGGGCCTGTGATTAACGAGGCTGGTCCTGCAGCATGGCTCTGGGCCCCCTGGGACCGTCCGCTAAAGGGCAGCAGCTGGCAGCCCTGTGATGGGACCCAAGACGCCTCCCTGACCCCCTCCTCTCTTCTGTCACAGCCTACCTCTTCTACCTGGGCCTGAGGTCTCATCCAGGACATGCTGATGCTGCTCCCTCCACCTGGAAGTGTTCCTCAAACAGAACTTGTCTCAAGGGAGTCCTCTCTCTCCGAGCCCCCAGGCTCACAGTGCCCACTTCACCTTCACCTGGCTGAAGGCAACTTGCACCTCTCCTATGGAGCATTTCGATGTTTTTCCTAGTTGAGCACGAGTGATAACTATGTGCAAAGTAATAGCCTTCGTGCTTTTCCCTATATTATTTCATTTAATCCTCATGATACCCCTCTGGTAGGGACTATTGGACTATTGTCATTCCCACAGAGGAGAGGACGGAGGCTTCCGGAGGTTAGGGAGTTTGGCCATGGTCACACACAGCCAGCAAAAGGCCAAGCTGGAATTTGGCTCTCTGTCTGAGTCAGAGCGTTCAACTGCTATTCCCATACTACGTATCTGCCTTTGACTTTACCAGACTCTGAGATCAACCTGGCGAGGGTCGTGTTCCTCTCTCTGAGTCCCCAAGACCCGGCCCGGTGCCTGTCACTGAGTAGGAACCCCTGAACTGTCAAATAAAAGTGAAAATGAGTTTACGTTATCAGAAGAGGCTCTTGGAGCCAGAAAAGCAGCCAGAGGCCAAAAGTGGTGGAAATGTAGGCAGTGTAACAGGTGGTAGTGGGAGACAGCCATGAATGGATCAGTTGGACCTGTTGCCACCATGGGACAGACCCCTCCCTGCCCAAATACACATCATCCTTCTTGCCTCTGCTGGTAAGCCCAGCTGCAGGAGCCTTCCAGATTGGCTGGGAGAAGGTCCCAAGGGGTCCTGTAACTAGGGAGCTGGTCCCAGAGGCCTCTGGGGTTGCAGAGGCCGTTCCTGCCTTGGTAAAGACCCTGACAACAAGCCCCAACAGAGCACCCTTCTCTGGGAGAAGAGGGAGGAGACTCTCAGCCCAGTACCAAATGTCACCTTGTTCTCCATCCCTGAGACTTGTCTGAGAGGCCTGGATTCCAGCTGGGGACTGAATGGCTGTGTGACCTTTGGGCAAGTCACTATCCCTGGGCCTCAGTCTCTCTATCTGTAACAATGTCCTGCCTAGGGGTCTAAATTCTCACCAGAATTTAGATGCCTGGTGATGGCTGTGCCAGACAGGAAATTCCTGTAAGGGCAGTGACCAGGGCCATGTGGAGCCCAAGCTACCTGGAGAATGAATGATGTAGGCTTGGGAGACACTAAAATTAGCCACCCCCTGTCACTCCAGCCCTGAGGTTTGGGAGTGCTGGTGCAGCCTGCTTCGAGCCTGGGGGACAGCAGTTGTGGATGGTCCCTGGCCTGGCCTCTCCTGGCCTCAGCTGTCCCATCTACAGAATGGGCTGCCCTAAGTCACTCTAGCAGCAGAGGGAGAAGTGAATGGGAGACACCAAGTCAGAAAGGTGGCCTGTCCCTCTATCCCCCGCCATGTGAGTCCAGGAGGAAAATCCAGGCTCGTGAGGCCCCAACAGCAGGATGGGAGGCAGTTATCTTCAGGGAAGTTATGGCCTTGCAAGGGAGGCAGAAAGTGGTTCCCAAATGATCTCCCCACTGCTAGTGGGAGCCACCTCCTCTCCCTGAAGGCCACCGTGGCTCCCAGGTCCAGCTCTGCCCCCAGTTGCTGCACCCACCCAGGCAAACCCATTGACCTTGGTTTCCCACTCGTGAAATCTTGACTTGCCTGTGGTAGGGGGAGCTCAAGCCCAAGGAAGATGAGGAAAGCTTTGGGGAAGCAGCAAGAAGCAGCTCATGATATTGCCGAGCACGCACCAGTGAAGGGGCACCTGACGTATCCCTCGCCTACCTCTGACTCTGGCTTCCAGCCCTATGCCTGGGACACCCCTGCGAGGGATCTCACATCACGTGGTTCCAGGGTCACGGCATTCCCCCTACACGTGGGCTCTGGGCCTGCAGAGCTTCAAAGGGAACCCCACCTTCCATGGGGAGAGATGAAAACAGTCCAGCAGGGAAGAGGTGAGCGGACACCAGCTGAACAAACAGAAGCCCCCATGGGACCGGGCCTGACCCCTCTCCTGTGGTCCGAGCCTGACACCTGGGCTTCCTTCCGCTGGATGTGTGACAGGCACAGAGATAGGGTATGCGTGTGTCCGTGGCATACAAGCGGGTTGGTGCCGGGCACATGTATGCACACGCATACGCGCTCTGGTGCACACCACGAAGTGTGTGGCTCAGTATATGCTGTGCCGGGCAGGCTGTGGCTGTCTCACCTCCGGGGCAGGTTAAGAACACAAGGGAGCAGGGGTTGGTGAATCCTAGCCCACGAGCCACATCTGCCCACTGCCTGCTTTTGCACAGCTCCTGAGCTAAGTAGTGGCTTTTACATTTTTAAATAGTTGGAAAAAAAAAAGAATATTTCATGACTTGTGAAAATTCTATCCATTCAAATTTTAGTGTCCACAACTAGCTTTATTAGAACATGGCCACATGTGCTCATTTGCTCACCATCTGTGGCTACTTTTATACTGCAATTGCAGAAGTGAGCACTTACAACAGAGACAGTATGGCCCATAAGGGGCTAAGATATTTACTATCTGACCTTATCAGAAAGGCTGTCAGCTCCAGTGTTAGGGCACTAGCAAAGCTGGGGCAGCTACTACTTCCCCCCAGAACAAGTTAAAGTCCAGCTTCAGTGAGCTTATCAAGATTTTTACAATTAGGGGCGCCTGGGTGGCCCAGTGGTTGAGCGTCTGCTTTTGGCTCAGGGCGTGATCCCGAGTTCTGGGATCGAGTCCCACATCGGGCTCCCTGCATGGAGCCTGCTTCTCCCTCTGCCTGTGTCTCTGCCTCTTTCCCTGTGTCTCTCATAAATAAATAAATAAAATCTTTTTTAAAAATTTTACTATTAGGGACACCTGAGTGGCTCAGTGGTTGAGCGTCTGCCTTCAGCTCAGGTCATGATCCTGGGATCGAGTCCCACATCAGGCTCCCTGCATGGAGCCTGCTTCTTCTTCTGCCTCTGTCTCTGCCTCTCTGTTTGTGTCTCTTATGAATAAATAAATAAATAAATAAATAAACAAACAAACACAATCTTTAAGGAAAAAAAAGATGAAGAAGAATTTTACAATTAGAAAATCAATATAGGAGCTGTGTTCATTTCAGTACATATATGTGAGCTTTGGGTTTTCTAACTGTATATTGTATCATGTGTGTGTGTGTGTGTGTGTGTGTGTGTGTGACAGAGTGAGAGAGAGAGAGAATCATAATCTTTTCAAGATTTAGCATTTCCTACCCATCTCCTGTGCATCCATAGTGTTTAATACATGCGAGGCACATGGTGGGTGATTAGTCAATGTTTGCGGGATAAAACAACAGGCTTGGTTCTCCCCATCAACCCAACCACCTACTAGCAAGGCAAAACTCTTGCTCATTTCATAAATGTGTAAACTGAGGCACAGAGAGCTAAGGATACCAGCTTGAGGCTCTCCCCTGGACCATAAACAGTGAGAACAAGACGTCACTGTCTTACTTCTGGGAGAGGCAGGGAGCACACCATAACATGTCTGGTGGGGAGGCGTTTAGCCCCTCCCTCCAACACTGTTCCACAACCAAGGTGACCCACCCTCCACCCCATAGGTTTCCAGGCCTTCCTCCCTCGCTGGGGGGTCTTGGCAGACTCCCAGCAGCCTGTTGAGTGATAAGTGTTTTTTTCCCTTTTCCGGCTAACAGGGGGCAGGTGTGGGTGAACAGCTCTGGGGAGGAGGTGCAGAGAACTGGGGGATTCGGCAAGGCTGAATCCTGAGAGGGGTGCCATGGAGAGTAAGGGGACTATTGGAGGGGGAAATGGAGACAGTTTGGGGAGCTAGGAGCCGAAGTGGGGGTGCTAGGAGAAAAGAGGGGACCGAAAGGGGATCAAAGACTGAGTGGCCAACTTGGCAGCCTTGGATGGGGCTACCCCTCCCTCTAAGGACCACACTCCAAGCCAGGCCCTGGAACACGTTCATACCCAGTGCTAGTTCTCAACCTGCGGAAAGCCAAACACCAAGCCAAAGAGAAACCCACCTCCTCCTGATGTCAGACCCCTGCCCTGCGCCAGAGAAGGTTTGGGGATAAACCAGATGAATAGGGCAAGGGATGCCTATCATTTCTCACTTTTCTATCAGGGACTCAGTGCCTCTCTGGAAGAATGGGCAGGAGGCTTCAATGGTGATTTTCTCTACAGTCGTGAGCAAATTCAAAGCCCTTCTCCTGACTGTTCAAGCTCTGCTCCAGTCTCATCTTGCACCACCTTCTCATTCACTGCACTCTAAACACAGTGGGCTTGAATGTACTCTGCTCCTTTCTGCCACAGAGCCTTTCACAGGCTGTTCCCTCTGCCTGGAACACTACTCCCTTCACTCATTCTTCAGATCTCCATTCACGCATCACTTCCTCAGATTAACCTTCCGTCACCACCCCTTCACCAGGTTTATTGCATGTTCTCCTACCTGCAACTGATTATCTGTGCATTATGTGTCTGTTTGCTCCCTGGGACCTGCAGTGTAGGTCCTCTAGTGTAGGTCCTCCAGCAAACCTCTATTCAGGACCCTGCCTGTCTTGTTCCATGCATTTTTCTAGTGCTGAGCACAGGGTCTGACACACAGCGAGATCAATAAATGATTGTGTGGTAGTATGAATGGATGCCTGGCACCACCAGTGACTGCGACCAGTGCCTGGAATTATGGAAACAGATATACTAAAACCATGTATTATGAATTCATCTGTGTTTCCACACTTGGTGACCAATCGGTAGGCACCAAGCAATGTTCTAGAGCATAGCTGTCTCCTAGAACTTTCTGTGATAAGGGCAGTGTTCTGGATCTGTGCTGTCCAATATGGTAGCTGTGAGACACATGTGGCTATTGCCCCACTTGAAATGGGGCAATAATGGGACTGAGGGACTGAATGTTAAAATTTACTAAATTTTAACTGATGTGAATTTAAATAGCCACATGTAGTTGGTGGCTACCGTACGGAACAGCTCTAGAGAGCAGGGAAGTGACCTACTATCTCCAAGGCTGTTACAGGCAGTTCAACCAGGGATTCACAGGAACTCCCCCAAACCTCCATCAGCTGATCCTTGGGTTCAAACGTGCCAAGGATTCTTTGGCAGCTTCCTTGAGGCATGCACTCACCATCCCCCACTGCCCACCAAGCTTGTCAAAGACCACCGAGCAACAATGACTCAGAGAGATCTCCACAGCGATGGCATGCTTCCAGAACATGAATGCTGAGCGTGGATCTCACCATCTTTATCACTATCATCACCTATCACACAGCCACTACGAATGCCACCAACCTCATTCTCTCCATCATTACTGCCCCACCACAACAACCCCCCCCCCATGAAAACCACCAGCACAACCATCAATGCCACCACCACCAATTCCACAATCAACACTACCATTGGCAACACTACCAACACTGACCCCACCATCACCCCCACCACACCATCCCAATACCACCAACATCTGGAGCCACTGCAGGAAACCAGTCAAGAGCACTGGCTCTCGAATTCAATCACCTGGTCTTAAATCCCGGCTCTGAGTTTAAATGATCTGTTTCTGCGAGACTCAGTTTCTTTATCTGTAAAATGGGACTAACAATAATGATAATAATAATTATTATTCAATAATAAGACTTTGTGTCTGTGATTGCTGGAACAGAGTCAAATGAGAAAGTGCATGGAAAGCCCCGTTCCTGAGTGCTAATGCTTTTCTAGGTCCTGTGCTCGCTCAGTGCGCACAATTTCATCTAATCCTCACACAGTTGTGAGAGACACTGACCCACCGATTTTACAGATAAGGAAGCTGAGGCTGAGAGAGGTGATGTGACTCACCTAAGGTCCTACAACTAATACAAAAGGCTGCACTGGAACCCAAGTCTTCAGCTGGACTAGGCTAGGCTGCCCTTTTTGGGAGCCGAGCAAGGTTGGACCAGCACACCAGCCTCCCTGCAGTTCCAGTCTCCCTCCTCGGGAATGCTGCAGGGATTTTAGCATCCCGCCATGAAGGGTGGTGGTGTGCTAGTCATGGTCTGTCTCAGTCTCAGCCTGGCCCGACAGGTGAGGTGAGGTGGGGTGGGGTGGGGACGAGTCTGCTCACCTGTATCCTGGCGAAACTGGTGCATGGACTGCAGGTCGATGATGTAGGGCACCAGCTGGGCATCCACCTGCCCCAGGACCACGGAACCGCGGGCGTCCTCTTTGAGCACATTCTCGATGTGGTGGCACACGGTGGCCGTGTAAGGCCGCCAGCGGCTGTGCTCATTTAGCCACTCCCACACTACCACCCGGGCCACATTCTGCGGTGGGAAGCCCAGCCCGCTCACCGGCATCATCACACCCTGGCCTGGCCTTGACATGGCCGCTGCTGCAGCCTCAGGGGCCAGGGCCCCACTCTTACTGGCCCAGCTCCTTCTGGGCCTGGGGACGGGCAGGGAACGTCCTCTCCCCTCGGGGGCAGCAAGAAGCCAACCGCTGCTTCCTTTCTAACTCGGGTCCTCTCCGAGGCCCAGAGGCCTCAGTCAAGGGAGTGTGGGGTGGTGCTCCGGGCTCCAAGGACCCCTCCCCCCAGCAATGTCTGGGCGAAGGTGCTGCTCTGGAAAGCAAGTGTCTTTTTTATGACTGGGGAAACGCTGCTCTAAATTCCTTGGCTGCCTCGGCTCGGGAGAGGGAGTACGGCAGCCGCCCCTACTCTAGGTCGTCTCTTTCCAGCTGGTCTCCAGTCACTTCTTCCCAGGCGGCCCCGCAGGGCCTGTCACCCAGGAGGCCCGGGCAGCCTGCTGGCTCTGCGGCGCCCCGCCGGCCCTCTGCGCTCCAGCTGCGTCCCAGCCCCTGCGCCCGGCTCCAACGGGGCTGCTCGCCGGCCTCGGGCCCGCCCCTCCGACGGCTCCTGCTCAAGGGGGCGTCCCAGTCCCCCTCGTCCCCGCTCCGCGCGGCGTCCCGGTAGGCCTGGGTGGCTGAAGATCGCACCGGGGAGGGTGCGCCGCGTACCCCTGGCCCGCCCGCCGGGCTGCGGCTTCGGAGCTGGGCGGGGGGACGAGGGGGGCGGGGGCCCGTGGGCACGCCCCACCCCACTCGTGCTCGCGACCTGCCGGGAGACAAGAAGCGGAGAGGGCCCTTTAAGAGGAGAGCGCAGCACCCCCTCCCCCTTCCCGGGAGAGCGAGCGGCTGAGAACAATGGGGCACCGATGGGGGGGCCGGCGAGGGGGGCTTCAGGGGGTCGCCGCCCGCGTTCCCTGAGGGCAGGCCCGAAGGGCGGGCTGGGGCCGGGGGCGCGGTTTTCCGAGGCTCCTCGCCCGCGGCGCCCCCTCCTCAGCTCCCCGAGCGTTCCCGTCCCCGGGGCCCGCGCCCGGGCCGGGATGCAGGGTGCGCGGGGATGCGCGGGGATGCGCGGGGATGCGCGGGGATGTGCGAGGATGCGCGGCGCTGCAGGCGCGGCCCAGGGCCCCTCGGGGGTCGCGTCACCGAGGAGGCGAAGCCGAGAGCCGGGTCGTCGCTGCCTCCCGCTCTGGGGGTACCAGCGCCCCCTCCCCAGCCCAGACCTCCCCGAGCGCGCGCCGGCCCCCTGCAGGAGTCGGGGGTGGGGTCCCTCAGCACCCCGCGCTCTCACCGCCTCTCCGCTGTGCTGCCTCCTTCTCCGCTGGCGCTCCAGCACCGCCGCCTCCTGGGCTCCCCCCGGAGTGGGAGGGAGCTGCGGTCCCGCCTCCGCGCCCTGTCCCTCCCAGGCCCCGCGGCCGCCGCACGCCGGGGCGCTGGGCTTTCCGCGCGCGGACAGACTGCCCCGCCGACCGACGGACGCACGCGCCGGCTCTGGACGCCGGGATCCCGCGGGTGGGAGGCGGCCGCGGCCGCGCTCGGGGAGGGGCGGCGGAGGGGGCGGAGAAGGAGGAAGGGGAGGAGACAGACCGGGCCGAAGCGCCGCTGGCGCTGACACGCGAGTCCGCGGGCGCCCCAAATCCTCGGCTAGGCCGGTCTGGGACCCCAGGCAGGAAGCCAGGCTTGGAGTGAGGTGTCTATGGGTCTCCTGCTTGAATCCTAGTCGTCTTCACATTCCAGTTGCCCATCCCAGGGCCTGGAACCCAATAGGTGCTCAATAAATGCTTGAATGAATGACTACGATCCAGAGACTGCCCAAAGGAAGATCTTCTGGGGGAGGGGAGTGAGGAGGGGCGAACAAGGCCCATTTCTATGCCAGATGGAATCATGAACCAGAAGTGTACACATGGGAAGACTGTGGCCCAGAGAGGGTAAGAAACGGCCAGGATCACACAGCAGGTTTGAGCAGTGCCCAGACATCAACCCAGAGCTGATTTTCCTCCCAGCACCCAATTAGCCACTTCAGAGCCTACTTCCTCAAAGCACCCACCTGCTCCAGGTGAGGGGGATTGCAACAGCATCTTCCGCGGAGGGGAGTTTAGGGGACCTAGGCCAGGAGGAAGAGACCTTGGAGGAAGGTAAGGTGAGATCCTCCACCATCTCATTCACAGCTGCCTGCAAACAATAGGCGCTTAATAAATGCTGCCTGAGGGTTGGCTGAATGGAAAGGCAGGCAGGTGATGGGAGCAGCTCCAGTGTTAACAGGGACAGCCAGCTCGCCTTCCTCTGGTAGGCTGGATGCAGCTGGAGGGGGGTGGACCACCCGAGGCTTGCGGGTGTTTAGATTAGGGAAGATGAAGGATGTGTCCGGGAACTCCAGCCTGGGTGACAGATGGGGGTCAGCGGCCTGTTTGGGAGCCTGCCCAGAGCGGCCCACGCTCCTCTTCCTCCCCAAAGCAGTTGCTGATAAACTAGGTGAGGTCAGGGGAGGACTGGTCAGGGGCGCTTTCCCAGAACCAAACTCCAGTTCCCCAGCCAGCTGGAGTGACCTCCCCTCCCCAGGCTCCTGCTCTGTCCTGAAGCCCAGTGCCTGATGGGCTTTCCCAGATTGAGTCAGTGATTCTGCTTGCTTGCGCCTGCCCAGCCTAAAGAGAGAGGCTCTGTGTGAGGACAGGGCCAGCTCTGCAGTGGTAGCGATCCACCAGGATCACTGAACCCTGGGATTTAGTCTAGGGTGGCTTTACCGGGTCCATAAGGGCCCCCTCCCCCATTACAGACAAACGTACGTGTCTGTGCATTTTTCTGAGAAGATGGGCTTTGGCTTTCAGAGATTCTTCTCCAAAGAGCTTGTGACTCAAAAGATGCTCAACAACCTTATGTTACAGATGGGGATCTGGGGAGCCCAGGGTGGGGAAGTGACTGATTCAAGGTCACATGGAAATTTAGCAGCAAGTTAGAAAGAAGAAGCTGAGACCCTGGACCGTATAATGCTATTTAAGGTCTGACTGAACGCCACTTCCTCCAAGAAGCCTTCCTTGAACTCATTCCCATCTTCCTCTGTGTTCCTTTGCCCATACCGTGATGTGACAGCCTGTGTGTCACCATTAGCCACTTCAGTGCTGTTCCTGCTAAAGTGAAACATCCATGAGATGAGGAACTGTGTCTTATTCGTCTTGTGTGGTGTGGTTATCACTGAGTACCTATTATGTGCCAGGCGCCTACGTACTACTACTCTTCAAAATTGCCCTACAAGTTGGAGAATATTGTCTTCACTTTACAGATGGGGGGTAAAACCCTCCCAAAGCTCGAAGAGGTTAAGTGATTTGCCCAGGTTCCCATAGAGAGTAAGTAGCAGAGCTGGAGTTTGAATCCCAAACCCTTTTGCAACTCCTACAGCACCATGCTGCCTCTGTGTTTGTTGAGTGACTAATGAATGGCATCCAGCTAAGGATCTGGTGCAGCCTGGCCCTAATGGCCCCTTCCCACTGGACTGTGGAAAATCTGAAACTGCAAAAGCCTAGATCCCAGAGAACCTTGGGAGAAGGGGATTTCAAGGAGGAGAAAAGAATTTGGCCATCAAGGAGCCCACCATATCCACTGGGGATATGGCTCAGACACCAGTGGAGAAGCCAACAGACTAAAAGCAATCAATCACAAACTCTTTTGTTAAAAAAAAAAAAAGTGTATGTATGTATTACATCCCTAAAGAAAGAATCTGCAGATTTTCTCCTCTGTGTGTTTTCATCATGCTTCCTTGTGGCTCTGATACTAGATAAGGTTGTCAGCACAATGAAATCAAACTGATGAGCTGGAGGAGATGATTCTGCCCCTTTTCTAGATTTTTGAGTTACACGGCACATTTCAGGCTGATCACACTGAATTAACCTGCATGTGGGGTTCACAGCAATTTCCTCGTTCTGTGATAGCAAGGATTTAGAATTCTCCTACATAACCACGCTGCGCCATCACAATCAGGAACCAGACGGTGACTCTGGAGCATAAGAGGAAGGAAGTTGTAGTTTGCCCTTTTTTTTTCTAGCATTATTGGTTCTCTCGAGAACATCAGCCAGGACGTTCATGGGCACCGTTATGGCAGCACAGGAAGATGGCAGAAAGAGACCGACTCAATTTTTATCTACTCATCATCCATCCATCCACTCATTCGTCAGTCTGTCTATTCACCCACTCCTCTATCCCTCCATCATCTATACAACCATCCATGTAAGTATTCTTCTCTCAGTCTCTTGTCCCTGCCCTCTCTCCCCCCTTTCTTCCTTCCTTCCATCCTCCTGTCCACCTAGCCCTCTGTCCATCTATCGACTCATCTATCTGTCCATCCATCTATCCAAAATATTGGTCCCTGCCTATGTGCCAGGCACTGGGCTATGTGCTGAGACACAGGGATAAACTGAAACAGAATTGGTCCCTGCTGTCCTGCGTCCCAGAGTATGGTGTGAGAGTGAGACTTGAATCAAAGCATCACACCAAGTGTGATCACAGAATTTTAGAAGAGCCATGAAGGAGAAGTTCAGGGTATCGTGAGGGTCTCTAACAGGGTTCCTACCAGGTCTCAGGAGCCCAGGAGGGCTTCTTGGAGGGCGTGACATTTCAGTTACTCCCTGAAGGATTCATAGTTTTAACGTGGTTAAATGGGGTGGGAGGCAGAGCAGAGGGGACACAGAGGTGCAAAGGCCCAGAGGTGTGAAAGAGCTTAGTGTGGGTGGGTTGCAATGGTTTTATTAGAGCAGCAGGGGTGAGCAGGGGTTAAGATGAAGTGGTAGGGTTACTGCGGAAGGTGTTGTAAGTCCCAGCATGGTTTGGGGATTTTTATCTAAAGGCCCATAGGGAGTTACTGAAGGGGAAGCTCCATCCTCAGAAACTCTGATTTAGGTGGCCTGGGGGCCCAAGCATCAGTAGTTTTGGCCAATGGTCCTTTCTCTGGACTGGGGGGATTGAAACTGAGAGATGAATCAGCCTATCTCCAGGAAATTAGTACTAATAATCCAATAGTACCTAATATGAACCCTCAGGTCTTGTTTTGGCCATCCATTGGTCATTCAATCAGAAAATGTTTATTGATGGGGTACCTGGGTGGCTCAGTGGTTGAGTATCTGCCTCTGGCTCAGGGCATGATCCTAAGGTCCTGGGATTGAGTCCTTCATCAGGCTCCCCGCAGGGAACCTGCTTCTCCCTCTGCCTATGCCTCTGTATCTCTCTCTCTCTCTCTCTCTCTCTGCCATCATGAATAAATAAATAAAACTCTTTTTAAAAATGTTGTCTTGAGTACTTACTGTGTGCCAGACACTGTTTGAGGCACTGGGGATAGAATAGTGAGCAAAGAGACAAAAATCTCTGCCCTGCTGGCATGGGGGTAGAGGTGGAGATAGACAGTAAACCAATACACAAGTAAAATACATGGTGTATCATAAAATGTAAATGTGCTCTGGAGAAAAATAAAGCCCTCTCAACATTGCTGGTGGGGATGTGAAGGAGTGCAAGCATGTCGGGAAGCAGCCTGGTTTTATCTTTTAAAGCTGAGCATGTGCATACCATGATTATGACCCAGCATTCTACTCTGCAGTGTACACCCTGGGAAATTCTTGCCTGTCTACAAGAGGAGTCACATGGTAGGATGTTCATCAGGCCTCCGTTTCACAGTGGCCAAAATTGGAGAAACCGCCAAATGCCCATGTATGGGAGAGCAGATGAATAAATTCTCCCGGTGAAGTATTACATGGCAGTCAAAAAGAAAGGATGATAGCCACACATCACAATGTGGATGGATCTCTAAAACAGAATAGCCAATGAAAAATGTCCCATTGCAGAAATGTGGTTTCCTTTTTATTTTTATTTTTTTGTGGTTTCCTTTTTATAAAGTTAAAAGCAACCCAAATTGCATACACATAATACAGTAATAGATTATAAAAAAAAAAAAAGAAACAAGGGAGGAATATATACAGGTGAGGATTATGATGGGGGGATGTGATGCCAGGATGGGGGAATGTATGGTTAGATGTAGGTTATTATCAAGTTCTAGTTTTTGGGTGGTGGTTTCCTGGGTGTTCGTTACATTGTTAAAAGGGATCATTAGGGATCCCTGGGTGGCGCAGCGGTTTAGCGCCTGCCTTTGGCCCAGGGCGCGATCCTGGAGACCCGGGATCGAGTCCCACATCGGGATCCCGGTGCATGGAGCCTGCTTCTCCCTCTGCCTGTGTCTCTGCCTCTCTCTCTCTCTCTCTCTCTGTGACTATCATAAATAAATAAAAATTAAAAAAAAGGGATCATTAAAAGCATATGAGAATGGGTTATGATGCAAAGATTATGATTAATTCATTTGTGTGTGTGTGTGTGTGTGTGTGTGTGAACCACGGTTAGAGGAAAAAGCAGGAAAAGCAGGCAAGCTGGGGAGGGAGCTAAAGCATGCTGTGGTGGGGGTGGGTGGCAATTTTCAATCTGTTGGTTAAGGAAGGAGCCACTGAAGTGATGTCTGAGCCAAGACTTGAAGGATCGAGGTACAGAACCATGGGAAAGATCGAGGGAAGATGGTCCCAGGCAGAGGGCATAGCAAGTGCAAAGGCCCTGAGGTGGGAGGGGACTTGGTATGCCCTAGGAATGGCAGTGGAGTCCGTGGGCTGGAGGGAGTTGAGTGCAGGCATATGTCTTGGGGATGACCTGAGTGCAAGGGATGAGGAGGGCTGGGGGAGGGAGGGAGTGAGCGATGGAAAACAGGGAGGACTTTCCAGGATTCTCCAATGAGTCCAGATCCTGAGTCTGCTCTGCTCAGCTATCTGCTGCTCAATGTTTTCTTGGATTCCATGAGATTCAGTTTTGAGGTGACTTCACTGGGTTTCTGTTACTTGCAACCCAATGAATCCTACCTGGTTAAATCACTGATTCAATGTCCAGAAAATCAGGGCTTGAGTGTTTCCAAGAGAAGTTTCTTAACTGGGCAATGTTTGCTGTGCAGCAGAAACCCCCCAGGAGGCCGGAGGAGACCTGGGCCAGCATCAAATACAGGGTGCGGGAAGGAAGTTTGCTCATTTATGGAGTGTTTTCTAGGCATCGGGGATGTTATTGAGTTTTTCAACCCTCCCAAGTGTCACTACAGATTGTACAGATAAAGACACTGGGGCCCAGAGCGGGAATGACAGACATGATGAACTGCTGAGCTGGAAAAACCCAGGGCTGGGTGACCTTGAGCCTCTTGCTCCCGGGGTAAGAGGTCTCTGACCCATTTCCATTGTGGTGTCCTCTCATCTTTGGGTACCGTGGGGCAGGCGACTCCTGGTCACCTTTCCCTCTTCCTCAGCCCCTGGGCAGTCCGGAGGCCTGGGGGCAGCCAGGCAGGGCCGGGGCACTTCATCCAGGAGTCTCTGTGTCTCCCACCCAGAGGGCAGGGACCCCGAGAAAGAACGGGGCCAGAGTCAAGGGTGAGGGGTTTGTGGCCGGAGCATGGTGCAGCTCCGAGGCTCGTCCAACCACGCGAGGGAGTGGGGAAGAAAGAGCTCTAAGTTTTCTGCAGGACGCTAGTGGTTTTTTGCCTCCTCTAGAAGCCGCCAGCTCCTTCCGTGGGGAGGAAGGGGAGGCGGTGAGTGAACCGGGCATGGGTACACAACGCCCTCTGGTGGCCCATCTTGGGGCCGTGGCTCTAACGCTGGAAGGGTTTCCAGGTAATTAATTTTTTAATCCATCTTTTATTTATTTATGTTTTTGGTGGTAAAAAATGCATACCATAAAATTTATGACCTTAAGTATTATTTTTAAAGACATTTATTTATTCATGAGAGACACACGGAGAGAGGCAGAGACGTAGGCAGGGGGAGAAGCAGGTTCCCTGTGGGGAGCCCAATGTGGGACTCGATCCCAAAACCCCGGGATCACGCCCTGGGACCACGTCCTGAGCCGAAGGCGGATGCTCGACTGGATCACCCAGTTGTCCCCAGACTCTTAGTTATTTCTAAGTGTACAGCTCAGTAGTGTTTTGGTATATTCACTTTGTTGTGTAGCCAACCTCCAGAACTTTTTCATCTTGCAAAAGTGAAACTGCACCCATTAAACACCACCCCCACCATTTACCCCTCTCCCCCTTCCCCGGCACACACACACACACACACACACACACACACACACACACACACACGTCAACTCCCATTCTACTTCCTGTCTTTGTGATTTTTGACTACTCTAAATACTGCATATAAGTGGAATTACACAGTATTTGTCCTTTTGTGACTGGCTTTTTATCACTGAGCACAGTGTCCTCAAGGTTCATCCACGTGGCAGCAGGTGTCAGCGCTCCCTTCCTTAAGGCTGAAGAAGATCCGGGAAGATAACGTTGCCTGCGTGCACCACATTTTGTTTATCCATCTGTCGGTGGATGGGTGAACACCGGGGTCCCTTCTGCCTTTCAGCCGTTGTGAGAAACCCTGCTCTCAAGGTGGGTGTGCAAAAGGCTCTTTGAAACCCTGCTCTCAAGTCTTTCCAACATAGACCCAGAAGTGGAGCTGCTGGATCATTTATTTATGCTGTGACTGAAGTGTGCCCGCCCTCTCCAGCTCATGTGCTGAGGCTCTAAACCCAGTGAGAATGCATTTGGGGACATGGCGGACCTAAAAAAGGAGGGAATTAAGGTTATATGAGGTCGTAGGGGTGGGAGCCTAATCAGATAGGACCAGTGGCCCTATGCAAAGAGGAAGACACAGAGCAAGAGCTCTGTGTCCCTGTTTTCATGTGAGGGAAAGAACATGCGAGCACACGGCGAGAAGGTGGCTGCCTGCAAAGCCAGGGAGAGACCCCTCAGCAGACCCTGACCACGCTGGCACGCTGATCTCAGACTTCTAGCCTCTAGCATGGTGAAAAAATAAATGTCTATTGTTTGAACCACCCAGTCGGTGGTATTTTGCTATGGAAACCCAAACTGACTAATAGAATATGGAGATTCTATCTTTAATTTTTTTCTGGGAATTGCCATGCAGTTTCCCATAGCAGCTGTACCATTTGACATTCACACCACTGGTGCACAAAGGTTCCTATTTCTCTGCATCCTCACCAATGATCCTTGGTATTTTGTTTTGTTGTAATGGTAGCCATCCTCTGGGGTGGTGCAGGTAATTTTGCAGGTGAACGTGTTAGCACTGACCACCTTTGCACATGAGGACACGGACGTTGGGAGGGACAAGTCACTAGTGTCATCAGCCAGCATATGCTAGGCACAGCAAAAGCTAAACTTGGGTCTGTGTGACTCCGTGGCTCAGGATCATGACAATCGGTGATGATGACAGCTTGTGGTTACAGAGCATCATCCCTGTGCCAGGCACTGCCTGTACCTTCACAAACACTCCTGTGAGAGGTGTGCAATTATTATCCTCATTTTTCAGGTAAGGAAACTGAGGCACAGAAAACTCAAGTGCCAACCCTAAGGTCACATGGCTACTAAACAGTATAGTCTGGATTTGAATGTAGCGTCCTATTCTGCTGTGATAGGAGCACACATAGCTTCAAGCAAATCTCGCCTACAAAAATCCAAATTCTCCCAAAGTAAACATGATGCTATAAAAGCATCACCATCATAACGCCACTGGTGTGTATGTGATGCTGTACAGTTTGGAAGAGACTTTCATGGCTCAGTGGAATCAACCATAGCTTCAAGGAGGTACTGGTTTTTTCAAAAAATATTTTATTTATTTATGAGAGAGAGTGTGGGAGCACATGAGCGGGGGTGGAGGGCAGAGGGAGAGGGAGAAGTAGGCTCCTCACTGAGCAGGGAGCCTGAGGCAGGGCTCCAACCCAGAGCCTCAGGATCATGACCTGAGCTGAAGGCAGATGCTTAACTGACTGAGCCACCTGGGCGCCCCAGGAGGCACTGGTTTTGTATATGGGAGGGACTGTCACTGACCCGAGCTGGCTTCTGGGCATCTAGTTGCTGGTACTCTGACCCCAGGTTCCCAGGGAAAGCCCAGGCATTACTTACATGGAATAAACCAAGTTTGAACCTGGCTCCCTCCCCACCTTCTTTTTGGTTTAAATTTTTATTTTAAATTCAGCCTGGGGTGGCTCAGTGGCTTAGCGCCGCCTTCAGCCCAGGGCCTGATCCTGGAGACCCAGAATCGAGTCCCACGTTGGGCTCCCTGCATGGAGCCTGCTTCTCCCTCTGCCTGTGTCTCTGCCTCTCTCTCTCTCTCATGAATAAATGAATAAAATCTTTAAAAAAATAAATTTGAGACATATAGAGAAGTTGGAAAGAATGCAATAAATTCTTGTATACCCTTCACACAGATTCTGTAAATGTTAACATTTTTACCATATTTGCTTTCTCTCCCTCTCTCCCCTCCTCTCCCCTTTAACTGATTGGATGAGGCCCGCCCTCATTATGGAGGGTAATCTGCTTAATCAGTACCGATTTCAATGCTAATCACATCTAAAAACACCTTCGCAGCAACATCTAGACTGGTGGGTGACCAAACATCCTGGCATCATAGCCTAGCTAAACAAACACATAAAATTAACTACTCCAGCTAGGGAGGCTCTGTCATCCTTCAGCTTTTCCTTCCTAGACGTGTTGATACTTCAGCCTTAGCATAGTCACCTTAAGTCACAAGATGGCTGCTGAAGCTCCAGAAATCACAACCTCAGACAACAGTGTACAGAGCAAGAGGGGAGAAAGAAGATAAAAATAGTCTTTTCTTTGCTCATCTCTCTTACCAGGAAGACAGTCTTCCAGAATCCCTTGGCAGATTTCCCTTTATGTTTAATTGGCCAGACCTGGCTCACATGCCCACCTCTAGATCAATCACTTGCAAGAGGGCACAGGATGCCAGGATGGCTTAGACCAATCAAGGCTCATCCCTTGGGACTGGGTGGATGGTTTTAGGAGCAAGGAAGAAGGGTGGAGTGATCACTGATGGACAACCAATGGTGTTGGCATGTACTTGGGGGGTGGACACATGATGAATGAATTTTAGCAGAGGCAAGAGTCCCACCAAGGAAGACAAGCATGTAGAGAGCAGACTGAGCTCCTCAGCGGGGTTAGTTTTCTTGGCTTGCCCAGTGTGCTTGGTAGTTAACAGGCTATCTGAGGGACTCTACTTGGTCGGGGAGACAGGGCAGCCCACCTGCAGAAAAGAAGGTGGCCACCGCCCACTGTTGTCCTCTCTGCTATGACAATCTGATTCTGTCCCATGTTCTTCCATCCTGGGCTCTGGCCAACCCACTGACCCCTGGCCAGCCACCAGCTATTCATCTAGAAGCTGAATCTGCAGGGCGAGAATATGGAAGACATATCCGGAGATTTCCCCAGCACGGAAGAGGGGGTGGAAGGAGAGAGGAGGAGGAGCTTTTGACCCAAAGCTAATAGCCAGAAAGAGAGGTGGTTAAGGATACAGTGAAATTGACTGAAAGATCCAATCCTTATTTATAGGACACTTTCCAAGCCTTTTAAAAAATATATTTTATTTATTTATTCATGAGAGACACACAAGGAGAGGCAGAGACACAGGCAGAGGGAGAAGCAGGCTCCATGCAGGGAGCCCGATGTGGGACTCGATCCCAGGATCCCAGGATCACACCCTGAGCTGAAGGCAGATGCTCAACCACTGAGACACCCAGGTGTCCCCCAGGCCTTTTTATATATATTATCTTGTTTAAATCTCCCCACAGGCGGGGGACACTGAGATCATTCTTATTGTACAGATGAGACACCAGAGGCCCACAGAGTCAAAAGGCCGTGGTCAAGGTCACTGTATGAGCTTCCTGTGGCTGCTGTAACAAATGACCATAAACTGAGTGGCTTCAAACAACATAGACTTATAATCTCACAGCTCTGGAGGTCAGACGTCCTAAAGTCCAGGTCTGGCAGCCTTGCATTAATTCTGGAGGCTTCAAGGGACCATCTGTCTTCTAGCCTTTCCAGCTTCAGAAAGCCACCTGCATTCTGTGGCTTGTGGCCCCTTGCTCCATCTTCAGAGCCAGCAAGCGGCAGGGCATCTTTCAATCTCCCTCTCTGTTTCTCTTGTCACATGGACTTTCTTCACTCCTATCTGACATCTTCCTCTTCTAAGGACCTTCATGGTGACATTGGGCCACCTGGATAGTCCAGCCTTACGTCTCCTCTCAGGAGCCCTAACCTTAGGGTCCTTTGTACTATGAGGTCACTGAGGGCGGGCAGCCCTCCTCTGTGTACAGCATGCATCCTCAGGCTGAGCATGGTGGGGATGAGACCAGGTGGCTCTCAACTCTGAAGTAACACATCAGGTTCTCTCCAGCTTGTTGGCTGGCATAGCCCAGGATGGGGTGGTCAGTGTTGGGTGGGGGGAGATGGTGCCTAGGGAGGGACAGGGGAGGTACTTGATGCAGCCAGAGGGGACGGGAGGCTTCTGGGAGGAGGTGACCACCAACCTGAGACTTGCACAAGAACTTGTCCATGCTGATCCTGGGTGTGGCCACCGGAAAACCATAGGGGGGCCTCAAGCTTCAACATCCGGTGGGGGGATTGGAATCTGGGGTTAGTCTGGAGAAAGAAGGATGGAGCAGAAGTGGGGTGATTCGGAGGATTTGGTGGACCTGGAGACCCTGCAAACTGGCCTCTGACCCCTTGAATTTGGATGGGGTCCAAGGAATTGGAGTACAATGTGGCATTTCCTTCTGCTACAAACACGGGCAACAAAGCACATTGGTGCAGGCAGCGGGTAAGTCTGTGGCATCAGCAGAGATCACAGATCCTCTAATATCACATTTCACTTGTTGGAGCTATCTCCAAAGATACCGCTTTTATTCATCACTATTTTCAAATCGTAAGAGTAATTGGACTGGAATCTTCATTTTAACTAACCCCTGAGGCTGGGCTCATCGGTGGCGGTCCCTGGGAGCTGCAGCTGGGGCGTCTGCCAGGCTCTCGGTAGGGGCGGCCGGGGGGGGACTGGTGACCCCCATGGGTGAGGGTCCGTCCCTGGGGCCTGGGTCATGACAGCCGAGAGGGGGTCACCTGGCCCACATTGAGTGGGGGCTGCAGCCTGACCTTGAAGCTTAGACGGGAAGTAGGCTTATTACTCAAGGAGAATCTTTTGTTTTTGATTACCTGTGGCCACTGGAACCTTTTCTCTGTGCAAGCTGAGATCCACGATGGTTCACTGGCCCCCAAAGCTGGCTTTTTAAGAGTTCATGGAGCTAAGGGTTTAAAAGCTTTAAATCTGGACACAGAGAAGTGCAGGGTAAAATCCCACCAGCCCACTCACTAGCTGCAGGCCGTTGGGCCAGGGAAGTGGCTTCACTGGGCCTCAGTTTCCTTATTTGTAAAATGGGAATCATAGTATACACTCTGGAAGGCAGTTTTGAGGATTTAGGGTGACGAGGCACTTATCTCATTTCTTGGCCCAAGGGAAGCAAGTGCTCAGGACATGGTGGCAGGTGCTTATCATGTTCTTCCTCCTGGGCCAGACAGAGCCAGCAGCAGGGTCCCTTCCTTTTCTGCCCTCTTGGCTCAGACTTTTTACTGCAGCAACAGAAGCATCCATTCTCCAAGGCTTCTAAATCAAGCTGAGCAGTGAAGCATGCTTTGCCCATTAGCAGGGACATTTTGACTCAGAGCGGCTTTGAAATAGCAGGGCCGGGCAGTGCCCCTAGAATAAGGCTTGCTAATGGAGTTTCTGCCTTGGCAGTGGGCCCGTCTGGGCTGTTTATTGCAGGAGACTTGGAAGTTGTGAGCAGGGAGGGGGAAGAAGGACACGGAGCCTCTGTTGCTTTCAGGAGCCCTACAAAGGCAGAAGGAAGATGCATGGCTTCTTGGCACCCAGCTGAGAATGAGTGCGGAGTCTCCTCCTGCGGGGTCCCGGGTGTGAACATGAGACCTGGCAGGGCCCTCCAGCAAGAGAGCTGTTCTGAGCCTCAGTTTCCCCCTCCATCAGATGGAATGAAAGTATCTATACCTCATAGGCAAAAATCAAATGAGATGAAGGAAGAGCCCCGTGCCAGGCACCATACAGAACACGATGATGTTCAGCAGCTTCTGTTTGTTCCTTCCTGGACTGGATGCACAGAGCTGAGCCCAGCTTGGCCAAGGCCAAGCGAAGAGTGGTCTGAAGGTGGGGTACAGTGTATTAAGCCTGTTCAGTCTGCCTTGGGACCACCCACCTCCCACTTCTCTCTTCTGTACTTTCATCCAGCACCCCTAGATTTCCAGCTACTCCTCAGCACCTGCTAGTTCTCAGCTACCGACAAGGCCGGCTGCATGGGCTCTTCACTCAGAAGCGTACTCGGTTTGATGCTCTGATGTGATAGTCTTGAAACTCTTAGTGTGTTTTGAACAAGGGGTCTTGCATTTTCATTTTGCGCTGGTCTCTGCAGATGATGGGTCCTGTCTGGTCCTGTCTGCCACTAACAATGCTAATAAGGTGACAATTCCTATGAGTCCAGGGTATCTGCAGCTTTCCATGTACTTATGATCTCATGGAAGCCAAGGCCTCAAGATGTGAGAGCACTCACCAGTGAACTGACTCTTATGAAATTTGTCTGTATTAATTTTTTCCAAGATTTTATTTATTTATTCATGAGAGACACACAGAGAAAGGCAGAGACATAGGCAGAGGGAGAAGCAGGCTCCCTGCAAGAAGCCCGATGTGGGACTTGATTCCAGGACCCCAGGATCATGACCTGAGCTGAAGGCAGATGCTCAACCACTGAGCCACCCAGTGTCCCAGAAATTCATCTGAATTCAAATAGTTTCCCAGCCCCAACACTTAGATGGACACTTGTGTTCAGTCTCACATGTCTCTAAGTGAGAAATAATCTTATTGGGGATAAAAGAGAAGAAGAGTCGATCTTACCTCTCTTTAAGAGTTAATAATGAATTGGAATACAGTGTGAGGTGTGTTAAATGTCATTTAAGCTTGTTTTAATCCTCATTTTTCAAGATCACTTTACAATCAAGCCTGTCCTCTTATCCCCACATTTATTACGACACTTTGGGTTCTGGTTTTAAGAGGGTTCGTTGAAATGGTCTTCTCTCAGTTGTGTTTGCGTCTATTTATTATTTTCTTATTGTGGTAAAATATCCACGAACTGAGATTTGCCATTTCAGCCGCTGTCAGGTGTATAATTACTCATAATGATATAACCGATGCTCTGCAACCATCACCGCTATTTCCAAAACTTTTTCATCACCCCAGACATAAACCTTTTCCACATCAAGCAATAAGTCTCTGCTATTCTTTTCTCCTAGCTCCCGATAACCTCTTAACTACTTCTTGTCTCTGGGCCTACCTATTCTAGGTATTTCGTACACATGAAATCATTTAATAATTGGCGTTTTGTGTCTGGCCCCTTTGACTTTGCAGAATGTTTTCAAGGTCTATCTGTCGATGTAGCATGGGTCAGGGCTTCATTCCTTTTATGGCTGACGACGCTTCATCGTACGGATGGACCATGGTTTGCTCGTGCATCTGTCTGTTGCTGAGCAAATGGGTTGTTTCTACCTTTGGGCTGTTGAGAATCATCCTGCTGGGACTGTTTCTGTACAAGTCTGTTTGAGTTCCTGTGGTCCGTTCCTTCAGGTGTATACCTAGGGGTGGAATTGCTGGGTCTGTGTGTAACTTTTTGGAGAATTGCCAAGCTGTTTCCACAACAGCCGTACCCCAGTTATAGTGTGTGAAGGTTCCAGCTTCTTCACACCCTCTCCAATTCTTGGTCTTCTCCGTCTTTTAATGATAGACAGCCTACTGGGTGCCAAGTGGTAGCCCGTTAGGATTCTGATTTGCATTTTCCCTAATGATGTGGAGCATCTTTTATGTATTTTTTAGCCATTTGTATATCTTCGAGTCCTTGGCCCATTTTAAAATCAGATTTTTGTCTTTTTTTTGTTGTGGAGTAGTTGTTTTTATATATTCTGGATATTAAAGCCTCATCAGACAGGATTTACAAATGTTTTCTCTCATTCTGTGGGTGGTCTTTTCACTCCCTCATTGTGTCCTTTGATGCACAGAAGTTTTTAATCTTAATCAAGTCTGATTTATGTATTTTTTCTTTGTTTGCCTATGTTTGGGTGTCACACTTAAAAAAAAACATTGCTAAATATGAGATCATGCATGTTTTCTTCTGACAGCTTTATAGTTTTAGCTCCTAGATTTTGGGCCTTGGATCAAAGCTGAGTTAACTTTTGCATACGGTATATGGTATAAGGTAAGGGCCCCAGTTCATTCTTGACATGCATGCATCCGGTTTTCCCAGCACCGTGTGTCAGAGACCAAATTCTCCTCCATAGAATGACCTTGGCATCTCTGTTGAAACCCATGGATCTTTGACATGAGGGGTTCTTTCTGGGCTCTCAATTCTATTCTGTTGATCTATATGTCTATGCTTTTTTTTTTTTTTTAAGATTTTATTTACTTATTCATGAGAGATAGAGAGGCAGAGACACAGGCAGAGGGAGGAGAAGCAGGCCCCATGCAGGGAGCCCCAAGTGGGACTCCATCCAGGGAATCTGGGAATCCAGGATCACACCCTGAGCCAAAGGCAGACCCTCAATCACTGAGCCACCCAGGCATCTCTGTATGTCTATTCTTATGCAGATATCACACTGTTCTGGTTACTGTAACTTTGTGTCAAGTTTTGAAATCTGGAAATGTAAGTTCTCCAACTTTGTTCTTATTTTTAAAGATTACTTTGGCTAGTCTCAGTCCCTTGAAATTCCCTATGAAGATTAGGATGAGTTTTTCCCATTTCTGTAGAAAATACCATGAGAATTTTTAAGAGACATAGCTTTTTTTTTTTTTAATTTTTATTTATTTATGATAGTCACAGAGAGAGAGAGAGGGGCAGAGACATAGGCAGAGGGAGAAGCAGGCTCCATGCACCGGGAGCCTGACGTGGGATTCGATCCCGGGTCTCCAGGATCGCGCCCTGGGCCAAAGGCAGGCGCCAAACCGCTGCGCCACCCAGGGATCCCAAGAGACATAGCTTTAAATCTGTGTATTGCCTTGGGTAGTATTGTCATCTGAACAAGACTAAGCCTCCCAATCCATGAACACTGTTCCATTAATATTTTAGGATCTCCTGCATTAACCTTTTATTTTTAAAATTTTTTTAAAAAAACGTTATTTATTTATTCACGAGAGACACAGAGAGAGGCAGAGGGAGAATCAGGCTCCCTGCAGGGAGCCCAATGCAGGGACCCAATCCCAGGACCCTGAGATCATGACCTGAGCCAAAGGCAGATGCTCAACCCCTGAGCTACCCAGGCATCCTGCATTAACCCTTTATTTATTTATATTTTTTAAAGACTTTATTTATTCATGAGAGACACACAGAGAGGCAGAGACACAGGCAGAGGGAGTAGCAGGCTCCATGCAGGGAGCCCAACCCAGGACCTGATCCCGGGTCTCCAGGATCATACCCCGGGCTGAAGGCAGCGCTACACCGCTGAGCCAGCCACCTGGGCTGCCCTGCATTAACCTTTTAATAGGGGCTTCTAAAAAGTAGGAAAGCCAGTCAAACTCAAAGAGTTGAACGTCTCTTGGTCACATTCCAGGTCAAGGGGAAAGACTTGTCAGTTTGTTTTAAGGTTTTATTTATTATTTAATTTATTTAGAGTGCAAGTGAGGGGAGGGGCAGAGGCCGACTCCAACCCAAGTGCTGACACTGGGCTCCATCCCACAACCCTGACATCACGTCTCAAGCCAAGATCAAGAGTCAGACGCCCAACCGCCCAACCGACTGAGCCACCCTGGCACCCTGAAGGACCCATTTCTGGCTTGAATATATTCAAGCATAGAATGATTTCGGAAATTCCTCAACAGATTTGAATTAATCTCAGTAGAGTCGATCCAGTCAGTGTTCCTAGGCCTGTTTTAAAAGCCATTGGTCACCTTCCCCTTCTCTGCTCCTAGTGAGTGGTTAGTGGACAGTTTGTGGAAATCACAGCTCGCTTAAAGAGGCCTTATTGTCTGGATCCTGGTTCCAAGTGAACCTCACTCCCCTAACTCTTTGCAGTGGCCTTAAGCCTAATGCCCTTCTGGGACTTTCCCCGCTTCCTGCTCCCGTGGATGGAATTCTCGCGAAGACCACAAGATGACAGCAAAGAGCAAAGGCTGTGGGAGTGGACCTGGGAGACCCCGGAGAAGGGGAAGGAAGGAGAAACAGCTGCGAGGGTGTGAGCCCAGGGCTACAGCGCTGCACGATGGCACCCCCGGAGTCGCACACCTGGCAGGCCTGCGAACGGACCAGGAGTGTGAAACTGCCCGGTGCAAGGGAGTTGACACGCTCCAGGTGAGATCACGCGGACAATCGTTAGAAAATCAGTATTTTCCTTCCGAGGTGGGAATGGCCAGAGTGAGGAGAAATCAGGGGTAGCAAGGCACTCTCCCTCCCCCCTCTTCCCTCTCTCTCCCCACTCCCTGGTGTGGCCTTGAGGCCAGAGGAGGAAACCACAGGTGTCTCCCTGCAGACTGACTTCCTTGGCTCAGGCTGGGCAGCAGGGGTCCTGCAGCGGAGGAGGCTGACTCCCCAGGGGCCTGGGCCCCGCTGCCTGCTTACCTGCACCCCACCACACGCCCCTGGGAGGGCTGCTGCCAAAACAAATTCCTGCACATTCAGTGGCTGAAAACAATGCAAGTTCAGTATCTCACAGTTCTGGAGGTCAGAGGGCCACCAGCCTGCCGATGCTACACACTGGGCACCCTGAGGCCATATCAAGGGGTTGCCCACGCGGTGCTCCTAACGGCAGGACAGTCCTCTTCCAGGCTCTCTCGGGTTGTTGACGGAGCCCCTTTGCACGGGACTGTAGGCCTTCCTGCTCCATCAACTGGAGCCCGTCCCTCAGAACACAAGCGGTTCTCCCTTGCAAGTCCCAGGCTGGGCTGCCAGCGAAGAGGAAGAGAAGAGAACGGCCTCAGATTCAGCGCATCTCTGAGGAACTCCAGAGATGCGCGTGCCGGGCACGTGGGTGCTCAGATGGCACCCTCTCTGTTGGCTTGGGTTACTGAGTCCTCACGTTCGCTCCCTGTGCATCCCACTAGGCCTACACTCCACTCCGGGCAGCCCCAGGAAGGACAGAGTGAGTTTTCTTCATCTATTTCTTTGTGTGAGATTCATCCCAGGCACTAATGTCAAGAAACAGAACCAGGGTGGTAACATATTACGTGCTCTCACTTGAGCAAACTTAGCTGGAGAAGCCTCAGTTCAGAGCAGCTGGAAGGCTCCAGCAGACGGGCTCCGGATAATCCTCTTATCCGCAAATCCTCCCCATTGGTGGCCTCGTTTATGGTCTGTCACTCAAGCTCCTCCCAAACTCTTTCTGGGCCGTTGGCCACTTGCCATGGGTAGCCCTGCTTCTAATCATTGCTTACTTCCTTTGGGCTGAGTGGGGGCCTTGCTGCCAGGGTAACAGAATGGACGATGGGCCTGGGACCTTGACCTTGAACTCTGCCTAACTGGATTCTTGCTACGTTCTTGGCTCATTTCCCTTTCACACACATTTCTCTCTTGCTTTTTTTACTCAGATGTTATTCCCCGTGAAGTGTATCCGGACACATTTTCTCTGGGGTTTGCTAACGCAATTCCTTTTGCTCTTATGGCCATTTTTTCCCCTTTTGACTTGACAAAAACTCTTAATGGATGGTGCTGGGTGCTCCCTACTGCCTCCCACCGGCAGGCACCCATGTCCCTCTCCTGATGCTTTGATGGACCATGGGGTTGGGAGGTGATGGTCTGCCACCTTCCATTCTAGAGCTCCCCCTCTATGTATCTTATACTGGTCCCATTCATCCGTGTCTCTGCCTTATCATTCATTTCAGTGAAGGTTGCAAAATGGTGACGTTTCTAATTTTCACCCTTTCAACAAATATTAAGTAGAATTCTTTTGTAAAAAACTGTTTTGGACGCACCTGGGTGGCTCAGTGGTCGAGCATCTGCCTTCGGCTCAGGTCGTGATCCTGGAGTCCCGGGATCGAGTCCCACATCGGGCTCTCTGAATGGAGCCTGCTTCTCTCTCTGCCTCTCTCTCTGCCTCTCTGTGTCTCTCATGAATAAATAAAATCTTTTTTTAAAAAACCCTTGTTTTTTCTTATTAGTTATAGCTGTCTGTTTATCCTGAAATATAGTTTGTACAAGAAATGCTAGGCTTAACTATATTCTATTCATCGCTGTTGTGTTGCCGATTTTCTGAAAAAAGGGTTGGTGCTCTCATTCCTTCCAGTGATGACCACTGACCACATGTTTCTTGATCACTATGAACGCTCTCTTGTCTTTGCTCTTAATGAACTTAAATGTCGGGATCCCTGGGTGGTGCAGCGGTTTAGCGCCTGCCTTTGGCCCAGGGCGCGATCCTGGAGACCTGGGATCGAATCCCGCGTTGGGCTCCCAGTGCATGGAGCCTGTTTCTCCCTCTGCCTATGTCTCTGCCTCTCTCTCTCTCTCTCTCTGTGTGTGACTATCATAAATAAATTTTAAAAAAATGAACTTAAATGTCTGCCAAATGCTGAAAAGACATTAGCAGGATGTTTCCCTCCTTCCTTTGGGATACTCTGAGTCACTTACTTTATTCATTGTTATAGGTCTTAATCCACTACATCTGTACCACTGACCATACAGTTGTACACAGTTCTTCATTTTTATTTAAGGGATTCAGATGGTGTACCTCTAGGTGTATCATAAACCCCTGAGGATGAAGCAGTGTCTTATGGTCTCCTGTCTATGTCTCTAGTGCAAGCTGGGGCATCTAGAAGGGTCTGGTCACTAGTTGTCTACTGAGTGGATGTGAATGCAGAGCAGTCATTCTTCCTTCAAGGGCTCTTTCCTTTGCCCATGTTCTGGACAAGAGCTGTGGTACATACCAACACCAGCTCACTGGCACCACACCAGCTAGGGGTCCTACAGTTCAATTCTACTGACATTACCTGGAGCCAGTGCAGACCTCACATGTTAAAGGGTGAGCTCCCAGCAAGACTGTCTCCTCCTCAGATGCTAGCTGCGAGTGGGGTCCTCAGAATACTTGTACTGCCCCCTACCAATGTGGCTACAAATTCAGGGGTTTCCATGATCCCCCGTTTAGGTTCAATAACCTGCTAGAATAACTCACAGAACTCATGAAAATACCATACTTACAATCACCATCTTATTATAAAGGATACAGATGAACAGGCAGCTGAAGAGATACACAGAAGGGCTGAAAGAGTCCCGAGTGCAGAAGCGCCCCCTTCCCCATGGAGTTAGGATGCATCATCTTCACAATGCACTGCTATGTTCACCAACCAGGAAGCTTTCCAAGCTTTATTGTCCACAGAAATTTATTGGGGTTTCATTACAAAGGCATGATTAATTAAATCATTGGCCATGAGCTTGAACTCAATCTCCAGCCCTCTCTCCTCTTGGGAGGTTAGGGGGGATGGGGCTGAAAGTTTCAATCCTCTCATCACATGCCTGGCATTGCTGGCATGACCAATCTCTCCTTTGAAACGCTGCCCAAAACTCGTTAGCATAAACTCAGGGATGTTTGGAAGGGGCTCCCTATGAATGCAAAAGACTCTCCTATCGGGAAATTCCAAGTGGTTCTAAAGCTCTGTGCCAGGAGCTGGGGACAAATGACTAGATACATTATTATATGACAGTTGGTATAGTGGTATATGGGGTAGCATTAAAACTATAAGTGGATATTTGAGGTTAAAATGCTTAGACATTCAAGTATCTGTGAAACTAAAACCAGAGCATAAAGTCTTGAGATTTGGCAAGAAGACACTCATGGTTGGGGGCAGGGGGATCGGTAGACTCAGAAGGAAAGACAATAGGTTATTATGTATGTAAGGTGACAGTTATAATCCAAGCCTTTGGAGAGTTTAAAGGGCTAAGAAGACTGTTGGCTTGCCACTGGCTGGGAGACTTTCAATTCAGCAGGTGCAGACAGGGTTTTGTGTGCAGAGGGAAACAGACAGGAGGCAGGCAAGGTGGAGGAGCATAAGAGCAAGATCATGGAATTATAAGAACCAAGGAGCAGGTAAAGGGCATCCCTTTGGGAATACGGAGAGCTCCCTCTGCTAAGGCTTGAAGGAAAAGGAAGGAGCTAATTGGAAAACACACAGTAGTTGACAGCAATATGGTGCCCAAGAAGCTGGATGAAAGCAGATATTTTTGGTAAGGTGGGTCACTTGCAGGGTGAGTGTTCAGCAGGGTGACACGAGAAAGTACGTGATGGTCTTGACTTCAAGAGGGGTCGAAGAAGCGAGGGAAGGAGTAGTGGAGATTGTCAAGGGAAGAGTGGAACTGGTGGTGCTTCTTATACAGCGAATTGATTCTTTAAAAAGCAGCTGCCAGATGACCTCTAGAAGTCTCTTCTAACATGATCATTCCAGGATTCTATGACTGTTGAGTGAGAACATCTCATTGACAATAGGATACATCCCAATTCCACAACTTCCTGGTGTCTGCACTGTCTAGAGAGAAAGAAATAGATGTGCGAGAATAATAACTGCCTAAGCAGTTTAAAACACTGGTTAAAAGAGCCAGAAAAAAAAAAGAAAGAAGTGTATCTGAGAGGGTTAGTGTTACCAGAGACAATTTTTGGGATACTGGTTATAGTGCAGATCTTGACAACTAAAGCCAACTCCAGAGTTGAGTGGTTCTTCTAAAGCTGGGTTCTCACCTGGGGGCAATTTTGCTCTCCATGGGACAAGAGGCAATGTCTTGAGACATTTTTAATCGTCACAACTGGGTGGCATCTAGAGGTTAGATTTGGGATGCTGTTCAACACCCTACAATGTACAGGTTAGCATCCCCCCCTCCCCGCCCCAACAGAATTATCTGGTCCAAATGTCAGTAGTTGTTGAGGCTGAGAAAACCTGCTTTGAAAGAACCCCGAGAAAGAGTCTGGTGGCAGGTGTCTTGGTAGGAGGTGGAGCTTTGGACAGGTGTGACGGACACTCTTGGTCAGCTGACCCAACCTCTATTCGCAATGAAGGACCACCCCCCTCCCCAGTTTTTCGAGTCACTGTTATGGGGAGCCACATGACCATTCTAGGCAATGAAATGCAAGAGAATTTGCTGGATGAGGCTTCTAATAAGATACCCCGGGTAAGTATCATCCCCTTTGCTGTTCTTCCTGCCTGGACCGAAGCCTGCCACCTGGAAGTGCAGAACCAACAAAACTAAAATCAACAAATGAAGAAGGTGGAGCCAGAAAGAGCTAGTGATGCCCCAGGGGACATTTGGCAATGTCTGCAGGCATTTTTGGTGGTCCCAATGGTGGATACTCTAGTGGATAGACACAAGGGATGCTGCTCAGCATCCTATACTGCCCAGGACAGCCCTCGGCCCAAAGAGCTCTCCAACCCCTAGATGCCAAGTGTGCCACAGTGGAAAAATCCTGCTTGTAGAGAAAGCACAGTGGAGCTGTTGCCTGAGTCCTAGATCACCTGCCTTAGGATTTCTTGCAATGGGAATTAAAAAAAAAAAAACAAAACACCTGTTTTGTTTTATTCTCAGCTCCTGAGTTGGGCTGTTATTTGAGACTGAATGAATTCCAAGTTGCTACAGCAGGAGAAGCTCTTGATTTTAGCTTGTCACAGGGTAATCTCCAGGGGAAACTTTCTTTAGATTATTCTTACTGGCACTTCCCAGGATTGCACGGGATATCCAGTTCCATCTTTGAAACAGAAGGAGGACAACCATTCGGTAGCGTCTTTTGCTAGGAGATGCCAACACCATCGGTCCCCTCCACCCACGTCACCAGTAGGTTCAGCTGGATCCAAGATCACGGGCCTAAAGGAGTCAGAAGCATTACATGCTTTTTAAAACCAGTGGCCTCAGAATCGGGGGCCCAGTCTACTCTTAGCCCTAAGACAATGTGTCCTATGTTTTAGATGCCGGTGATTCAAATGTACTGATACAGCTCAAAGTGATTTTCTCGAATTCAATTATATTTGTCAATAGTATTTCGAAAGCTGTTAATTATCATACACAGGACAGCATAATATAAAGCTCTCCTTCCTGTTAGGTCAGCTGAACGATGCTGCAGAATTTAATCAACTGTAAGGTCACGTGGGTCACGCCCATGGTAGCCAGCCCATGGTAGCTTGTTCTGGCTTTCTTCTCCCCTATTCTTTCTCAAATCTTTTTTTCTTTCCTCTCTTTCCTTTTGTTTCCTTTGGTTTTTGTGCTTTGCCGGGAGCACTGAATAGACATAGTAAGATTCCCTGCTGTTCTTGAAGGATAGCATTTTTGTGGGTGCGGGATGCAGGTCTGAAAGGGTAGATAAAATCTGATCTAATAAAACTCCCATAGGATGAATTAACCTTGAAGGAATGGTAGCATTATTTCTCAGGGACATACTTCTGACCCCTACACCTCTAAGATCTGCTAACCAATCTATGCTTTTCCCTCCAACCTAGGAAGATGGAAGCGACCACCCAGGGACCTGTACCTTGATCCTTCCTTCTCTCTTCCTCCTGGATTACATTCTCTCCCACCCTACCCTGGCTCAGGATTTCCTCTTCAGAGACTATGGGAGGTTCTGGTGGTTGGCACCCTTCCATCCTTACCCACTGCCCTCCTCAGTTTCACGTGGGGAGTAAAGAATCACGACCCCATGGGGGAGAACCCAGGTCATTGGAATAGCGCTGGAGGGAATCAGGTTAAGAAAAGGAGGCAGGGGGCGCCTCGGTGGCTCAGGTGGCTTCCTTCAGCTCAGGTCATGATCTCAGGGTCCTGGAATCAAGTCCCACATCGGGCTCCCTACTTAGCAGGGAGTCTGCTTCTCCTTCCCCTCCACCTCTCTCAAATAATTAAATAAAATCTTAAAAAAAAAAAAAAAAAAAAAGGAGAGGGCAGGGTTTAGGGCACCTGGTTTTCTGGATCTGGGTCAGTAGGAAGTTCCTCACAGTCTCATCCTCAAAGTTGTAATTGACTGTCCAGAAGACACAGAGCTGCTGATATTTTGTGACCAACTCAAGGACCGTCCGGAAACCTTCTGCAGTGTCGAAATTCTCTGCCCCACTCCCCTGCTCCCAGGCGTAGATGGTGAGCAGCTCCAAGGCGTACTTTGGGGGCAGAGACCCCTTTTTCTTCAGTTTCCTTTCACACTGAGGGAAGAAGGGAACGTCAGACAATACTAGTGAAAGCAGGGAGGTGCAGTGAGATTAAAGAGCCCTGCAGAGAGGCCATACATTCATGGCCTCTGGGGCCACAGCAGGGCAACTGAGTCACGGGACACAGTGCTGATGGGACTGGTCTGTGGGAAGTCTGAGCAGGGCAGCCTGATAGGTGCTCGCTTAGCAGCATGCAGATTTCTGGGTCGGGCTTCGGCCACATATGATTCCCTAGAGTTATAATATAATACAGTGACCACTTACAAAACACCTACTGTGTGTTGACTGTGGAGACAGACATTTTACGTGGCATTTATAATCCTAATTCTTAACCCCAGCAAGCAGGCATAAATCAACGTTTCTGACGAAGACAGGAGCCGTGGGGTGGGGAAGTGACTCGCTCAAGGTCACACTGTAGCCCCAAGCCCTCTGAGCACCCTGGGGCTGGGGGGTACCTACAGCCATCTCTCTGAGTTTCTGGGATGGAAACCACAGAGCTCAAGGAGCTGTACCCAAGGAGACATCTCAGCAAAGAGCTGATGCTGTGCTAGACGTCGGCCGTCATGGAAATACTCAGAAGCTCCCCTGCATGCAAGAAAGTGATGGAAGCGAAGGGAGGCTAACCATTATAGAAAATGACCCTGCCTGTAGCTTCACCTTGTCTTCAAGGATGGCACCTGCATGTACTACATGTGGGGGCCGAGCAAGAGGTAAGCCATGCTGGTGACCTGTGGGCATGTGATCCTAATCTCCCCCACCCTTTGTAGGAAGAATAACTGGGATTCCTAGGTGTCAGAGCAAAGACAAAATAAACCATACATGGCAGCTTTGATGGTAGGGGGTGCTCTGTACACCACCCAGCTTAATGGGGTTGGTGATAACTCCACAGCGATGTGCAGGATTAGTGGACAGATTCATGAAAGTGGGTCAGCCCCCAGCATTTAAGAGTGTGGGTAAAGGAAGGACTTGGTGAGTCCCGGGTGAATGGTCACAGCACAGGATAAAAACAATTCTAGATACCTGCAACAAGAGCGATCATACCTGTTTGTACCAGTGCTTCACCAGACGAATTAAATCCTTCACTTTGGTGGGCCGGGAGGCCACAAAGCTGCATTGCAGCTCCGTGAAACAGGTGGAAAACTCTCCTCCCTCAGCATTTGAGGATTTATACAAATTGATGAGCTCAGTGTAGATCTTGGGGCTGGGTGGGGAGCCAGAATTCACCTGACCTAGTATGGGGGAGACATTTAGTTTATGCTTTAATTATGTATAAAAGTAACCATTTTCAAACATTTTTGACCACTAATTCTGGGAAATGACTTTGAATTCTATTAGTATATTTGGATTTTTGCTGTCTAAGATACTGGAAGCATCACCAGAGTGATGAGATATTTTTAAAAACTATGTGGTCTATAGGAATATTGGTGCTATTATTAAGGTTAATTATCTAGATTTGTACAGGCCGGTACTATAGCCACCAAACAATGTGGTTATTTGCATTCAAATTAACTGAGGGAAATTAAATTAAAAATTTAGTTCTGCAGTCCCACTAGCCACATTTCAAGCTCTCAGTAGATATAGAACATTTCCATTATCACAGAAAGACTTTTTAGACAGCACTGATTGGGAGTTTGCTAACTATGGCCAATAGGCCAAGGTGGCCCACTTCTTGTTTTTGTAAATAAAGTTTTATTGGAACACTGCCATGCTCCTTTGTTCATGTATTGTCTATGGCTGCTTTCAGGGTACAATGGCAGAGTTGAGTGGGTGTAACAGGTACTACACAGTCCTCAAAGCTGAAAATACTTGCTACTTTACCTTTAAAAAAAATAGCCAAAAAAAAAAAAAATAGCCAACTCCTAATCTATACTGTTATTTCCTCTCTAGAGACACTAATAACCATTCAGAGGGAAGGTATCACAGTCTTCTTGATTCTGATTTGAAAAATGCCTAAAATAGCCTTGGTTCCTTTTGCTACAACATTATGGATCTGTCATTCATGAACTGAATTTCCAAAGCAGATTGAAGGCCCCAGATTTCCTGTCTTTGCCCTAGAATTCTTCCCAGGCTGTTCTTTAATTTCACTAATACTTGTGGCATTTTATCTATAAATGTGTACAGAATTCCTGTGTACCCCATTCTTTAATAGGTATTGTGAGCGATATCACAGGAAGATAAGAATATAAGGAATATAAGGAATGTGGTCCTGGCCATCCTCTGGATACTTAGGTAAGAGAGGACATGTGAACACGTCTACAGGTCTAAAGGACTGCTGCCATTACTCGTGCCACCTGCTGGGGGCACTAGATCTACAAGCCATTACTAGGTCATGTGGCTTTCCTTCCACCTGCCTTGCCCCATCAAGGCAGAACCATGTCTTCCTCCTCCAGGAGCTAAGGTCTGGGGTTCTCACCGAGCACATTAAATGCAGGCAACACATCAAAGTTCACACTTTCGTTGAGCACTTTGGATTTCAAAGAGAAGCTCAGCACCCTGGGAGCCTTCCATTTTGAAATCTCAAACTTCACTGCAAACTCTTTCTCCTGCTGACAGGCTACTAGCTGTTTATGGATTTCCTTGATGATACGGCATCTCTCGTTTTTTTGGGAGGTGTAACTTTTAAGCGAGTCTGGGAACACGACGAGGTCGGCATCGGAGCCAGTCTTCAGAGCTGTGCCTTTGCCGGTCGACCCTCCCTGGTGAAGAAAGACAAGCTGAGATCCAGCATTTTCTAGATCCTGAGCCCCTTACCTCCAAGGGCTGGCAGAAGTGGGCTAATTAATGATGTTGCCAAGGGTCGTTCCAGGTTAGGGTCCAGTTAGGGCTGAATCCAAAGCAGAGCGTTCAACTTTTCAAACAAGTAGTTTGGTTTGAGAAAGGTTTTCTCATGCCCCTTGATGAGCTTATTGACATACAAACAACTGAGAGGGCTAGTTATAAATTACCCACATCTCCAGTCAACTTCCTAAAGATTCCTCCCTAACAGCATTTAGCTTTGTATGAATTCCTGTGACCTGAGAGAAATCAAACTGGATGCGATCATTGCATTAGAAGTTCCTCATCTGTTCCCTGATTTTTTAAAAAAGATTTTATTTATTTATTCATGAGAGACACAGAAAGAGAGAGAGGAGAGAGAGAGAAAAAGACAGAGAGAGAGAGAGGCAGAGACACAGGCAGAGGGAGAAGCAGGCTCCATGCAGGGAGCCCGATGTGGGACTCGATCCCGGGACTCCAGGATCATGCCCTGAGCCAAAGACAGACACTCAACCACTGAGCCACCCAGGTGCCCCTGTCCCCTGATTCATGTTTCCTCTTGCAAGCTGGGGGTCACGGGATGAATATTCATAATTTAGGTGGGGCTCTGCAAACTTTCTGTAAGGAGTCAGATAGTAAATGTGGGCTATATGTGTCCCTGCCACATAGGCTTCTTCACTTCCTCCTCCCTTCCTCATTCTCTTCCTCCTTACCTTTCTGCTCTAACAACTCTGTTAGGCACAACTCCTTAGCTGACAGGCTTCTTTGAGGGCAAACTGGGGAGAAGCCAGCTGCCCCACAGAGAACAATCCCAGTGCCTGATGCGGGGCACACCCCTTAGACTTGCTGCCCTCGTTCCTTCAAAAAGCTCACTCGATTTTTATAGAGAACACATCTGTTTTACCCATGGTCAGGAAATGCCTGGCAGCAGGTTAGAGGCGAGGGGAGGGTGTTATGTTCCCTGTATACAGATGCTCAAACCCGCTTCATTCATGCAGCTGCTTTGTGAGTGTTGACCTTTGCTGGCCAACAGATGTAGGAAGTGTGTCACCCCATGGATAAGAATCACCGTATCTGATGAATCTCTAGTTCAGTTGATGAGACTTATCATGCTGTGGTCATTAAAACATGAAAGAGGTCATTTTTTTGGCTCAGTACACACTGAGCTTGGAACTGGTAGTGGTTTGAATGGTAGCACCTCCAATAGATCTGCCGGGAACTCAAGAACCTAACTTAGCTCAACAAAGGGTCTTTGTAGATGTAATTGAGTGAGGGGTCTGGGGACCCTAAATCCAATGGCAAATGTCCTTAGAAGACAAAAGAAAGAAGAGGAGACCTGCAGGGGAGAGGTGATGGGGAGACAGAGGCAGAGACGGGAGAGCTGTAGGTCCAGGCCAAGGCCACTAAGGGCCACAGCAGCCCCAGGAAGCTCATACAGGGCCACAGGTATGTTGTCAATGAAGGAAGCAGTGAGCAAGCACCTCTCCCCGCCCCGTGGAGAGCTGGGGTTCTGGGTGCCCATCTCACCTGCTCCCCCCCTCACTCCCTCATCCCTCGCCCTCTGCCCTACATCCGGGGGCAGAGCCAGGCACTGCAGAGGAGCTCCTGGGACCCCTTTGCTCCCTGCCCGTAAGACCCTGTAGGAGAAAGGCCAGTGCTCACCTTGACGGTCTTCTGAACCTTTGTAGCTGAATGTTGGAAGCAATTTTTTTGAAGGAATTTACAGATGAAGTCAACAGCTACCGCGATTTGGCCTAGGAAGTTTTTGTTGGGCTGTAGAAAGTCCTTGATAAACTTATCTAGAAGATGGCCCGGGGTTGCGTACAGCGGCGCTGGCTGGGAAGGCAGAAGAACACTCAGCACTGGCACCACACACCGTGAGAACATACCGGAGAGGTAGGGTAGTGCCCAAGACCCTCCCCCCCCCAAAATGAATCTTGTGAACTGTTCCTTCCTCCCCCCAGGAGAGATCTGACCCCCCCACCACCACCCCCGACTGGAAGCTGTTCTGGGTGTGGCACTGCCTTCTGTGGCCCGTCCCTTTTAACCTCAGAGGCTCCCTTTGTCTCCCATTGGCGGCAGGGACTGCTGCAATGATCACACGAGCATGCCCTCTCAGGCTTTATCAGCTTCTGTTGCACACACATGCCTGAGGAGATTGTTTTCCTAGGGCTGCCCTAACAACACCCTCCCCCCACCCCGGGGTCGGGGGCTTCCAAGAGCAGAAATGTATTCTCTCACCGTTCTAGAGACTAGAGGTCTGTGCTCAAAGCGTCAGCAGGGCCAGGCGCTCTCTGGAGGCTCTAGGGGAGGAGCCTTCCTTGGCCCTTCCAGCCTCCGGAGGCTCCAGCAATTCCTAGTCCTCTTGGGCTTGGAGACACGTCACTCTGGTCACTGACTGTCGTTACACAGTCTATTCTCCCCACTGTGTGTGTCTGCGTGCTTTCTTATGAGGACACCAGCCACTGGAGTCAGCTCCTGCTAATCCAGGATGACCTCATCTTAACTAATGACACCTGCAAAGACCCGACTTCTAAAAGAGGTCACATTCTGAGGATCCAGGTGAACATGAGGGAGGCCGGAGCATCAGGGTTATGTAGAGAGATTGAGGGCTAGAAGCGTTAAAGCAAATTAGATTTGTGTTATTTTCAGCCTTGAAATTTGTGGTTTTCTTTCCTTTTCCTTTTCTTTCTTTCTTTCTTTCCCTCCTTCCCTTCCTCTTTTCCTCCTACTTTCCCCCCTTCCTTCCTTCCTTCTTTCCCTCCTTCCTTCCTCCCTTCCTTCCAGTGCTAAGAGGAAATAAACATGATGTTCTGTATAAACACTGTCCTTTTGCTGGTGAGGACAGACAAGATGAGCAGGGGCAGGGTGGTCAGCTTGAAAGTTGAGGGTCAACCTTGGCTGCCTCCAGATATTCTTAGGGAAACTCACAGTTGCTTGAAGGCAAATTCATGGCCAGTACTGTCCTTTGCACAGGGCTGAGTATGGGGGAGGGGGGCGCGTGTTCACGTATATGTGCCCTCCAGCGTCCAGATGCCCTGATGCAGCAGTTTATGGGCCTGAATCCCCTCTGATAGCTCTCTCTCTTGAGAGGAATGGCCTCCTAGTTCTGGAAACAGAGGCCGATTGGGTAGAAAACAAGAAGAGCAAAACCTAGCATCAAAAGTTGGCTTAGATGCATGAGAACTAAATGCAGTGTGGGCTCCTAGGCTGGGGAAAGCTGGCTATCGAAAACATTCTTTGGGGATGCCTGTGTGGCTCAATGGTTGAGCACCTGCCTTTGGCTCAGGTTGTGATCCCAGGGTCCCGGGATCGAGTCCCACATCGGGCTCCCTATAGGGAGTCTGCTTCTCCCTCTGCCTATGTCTCTGCCTATCTCTCATGAATAAATAAATACAATCCTAAAAAAATTATTCAGATAATTGGCAAGATCTGGAAATGGACTATAGCTGGGTGGTAATAATATATTCATCTTAATTTCTGGAATTCGATCATTACGTGTGGTTAGCTAAGAGAACGTCCTTATCTGGCAGCCGACTCCAAAGGCTCAGTATAAACAAGATACACAACATTGATGATGATGATGATAATGATAAGTGTGTGCGCTCACACACACATATAGAACACAGCTAAAGTGGTCAAAGGTTAAACATTTGGGCATCCAGGCAGATATAGGGGCTCACTGAACAAGTTTTACAACTTTTCTATATGTTTGAAAGGTTTCAGGATAAAGTTGGGGGGAGGGTAGAAATATTTTTTAAAAATCTGCTTTAGGAAACCTGGAAAATTGAGGTCAGGGAGCAAAGACCAGAGTCCAGTGAAAGTCAGGACAAGGAGTGTCCAGAAGGACACCACGTTCCTTCTGGATCCAGGCGGGAGCTCCCCATCCAAAAGGTCCTTCCCATCCACGGTCCCAGGCATTTGGGAAACTCATTTACATCTCCCGTCTTTGCTCAGTTGGCCCTCAACGTGCTATGCCCAACAGAATGTAGATCCAAGCCTACCACACCTTGGATGTAAATTAGTCCCATGTCTGTTAAAGGTGGAATTTGGTTGATCTATGTGGCCTCAAAAGACACCTTTGTCCTACTGCCACCTCATGACCCCCAGAAAATGGAACGGATTCAGTGGCCTAGACTGATAATGTCCTCGTTGGATCGTCCTTCTCCAATAAGCTCTGGGAGCGCAGGGGCATTCTGTGGGGGTAGATTTGCTTCCCCTGTTTGGGCAGAGGGCGGCTGCCCTGCACTCACTGGCACTCTGCTCAGTGTGTCCGTCACCGCCAATCCACCTGCTTTCTCTCCTGCAGCAGTTAATTGAAATCTGCTGGTGCCCTTCTCTCTTTGTTCAGTTTTGCTCTTTACCATCATTTAAACAGAAAAAGGTGGCCCATCATGGTGTGTTATCAATGGAATTATGTCCTGCTAAAAGATATGTTGAAGTCCCAACCTCTGATACCTGTGATTGTGACCTTATTTGGACTTAGGGTCTCATATGAGGTAATCGAAGTGAAGATGAGGTAAGCACTAGCTGGGTTAAGCACTAATCCAATAGGACTGGTGTCCTTATAGGAAGAGGAGGGAGACACAGACATGCAAGGAAGGCATTGCGAAGACACAGCACAGGAGTCCATGTGGCAACAGAGGCAGAGATGAGGGAGGGACGTGGCCACAAGCCAAGAGCACCAGCAAGCACCAGAAGCAAGGAAGGATTCTTCCTGGAGCCTCCAGAGGAGCACAGGCTTGCCTACACTTTGACCTTGGACTTCTGTCAGCCACCAGTGTATGACACTTTGTCACAGCAACCCTAGGAAATCTACACATGGTGCTCTTGGGTAAGACTGCAGTCTGGGTGTCAGGACACCCCCCTCCCCCCAGCATGACATGAGCTGTACTTGTAAAGCTCTCTTACCAGAACATTCCATGATGGTCCAGGTGACTCATTCGGGCTGAGAGCAGACAACCAGCTCTGAGCTTCTTGCTTTAGCAGTTGCCAAGATGCGTTATCTTTGCTCACATTATTGGTTGGGTCAGTTGGATCCAAGATTACTGGCCTGCAAATTCCATTAGATTAAAAAATCAGTAGAGCTGCATGTGGAAGAAGAAATCCATGTTGGGGAAAGAGGACTGGAGGAGGAGGGTGTCTGGTAATCTGGACTCGAGAGCCCGCGCTTCCTTTCGGTTGCTCAGGTGCTTTGTCTGAGATGTCTAGACCCTCTGCTCCTGCCCTCTCTGCTTTGTCTGAGATGTCTAGACCCTCTGCTCCTGCCCTCTCTGCTTTGCAGTTATGTTAATAACATAATAAAATGGCTAGCCCCTTCCTTCTACAAGAGGAAGCACCTGGCCAGTGTTTTGGGGACAAAATATGGTGATGGTCTGAAATGTGAAAAGCATTGGTCAGGCTCTCCTCTTTCAGACACACCCCATTTTGCTTGCCTCGCCACCGCTGCTGGCATTTTTTTGGTGCATCCCTGGCTGGGGAGGATGGGACTGAGCCCTCATTCTAAGGGGTACAGCCTGGCTTGCAGACAAACAGATAAAGAGAGAGGGTGGAGAGAAGCTTGGTACCTCGACGACCGGAGCTGGCTCAGCAGAATATTCCGGACAGTCTCATTCTCAAAGTTGTAGTTGACTATCCAATAGACACACAGCTGCTCCTGCTGTCTGATTAGCCCCAGGACAGTTCTGATGCCTTCGGCTATGTCAAAGTTTTCTGCTCCGCACCCCTGTTCCCAGGCATAGACTGTCAGGAGCTCTAGGGCATACATGGTCAGCAGAGGTGAACCTTTCAGCTTTTCCTGGCACTGTGGGAGAAGAGACAGGCTGTGGCTGATCTGGGGACCCAGTTCCCCCTGTGCCAGGGGCCTGAAATCAAGGAATCAGAAGTCTATAGGAAGTCACCATCTCCCACCAGTGACTAAAATGAAGCCATGCCTAAAATTCGATGGATTTTAGTATCAAGTGTTGGCAAGGATGTGGAGCACCTGAAACTGTCTTATGTTGCTGATGGGAGGGTCATTAGGTACAACTATTTGAGAAAACTAATGTTGGCAGTACTTCCTAAAGTTAAATATATGTATTATTATATATATTTAATATACTATATATATTATGTGATGACATATAATGCTTTATGTACTATATAATATCGTATATAGTCTGCATATGAATTTATTATGTACACATTTTTGCATACATAATATCACAATATATGTAACTATATATACACACATATCCTATTCCTTATAACCCAGGACTCCCACTCCTGCATATTTACCCAAGAGAAGTGAGTGCTTAAATTCACAAAAAGACAAGTAGGGGAATATCCATAGTAACCTAATTTGTAATAGCCCCAGTTTGGAAATGATCCAAATGTCCATTAGCAGAATGGATAACTGTGTGGTATATCAAGACAACAGAATCCTACAGAACAACAAAACACCACAACTACGTTCAAAAAGAGAGATCTCTTAGATGTCACTTTGAGCAAAAGATGCAGCATACGTATGGTACCATTCCATTGATTTCAAGTTCAGAAACGAGCAGAACTGATTTGTGGTGACAGACATTAGGACATTGGTCATTTAGGGGGAGTATTAACAGGGAAGGGGCTTGAAGCAGCCGCCAGATGCAGGAAAGGTGCCCTATTTTGATCTGGATGTTGCTAAAAAGGATATAAAAGTGCATGGACCTGGGGGGACCTGGGTGGCTCAGTTGGTTAAGCATCTGATGCTCATTTTTAAAAATTTTTTAAAAAGATTTTATTTATTTATTCATGAGAGTCACACAGAGAGAGGCAGAGACACAGGCAGAGGGAGAAGCAGGCTCCCTGCAAGGAGTCCAATGTGGAACTGGATCCCAGGACCCCAGGATCACACCTGAACCAAAGGCAGACACTCAACCACTGAATCACCCAGGTGCCCCAGCATGTGACTCTTGATTTGAGCTCAAGTCATGATCTCAGGGTCCTGGGATGGAGCTCTGTGCTCAGTGGGGAGTCTGCTTGAGAGTCTCTCTCTCTCCCTCTCCCCCTCTCCCCACCTTTCTCAATAAATAAAATCTTCACAAAAAATGCATTGATCTCTGTACTTAAGAGTGTTGTACTTTGCTGGATATGGATGATCTCGGTTAAAAGGAATTGGACGACAGCACTAGATCCGTCATTTGAAAATTACCTGTTGGTACCAATACTTCACCAAGAGGATCAAATCCTTCAGTTTCCTGGGATATTTGTGAAAAAACTTCTGCTGTAGTTCTGTGAAGCAGATGGAAAACTCGCCGGGGTGGGCTTTTGTCATGTCCAAGGCTCTTTTGAGCTCTCGATAGATCTGGGAGCTGGGCTTCTCGCTTAAGCCTGGTGCGAAAGAGAGATGTAGAATCTGTGGTGTGTGGGTGGCCTGCTCTCAGTGAGCCAACTGTGCTGTGGCCTGACAGCACACCTGGGCTACTTCATCTGCAAGAGAACCGGTGCGTTCACCTAAAAGGTGAGGGGTGGCTTGCCTCGCTTGATAATAAAATGACTATCGTGAAAATGGCACGGTGGTGGCCCACGACAAGATCAGCAGAAAGTGAAGGATGGAAAACACAATTATAAATGAGGAAGGGGCGGGGCGCCTGGGTGGCTCAGTGGTTGAGTGTCTACCTTTGGCTCAGGACATGATCCTGGGGTCCTGGGATCAAGTCCCACATCAGGCTCCCTGCAGGGGGCCTCCTCCCTCTGCGTGTGTCTCAGCCTCTCTCTCTCTGTGTCTTTCATGAATAAATAAGTAAAATCTTTAAAAAAATAAATAAATAAACAAATGAGGAAGGGGAAGTTCCAAATTAGTAGGGAAAGAGGGCTTCTTTAACAAAGGGTATTGGGACAGCTGGCATATACCTGGAAGGAAATAGGGTTTATACACTGCATAGAATATATTCTGCTATTGAGCCCAGCTGGTGAATGTTGTTCCAGAGAGTCAAGGGTACAGGGACTCTGAGGGGGCGGTAAGGTGAAGGTAAGGTAAAGGCAGGGTGCTGGAGGCCAGCAGGTGGTCACAGGCCCCCCCCAGAACTGGACCCTGCAATGCCAGGTAGTGGTTTTCAAACTGGCGGGCCAGTCAAATTCCTGCTGCACTGCTAATGTGGAGCATGGGCTCAGGAGCCTCTCAAGGCCACCCTAGCTCTGCAGGAGGTCTGATACCCAAGTGGAGGGGGCTCAGGCCCCTCTTTTTTAGAGGTAATGCTGATACCCATAGAAGTTTGAGAACCACTGGTGAGGGAGTGAAGAAGCAGATGCCAGGGAGGGGAGGGATGTCAATAGGTCACAGAATTTCACCAGGATTCCCACTCTTGCTAGCTGAGCTCCACTGTTTACAAGCACATTTTAAAAACACATAAACGACCGAAGCCAGTCGCCAGCTTGTTCCTTTCATTCACTCGGACAGATACTTAAGAATTCCCCCCAGTAGGTTGCTTTTCTCAGAAAGCAATCCTCATTGCGTCCTTGCCCAGGGGGCTCTCGGTTCGGAATGCGCGGTTCTCGCGCCATCTGGTGGCAACTTCTGGCTACCACGTGCGAGAAAGAGCGGGTTTCTCGTTTTCACACCATCCTTGCATGTTGGGGTGCACCCAGCAGAGGGCGCTCTGGCCCAGTCTCCAGCCACCATTCTCTCGAACAAGAGAGAAAATAGGATTTCCTAAGAATTCTGAGTCACATGGGATCTCTTCACTTTGACCCAGCCCTTGTTTGAGGTAGTTCTTATCATCCTTAAGGTCCTGTAAAGCAGCCATTTCGAGGCTGATCTTAGAGTTGGCCAAAGCGGCTAAGCGGTGGGACCAGGACAGGAACTGAGGGCTGCCCACCTTCCAAACTGGGGCACTTTTCTCTAAGTTGGTTGTCTGCCTGTGCATGTGAGTCACTGAGCTGTGTGTGTGTTATCTTAAAGGCGTCCTGCCTTGGGGTTTAGAAGATCTGGGCTTTTATTCTAGGTCTTTTATTTTATTTTTAAAGATTTTATTTATTTATTCATGAGACACAGGGAGAGAGGCAGAGACACAGGCAGAGGGAGAAGCAGGCTCCCTGCGGGGAGCCCCATGCGGAACTCCATCCCGGGACCCTGGGATCACACCCTGAGCCGAAGGCAGATGCTCAACCAATGGCCTCCCAGGCATCCCTTATTCTAGGGCTTTTAGAACTGGGTGTGTGAAGAGAGTACGCCTAGCGCAGGAGGGACCTCCTCTCTTGAAGGTATGTGGTCCCTGGCTTTGGGCCATACCAGTGGTGTCTGAACCATCCCCGGCCTAGAGGACCCACATAGCTGTCTGCTGCCCCTTTCTTTGGCTTTGCTGTCTCGACACACCTCTCCAGACCAGTGCCCTGCACACACCCAGGAGCAACTCACCCAGAGCATTGTAGGCAGGCAGCACCTTAAAAGTGATGCTCTGCCATTTTGTGGACAGCTGGAAGATGAGCCCATCTCTGAACCTCTGGACCTCCATTTTGGCCGGCAGCTTCATGGCGAGCTGACAGGCTTTCAGAAGCTGCCAGATCTTGTTGAGGATTTTATCTTGGCTTCTTTTCTGATCTTGGAACTGCTCAAGGTCACTGACAAAGATGACAATCATCCCATCTGAGTTGCCCCTCAACACTGTTTTCCTGCCATAGGAGCCACCCTGCCAGTGACAGAGATGCAGATGTGAGACTCTGGAGCCTTTGGGGGTCCCCCAATGCCCCAGCAAGCAGTAGTATTTCTCAAATCAAGCAAAAGCCACAAATGTCACCATAGTCTTTAAAAACTGAGTGGCAGGAGGCCATTTGTCCATCCGAAGACCTGAATCAGGATGCCCACTGTAGCACTTTTCATACAAGCCTCTGACTGGAGGCAGCTCAAATGGCCCTCAGCAGTGGCATGGACAAACGCGGTGTACTCGCACACTGAATACTATCCAGCGTCGAAAGGATAAAGGAACGCTGGCACGCAACAACGTAAACTTCACAGACAGGATGGGGTCAAAGAAACCACACAATAAAGTCACCCCGTGCACGATTTCATTTATATCCGGTGATCAACCTGTCTGGTTTTCCCAGGACAGTCCCAGTTTTAGCACCGAAAGGCCCACGTCTGAGAAAAGCCCTCGGTCTCTGGCAGACCAGGATGGTTGGTCACCCTACAATGACGCAAAGTTAAAAAAAAAAAAGAGGCACAAGGAATCTATGGTGTCAGAGGTCAGGAGAGTTGTTAGGAGGGTTGGTGGGGAGGAACTGGATTGTGGATCGAGAGGCTCTTGGGCGCCAGGAGGCTTTGTTTCTCAATTTGGGCGTAGGTTACACAGGTAGGTTGTTTGCGGCAATCCATCGGGCTGTACATTTAGATCCGTGCCCCTTTCCTAGGTTATATTTTCATTAGGAAAAAGCGAACAGTATCGAGAGGCACGATGGCGTAGTGGTTAAGGGCACATCCTCCCAAGCAGACAATCTGGGCTGAAATTCGAGCTCTGCCTCCAGCTACTAAGTAACTTCCTCCTGCTTCAGGTCCCTCATCTGGGCCAAGGCCCAGGGACACCAAGTGTCCAGGTGTTTCTACTGCTAGGGCTGCTGGGCATGCAGGAGGCGGAGGCCAGGAGGCCTTGGGAGTGCAGGTAAGTAGGGCTCCAGGGCTAGCGAGTGAGTTGAGAGGGGCAGGGGTGCCTCTGACTGCTCCCACCCTAGGATCCTGGCATCTTCCCAGCACCATTTCTTCCCTGAAGGCCCGAAATCTTCAGCCCTGGGATTCCTGCTCCTAGCAGCAAACATTTCTACCTCACGAGAGCCACCCCCTCTTGCCATGGAGAAATCACAGAGCGACCTTTGGGTGGTTTTACTGGATCACCCAGCCTCGGTTTACTCCTCTATAATACGAGGCGGATGGAAACAATAACGGTGAAGAACCGCAGCTCGCTTATTGAGCGCTAACTATGTACCAGGCCCTGTACTAAGAACATTGTATGCTTAAGCCTCATTACAGTTCGAGAGGACTATTACTCCTCTCCCATTTTACAGATTCAGAGACTGAAGCACAGGGGGTTAAAGCAACCTGCCCGGGGGGTGCACAGTAGTAAAGGCAGAGCTGCTCCTAAACCCCTCCATCGCTTCCGTCGAGGGGGGTTCAAGATGAAGTCTGGTGCACCCAAGGCCTGTCACCCGGAAGGTGCTAGGGACCCTGTCACTCCCCTTCTGGTGGCCATGGAAACTCCTGGCTCCTGGAAGCCCTGATCCCACCCCCCCCCCCCCCCCAGCCTTCCACTCACTTGAACCACACTTAGTACGGTGGGGATCTGCTCCGTTTCCTGCAGAGCGGCACAGATGGTGTCCACGGCGTCATCTATCTGTTTCTGGCATTCTCCGTAGGGCCTCAGGGAGTTCTGGATCAATTCGTCCAGCCTCTCTGGCTGCACAGAGTACAGATGCGACCCCCAGATTCCCATTGCTCCTGCCAGAGGCTGTGGTGGCAGCTAACTGAAGAGAGGGAGAGGAGAGGGAGCCACTCCCTTGCCTGGAGCCAGGAAATCAAAACTCATTCAAGAGCCAGGAAACTGCAAATCACAGGGAGAGAGCCTAGAAACCGAAACCCAGAGTGCTCCCGGCTGACTTCCTCAATCTAGATTTCTGCCCACCCCCGCACGGTGGACAGCAGCCTGTCGGCTCCTCCCAGGGCGTCCTTGTGCTCAACCGGATCCTGCAGCTGCCTTAAGGATGCCTGGATAAATGCCAGTGTGTCCTTGAGCACATCGCCAGCTCTATTTGTGCCTCGACTTCCCCATCTGTGAAATGGCATAACAATGGTACTTCTCTCACAGAGTTCCTGTTCGAACGGGGAGGGGGGGAGGAGGATGCTCAGCAAATGCTACCTAAGAAGTTGTTAAGCAAATAATCTTTTTACAGGGGACAGGGGTCATCTTTGGAAGCTCTTTCCCTTTTCCCCCTTGTTAAAAAACAAAATTCAGTGGCGTACATCTGAAGATCTAATTGGCTTTTTTGAATGATTCATAAGTCCGGCAGCATCCCACCTAGCAAGTAGAAAGAGCTCCAAAAGTTGTACACAGTGGAAGGTTTTTATAGGAAGGAGGGCGGGGCAAGAAGCTATGAAGGGGAAAAGAAAGGACGGGTTCAGGCCAGGACATCTTTTTTGGGCCAAAGGACTGGACAGGCAGGGTTTTTAACCTGCAGATGACATCACTAGTGCTGATGGGGAAATCTCAGGCTGACTCTTCAAAGATCCCATTCCAGGCATAGGTTAAAATTGTAATTAAGTCTCGGTTTGCTGTCACTGGGTGGAGGTGAGGGGGCAAATGATTCCACGTGGGGCTTGGTTTTTTCTTTTTCACACCCTTGTCTCTGGGGCCAGGGAAGTCAGAGTCTATGGGGCAGTGAGGGGAAAGGGACCCAGAGAGGGGATTGATTTGCTTGGGGACACACGGAAAGGCAAAGATTAAGCCAGGTTCAGGTTTCAGTTCTGCTGCTGGGTGATGTGGGACACAAAGGCAGAGACGAAATTTAATTTAATTTAATTTTAATAAATTTGTTTTAAAAAAGGAAATAAAGTGAGATAACCTTAGAACCCACAGCCCATTGATAAATCCGTGAGGCAGGCTGAGTATAACATTCTCCAGGAAATCCCCAACTGTCTTAAAGTTAACGCTGCCTCTGGCTCCCTAGAAGGAAAAAAACGACCTCAGCCTGACAATAGCCAGGCCTCCAGGATCCTGGGAGTCTTCTTCAGCATACGGAATCCTTTTGGAACGTCCCTTCTCTTTACTTCCCCAACCCCAAAGTATATGGTCAGTTGCCCCTCACAACCCTGGGGCAGCAGCTCTTTCTGCCCAGGGGTCCTGTCCCTGTGCTTTAATAAGACCACCTTTCTGACCAAAGATATCTCAAGAATTCTTTCTTGGCCACCAGCTCTGGACCCCACCAAACACACTAACATTCCAAAACTATATCACTGGGCACGTATAGATCCTAGAGTGGTCCGCAGGAGGGACCTTCTTGCACCCAGTTCCTCAGCCTGCATGTGGATGCTTACGAAGCCCCAGCAGGCACCTACGTGGCCCAGCAAGGATGGGACACAAGCCTAGGAGTGCATAGGCCAGAGGGGAAACAGATGTGCAACTCCATTCAGAACTATATGAAAGTGAAACCCCCTCAGGGCTCCCATCAGCTGCCTCTAACTCTATCCAGCAATAATAAATAATACAGAAGGCAGAAAAAAATCCCTGAAATGTGGGAAGAACAGAGCTCTTCTCCACTGTGATGACTAATTTTGTATGTCAACTTGGCTGGGCCATGGTACCCAGATATTTGGTCGAACATTATTCTAGATCTTTTTGTGAAGGTTTTTTTTTTTTTTTTCCCAGTTGAGATTAACATTTCAATCAGTAGACTTTGAATAAAGCAGAATGCTCTTCATAACTTGGGTGGGCCTCGTAATCAGTTGAAGGCCTTAATAGAAAAAAGACCGACCTCTCCTGAGGAAGAAGAAAATCCACCAGCAGATGGCCTTCACACTCAAACTGCAACATCAACTTCTTTCTGCGTCTCCAGCCTCCCCCCTACAAAATTGGGACTTTCTAGCTTCCACAACAGTAAAAGCCAGTTCCTGAAGTGGATCTATACATCCCATTGCTTCTGTTTCTCTGGAGAATCTTAGCTACCACACCCACCTGATAAGGGTCTTTCCTTGTCCTTATGACTGTTCCTGCCACATCTAGAGGTAGGCTGGTCAGGGGGTCAGTAGGCTCCTTTTCTAGGTGAGAATATGAAGGCTCCAAGAGGTGGAAGGTCACACAGCTCATAGGTTGTCTGGCTAGCTTCTAACTCTGCATGACCTAATTCCAAAGTCCATGCTTTATTATTATTTTTAACACATTTTATTTTGAAATAATTTGAAACCCTGAGAAAATGTGGGAGATCAATACAAAGAAATCCCTTATGCCCTTCCCCTCAAATATTTTGCCACACTGGTTCCTCATTTATCTATATGGACATCTAATCGGTATTATTACGGTATTGCTGTTGTTTGAGCGCATGTTGCAGACATTATGCCCTTTTAGTTGAGTTTTTTTTTTTTTTTTTAGTTGACTTTATAGGGACAACTGGGTGGCTCAGTGGTTTAGCGTCTGCCTTTGGCTCAAGTTGTAATCCTGGGGTCCTGGGATCAAGTCCCACATCAGGCTCCCTGCAGGGAGCCTGCTTCTCCCTCTGCCTATGTCTCTGCCTCTTTCTGTGTCTCTCATTAATAAATAAATAAAATCTTTTAAAAAATAGGCTTTATATTTTGAAGTAAAATTAAGCAGAAGGCCCAGAGATTTCCCAGAGATCCCCTGCCCTCCCATGCGCAGCCTCCCCCACTATCCACATCCCCCCGGCCCCAAGACTGGAACGTTTGTTAGAACTGATGAATCTTTGACATGTCAAAATCACCAGACCTCTTTCCTCTTAGATACTTCGATAGGTATCCCCTAAGCACATGGATAGCTTGTTGCATAAACACAGAACGGTGATGGTGATGTGGTTTAGGATTTTAACATTGATATAATGTTATCATTTCTTATAGCACATATAAGGAATAGATTCTTAAATTTTTAAAAAAGATTTTATTTATTCATTCATGAGAGACACACAGAGAGAGGCAGAGACATAGACAGAAGGAGAAACAGGCTCCCTGCAGGACTCGATCCCAGGACCCTGGGATCATGACCTGTGCCAAAGGCAGCTACTCAACCACTGAGCCACCTAGGCGTCCTTTATATTAAAATTTTAATAGTTCTCCTAAGTTGATCTTTATAGCCTCCCCCCCACACCCCCCACTCTAGGATCAGATGTTTTCTGGAGTTGTCATGGATCACAGATGGGCTCCCTGGGAAGCACTGAGGAAGGTATGATGTCAATTTGGAGGGAAGTTCCCTGAGTCCTAATTATTGGTCCTTGAAGTATATCTATGGTTCAGATTGAGCACTTCCCTGGTTCGTGGTCCATTTTCGTCTGCTCCTAGGGACACCCTATTTTATCACCAGCTCCTTAACTCTCTGGGGCTCAGAGCCTTCCAGCTACCCCTTGACCCTTCCCCTCACAGTAGAATTGTGTCCACCTAATGGGAGAACGTTGTCTTGTGGCTGCTGTTATTTCAAGGTCCACCATCCCCAGCGCTAGTAGGGGGACCATGATGATGTCTGCTATGGAGGAGGCACCTTGAACTTCTTAGCAATGCTGGGGCGCATACTGGCCTATTCCTCATGGCCTCCATAAAGTTGTCTTCTCTGCTCTTCCATGAGAGATCATTTGATGGGTCTTTTGGCCTTAGGTGGCCTATTACCCCCCCAGGTCCATCTCTCTGACCTTCGAGAAAGACCCCATCTTCCCCCATCCTTCAGACAGTATTGTCATTCGGATCTCACTCAGTGTGGCACTTAAACTTCTTCATTTTTCTAGAAGCTTTGCCAGCGTCAAGCTTGCATCTTCTACTGGGCTCCTGGCCAGCCTATGAAGTCCTGAATTCCAGGAGGGATTTCCAAATCAATAAACTCTTCTTCAACAGCCCCTTGGGATCCCTGTGTGGCTCAGCGGTTTGGCGCCTGCCTTTGGCCCAGGGCGCGATCCTGGAGACCCAGGATCGAATCCCACATCGGGCTCCCGGTGCATGGAGCCTGCTTCTCCCTCTGCCTATGTCTCTACCTCTCTCTCTCTCTCTCTGTGACTATCATAAATAAATTAAAAAAAATTAAAAAGAAAACAACAGCCCCTTGATCAAGTAACCTTGGGTCCATTCCCACTCATAGCCACCTGACTTGTTGCTACACATTGGCTGGCTCTTCCACTATTTGGGGGTACAGGTCCATCCCTCCCTCATTAGGCCTAGAATCCTCAGCTGGCTTATTTTGGGACTTAGCCCTCGTTCTAGGCCTACCATGCAGAAGGGGGAGTGGGTGCAGGCCATGGGAGCCAGGGGGTAATTTATGGAAGAGAGGCCACTGCAGCGTCTCCTTGTAAAGGGTAGGGGAGATGCAAGCTTTTAATAGGAAAGGTCTCTGGGCCATTTCTGCAGCTCTAATGGTTCAGAAGAATCTGAGGACTCAAGATCTTCAGGGGCTTCACCCTTACGTCTCCAGGTGGTATGTCAGAGTCCCATTCTTTCCCAAGTAGAGTCCTGATCTTAGTTAGCAGAACTGATTGAGAGTATGTAACTCTTTTACACCAACAAGGGTGGCTATCATCAAAATGATAGACAATAACAAGTGTTGGGCAGGATGCGGAGAACCCCCATTCACAGCTGGAGGGTGTGTCAATTCCACAGCTGCTGTGGAATATGGGGAGGTGGGCCCTCATGGTTAAACACACGTAAGCCAGTAATTTCATGATTCCAGCAATTCTCTTGGGCATATATATACACCCAAGAGAAATGAAAATCCATGTTTACATAAAATCATATACAAACATTCATAGCATTTTTCATAATGGCCAAAAAGTGGAGACAGTCCAAACATTCATCAAAGGATGAATGGACAAATGTGGTCTCTTCATACCATGGAATATTGTCCAGTAATAACAAGGAAAGAGCACTGACATATAAGTTACAACACGGATGGACTTCGAAAATGTGATGCTAAGTGAAAGAAGCCAGACACAGAAGGACAAATATTGTGTGATTCCATTTATATGAAGTGTTGATAATAGAGACAGAAAGCAGATGAGTGATGGCCAGGGATTGGGGGCAAAGGGTGATGGCAATGCAGTGACTACTAATGGGTTTCAGGTTTCTCTTGGGGCTGATGAAAATGTTCTGGAAGTAGTATAATGGATCCCCCTTGTAACGTGGCTTGCCTTGTGAATATCCTAAATATAAACTTTGTGACTATCTCCAAACCAGCTTAATTGTACACTTTAAAAGTTGAAATTCACAGTATGTGAATTATATCTCAATGACAATTTTTTTAAAAATTAAAAGTTAAATTGAACAAAAAACAAAAAACACTTTCTTGGAGTTCTACATTGCGCACTGTGCGTTTCTGGACTGGGTCCTCATTTCCTTCTGGCTTCTGGCTTCTGGCAATGGAGCCTCTGTGTGTGCTACCAAGGAGGTCTTCTGGCTCTCTGTTTAGCATTCAATTGCTGATTGATCACATTTACCTTTTCATATTTTTTTCCCCTAAGGCTGTGGCTTTCTACTAAGGTTTTTGTTGTTGTTTTTTAAATATTTTATTTATTTATTCTTGAGAGACAGAGAGAGAGAGAGAGAGAGGCAGAGACACAGACAGAGGGAGAAGCAGGCTCCATGCCGGGAGCCCGATGCGGAACTCGATCCGGGGACCCCAGGATCGGGCCCTGGGCCAAAGGCAGGTGTTAAACCGCTGAGACACCCAGGGATCCTCGTTTTTTATTATTTTTTTTTTTATTTTTTTAAAGATTTTATTTATTTATTCACAAGAGACACACAGAGAGAGGTAGTGACATCGGCAGAGGGAGAAGCAGGCTCCATGCAGGGAGCCCGATGTAGGACTCGATCCCAGGACCTCGGGATCACGACCTGAGCCAAAGGCTGATGCTCAACCACTGAGGCACCCAGGTGCACCTCCCCACCCCCGTAAATTTTAATAGTGGCTAGGGCTACTCCCTTTTTTCCTGCATTTTTCTGAACTTTTCTTGCATGCATATGTTTCCATAAGAACTTCAGTATCAGTTTGTCTACTTCCAGAGAAAAGCGCACAAGGGCATTTTTGTGGATATCTTTAGGATCATTAAATGTGTAAATCAAGTTAAGATTGACGTTGAAGGGTGTGGCTATATCAGGAAGCCCTCAAAAGTTACAGTGGGGTTACCATGTCAATACCAGGGTGGCCAATTGTCAAAAATCAAGGAGCTAAGAGTAAAATAAATCCCTGCTCAGATCAGCCCAGCCCAAGTGACTGGTCCTCCTTACCTTCTACCTACCGGATCTACCCCATTTCCCACCATCTCGCAATTAGGGTAACCTAATTCAAGAATCATTTTGAGGGGGAAGCCTAGAGTCCCTGTCATGAAGTGGAAGTTACTCAGACCAGCCACCAGTTCCTCCCAGGAAGACAACCAGCAGCTTGTGAGGCCAAGGCCAGGTCCCCACCTGCTGCTGGACACTTGGTGGGGTAGGTCTCTGCTGCCTGCAAGTGTCTGCCCTGAGCTCTTGGAACTGGCCAACCCTAAAGGGCTAACTTGGGGTCCTGAGAATCCCATCCCCTGATATGCAGGCAGGCAGTGAGGTAGTCTAAGAAGACTCTATTAACACCATGTGTCCTCAGCATCAGTTCAGCTGCCAGAGCGGGCAGGATAGGGATGGAGGCACACAGGTGGTGCAGGTGGTAGGGGACCCTCCTAGCCCTAGTCCCAGGGGAAGCAGAGGAACTGCTCTCTAGCACTGTCTCTCTCCAAGCACAGAGGTAGTGGGGGGAAGGCCCTTCCTCGCCCCCACCCCCATCCTGCATCCCTGCAGTGGCTTGTGTACCCCAGTTCCTATGTGGAAACCCTAACCCTACTGTGATGGTATGAGGACCTGTGGTCTTTGGGAGGCGATTAGGTCTTGAGGGTGGAGCCCTCAGGAATGGGATTAGTGCCCTTACAAGAGGAGGAGGGAGGGGTGGCTAGCTCTCTGCCAAGTGAGGACACAAGGAATGTACAAGCTGGAAGGCTCTCAGCAGAACCTGACTGTGCTGACTTCCGGCCCCCAGAACTGCCAGGAATAATTTCTGTTGTTGATAAACTACCTGTTCTGACGTTCTTGTGATAGCAGCCCCAAGGGACTCAGCACCCGACAGGCAGTGCCCAGCAACAGGCCACGGAGCATCAGACTCTCTGAGACATGCAGGGGGCAGTAGGGGCAGGGGGTGGGGAGATGCATAATGGCTCCTGCTGGCCTGCCTCCTCCTGGTCCTCCCTCTGGGATGGGCCACCCCTTCACCCACCCAGATGACAGACGCTCACAGTGCAACTGCTACGGATGCTGTCCCAGACTCTGGTTGTCGGCGCTAGGCATCTGTTCCTCCCTGCGCTACAAAGGGTGGGAGACTCAACATTCGCTCCTGCGGGCCCTGCAACCAGAGTTCTGGCTGTAATTCAGATTGTGCTAAAGAAGGGGGACCGAGGCATCGTCCTGCTGAGCTGATGGCGAGCAAGCCCAGACAACCAACATTCTGGGTCTGGCCCCCGCTCTGTGGCTGTGAGGCTGTGGCACAGTGACAGTGCCATTGGCAGCAACAGCTTCCTGACCGGTGATTCAGCCATGGTACTCTAATCTGAAACCCACAGCCCGGTCACAGCCCCTGCCTTCAGCTCCTCCAGACCATCCAGGGATTTAGATCGAGTCCCTTTCTGCTTATGATTCTTGGACTATTCCATTTTCTGTGCTGAGCCCTGACTAAGAGGGACACTGGAGTGCCCCTCGCATGCACCTGGTGCATTTGCTCTGGAAGGCAGAGAGAAGCAGGTTGTGCACTGCTGTTTGGGCTTTGGCATCTTTAGGCTCTGGGGATGGAGAATCCCATTGGCAATGTTCTAGCAGGTCAAGAGAGAAGACAGGAGCCCAGGAAAAATTCAGGAAGGCAAATAGGGCATGGCCCTTAAGATACACATCTGGGGAAGAAAATAAGGCTCTAGCCATAAGGTGCTCAGTCAGGTGTCCCATGAGGAATTGCATAGTACACATGCCCCCACTCCCTGTCTGTGACAGACAAAACTAGCCAATCTGGGCATGCTCTCCTGCCAGTGGCTGAGCTCAGAGAGCTCCTCAGTAGTTTAGGCATACACTGTAGTCCTGCATCCAGGCCAGACACTGCTAATCAATCACAGCACTCATGCCATCCCTTTTCTTTACTGCATCCATGGCAGACATCACTAATTGATCGGATCACTCTTCCCAGGCATGGAGCCATTCTTCAGAATCCTCTGGAACACAGGACTCCAGGCAGCCACTATCAACTGACTGTGGCTGACAAATGGCATGAATACTGTTTTCTCTGTGAAAAGTTGTTGGATTGGAGAAGAAGGAGAGGCCACTGGGAGGACAAGGATGAGTTTCAACAGGAGATGTGAGCTGGTTTGGATGGGCAGAGAAGTCAGGAAGGTGGAGGACATTCTCAGCAGGGGTAGAACACAGTGTAGGATGCAACAGTAACTGAGAGCACTGTCATGGCAGGAGGCTGGCAACTCAGGCTGCGGCCAACCCACAGATCCTGGACTCTGATGCATGGCACAAGAGGCAGGGGAGTCTGTGAGGTGGCCAGTGCCCATCTGATGCAAGCGGGTGTTCAATGCGGCTCAGCCGGGCTGGGTATACAGAGCAGGAGAGTGCGGGGTGGGGAGGCAGGGATGTCAGATGGGAGGTTGGACAGAGGAGTGGAGTCACTGGATCAATCTCTCTCTCACATACACGTACACATGCGTGTGTGCGCAGACACACACACTAGTAGATAACCCTGAGTCTCCTCACACCAGGGCTGGTGTCCTTCTGCCCATCTGGTACAAACATAGACTCGCTGGCCTTCACACAGCAGCCTGGGGGAAGGTTATAGAAGAAGTTGGTTAGGCCTAACCTTCCTGGCGAAGCTGAGACCACAAGGACATCCAGGACATGGGGCATAGGCACACATATGGGGCCATGGCTGGGCCTGCCCCTCTGGCTGGAGTCACGCCCCTCTCCTGAGCACACTGTCCCCAACGAAGTGTGCCCCTGCTGCACATAGTTCTCTCACCTTCACTGGCCATGGTTGGATGGGGGTGCCATCCCTGTCTGTGCAGCACAGGGCAGACATGCAGGCTTTAGCTTCTGTGGCCAACAGGTCCCAGCGAGCATTATGGCCGAGGTTGCCTGTCGGGTCAGCTGGATCCAGGATGATGGGCCTGCAATTCCCATTAGGGTCAGTTTTATCCTAGTAACATCTGGGTATCCTCCTGAGGTACTGGTTGGACTGTTCTCCCTCACCCAATACTCTGCCTGGGCCACTTCTCCCTTCTGCATCCAGGGTAGACATTACTAATCAATCACCATGTTCATCTGGGCCACACCCCTTCAGCAGGTAGCAGGCGTTGGTAACCAGTCTGGGTACTGGTCCTACCATTCTCCCTTCCTAGACCTGTGGGAGATGTCACCATCTCAGAGTTTTTTTCAACATATCATGCTAAGTTGCCGTTTTCTGTGGGCTGGAGATGCACCATGAGTTTGTGAAAGCACCTCTGCTCTCTCTGCAGAGGCAGGCAAAATCCCAAAGAATAAGACATGCTTACATTACCTAGTGGGCTCACAGGTAGGGTTGCCAGGTTTAACAAATAGAAAGAGAGGATGCCCAGTTAAATTTGAGCTTTGGATCAACATAAGTATATCCCTAATACCACGTGGGACACACTTATACTAAAAAGTCATTCACCGTTTGTCTGAATTTCAAACTTGAACGGAGTCTTGCATTTCATCTGGCAACCCTACTTCTAGAGCGGGGCCAGGAAACAGACTGCCTGTCCCTTATGTGCTAAGGATATCCCTGTTAGAAAGGAGCTCAGTTCTGGGAAGAGGATTTTGCTGTCTCCCCTGGAAGGCCCCCGGATGTGGGGAGAGCCAGTGACCCTGTATCTGAGACTCTGTGATGGGGAGGGTGGGCCAGAACCTGGGCTGGCGAAGCTGCCGGCTCAGGAAGTCTCTGACAGTCTGGTCCTCGTTATCGTAGTTGACAGTCCAGTAGACACGGAGCTGACGGTACTGGCTGACCAGCTCCAGGACGGTGCGGAAGCCCTGGGCCATGTTGAACTGGGCGCTCTGCCCACCCTGCTCCCAGGCGTACACCGTCAGGAGTTCCAGCCCATGCTGGGGGGGCAGGGAGCCTCTCCCCCTGGGCATCTTGTTGCACTGGGGAATAGGGGAAAGAGGATGCGTCCGTTCACACTGGCAATGAAGCAGTACAGGAGGGACCCTTCCAGAGCTGGCAAGCACACCCCAAAATTTCACTGAGCACCTCCACATGTCAGATGCCTGGCCGGGCATTATCCCTTCAAAATCCTGTAACTTGGGATTTTGACGCCAGCCCAATTTTACAGAAAAGCAAACTCAGGTCCCAGAGCTACGAAATATCCCTCCTTCTGCTCCACCAGCCCCCCGCCCCCTCTCCCTCCCCCTCCTCAATGTTCCCCAGTAGGGTGGTCCGTCCTTGTGCCAAACCTGCCGGTACCAGTGCTTCACCAGTCGGATCAGACTCTTCAGCTTGGTGGGGCGAGAGATGATGAAGTCTCGCTGCAGCTCAGTGAAGCAGGTGGAATACTCGCCCGCATTGTTGTAGCTGTAGATGAGGTCCACGTAGACTTGAGACGGGGGCCTGTAGCTGGAGACCACCTGGCCTGGAGATAGGGAGGAGGCCACCATAGGTTCATTTCCCAGAGTCCCGCTGGGGCCAACTGAGAAAGGACTTCCAGAATCTTCACTTTCCCCATGGGTGGGCTAGGGCCCACTTGGGCAAAGGTAAGTCACAGGGGATTTTAGTTGGAGCCCACACATGGCATGGCCCACCATTAAGTCCCTGGCAAGAATCTTCTTTTTCTTCCTGCCCCCTTTCAACCCTTCTGTCTATCTATCATGAAGAAAGTCTCAGCTGGGAGCTAACACATCTTTAATGGCTCTCAGCTCTTGAATGCTTGCTCATCCCTCTCTAACAAAGGGAGAGCCTCGGTCTCAGGGCCTCCGGTGGGTAAAAGGACTGTACGTGGTGAGCTGATGTCACCCTCTGGTTTCATTGCACTTAAAGGTATTCCTTGACATTCAAACTCTTGCTTTCTGAAGAACTGTGTAGATTCAGATACATTTCCGGGTGAGTCCCTTCCTTGTAACTTGTTTCCAAACCTTAGGAACCAAAAACATTCAGATACAGGGGATGTCCTTACTCTGCAAACTCTCCAGTGCAAACTCAGAACTGAATAGATACAAAGAGGTCTGTTTTGTCCAGGGATTCTTCCGTGGTGCCTGGAAGAATGCCAGGCACATACTCCGTGCATTTATTGAACTCTTGGATCCTACAGGTCTGTGGCAAGTGCAGAAGGCAGCAAGTAGCACACGAATACTTGAAGCTGGGGATATGCTGAGACACTCCAATACCCACATCATCAGGGGAAGACACTGGTGTTCAAGGTAGGGAAGTCCCTTACTCAAGGACGTTTGTCACGCTGGTGCAATTGCTGAGACAAGGACCCAGCCCAGAGCCACTGTTAGACCACATAACACTGTAGTATGAATTAGGAAAAAGGCATCTTGGGCAGCCCCAGTGGCGCAGCGGTTTAGCGCTGCCTGCAGCCTGGGGTGCGATCCTGGAGACTCGGGATCGAGTCCCATGTTAGGCTTCTTGTATGGAGCCTGCTTCTCTCTCTGCCTGTGTTTCTGCCTCTCTCTCTGTATGTGTCTCTATGAATAAATAAACAAAATCTTTAAAAAAAATAGAAAAAGGCATCCTTTTCTCCAGACACCTTGCAGGAAACTGGTGACAAGCGTACATGTGTACAATGCCTACACTGTGAACAGGTGTGGTCTGGTTGTGCACTGTGAGACCTCAAATACCGTCCCTGGCAGCCCTGCCTCTGCTTTTCCCCTTCTCAGGACTATGCCTGGGTACCTCACCTAAGGCGTTAAAGGCCGGCAGCACGTCAAAGTCCACACTCTGATCCAGCATCGTCTGGGACTTCAGGGAGAAGCTCAATACGCGGGAGTTCTCCCTCTTGGGGATCTCGAATTTCACCTCCAATTGCATCTTCTGCTGACATGCCTCCAGCTGGGCTCGGATCTCTGAGATGATCTCAGCCCGCCTGTTCCCTTGCTCAGCGAACTGGCTGAAGCAGCTGAGGAACACCACTAGATCTGCATCCGAGCGGCCTCGCAGAGCTGTGCCTTTGGCTAAAGAGCCACCCTGGAGAGGACACAGAGGTGGCTTGACCCCTGCAGGACTCCTGCTATAGCCTGTGGGTCGGGAACTTGCTGTGTAACCTTGGGCAAGTCACTTAACCTCTCTCCTTTACCTCTTTAATATGGCGTTAATATACAAGATGATTACGAGAAAAAGAAATGTTCAGGACAAAAGTTAAAACCCTTCAACAAAGGCAAACTTTCTCATTCCATCAGGTTTGGGGTCTAGGAGAGACTTGAGAGATTTTTTTTTTTCTTTTTGGCCTGTAGTTCTCCAGCCCGTCTACACCAGGAGAGTTTTTTTTTTTTTTAAATGACTGATATCTGGCTCCTATGCCCCTGAGACTGATTTAATTGGCCTGGGAGGCAGACTCGGTATCAGTAAAATTTTAAAAATTCTCCTTGTGATTGATTCTAAGTGAAGTCACAGTTGATAACCAGTGAACCAGGTTATCATCTTTGTGTTATGAATGAGGAAGGTAAGAATCAGAGAGGGGAAGGTATTTGCCTGAGGTCACACAGCAAATCATCAGGCCTGGGACTTTTCATTGGCTGACTCTATGCTGATGATTTTCTAGAGCTGACCTGAGTCTCACTTGTGACTTCAGTTGTGGACTGAGGTTGTATCCAATGCAGCAGATAATGTGGCTTTTTATACACTTTCAGCATCTCTTCTCTACGTTCTGGGATCTGCATCCTGATTTTCTTTGGGGGAATCGCCCTCCCCCACACTCCTGTCCATGTGGAGCTGACTCCACCATAGGAGCCAGGCTTGGCCAGTCAGAGCATGATGTCTCTCTAGCCCCAGTAATTATTGGGATGGGTAGATAACCTGAGTCAGGACAATGAGACTCAATTCCAAGCCTTCCATTTGATCTTTAAGAAAACAGAATTCCCCTTTCTGGAAGCTTAGAGATGCTAAGGATCATCATATGGAAAGGGCCTACCCAAAACAAGATGGCAGAGCCAAGAGCTGAGATGAAAAGCTGAGTCCCGGTGACCTTGCATGGGCTCCTAGATCTAGCCGTACCTGATGGGAGATCAACTCCAGGGCTTTCCGTTTGCATCAGCCAATATATTTCTTTTGTTCCTCCTCTTGAATTGGTAGTCACAAGCAACCAAAACATTTGTTGAACACATCTGGGTCCTTTATCTGCCATCCACCCACAACCACATTCTGGTTTCTCTTCTATACTTGGCCTTGTGCTGATCGTTATAAGGACTACAGAAGTGGGTCAGGCCTGGCCCTGGTGATCAGCGGAGAAGCGGCCCTGGTGACCCCGGGAAAGATCAGCAGCCTGCCCTACCACTCGTCCACAGCTCTCTGGGGACTTACCTTGACCACTTTGAGCACTTTGATGGCAGAATTCTGGAAGCAGTTTTCCTTCAGGAATGAGCAGATGGTATCAACAGCCTTGTTCACTTGAGCCAAGAACTGACGGTTGGGCTGGAGAAAGTCACTGATGAACTTGTCAAGGTCCCCAGCTGGGGTTTGGTAAAGGAGAGCAGGCTACAGAAAGAATATAGGTATTGAGACAGGACTCCCAATGAATGCCCCGGCCCTGACTCTTGACATTCTATGTGGATGAGACCTTCACTATCTATCTCCCATATCCCTCTTCTTCCTCAGCTGGTTGGCAGGTCTTTGTGGTAGCATCAGAAGGACCTGAGTTCAAGTCCTGGTTCCACCACCAACACACAGCCTTGGTCGCCCCATATGGGCAAGAACTAGGCTCATGCCTCACTGGATTGTCTGGAGTATTAAGCACTGGTTATGAGCTCCTGCTGAAAAATAGTAAATGCGATAAAATCACGTCCCTTTGGGAACTGGCTATCATCGTCAGCGGGGTTCCCTGGAAGTAGAGCTTGTGATGGGGTTTCCTGTGCCTGGTTTAACTGGGGGCAGTGCTTGCAGGAGAAGGGGAGTGAGGGAAGTAGGAGAGGGCTGGAGAAGGAGCTAAGTAAGGTTCCAGCTAGAGGAAGCTTTTTCCTAATCCTGTGGGGACACTGGACTAAGAATTGCATCATAGAGCTGGTCTTGCCGTAGAACAGAGGAGGGCCTTTTGTACCCATGTTAATCAAGTCCTGGCTGGGACTGAACAATCTGCATGTTTCAGCTGTAAGCCGCCAGCAGCAAACACTCTGAGCAGCTGGGGATGTGTGCACCAGTGGGGAAAGGGGACCTGGGAGGGGGTGTCGACAGCATCCGCCACCCTAGGGATTCCTCTCTTACCATCACATCCCATGGCTGCACAGATGTGCCTTCCGTACTCCTCAAGCAAGCCTGAGTCTCCAGAACTGCTGCTTCTTGGGCCAACAGCTCCCAGCTGCCCTGGCCCACATTCCAGGTGGGGTCACCAGGATCCAGGATCAGGGGTCTGGGGGCAGAGTGGATGGGCAGGCACGGGGGGAAAGATGGGAATCAATGAAGGAGCAGGGAGTGGTGGTGAGAGGGACTAGGAAAGGGTGTGGGAGCTGGAGAGAAGGAAAAGAGTGTCAGGACCTTAGGTTTGGCCCAATCTCCCGCAAGCACAGGAGGGTTCCTGCCTGGCTGCTCCAGTCAGGAAGGTATTAGGCTCCTTAATCTAAGAAATGATATTTTATTGTGTTAATGAAACTGACCCTGGCTCCTTTTGGGGCTTCTGGTGTCCCTGCTTCCTCAGTAAAGAGTCCAGAAGGAAGCAGAGTGGGGAGTGGGCCTGGGGCACCCAGATCCCACCCTGGCCCCCTTTTGGATACAATGACTCCCCAGCAACAGCGAGAGAGGAGAAGGATGATGCAGGAAAGGCAATGGGGAAGTGGATCTGCACCTTGGTTTCTGAAGCTGGCCAAGAAGATGTGTTCTGATCGCTGGGTCCTCGAAGCTATAGTTGACTGTCCAGTAGACACAGAGCTGCTGGTGCTGCTGGACAAGCTCTAGAACAGTCTTTAAGCCTTGCGCCATTTTGAAAGAATCCTCCCCACAGCCTTGCTCCCAGGCGAAGATGGTCAGGAGCTCCAGGGCATAGACCGGAGGCAGAGAGGCACAGGCTGGCTGCTGTCCTTTGTTCTGAGCTGCGACCTATGTCACCCAAAAGCCAACCAAAGAGTAAGTGGATATGAGCACCTACTATGTGCTAAGCATGGCCCTATGTACTTGGAGAGGGAGGGGGAATATAAAAAAAATAAAAACACGGAAAAAATAGAACGCTTCTTATTTTACAGGTGGATAAACAGAGGCCTGGGGTGGGGATAGGGACTTGTTCAAGGTCACACAATGACCCGAGACCAGACTTGATCTTTGCATGGAGTCTCTCTTCCTAGGGTGTACAAGAATGGGGGCTCCAACATATTTAGCTTGGTATGCCAACATCTGTCACAATAGTGACGTTAGCAGCAGTGGTGCTCAGGAGATGTTTGTTGAATGAATACATGATTGTCAGCGCATTCAGAGAAGTGTTTAGCGGCGGATGCCCAGAGTTTATTCAGTACAATTTCCGCAGAGGACGGTAATGGTGGAACAGCATAAGCTAGGGCTTGGGGGTGGGCAAGAACAGGGAAAGCATCAGCAGTGTGAGGAAGGGGGAGAAACTGATGAGCTAGAGAAATGAGCACTTGGGGGCCTGATGGAGGAGAGACCCTCTCTCAGCAAGGGCTTCTGGCCAGGGGAAGAAGTGGAGGATGGAGGAGGTGGTCCTTCTACCTGGGATGGCCAATAAGAAGTGAAGGAAGGGAGCTGTCTGCCTAGGGGAGGAGCTGATTGGCTGAAGCAGTTGCCATGACAGCGGTTGCTTCTCGAGAGGAGCAAGGATACCTGGAGGCCTCACCTGGCGGTACCAGTGCTTCACCAGCAGGATCAGGCTCTTCAGTTTTGCTGGACGAACGTTCACGAAGTTCCTCCGCAGCTCTGCGAAGCAGGCTGCGTGCTCGCCCCCCTGGCAGCCGCTCTGGAGGAGGGTCGAGTAGACCTGGGGCGCAGGTTTGGCACCAGCACAGAGCTGCCCTGTGGACATTTGAAATGTGCTGAGGGCACGGCTCTAACGACAACAGCGGCATGTCCTAACCCGGCTACTCACCAGCCTTTATTAATATCTGAACGTTAATCACATAGCAGTGCAATCAGTGATGCACAATCTACAACATAGAATAGAACTTTTTTTTTTTTTTTTTAGCACCAAATATGTGCTGGGTGCTTTTCAGTAATTTTCACTAATCCAGCCAATGACTCTGCAAGGTGAGTGATCCTGACCCCTAGACAAGCTACGTAGCATAGTGGGCAAGAGAATTCATCCCCAAGGCACAGGCTGGAGGCGCCCCTCACCCACGGCATCAAAGGCAGGCACCAGGCACACATCCATCCAGCTTTCTAGGGCCGTAGACACCAGCCGGAACTGCAAAGCCTCGGGCACGGTCTGCTCAGGAAACTCCAGGCTCAGGCCGGGGACTGGGTCCTGCCACCAGGATTCCAGCTGTGCCTGCATCTCCTGAAGGATCTCTGGGCGGCGGGCCCTTTGGTCCCTGTAGTCCTCGAAGCAGTTGAGGAAAATGACCAGTTCGGCATCACAGCCACCCCTCAGGTCTGTGCCCCGGCCAAAGGAGCCCCCCTGCAGAGGAAGGAACATCTCAGACCCATGACTGTCCCTGAGCTCAGGAGTCAGACTCTGACCCCAACTCTCCACCCCATCTGCAGCCCCGACAGTACTCTCACTGATGTGGGGCCCGGGGCCACCACAACAGAGGCAGGCTGCACAAGGGTTGTGACCTCTGATTCTTAGAAGCCTGGCAGGGTCTGACTATATTTGTCTGCCCCTGCCCTCTGACCCTCAGGAGTCAGACCAACTTGCAGCAACAGATAACGGGAATGCGGTGGCATGGGGTGCAAGGATGAAAGATTTTGGCCAATCACCTGCAGCATCTACTGACTGCACATCTGGACCACAGGTAGCAAATTGAGGTCCCAGGGTCAAATGAGGCCTGCAGATGTGCTTTGTTGGCCTATTTTAATCAACCAGCCAACCAATCCATTCATTCATCTGTTCAAGACATATTTATTGAGCACTCACATGTACCAAGATATGGGAGTGCATCCAAGTTCCCTGTTCTCCTGGAACTTATATTCTAGCAGGGGGGGAGAAAGGAAGGACAGTCAGCAAACAAAAGCCTCCGGAAAGTGCTAAGTGCTGTGTGGAGACAAATAAAATAGTGAGGGGACTGGAGATGGAAGGGAGGTTGCAGCTGTAAATTGAGCAGTCAGACCTCAGTGGGAAGGGGACTGGGATCCCAGACTCGAAGGAGGGGGAGGGAGCCAAGTGCATGGAGGGAGGGGGAAAAGAACATTCCAGAAATAGAAACCAGGCAGTATGGACTGTGCCCAGTGAGTTCAAGAAGCAGCCAGGAGGCCAGTATGGGGTAAGCAAAGGTCAGAGACCAGGACCAGATCCTACCAGCCTTGAAGCCATTGTGCTCTGTGAAACCGCAGAGGATTTTGAACAGAGGAGGGACGTGGTCTGATTACGGTAATAGTGGTTTCAAAAACTATCATTAAAATTTTGTTTAAAAGCTAGCACTTGGATATATACCTGCCAGCCCTCAGCTGCGTCGCTCTGGCTCCTTCCCTTCCTTACTGTGGTACCCAGGACATTTCCATCGGTGTCCCCATCCACCAACTCACCTTGCTGACCCTCGAGGCCTTGTAGACACACTTCTCTCGGAGGCAACCCAAGATGACATTGATGGCCTTGCCGACCTGCTTCTGGAACTGGGGGTTTGGTTTCAAGTGGTCCTGGATGAAGCGGTCCAGGTCCTTGGTGGCGATCTGAGACAGATCCACAGCCCTCCCCAGCGTAGAAGGGGTGATGCTGTCTGGCCCTGGGGGTCGGGGAGCTGGCCATGAGGGCTGCCTGCTTCCTGCCCTTGGGGGCACAGCATTGAGACTGCTGCTGTTCCCAGGGGTCCTCTGGGCATCGTCTCGCTGGATGGGGTGGTCTAAACCTGAGCACCCAGCACGTGGAAGGCCCTGGAGGTGTGTTGAAAGAGTTGTCTTTGCAGGCATAGAAGTTTCTCCATCCCTTCTCTTGCCAGCCCCCTCCCAACATAGTCAGGGTGACTGAGATTCAGAGGTGGGAGTGGGGGAGGGGGTGCACTGCTGGCCCATACGGTGCCTTTGTAAAGATTAGAAAAAAGTGCCCTTACAGACAGGATAAATTCTTAAAAGGAGCCCTGTGCTGGGCAGACACTGTGGTAGGCAGACACTGAGCCCATGCATGCACTCAAAGATGTTCCTCCAAGCAGGCTCAGCTTGGTGATCAGATTGAGTGCCTGTGGCCTCCACTCTGAACTCTGTCCCACACCCCACGGCCCCAGCGCCCAGTAGATGCTCAGGGAACACTGAGCATGTGAATTAGGTGTGGCTTTACACCTGATGAGGATCCCAGGAGCCCCTCACTCACGGTCCCCTCCCAGGGCTGCACAGTGTCCCCTGCCGTCTGCAGAAAGCACGGGTGCTCATAGCAGGACTCTGCCTCTCTGGCCAGTATATCCCAGTGCCACGTGGCTCCATTCCCAACATCCCACGTGGGGTCAGCCGGGTCCAGGATCACAGGCCTGCAAATCCAGAGGGACAGGAAGATTCTGTTTAGTAAGATGGTCAAGATCAGGGGCTCTGAGGTCAAGCAGAACTGGTTCCAATCCCAGCTCTTCTACTTTCAGTGTGACCTGGGGTAGATGGCTTACCTCCTCTGAACCTGTTTCCTTATCTGCAAAATGGGGATAACCACAGTGCCTGCTCTGGTGGGTTGTTGTAGAGATTAAATTGGAGCAAAAGTCCTTCCTCAACTCTGGCAGCACATGAGAATCATAAAATACGAGGATCCATCCCCAGGGACTCAGAGTTACCACCATGATGTAGCCATTTTATTCCTACACGTGTATCCAATGGTGCCCATACACAGAAGTGCATGTACGAGGCCCTTCTAGACTGTTCCTAACAGCCTTCCTGTAATAGCCCCAGGGCAGAAACAACCAAATATCCATCATCAGCAGAATGGAAAGCATATTGTGATAAATTCACGTAATTGAATACTATTTGGCAACACAAAACAATCAACAATAATAAGCAAGTACACAAAACTATACGGAAGAATTTCAAAAGCATGATATTGAGAAAGAGATGCCAGACACAAAAGCATATGTCGTATGATTCCATTTCAAGATTTCAAAACAGATAGGACTGGAATGGTAAGAGTCAGAGTGGGGTCACCTCTGGGAAGTTACTGACCTGGAGAAATAAAAGGGAAGCTTGTTCTCCCTTGATCTGATGGTGGTTTCACGGGCTTGTTCACTTTATAGAAAGTCACCAAAATGTGCACCTAAGGAGCACCTGGGTGGCTTAGTGGTTGAGTGTCTGCCTTTGGCTCAGGTCGTGATCCTGGGGTCCTGGGATCGAGTCCCGCATCAGGCTCCCTGCATGGGGCCTGCTTCTTCCTTGCCTGTGTCTCTGCCTCTCTCTCTCTCTCTCTCTCTCATTCTGTATCTCTCACGAATAAGTAAATAAAATCTTTAAAAAAACAGAAACCAAAAAACAAAATGTGCACCTTGGATGTGTATACTATGTGTCGCTAAAATCCTCACACATAAAATAAGTTCACACAAGAAAAAGCTTTTTTAAAAACTGCCCTGGGCAGCCCGGGTGGCTCAGCGGTTTAGCGCCTGCCTTCAGCCCGGGGCGTGATCCTGGAGACCGGGGATCGAGTCCCACGTCGGGCTCCCTGCATGGAGCCTGCTTTTCCCTCTGCCTGTGTCTCTACCTCTCTGTGTGTCTGTCATGAATAAATAAATAAAGTCTTTAAAAAAACCCAAAATTGCCCCAAGTGATTTTAATTTCCCTCTGGGGCTAAATCCAGTTAGGGAGTGCATGTACAGTGCCTGGCTTTGGCCCTCAGGAAATGAGACCTATTTTATCACGTTAATTATCTCCCGTGGCCCTAGCCCAGGAAAGTGGGTCCGTGGGGCATATGGGGAGGTACCTGGGTTTTTTCAGCTGGGAACTCAAGAAGCTCCTGACTGTAGGGTTCTCGAAGCCATAGTTGAGCGTCCAGAAAACACACAGCTGCCGATACTCCTGGATCAGGCCTAGGACGGTCCGGAGGCCCTGGGCCAGGCTGAAGGCATCCTTCCCACAGCCCTGCTCCCAGGCGAAGATGGTCAGCAGCTCCAGGGCATAGGCTGGAGGCAGCATCTCCCTCTTCGCTTCCTCCTGGCATACCTGTAAGACGGTGAAGGGGAGGGGAAAAAAGAGCTCTCGGCAGAACTTTGCTGGATCTTTCAGGCTCTGGGGGGCAGACCCCACACGCTGAAGCCTGGGATGAGATGCTATGTTCTAGGAGCAACATGATATTTCCCATCTGCCTTCGACTTGGAGCTTCAGCAAAGTCATGGGCTCATGTGAGATTCAAGCCCTTAGGACTGGGGAGCAGTCAGAGAGAGGCCAGTGGCTAATGTGAGACTGTCACTGATCCCTCAAAAGAAACCATGGCAGACTTTGCCCAGGGTCACACAGCAAGTCAGTGGCTGAGCAAGAACTGGAATCCAGGACCTCCACAGACCAGACTTGCTTTATGATGAGTGGTCCAAGAAGAGGACTAAGCCATGTGCCCTAAGATTTTGTGGGCTTGTCCCCTCATCTCCAGGCACAGGCTGGGCACCCCTTCCTCAAAGCATAAGAGTCTATCAACAAACATGCATATTTTGGAGGGAGGTTGTTATTCCAGAGGCTGGAATGGGAGATGTACAAACTCCACATTACTTCACACCATACATAAAATATTCCAGATAGTTTCAAAGCCCTAAAACCACATAAGAAGAAAATCTTAATACCTTTTGAGAGGAACCACAGAAGAATAATTTTAGAAAGTCAGGATAGGCAAAGTCTTATTACACAAGACATATGAGGTACAAATCATGTTTTTCTTAAGGAAAACATGAACACACCTGATTACATTAAAATTCAAACATTTTTCTGTGGTGAGAGACCTATGAACAAAATGAAAGTACAAGCCATGGACAGGGATAGTAGATTTACATTATAGTAACTCAATAAGAATTAGCACCCAGAATATATAAAGAGCTCCAACAAACCAACAATAAGAAGACAGCTAAAGTGGTGGAAAATAATAAATGATATGAACAGGCAGTTCCCACAAAGAGAAACATGAATGGCTGCAAAACATAAGAAAATATTCTCACTGCCATGAAATCACAAATTTAAACAGTCATATGCCTGCATCAAGGACCCTCAGGGGAGGCCTCACCTGACGGTACCAGTGCTTCACCAGCAAGATCAGGCTCTTCAGTTTTGCCGGACGAACGTTCACAAAGTTCCTCCGCAGCTCTGCAAAGCAGGCTGCGTGCTCGCCCCCCTGGCAACCACTGTGGAGGAGAGTCGAGTAGACCTGGGGCGCAGGTTTGGCACCAGCACAGAGCTGCCCTGTGGGTGGGAAATGATGTGAATCAGAAAAGGTTCTGAGGCACAGGATGGAGAAACTGGGGGGAATTTGGTGGCAGGGGGTGGAAGGAGCAGAGATTCACTAGCATGGGGGTTGGAGGATAAAGAAGAGGGCCTGGAGCTTCTCATGTGGCAGAGAGGAAAGCTCCAGGCCAGAAGGAAGGGTCCCTTCCTTCCAAACCCAGGGCCAGGCTGAAGAAGATCAGCCATATCCCAAGGTGGTTAAATAGGAATGATGCTTCCAGCTGAGTCAGGAGTACTTATAACCTGGCAGTTCTTCCCACCCCGAGGCTCCCTCAGGCACTATTAAAACACCACCGTACATACCTTTAATTAATTGGTGCCAGAGGGAAATAGCTGGAGAAATAGAAGGCAAGAGGTTCTGATGCCTTAGCAGGGATTGCTAATTTTTTTTAGTGCTTTGGACATGCCAGGCAGGCGCTCTGCTGAAAGTTTCATGTGAGCCCCCCATATTTCCACCAAAACCCTATCGGGAAGTATTCTTCACCTCATTTTACAGCCCAGGACCCTGAAGCTCAGAGAAATTCAGTACTCTCCCCAAGGTTATATAGCTGGCAAGTGATGGAGACAGGATTGGCACTTAAAGCTGGCTGACTTTACAGTATGTGCCTTTTCTCCACCACTTCCTGTGGGCCTAGCCTGGGAAATGTGAACACTCTCCATAATTTCCCAGATTCCTATCATCGCTTCCATGCTGTGTGACTTTGGGTGAGTTACTGTCTGTCTCTGTGCCTCAGTGTCCTTATTAATAAAAAGGAAGATAAGACAGTACAGACCTCATAGGTTTATTTTGAGAATTAATGAGATAAGGTATGTCAGGGGTTTGGAATAGCTAAGCATTTAATAAGTAGTAGCTATTATGATTAATATATGTGTACCCAGAGGGTGGGTGTAGTAGGTGTGGGATTGTGTGGCTGTCTGCCAGGACATCATAATCTGGATAAATTCGACAGCTATCCCCCAGGGCATCATGGTCAATAAGAATAATAAGAATGGTGGAAAATAATAATGATAATAATAATAATAATAAGACCTCTGGGGGGCTCAGTGGTTGAGCATCTGCCTTCACTCAGGGCGTGATCCCGGGGTCCTGGGATCAAGTCCTGCATCGGGCTCCCTGCATGGAGCCTGCTTCTCCCTCTACCTGTGTCTCTGCCTCTCTCTCTGTGCCTCTCATGAATAAATAAATAAAATCTTAACAAAAAATAATAAGAAGAAAATAACAACAAGCACTCATATAGTCACAGCATGTGCCAGGCACTGTTCTAAGTTCATCACATGCATTGATGCATACAGTCTCTGTAAGATGCATTACTAGGGTTCCATTATTATTAACCTCATTTTACATATGTGGGCACAGGGGCACATTATTATATTAAATCAAGCATGGACATAATATGAAGGGGAATCACATTAATGCTTTTAAGATAAAAATACAAGATTTTGCAGAATTCTGGCCTTGTCCACAGTCCCCTGCTCCCAGGCACCTGCCCGTTTGCCTTCTCCTTTGGGGTATTTATAGAAGGGCTGAGCAGCATTGATCTAGGCAGTCGCTGAAGGAAAGTCTCCCCAGTTGCTTGAGCGAGGGCCAAGCACCTGGACACCAGGACTACGGATCCATGAGGAACTGGGCCTTCTTGGCCCATTCTCAGTATGTTTAGTGAGGAAACTGGAGCCCAGAGAGGGTCGCCCAGGCCACATAGAAGGTTGGGGCAGGGTCCGAACAGCAAGCCCTGTCTTACTCCTAATGATCTTGCCCCCAAGCCTGGAAGGGGCCAGGGACCCCTCACCCAGAGCGTCAAAGGCCGGCACCAAGCTAACATCCATCCAGTTTTCAAGGTCCGTGGATGCCAGGCGGAACTGTAGGACCCCGGGCCTGTCCTGCCAAAGAGTCTCAAAGTTCAGACCGGGGATGGGTTTCTGCCACCAAGATTGCAGCAGGTCCCACAGATCTTTGAGGATCTCTGCCCTATCGACGCTGTGGTCCTTGTAGCTCTTGAAGCAGTCGAGGAAGATGACAATTTCAGAATCACAGCCACCCCTCAGGGCTGTGCCCCGGCCGGCGGAGCCTCCCTACAAAGAAAAAAAAATAACTCAGAATTCTGCATTCTTCCATTCTAGGGCCCACACGGGCCGGCAGGCAACCTAAGTGAAGCAAGGGGGTTGTGTGGGGAGACTGTGGGCACACAGCTCCTGGCATTTGAAGTCATGCAGAAATACAGGTCAAGGAGTGCCTGGGTGGCACAGTCGGTTAAGCATCTGCCTTCGGCTCAGGGTCCTGGGATTGAGTCCCACATCAAGCTCCCTGCTCAGTGGGGAGTCTGCTTGTTCCTCTCCCTCTGCCCCTGCTCATGCTCACTCTCTCTCGAATGAATGAATGAATGAATGAATGAATTCAGGTCGAGCACAGCCAGCTCTGAGTTTTAAAGAAAAGCAATTTTCTTTTTTTAAAAGATTTTATTTATTTATTCACAAGAGACCCAGAGAGAGAGAGGCAGAGACACACACAGAGGGAAAAGCAGGTTCCAAGCAGGAAGCCCGATGTGGGACTCGATCCTGGGACTCCAGGATCACGCCTTGAGCCAAAGGCAGATAGATGCTCAACAGCTGAGCCACCCAGGTGTCCCGAAAAGCAATTTTCAATTGTAAACTCATGGTTTCTAAATGTTGGCAACCTACTTCAGAACATTTTTGTTAATTTAAAAATTTTCAATTTTTTAAAAATTAAAACTGTTGGTGAAACAAATTCTGGTCTGCAGAACACATGTTTGTGACCTTTGCCTATGATACGATCCACTGAATTTGCGGCACCTCTCTGAAGGGTATTTCTTTCTGCAAAGCCGTCAGCAGGGATTTGGGAAGGAAACTCACAGGCTCAGAGTCTCTCCTCTGTGTCTGCAGCTCTGTCAAATGCCTGACAACCTGTAATCTCACTTCCAGGCAATACCGCTGAAGTGGTTACTTGTGGTTGCATGAGACCGTGAGGCTCAGGGCGGAGAAGTGAGTAACACAGCCCGGAAAAGACAAGAAGCAAGATTAGCCCTCCAGGGGCATCTCCCCGACCAAGCTGGGATGGCTAATTATCCCAGTGGTATCCCAGTTTGCTTGCTGCCAGCTCCTCACATCGGGGGCTGCCAACCAAGGGGGAACAGGGCAGAGCACAGAAGATTGTAGACTGAGCACTTCCTGCATATTTTGCACATGATCATCTCAGTGAAGCTCCCTAACACGCCTGGGAGAAAGGTTGTGGTTTGCTCTCACTTTACAGAGGAGGAAATGGGGAAACGAAAGTGCAGGGAGGTTGCTTAGCAACACCCCACCTGGAGAGGCAGCAGGGTGCTTTGAAGGTCAGAAGGTCAACTCAGGAGATCCAGCTCCAAGCCCACCTTCTTCCGGCACCCCCTCCCCATAGATTAAAATACTTTTTATTATGAACATTTCTACACTTACATGGAAGAAGAAAGGGTTGGTTTTGTTTTTTTTTTTTTTAGATTTTATTTATTTATTCATGAGAGACAGAAAGAGAGAGAGGCAGATACACAGGCAGAGGGAGAAGCAGGCTCCATGTAGGGAGCCCGCAGCAGGACTCGATCCCGGGTCCCCAGGATCAGGCCCTGAGCTGAAGGCAGCTATAAACTGCTGAGCCACCCGGGCTGCCCGAAGAAAGGGTTTTAAAGAAGTCTTTGACATATTTGCTCCTTTTATTTGACCCCTGTTTCCTTTTTATGTGATTTTAAGAGAAATTCCAGCCCCTGTGTCATTTCATCCACATACACTTTCATGGGCATCTAGAAAGTGGTGATCCCCAATGGGGGGGGGGTGACATTTGTCCCAAGGGATGTTTTGCAATGCTGAGAGATGTTTTTGGTGGTCATATAGGGAGCAGGGGAGCTCCTTCATGTTGGCACCCCCCGGGGGGGGGGGGCAGTTCTTCTGAGGTCTATCACCCCTTCTTTGCATTCTGGTCGACCCAGAAGTCCCAGGCTCATCTCACACATCGCACATCGTAGTCCAGCCGTGGAATCAGCCATTCTTCCACAGAGTCCTCTCTTCAGGGAGCAGCTTCTCAAGGCTGGAAAGGTAGCCCATAGCTGTACCCACTTCACCACTGCCTCCTTGAAATCCTGGAGTGATCAGAAGGCTGGAAGCTAAATGCAACCACGAGAGCTGTTCCAGGTTTTCCAGGGAAGCCGAGGAAGCCAGAGGTTTAGAGATTCTTAAATTCTTGCTCCGGGGATCCCTGGGTGGCGCAGCGGTTTGGCGCCTGCCTTTGGCCCAGGGCGTGATCCTGGAGACCCGGGATCGAATCCCACGTCGGGCTCCCGGTGCTTGGAGCCTGGTTCTCCCTCTGCCTGTGTCTCTGCCTCTCTCTCTCTCTCTCTCTGTGACTATCATAAATAAATAAAAATTTAAACAAAAAAAAAAAAATTCTTGCTCCGAAGAAATTTTTCCTGTCTACCTCCAAGGCAGAAATGTACCTCCACACTGCATAGGCTGCGTGTCTCTTCTCCGTTCCCTTCCCTTTTCATACCTCCCAAGCTACCACTCCACCGTCAGAAAGCACTAGCTGCTCTGGGGGCATCCCCTGCTCCGTATTCATCCCTCCCCTGACAAGCTCCAGGTCCCCTCTACCCCAGCCAGCTTCCCTCATGCAACCCTGGGGCCCCTGAATTTGCACTGAGGATATAGAAGCTGACACCTCCCTCCCTGAGTCTGTGGGCATCCTGTGGTCCCCGCGGCAGTGTGGCATTTAAGTGACAAAAATTGGCCTTGGGTAGTGGCTCACCCACACCCAGTCCCGGTTTCCCAAGTCATGATACAGGGATAATAATCGTACCTCACTAAGTGTCAGCATTACGCCAGGTGACTCATTTAACGAGACTGTGTTTATTGTTATTGGGTAGTTTCTCAGTCAATAGGCTATTAGGGCTATTAAAGAATACTCATGTTTCTGCATCCTGAGGGTCAGCCGCGGTGTGAGGACTGGCGTCTGTTTGGACCGGGTAGATAGATGACAGAGCCAACGAGCGAACCCAAGAGAGGCAGCCCGGAGGAGCAAGGATGCAAGAGTCAGGCTACCTGGCTTTGAAACCTGGCTGGACCTCTTACGAGCTTGGACACCTGATTTTGTCTCTGTGCCTCAGTTTCCCCCGTGTTAGGTGGGGTTCATGTCCCCACCCGGCCGGGCTGGTGCTGTCTAAATATGCCAAAGACAGGAGTGGAAAGAGCTGATCGGAACCGTCGGGGTCCGCGTCGCCCACGGTCCCGCGCCAGCCTCATCTGAGGGTCGCTCCTGTTTATAGGCGACCCCCCCCCCGCCCCCAAGGCGCCTACCTTGGCGGTTTTCAGCACCCTCCAGGGCTGGGCGGCGGCGCGGTCGCCGCGCTCACGCAGGGTGGTGGCCAGGGCGCCCAGGGCGCGCCAGGCGGCCCGCTGGAACTCGGCAGACGGCTGCAGGCGGCGGACCACCAGGCTGGCCAGCGCCGCGGCGGGGGTGCGGTACACGTCCATGGCCTGCTCCGCGCGCCGGGACGCTCCGCCCAGGCTGTGCGCCCGAGGCCGGGAGCCCGCCGCGCTGCTGCCCAGCCTCCTCCGCTGCTGCCCAGCCTCCTCCGCTGCTCCTCCTCCCTCCTCCCCAGGCCTTCCGTTCCTCTCCCGCTTTCAGTTTCATTTCTTTCCAGCAGCTCTGGGCTCCAGCGCCGATTTCCCACTCTAGGTTTCCTTTTCTCCACCTCCCCGCTTCCAGCACTGGGTCCGCCTACCCTGCACCCACCCGCCCAGCCACCCCGGCCAGCTGCCGGGAACGGCAACACACCTGAACAAAACGCCCTAACAGTAGCAGAGTGCTAGCAGGGGCACCGAGTCATGAACCCTGAGCATTGCAAGAGACGTGCAGGATTGACGGAGGACATGGTCACACCTGTAACCCAGCAGCCTGGAGGGGGTTCAACCCGAGGCTGGCTCTCTGGCTGAAGGAGGCATTGAAGAACCACCAGTGACAAAGAACATTTGCAGAACACTTGTACCTCATTGCTTTACATACATCCTCGCATCCAGTCCTCCCAACAACCAGGATGTAAGTGCTATTATTATCAAGCCCACTTGAGAGATGAGGAAGTTAAGGTACAGAGAATGGAGGCACCTTGACCAAGGTCACATGCGTAGACTGGATCCAAACCCAGTGCAAGTCTCAGTTCTCGTGCTCTGTTCTTACAGGAGCCAAGTCCTCCTAAATAATACAGGCATTCAATGCAATTCCAAAATGTTTAGAATTCCAGTTTTTAAAACGTCAAGATTATCCTTCTGAAATCTGTAAGAATTAAGAATTATGTTCAAGAGGAGAAATGAGGAAGGAAGGTCAGTGTAGGATGGCACCTCACATGATATTACATCTTAAGACATTGTGAAGCTTCAAGAGTTAAGTCCCTTTGGGACTGGCACAAAACTAGGCGGATAGTCCACTGCGGGGTGGAGACTTGAATCCACCAGGTTGCTCACTGATGTTTCTATCTTCACGCCTGTCTTCTCCCTTTCTGATGGTTTCACTGTGGCTCCTGTACCCAGTGGACCAGAACCTGAGCTCTTTCCCAGACCTGGCCCATGCCACAATCCATCCACTCCTCCCTATGTCACTCAAAATTCATTAGTCTTCTGTCCCATCCACTCAGGGATGTACCCTGACTTGGAGTGTATCTCCAGTAGCAATGAATGTTAACAAGGAATTCCTAAAGTCTGCCTTAACCTACAGGAAATAGATGGGGGTGGAGGGTGAACTTCAGAGTTCAGAGTGAATCAGAGGAAGAGGTGCAGACTACCAATGTGTGCATCCTGTTTATATTTTAGGTAGTGAGTGCCACATTATTGGGAGGTATTCAAGTGTAGGAAAAGGATTGTTTTGTAGGTTCAATGTTGTGGAGGGAATTCAAGCCAGGTACCCTCAGCCATAAAGCCGTAGTTTCATCCTCTTCCATCAGTTGGTCATTTCCTGATTCACAGGTCATTTAAGAAATCCTCCATTGGAGGGGCACCCAGGTGGTTCAGTGGTCGAGTGTCTGTCTTTGGCTCAGGGCGTGATCCTGGGGTCCTGGGATCGAGTCTCGCATCACGCTCTCTTCAAGGGGCCTACTTTTCCCTCTGCCTATGTCTCTGCCTCTCTCTCTCTCTGTGTCAATCATGAATAAATAAATAAAATCTTAAAAAAAGGAAAAAAGAAATCCTCCATTGGAGATGGTATTCTGAACACACTCTCGAGATCCTACCAAAATGACAGCAAAGATGTGTTAAAAGTATCATGCGACTAACTCAACAGGTTGGAAATCAAGAAAATCGGCGTCAAGGGACCAGCACATTTGAGGAATGTTGAGAAGGGAGAAAGCAGAGAGTCAAGATTCCACGAAGATGTGGGGCTGATTATATACACAAGCCTTCAACTACTGCCCTAGACTCTAGAAATCATAGGGAAGAGATTAAAAAATCTACTAATGCTGCTGGATCCTAAGTCGAGGCACCACTGGTGAACTGGAGACAATGAGACCGTGACATAGGTGCAGGATGGGATGAAGGAGGACAATTTTTGGCCTGAAACACCATAATGAAGAAAGTACTTCTTCAGGGTGGGAAGGGCTCTGAGGATTTCGAGGGTGGGGCCCTGGCATTTCACAGACAAAGGGGTGTGCAGGGAGGGCATCTGGGAGCTCTCACTCAGGGCTTCAAAGGTGGCATTACTTTAAAATTCCCCTTTTCTTGGGGCACCTGGGTGGCTCAATTGGTTAAGTGTCCACCTTCGGCTCAGGTCATGATCCCAGAGTCCTGGGATGGAGCCACACATCGGGCTCCCTACTCAGAGAATCTGCTTCTCTCTCTACTTCTGCCCATCCCCTTGTTTGTGCACTCGTGCTTTCTCTCTCTCTCTCTCTCTCTCTCTCTCTCTCTCGATCACTCTCTCTAAAATAAGTGAATAAAATCTTAAAAAAAATTCTCCTTCTCTTGAGCTGGGAGGACCTCAGCATCAATCCTGGACCTCCAGGTTCTCATCACCCGTTTTCTCTCTTTGACGGCCTTCTAGCTGTGCCCTCATTTTTTTGGCTGAAAGCCCTTCTCAGTTTCATTTCTTCACCAGGAAGTTACCTAAAATGGGGCAAGACCTCTGAGGATGCAGAACGGGTGACTCAGGAGCCGTGGTTTTCATATGATCATTTCCGTCTTCCCTTACATATCTGCTCCTCTGTTTCCAAATCTATGAATCTGTGCCAGAACCAGCAATTCCACATTACCAGCACCTAGAGATTTCTATAAGCCCCCCGGGGCCTGCTGGCTTTGCATAAGGTACCAGAGTTTAGCAGGAGAGAAATCCTTATCCAAAACATTTTTTATTTTTTGCAAGAAAAATTGCTTCAATGTTTCTTGTGGTCATACAAGTAATACAAGTTTATTGCACAAAATTGATAAAGTCAGGGGCACCTGGGTGGCTCAGTCAGGTCCTCATCCAAAGGTCCTGGCCCCCCCCAACCCCCCCACCCCGGTCTTCCTGCTCAGCTGAGTGAGAGTCTGATTCTCTTTCTCTCTCTGCCCCTTCCCTGGTTGTGCTCTCTCTCTCTTTCTCGCTCTGCCCTTCCTCCTGCTTGTTCTCTCTCTCTCTCTCTCTCTCTGAAATAAAAAATAAAAATCTTTAAGAAGACATTTAGGTCTTCCATGAACCAAATGCTACAAAATACAATTAAAGAAAACATACTGAGTACAATAACATAGAAACAAATATGTAAGAATAACATGACCCAGGAAATAAGAGATCTATGCAGTGAAAAATTATAATAGTTACAGTGTCATTAAAAAAAATTAAAAGTAGTGAAAAGAAACTCCAAATTCACGGATGGAGGTTCTCACTAGAACATTGATGTTGTTCTTCCTAAACTAATTTATGTAATTCCAATCTAATGCCTCCCCATAATTTGGGTGGAACTTCATTCATTGAGTGTAAAATTAACATAAAAATAAAGAGGGCCTAGAGAAGCCAGGGCTTTTCCCCCCTCTAATGCAAGATTTATTTGTTATTATTTTTTAATAGACAATAATTTCCAGGAGGCTCTCAGGTAGATTTACACAAGTTAATTGCTTTCACTGTTGGAAGCAGAATAATTAGGATATATATATTTGGTTAGAAAAAGGGAAAAAAGGTATTGAACTTAGATTCCAACTACTGATTCCAATTTGGATTACTTTTTAATTACAGTGTATTTAACATACAGTGTTATATTAATTTCAGGGGTACCATATAGTGATTCAATAATACTGTATAATTATATTATAATATTAATTATAATATTATATATTATACTCAGCACTCATCCTGATAGGTGTACTCTTGATTCTCTTTGCCTATTTCACCCAACCCCCCACAGCCATCCTGTCTGGTGACCTCCTGTTTGTTCTTTTAAGAGTCTGTTTTTTGGTTTGTCTCTTTTTTCCTTTGTTTGTTTTGCTTCTTAATTTCCATATAGGAGTGAAATCATATGGTATTTCTCTTTCTCTGACTGACTTATTTCACTTAGCATTATATCCTCTAGATCCAACCATGTTGTGGCAAATGGCAAGATTTCATTTTTTTATGGCTGGGTAATATTCCATTGTATATATAGACCACACCTTCTTTATCCATTCATCAGTCAATGGACACTTGCACTGCTTCCATAATTTAGCTATTGTAAATAGTGCTGCAATACACACAGAGATGCATGTATCTTTCCGAATTAGTGTTTTTGTATTCTTTGGGTAAATACCCAGTAGTGGAATTGCTGGAGTGGTAATTTTATCTTTAATTTTTTTGAGGAACATCCATACTATTTTCCACAGTGAGAAGCCAGGGGTTTTGATAAAAAGAGAACAGAGTTTTCTACAAGATACTAATAATTATAACAAGGCTATAATCATTAATACAAGGTAGCAGTATCTTAAGGATACAAAAATAGACCAATGGAACAGAATAGAGACTCACACATAGATGAGCTAGGGGTGTATATCGGAGGTGACCTCGTGGGGCTGTGGGGAAAGGGTTGTCTCTCCAATAAAAGGGATAATTGGGCATCCAGATAGAAGGACTAGAACTTAGCCCTACCTCATACCATTTAAAAATAAATGCCTTTTGTTGCTTGTGTTTTGGTATCATATCTATGAAACCATTGCCAAATCCAATGTCATGAAGACTTTCCCCTATGCTTTCTTCCAGGAGTTTTGCAGCCTGGGGTCTTTTAAGTCTTTAGTCCATTTTGAGTTGCTTTTTGTGTGTATGGTGTAAGATAAGAGTCTAATTTCATTCTTTTGCATGTGAGCATTCAAATTTTCCATTGCTATTTATTGAAAAGCTATCCCTTCCCCCCTGTGTACTCCTGGCAACTTGCTGAAGATCAGTTGACTGTGTATGTGAAGCACAGGCAACGCAAGCAAAAATAGGCAAGTGGGACTCCATCACACTGAAAAGCTTCCACAAAGAAAGTGAAGCAATCAGTGGAATAATAAGGAAACCTATGGAAAAGGAGAAAATATTTGCAAACCATAAATCATAAGGACGTAATTTGCAAAATAATGAGGTGCTGCTACCCCTCAATAGCAAAAAGACTAATGTAACCTAATTTAAAACTGGCCTAGGGACTCCAACCGACATTTCTCCAAAGAAGACACACAAATAGCCAACAAGAGTATGAAATGATGCTCACCCTCACTAACCATCAGGGAATCGCAAATCAAAACCATAAGCTATCACTTCACACCTATTAGAATGGCTATTACCAAGAAAACAAAAGACACAGGTGTTGGTGAGGATGTGGGGAAACTGGAACCCATGTGCACCGTTGGTGGGAATGCAAGATGGCACAGCCATTACAGAAAAGTATGGGAGGTTCCCCCAAAATAAAAACAGTACTATCGTATGATTGACGTGGCTTTTCAATTAAACTACTGATGACTGTAACATTGCTTATAATCGTGAAACACTCTCAGAAGACAACACAAGTGGATTATCCTCTTTATTTATTATGGTGTAATGATGTAGCTGTTATATGTGATATCAAAATTTCCTAGTCAGCCTAGAGTGATAACTAGATAAAGGTCACAAAGCAGGTAACAAAACTCGTTCAACTGAGTTGAATCCCATTTTATTTATTCATTCATTCATTCATTCATTCATTCATTTTAAGATATTTTATTTATTTATTCATGAGAGACACACAGAGAGAGGCAGAGACAGAAGCAAGCTCCCTGAGGGAAGCTGGATGTGAGACTTGATCCCCCACCTCAGGATCACACCCTGAGCCTCCGAAGACAGACGCTTAACCACTGAGCCACCCAGGCGTCCCAAATCCCATTTTTATAAAAACACCATAAACACGAGGAGACAGGGAGAGTCTGAGAAAAGGCTGAAGAGAGGCCCCAAATTTTAACAGGTTGGAGGGAGGGACTGTGGAACGTTTATTTTTATTTATTTATTTTTTTAAATGATGTCTTATAACCAAGTAATGTCTAGAAGGAAGAAGTTCAAACTCCCAGATCTCCAGGCACAGTAAGCAGTGCCCACCACACGGGGAAGCACCAGGGTCGTTCATGAGGCAGAGAACGAAGGGAGAACACGGAAGAGCCTTTGTCATAGTTTCGGCAGGCAAGGCAAGGCAAGACAGGCTTTGGATAGGCTGGTTTGAATGATTTTGGTGGCATCTGGAGGATAGGGGCCATCCCGAGTTGTCTGGTACCTGGCCTGGGACAAGTTGACAGGTGGATGGTGGTCCAGAGTTTGAGTGTGGAAGCCCACAGAGGAGGTGGTTCAGAGTCTGGGCTCTGGGTTGGTTGGTTTGCATATGAAAGGTGAGCTCACCGCTGAGTTGTTGGCTATCTCTAGGGATTAGCTACCCTGGGAGGGGCAGTGTCTCCAGGATCAGCAAGACCCCAGAAGTCAAAATATCAGAAAATATAGAAAAATAAAGGTTTGACTAGTTCAGAAGCACCAGTAGGAATGAGGTTGGAGCGGAGGGTGGCGAGGCGGAGTGGGGTGAGGGTAGCGGGGAGACATAGTGAGATGGTAGCTTCTTCTCGGTGCCCACCATGTAGTCAAGGACACTGGCTGAGAAGAGCATGAGATTCAGAGCAAGGACTAGGGTTCAAGTTCAGACTCTGTCTCTCACTTGCCGGGTGACCCTGGGCAAGTTCCCTGACCTCAGTCTATTATTATGGCAACAGCAATAAAACCCATCTCACAGGGATGCTGCAGACTTAAAAGGAGGAAATTGGGACACAGACAAGATCAAGACTTTGTCAGCCACTCGAGGTGACCGGCAACTCAGGCAACAAGAGCACGCTTGTGACTTCTTCTGTGAGCACTTCTGCCCGGGATGGGGGTGGGGATTAATATTTCAGAGCCTTGTAAATGAAAAGCTGTTTCTTGGTACCAAGGATGAGACAGAGTGACAACATCTATGGGTCTAGCATATTCTTTAATCCAGTGATTCACCTTCTGGGGCAGAGCTGTGGAATGTATGGAAATAGAATGTGTATCACATGTGTAATTTTACATTTCTAGGAGCCGCATGAAAAAGTGAAAAGAAACAGAGAAGTCCGTTTTGATATGACTCAGTATCTCAATGAATTTTGTCATTTCAACATGCAATCAATATAAAAAATTACCAGTTATCAAGAATGTGACATTCTTGGGGAACCTGGGTGGCTCAGTTGGTGAAGCCTCTGCCTTCAGCTCAGGTCATGATCCCAGGGTCCTGGGATTTAGCCCCTCATCAGACTTACTGATCAGCGAGAAGTCTGCTTCTCTCACTCCCTCTGCCACTGCCCCCTGCTTGTGTTTGCTCTCTCTCTCAAATAAATGAATAATCTTTTTTTTTTTTTAAGTGACATTCTTCCTCTTTCTGGTGTGTGTGGTAAGTCTCTGAAACTTCATTTGTGTTTTACATCCCACCAGGCACATTTCAATTTGGACCAGCTGCATTTCCAATGCTCAGGAAACCACGTGTGACTCGAGGCTACGGCATCAGATGGGGCAGTTCTGAAAGTTTTCATATATATATAACCAGAAATGTAGACAGAGGAGGAATCAAAGATGCTGGTCTTAGGATTATTTGTAATTGAAATTTAGGAGGATCCAAAACGAGTCAATATTAAAAGTCAGTCCACACAAATGTCAATCCAGGAGGCAGGGATTTTTGTCTGTTTCCTTGGCTGCTGTGTTCCCAGCGCCCAGAACAATGCCTGGAACACAGTAGGTACTCAGTATATATTTCTAGTTGAATCTATTCGTGTACACACACGTAACACGTGGATATACCTCTTGGCTATGTGACTTGCAGGTAATAAACTCCCATCACATGGTATTTGCTATTCTTTTTATTGTTGTTGACGATTGTTGGGACTATAACCCTCCCATTAGGAACACAGAAGAAGGTTAAGGCTCTCTGATTGTGTCTCCGTGATTATTGTCAGAGAACAGGCTGGAGCAGGGTAGGGCTACAGGGAAACGTTATCTCTGAGAGGAGAAAGAGCATAGACTAGGGGAAGAGGGGGCAGGGGACCTGCATTCTGGCCTGAGGTCTGGCATCAGCTAGCCCTTGGGGTCAGAGCAGTCTTCTGCCCCTTGGATCAAGGGAACCCTCCCGAACACCAAACGAAGGGGCTGGCCTGGATGATTCCAGAGCTCTTTCCCCTAAAGGGCACAGGCATTCAGAGGATGGTACACATCCAGTTTTCTTCCTGCTGGGGAATGGACTGTGTCATGCCTGTGTTGGGGCTCCCAGAGGATACAGGGCGCCATCCATAATCATGGTATGAATATGTCCTGTGTTCACACGTTATCCAATTGTCCTCATAGTCTTCTTCGAGCTGAAAAGGTAAAGCACATGATCACATCAGAGAATCGATCCTTCCACCTTGGCACTGGGTCTCAGTGAGCATATATAGCAGATACCGTGTGGCATGCTACCTGGATCCCCCTTGAGGAAGGACGAATAAGTCTCAGCTGCTGGGGAGATGGTCAGCAGGTAGATGTCAGAGGTCAGCCCCTCCCTTTAGAGGCAGCTCGACTACAGAAAGCCTCACGTTCAAGACTATACCTTTTTCTGAGTTGCCCACATTTGGTGACTGATCCATGTGGCGAGTCTAAAGGCCTGACCACACCAGATTGCAGCAGGGCAACTCTGAAGGCCATTGGAGCTCCAGAGGGGTGGGCTAAGACTGTCACTGCTGCACCCCACTGCCCCAAGTGTGGCACAGGAAAAGCTGAGCGTTGTCATTAGAGTCCATCGACTTTGGATCCCAGCTCTACCACTACCTAGCTAAGTGTCATTGAGCAGGTGACTTCATCTCTCTGAGCCTCCTTTGCTCCTCTGTAAGATGGGAGTAGCTAACACACTTCAAAGGGTATGGTGATGATTTAATAAGATAATGTAGCATTTAGGACAGAACCTGAGTCCAAAGCAAATATTCAATACATGGTGGCTGTTATTGTTCATTATTATTATTCATAAAGGAATGAGCCCACCAGGCTGTGGAAACAACTGCCTCTGGCCAGGGTAATGTAAACTAAAGAATGAACTCCGGAGAAGGGGTATGCAAATCCTAGGAACTCTCTGAATGTGTCCCAGATGACTGAAATTATGAAACATATCCTGAAACTCAATGAATATGTAACTTCTGGCAAGGAGCAATTTTTTTTGGATAGAATGTTTCTTTGGAAAAACAGAGGTCACTTGACCTCTCTAAGCCTGTTTCCTCACCTGTGACACGGGGAGGGGAGAACGGGCCTGTCTCAAAGGACATGATGTGAGGATGGAGACAAGACAAAACATGCAAAATGCTCCACACAGGACTTAGAACATAATAGGAGGTCAGCACACCTTAGATAATGACCACAATTTTTGCTGTTATGTTAGAATGCATTAGTCTCACATGCCCCATGCTGTGTAGAGGGGTTAGGGGATTACATCAAGGAGGAAGCAGCTTTTACCAGCACGTCCCAGGAGCCCACTGGAGACCCATCCCATTTCTTAAAGCATGGGTAACTCAGCCAGACTCTGGCCTCCTGTGCCAGCCGCTGCCAGCCATATGTGTCTCTACCAGCCACGTTTCCCGTCGGGTCAGCAGGGTCCAGAATCACAGGCCTGGAGAGTAACAGTCAGAAAGGGACAGGTGAGGAACTAGGGCTGTGTTGGGGAATCCACATGCTCCCAGCAGTGCCAAACAGGAGCCTGGCACAGGCTGGGACTTAGGACAGGAACAGGGTGCTGTTCCCTGGGGCGTGTCCTGAGTGCCCTGCCCCGTGGTGGGTGGTGGGTGGTGGGCACGAGGAGAAAAAGCCTTGCACTTGGGTCTGACAGAGCTGTGTTCAAATTTTACCTCTGCCCTTTATTAGTGGTTTGACCTTGGGCAGGTTACTTGACCTCACTAAGTCTGTTTCCTCACCTGTGATATGGGTAGAGTAAACAGGTCTGTCTCAAAGGACATGATGTAAGGATGGAGACAAGACAAAACATGCGAAATGCTTTACACAGAACTTGGAACATAATGAGAGGTCAGTACACGTCGGCTATAATGACCATAATTTTTGCTATTGTATTAGAATGCATTAGTCTTACAGCAAACTCTTAATTCCTGGGAGCAATTATGATTATTGCTCTAGCTGTTGTCATTTTAGTTCAAATTTTGGCTATTTCACTCATTTTCTGTTACTGTTAAGACAAGCTCCTTATCCCTCAGAACCTCAGTTTACCCATCTGTACGGTGGCTATGGCATGCCTACCTCACAGGGTTTGAGGTTATTGTTTAAATCAGATGGGAGTAGTAAAATGCTCAACACAATGGCTAACCATAGAAGGTGACCAGCAAATGAAGGGTCTTCCCACTTCCCTCATTTCCAAGGTACCATAGCTATATCCAGGGGCTCATTTACGTGGCGAGTTAACTCATGCGGAGATAGAGTACCTGGGTTTTGCAAGCTGCCTCATCAGGTATTGTTTGATAATCGGGGTTTCAAAGTTGTAATACTTTGTCCAGTGGATGCAAAGCTGCTGGTAGTTCAGGACTAATTTCAAGACGGTCTGAAATCCCTGAGCTGTGATGAATTCTGTTTGGTGGTTTCCACGCTCCCAGGCATAGACTGTCAGGAGCTCCAGGGCATACTGTGGTGGCAGGGGCTTCCCAAGCTTCTGCTTACACTGAGAGTAGGAAAAATAATCAGAAACATGCAATTGTCCAGCTAGGGTGTAAAGCACATTTCCTAAAGGCCAAATCCAGCCTGCCATCTGCTTTTGTAAATAAAATTTCCCTGGAGCAAAGCTACATCCATTCATTCACATGTAGTCTATGGCTGCTTTCATGCTACGGAGTTGTGTAGTTGTGACAGAGATCATGTGGCCCACAAGGTCTAAAGTATTTCCTATCTAGGACATTATGGAAACATTTTACTGACTCCTGGTTAAGAGCTTGGGCTCTAGATTCTGAGTGATGTGGGTTTGAGTCCTAACTCCACCAGTGTCCATTCTGGGAAGACAACTTAGACTCTTAGAGCCTCATTTTTACTTACCTGCCAGGTGAGTGGTCATAATAGCACCAAGCTCATAAGGATACTGTGAAAATTAATCAAGAGGAAGAACTCATAGTGTTCCTAAGAGCCAAACGAAATTCCCTTTGGAGTAAGATATAAAACCCAAAGCTTCAAATGATTTCACAAATAGTTTTCAAATACCATGACCAGGACATAAATAACTAGGCACACAAGGAAACAAGATACCAAGAGTAATAGCCAGCAGAAAAAGTGAAAATAGTAATATCCACAAAAGTTTAAATATTGAAGGATCAGTAAGAGACTTCAAAATAACTGGAAACATTATGTTTACAGAAATAAAAGAAGAGCTTGACCTAGAGGAAATTAGAAGCCATGCAAAGTAATTTAGCATATTTGAAAAATAATAAAATAGAAATTGTAGAACAAAAAATTACAATAACTATAATTAATAACTGCAAATTAAACGCTGTTAAGGGAAAGCTAGTGAATTGGAAACTGTTAGAATAAACTATTCATAATAAAGCACAGAGAGACAGAAAGATGGAAAATATGGAAGAGAATGTAAAGATAATGGAAGATAGACTGAGGTCTAACATGCATTTAATTGGAGTTTCAGGAGGCAAGGAAAAGAGAGAGACAATGTTTTAGGAAAATGGCTGAGAGTTTCCCAAACTGATGAGAGATATCCATTCACAGATTCAGGAAGGACCCAGTGAACTTCAAGTAGGACAAGTTAAAAAAAGGAATCATCATTAAGAACCTCAGATTGAGGGGCACCTGGGTGGCTCAGTTGGTTGAGCATCAGCCTTCAGTTTGGGTCGTGGTCCCAGGGTCCTGGGATTGAACCCTGAGTTGGACTCCCTGCTCTATGGGGAGCCTGCTTCTCCCTCTCTGCCATTCCTCTCACTTGTGCTCTCTGGCTCTCTCTCTCCCTCTCTGTGTCAAATAAATAAAATCTTTTAAAAAAGACACCTCAGACTGAAATGAAACAAAATCAAAGAGAAAAATATAAATGCAGCCAGAGGAATAAGATTACCTACAAAGGAGCCACAGTTAGCCTGACAAATGACTTTCCACTAGTGACCCCAGAAGATGGAGTGATATATTCCATGTGCTGAAATGGCCGCCAATCGGGCAAAAATGCCTATTAACAATGAAGGTAAAATCAAGACATTTTCAGGCAAACAAAAACTAAGAGTTCATTATCAGAAGACTCTCACCAAAATAAATCTTCTGGGACATACTTCTCAAAGAAGGAATGTGATCTCAGGAGGAAGATTAGAGACGTAGGAAGGAGTGAATGGTGAAGAATATGGCAAATATGCAGATAGATAAAATGATTTCATTTTATCCCACTGGTATGGGAAATAATAGTAATGTTTTGTACACTTGAAAATATAGGGACTTGAAAGACACAGCAAAGTGGCATGTAAGTTGGACGTAGTGTTTGTTGGTGATGGTGAGTGGAGTTAAAGTATGGTGAGATTCCTGTATTGTTTTATGGGAAAGAAGAGAGAGGGAGAGGGGAAGGGGAGGAGGGGCGGGGGGGGGGGAAGTTAGGAGGGCCAGAGACAATTCCTTGTCATGCTGGACTATCTTCCTCATTGTAAAACAACTAGTATTCCTGGCTTCTTTCCACTAATTGTCAGTAGCATCCTTGCCCTTGATCACCATGGTTACCAAAAATGTCCTCATGAATTTTCAATGTCCTTGGGAACAGTGTTCATTTGTCAAGGACCACTTTTTGTAAGTTCTAAAATGCTCAGGCTCCATGATCAAATTTCCTCAAACAGCAAACTAAGATGTCTAGCAAACAACGGATTGTCTTGCTTTGCCTTAAAGATTATTTTTAAAGCAGGAAGATTATTCTTAATTACTTTTTTCCATTCGTTAAGTCATCCAAAAACATACATGTATATTATAAAATGGATATTATATGTTAGGCAAACTCTTAAGTCAGAAAACCCAAAGTCAAGTTTTTGTTCTGCTGCTTATTAGCTGAAAGAGCCATCTCACTCTTACTCTCTTTCTGTAATATAGGTTTGATGATACCTCCCTTACTCAGCTCACAGAATCACCATAAATATTAAATAAGATATAGGATATTAGGAAGTAAGCAGAAATGCATATCAAGAACTGCAAAAGGTGAAATATTATGAGCCTGGCACAAGCTAAGCACATAACACATGTCTACTTTATTACATGTGCTCCAGGAGTAGTTCAAAGAAAGCACATTTATTAGGACCAGCTATGCTGGGCACCACATTTTGTGGTTTACTCCTGCTATGCCATGTTACTCTTTGCAAATGAGAAAACAGGGAGCAGAGGGAGGTTTGAGGTCAGACAGCCAGGAAGTGCACAGAAGTGTATGTGTGCACACTTTATGCGCATTTATGTGTGGCATTCATTAATTTACTCAGCGATTACTTATTGAGCATCTATTATGCGCCAGGCATTGTTCTAGGTTCTGGAGATACAGCAGTGAATAAAACATACAAGTCCCTTCCTTCATGCACATTTTTAGGGAGGAGATAGACAATCCCACAGGCTTGAGTAGAGCTTCCCTCTTGGAGGAACTTCAAGGAAGGCAGCATGGACTGAAGGGCTGAGAGAGGGTTTTCAGAGATGTCAAGGGCAGACCCTGGGAAACTCGTATGATGACTGGGTCCAGGGTGAGAGTGACGGAGGTGGTGACAATTGGATATATTTTAGATACGGGATCAACATCACTTGTCAAGTGGTTGAATAGAGCTGTGTGTGCAAAACAGGCCAGAGTAACTGGAAGCATGGAGTTGTCATTTCCGGAGATGAGAGGGACCAGGAGGAATGAGACACCTTGGGTCCACTGGCACCTGTCCCAGGCCCTTGGCCTCCCCTTCTTTTCCTCCTGCTCCTGCCCCTCCCGCTGCTCCTCCTTCTCTACTCCACACACAACCCTTCCCCTCCCTTTCCTCTCCCCCTCCCCATCTCCTCCTTCTCCCCTTTGCATACCTTGCTCTTGGACTTCCCGCCCTCCCACCCTCTATTCTCTACACTCCCTCCTCTCCCTCCTCCTTCTCTGCTCCCCAGGCGGGAAGAACGTACCTTTTGGTACCAGTGCTTGACGAGGCGAATGAGACTCTTCACCTTGGTTGGACGCTGCCTCAGGAAGTCTCGCTGCAGCTCCGTGAAGCAGGTGGAGAACTCGCCTTCTGTCCCCCGGTTCTCACACTCTTGGATTAGCTTGATGTAGACTTCAGGGTTGGGTCTGTGGTTATTGGTCCACTGACCTGTTAGGGACAAATCCGTAACTTTAAGATGTCGCCCTTCTCTGAGGTTCCTCCAGTGGTGCTGGGGAGACAAGCTTGCTGGCCGTGGGAGCTCAGCAGAAGGGGCCACAGGCCCAGAGCCAGGTGCCCCGAAGTCCATTGCAGCCTTTCCTTCTCCTAGCTTTCCTGCTGTCACCCCGTCCAGGTTGCCATCACTGCTCTCTCCCACCAGGCCTAGATAGCAGCCTCCTCAACGGTTGCCCCACAGCCCATTCTCGACCCAGCACCCAGAGAGGCCTTTCAAAACCTGATCACCCTGCTTCTGGCTTCCCACAACATCTGAAATAAAATCCAGAGTTCCCACAGTGGCCTGTGAAATTTGATGTGATCTGTCTCCTGCCGCCTCTCCCATCTCGCCTCCTACCTTGCTCCCTGGCCTTTTTTCTCTTCTTAAATATGTCAAGTTCATACCTGTCTCAGGGTCTTAGCACTTGCTATTTCCTCTTCCTGGAATACCCAGATCTTCCCATGGCTGGCTCCTTCTCTTCCTTTGGGCCTCTGCTCAGATGTCACCTGCTCAGGGGGCCCTGTCTCATCACTCTGTCTGAAGAAGCCCTCCATCCTCCATCACTCCCCATTGTATCACCCTGTTAGATTTTTGTCACATCAGGTAGCAATCCATTTATCTTGTTTCTGTACTCATTGTCAGGCTCCGGGGCAGAGGTGCCTTGCTTGGGTCATTCATGGCCATAGAGGAGTGCCTGGTACACAGTAGATGGCTCAGTGGATCACCTGTGCTTATTATTGTTGATTGAATGTCTCCATCCTCTGGTTTCACCTCTCTTCCTGTTTTTTTTTTTTTTTAAGATTTTATTTATTTATTCATGAAAGACAGAGAGAGAGAGAGGCAGAGACACAGGCAGAGGGAGAAGCAGGCTCCATGCACCGGGAGCCCGATGTGGGATTCGATCCCGGGTCTCCAGGATCACGCCCTGGGCCAAAAGCAGGCGCCAAACCACTGCGCCACCCAGGGATCCCTTCACCTCTCTTCCTATCTATTTTCCCTACTATGCTTGGGCCATCTTCCTAAAACATAAATATGACCATGCTACTTCCTTGCTTAAAACCTTTCCACAGCCCTCCATTGTGTTCAGGAGAAGTCCATGACCAAGGTTACAGACTTCTGCAGAATCAGCTCTCCTGGCTCACTTTCTGCTTACTCCCTCTTCATCCCCCCTACCCTCTTCCTCTGGCTCCACCTTCATCCCCTCATCATCAGCCTCTTGCAGGTCCAGCACATCCTGATCTTTTCTTATCTCTGGCCTCTGCTTGTGCTGTTCCCTCTGCCTGGCATGTCCTTCCACCCCTTCTCTCTCCCCGTCTTATTTTTTTGTAGCCAATGAAAGTAATGCCAGCACCCAACACTGGACATGGCAACAAGAAAGGATTCCCAAACTTTCTCATTTCTTGGTGCTTTGGATTTTCGGTATTATCTTACAGGTCCCCTAGGCAATCCCCCCCAACCCCCCCCCCCCAACAAAACCTCAAAACAACATCAACAACAAACAACACCAAAAAACCAGTTCGGTATATGTAGTTCAGTTTGTACAACTGAACAGCAGTAGTTTGTGTGGTGTCCAACAGATGTCATGGTGTTTCCCTCAAAAATTTAATATCTAAACTATTTCATGTGCCCCTGTGAGTTATTTCACTGTGGCATCCTGGGGTGCCCCGGTGCATAGTTGGGGAACTCACATTTTTGAACACCTACTATGTGCCAGGCCCTGTACAAGAGCTTCATGTAGATGATCATTTAATACTTTGGAGAATGATCCAGGCATGGTTTAACCAGTTTTCCTAATGTGGACATCAAGCCTCTGAGAGGTGATGCTTCTCATCCAAATGTTTCTTCAGATTATCTATAGATTCCAACCCTCAGCATAAATTTAGTGAGGTCTCCTCATGTTTGGGGTGAAAGATGCAATTCACATATTGACTCTATGTCAGATCTCCACTGCTTCATTTTTGGAAAGATGAAATCCCCACCCTTTGCCACAGTAGAACCAGCAAACCCAACAGGTGTTGCATAAGAAATGTCTTGCCTCCAAATCGTGCCAATTTGCTGTTTCATGATGCTCCTGTGGCCAGTTGTGACCTCATTCATTCTAAGATCTCCTCCCCACTTTGAAGGCATGCTTCATCTTAGTTAAGACTCTCCAACTACGGGAAATTCATGCTCAGAAACATGAAAAAAGAAAGAAACCCCAACACAGGACAAGGCCTGAAAGCCCTTGTGTCTGTGAATGCTCACCCAGGACGTCAAAGGCAGGCAGCACATCAAACTCCACCCCCTCACCAAGCTGGGGGGACTTGAGGACAAAGCTGAGGGCGCGGGGCTTCTCCCACTGCAGACTCTGGACCTCAAAGTACACTTCAAAGGTTTCTTCTCTTTGACAGGCTTCCAGCTGCCTCTTAATTTCCCAAATGAACTGTCCTCGTTTCTCGAGCTGCTCCTGAAAACTCTTGAGATTGTTAAGAAAGACCACAAGGTCGGCATCTGATCGGCCTCTGAGGGTCGTGCCTTTGCCTGAAGAGCCACCCTAAAACAGATGAGCAAAATGAGAACTGACAGTCATTGAGAAGAGCCTCCCTAAATAAAATGATGAGGATGATCACTAACATTCTTGAACCTTACTTGGCCTCTGTGCTGAGGGCATCACCGGTCTAACTTCCGTAATGCTCATAGGATCCTATGACCCCCATACTCTTGTTATCAGCTCCCACTTTACAGATGTTATCAGCCCTAAGTGCTCAGAGAGGTGATACAGCCGCCCTGCCACACAGTGGGAACTGCAGTTTGAACCCTGGCTGACTGGTTCTAGGCTCTGCGCTCTTTACTCTTATATATGATTATACACCATAGACTGGCCCATGCTGGGCGGTTTACATGCTGGTCATATAATCTGTACATCTCTATCAGGCACTGGGAATTATTGGGGAGGAAAAAGAAGCACAGAGAGGTGAAATGACTTGGTCAAAGTTTCACAGCCAGCTGGTGCTATTTGCTTTCCAAAGTAATACCATTAACCAGCCCATGATACCTTAGAAATGGTGAGTCCCCATTGTGGATGGGGGAAAAAGGGATCCCTCATGCACTGTTGATGGGAATGGAAATTGGTGCAGCCACTGTGAAAGACAGTATGGAGCATCCTCAAAAAATTAAAAATAGAGCTACTGTATGATCCAGTCATTCCACTATTGGGTATTTACCCAAAGAAAATGAAAACACTAATTTGAAAAGATACAGGCAATCCTGTGTTTATTACAGTATTATTTGCAATAGCCAAGATATGGAAGCAGCCCAAGTGTCCATCCACAGATGAATGGATAAAGATGTGCTGTGCACACACACACACACACACACACACACACACACCCTATGATATTATTCAGCCATAAGAAAAATGAAATCTTGCCATTTGCAACAACATGGATGGATCCAGAAGATATAAAGCTAAGTGAAATAAGTCAGACAGAGACAAATACCATATTATTTCACTCATACATGGAATCTAAAAAATAAAAAAAAACCCAAAACAACAGACTCAAATAGAGAGAAAAAACAACGGTTGCTAGAGGGGATTTGGGTACAGGGATGAGTTACATAAAAAAAGGGATTAAGAAGTTCAAATTTCCAGTTTTAAAATAAGTCACAGGGATGAAAAGTATAGCACAGGGAATATAGTCAATAATACTGTAATAACGCTGTGTGGGGACAGGTGATGATAATATTTATCATGAAGAGCACTGAGTAATGTGCAGAATTGTCGAATCGATACATTGTATACCTGAAACTAATATCACACTAAGAAAAAGGAATGCTAGTTTATCAAGGGAGTTGAAAAGCCCAGTAGCGGGCAGCCCGGGTGGCTCAGCGGTTTAGCGCCACCTTTGGCCCAGGGCATGATCCTGGAGACCTGGGATCGAGTCCCATGTCAGACTCCCTGCATGGAGCCTGCTTCTCTCTCTGTCTCATAAATAAACAAATAAAATCTTAAAAGAAAGAAAAGCCCAGCAGCATGGAGACAGCTGGCACCAGACGCCCTTTCAGCAATGTCTGGCTCTGTTTTTGTGGTGTATATATTTTATGGGAGGTGGCACAGACAGCTTTCCAGCTACACAAAATCATTGGAATGATGTTTAGCTGTTGTTGGCTGGAGAGTGGCTCTGGAAGCCTTTATGTCAGAAAAACACAAAAACATGCCCCCAGAACATAAAGTCTTAATGGCTCATAATTCTGCAGAAGCTGTTTGAGTCCCCAGCCTGGCCATTCATTGGCAAATTGTTTACTACGAGAGCCGGCCTCTGTTTTTCTACCTCTGAAATGGACGTGGCCGAGGATGGTGGCTCATAAACTTCAGCCAGGGCACTGATTTAAAAGTTGCAGATCGAGAGCCTCCCCTCAAAATCTTTTCTAACAAAGCTCTGGTTATATTTTCTTGGTATGGATGTGTCAGAAACCACCAGCCCCAAAAAGCTTACTTAACCTTTTGCTCCCTCTCTCTGTCTCTGTGGGAACTCTTGCCCATCCATCCACCCCCTCCCCTGCCAGGGAGGCTTGGGCTCACCTTGACAACTTTAGACACCCGCACAGGGTGGGCTGCACCTTGGAAACATCTCTCTTTCAGGAAAGTGGAGATGATGTGAATGGCTTCTTTGACCTGCCTGCGGAACTGTGTGTCTGGCAGGAGATAGTTTTCGATGAACCTGTCCAGATCCTTGGCGGGGGTGTCTTTGAGCTCGGGCATGCTTCTCAGGACAGGGGCAGGAGAGCCGGTGGCTGCAGAACTGGCAGCTTGGAACAGCTGTCTGGTCTGTCTTCCTGTCTTGAGTCAGTTAGTTTCGTTTCCCTGGAAGGGAGGAGCTTAGCATGGCTAACATTCCTCTGAGCCTGAAACTGCCTCTGCCCTGCCAGCTCTGTCCAGAACTTACTATCTATCCTCTTGCCCTTTATGTAGCAGCCTAGGACATCAGACTTGTTTCCACTGGACTCTGAAACTGTTGCTTTTTTTTTTTTTTTTAAGATTTTATTTATTTATTTGAGAGTGAGACCTAGTGGGTACAAACTGGGCTGGGAGAGGCAGAGAGAGAGAGAGAAGGAGAAGGAGAGGGAGAGGGAGAGAGAGACTCCCTGCTGAGCAGGGAGCCCAGGGGTGGATCCCAGGACCCAGTGATCAGGACCTGATCGGATGGCAGATGCTTAACCCCCCCGAGGCACCCAGGTGCCCCTGAAACTATTGATTTTTTAACCAGTGTTAGTATCTCACCCAGAAGAAATTGTCATTAAAAACTCATTTGGGGATCCCTGGGTGGCGCAGCGGTTTGGCGCCTGCCTTTGGCCCAGGGCGCGATCCTGGAGACCCGGGATCGGATCCCACATCGGGCTCCCGGTGCATGGAGCCTGCTTCTCCCTCTGCCTGTGTCTCTGCCTCTCTCTCTCTCTCTCTCTCTGTGACTATCATGAATAAATAAATAAAATCTTTAAAAAATAAAAATAAAAATAAAAATAAAAAAAAACTCATTTGAAATTTCCTGCTTTGTTTTTTTGTTGTTGTTGTTGTTCCTGACAAAATTGTTTTATAGTCTCCTATGATCTTATGCACACTGTAAAATGGAAAAGAAGTCAGAAAAATCAGGAAGCAGAAAGACAGCCTGAAAAAAAAAAAAAAAAGAAAGAAAGACAGCCTGTAATCCTAAAACCCAAAGATGCCCACTATAAACACTTTGGTATAGATCTTTTCAGATATTTTTCTAGGTTAATACACACACACGCACATGTGCAAAGTTCTGTCTTTTTTTAAAACGGAAGTAACATCATGCTATATAGATTTTTCCTTTTGACTAATAGGCTTTATTTCATACAGCAGTTTTAGGTTTACAGAAAAAGTGAACAGAAAGAACAGAGCTCCTGTAACAGCACCCCAACCGCTCTGACGGGCTAACTTGCTTCAAGCCTCTGCCCTCCTTGCTTGCGGACCTAAGTCCCTAGGTCTGTAGCAGAACCGACTTGCCCTGAGAGTTGCACACCACTGGTCTCCAGGAGTGAAAGAACAAACTTTCCCAGAAGATAAGGCTTGACCACATTCAAAAACAGCTGCTACGATGCCAGCAAGCCTGTTCAGGGTCCTGCCGACGGACGACTAACCACCTGCTTCTCCCACCCACAGCCCGTCTCCTGTTCCCTGCACGTATTCCCCTTTAAAGCCCTCCAGCTCCTCCTAGACAGAGAGGATGGTCTTTGGGACATCGGTCCACCATCTTCGCAGGTTGCCGGCTCCCGAATAAAGCAACCCTTCCTTTTCCCACCATCTGGGTCTCTCGAGTATTGATTTTTTTTTATTTTTTTATTTATTTATGATAGGCACACAGTGAGAGAGAGAGGCAGAGACACAGGCAGAGGGAGAAGCAGGCTCCATGCACTGGGAGCCCGACGTGGGACTCGATCCCGGGTCTCCAGGATCACGCCCTGGGCCAAAGGCAGGCGCTAAACCGCTGCGCCACCCAGGGATCCCTCGAGTATTGATTTTTGAGCAACGAGCAGAGGAACCTGAGTTTGGAACCAGGTCTCTGCCTGGTGACACTCCCAGCTGTACTTCCCACCTCTGCTTCCACACCTACCTTATTATTAATGGTGGTGTGATACATTTGTTACAATTGATGAATTGGTATTGATATGTTATTATTGACTCATGTCCACAGCCTACCTTATGGTTCTCTCTGTGTTTGTGCATTCTGCATAATGTCATACCTTCACCCTTATGAAATCATGCAGAACAGTTTCTCAAAAATACCATTCCCATATATTCATCCCTTCCTATCTAGATCTTCCTTCTTTTCTAACTAATGCACTCAATGCTGTACATTTCCTTCTGAGTGCAGCTTTCACTGCACTCCACACATCTTAACTGGTTGTTTTTTCATCTTCATTTAGCACAGAATATTTTGTGTCATTTTAAAAAAGATTTTATTTATTCACGAAAGATGCAGAGAGAGGCAGAGACATAGGCAGAGGGAGAAGCAGGCTCCCTGCAGGGAACCCGATGTGGAACTTGATCACAGCAGGACCCCAGAATCATGACCTGAACCGAAGGCAGGCGCTCAAACACTCTGCCACCCATGTGCCTCTATTTCATTTTTTAAAAAGATTTTATTTGTGTATTTATTGGGTTGGATGAGGAGCAGAGGAAGGGGGAGAGAATCTCAAGCAGACTCCTGACTCACCACAGAACCCGACAAAGGGCTTAAACCCAGGATCTTGATATCATGACCTGAGCAGAGACCAAGAGTTGGAGGCCCAACAGACTGAGTCACCCAGGCAACCCTGGCACAGACTAAAGTTTCTTTTGAGACTTCTTTGACCCGTGTGTCAGAAGTGTTGAGTCTCTAAACACTTTGGAAGTTTCCAGATATATTGCTTTTATTGATTTCTCATTTAACTCCACCATGGTAGAAAACATACTCTGTGTGACATTTGTTCTTTGGAATTTGCTGAGGGTGTTTAATGGCCTCAGATATGGTATATCTCGGTGAATGTTCCAGGGGAGCTTGAGAAGAGTTTGTGTTCTGTTTTTGTTGGACGGTGCAGTCTAGAAATGCCAATTAGCTGTCTTTCTTAATCATTCTTCTTTTAACCAGCTCAGCAATTCATCGCCACTCCCCACTCCTTCTGTGTAGCGTGTTGACCTATGCCGAAGGCAAAGGTAACCATGAAGGGGCTGGGCTTCCCTCTACATTGACACTCATTTTCGTTACCAGTCAGATTGTATTTCAGAGATTTTGTCTGCTTTCAAATGCTTTTTTGGCAATTGTGTTTGTTAACGAAGTATATACTATGTACCTGTATAAAACCTCCAAACACGAGAGACTCCCATTTCTGGGACTAACACTTCATCCTGGTTTTTGAAACAGGAGCTACTGAACTATTAAACAGAGACTGAACACAGAGCTGCTGTATCTGCATTCGGGATAAAAACTGGACACTCTGCAGGAGATATGTTCCTGGTAACTGACATAATGTACTCAGAAAACCAACGGATAGTACCGTGCAATTGCATCTTCCAATCAAAATTTCTGGAAAACTGCTCATGTACATTTCATTAATAGTTGCGCAATTTGCAAATAAAGACTCCTGGGTCTCAATCCTGAGTGGGAGGCGTCTGGGTTGCTACCCAAATCTGTGCTCCTCAGATTGCGATTTGAAGACCCCGAATAAATCCCTGTGTTTTCTTTTGTTGCTTACCCTTCTCTTGGGGACAACACTGTTGACTATATAGTAACAGATCCAACATGAGGACGAAAGAGATCTGTCCTTAGAAAACCTACACTGAATTCTTTGGAAAGATGAAGTCAAGTGTCATGACACATTGCATCGAATTGGGTAACAGTAACACAACCGTAAAAGATTGAGGAAGCAATTGGAAAAATCCAGAATTACGCCCAAGTGCATTTGCAGGTGGCTTTAAGTCATTGTGCCCTTTAAAGAAACAGGAACAAGAAAATTCTTGTGTTGTATGCAAAAGAGACAATGCAGGACTCTGAGGCAGGGGGCCTGCCCTCAGCAAAAAGGCCTAGGTCTTTGCCGAGCAACTGGGAAATTAAGGCACATTTGTGGGTCCCAGCAACCAAGTTAGAGAATCATGATACTCTGATGTCCTACCTACAGAGTTGCAGACATAGTGACTTGCTCAGGGTCACGGTCACACAGAAAGTTTGGGCCAGGGCCAAGCTAGCTGTAACTGTCCCACGCATGATGCATGTAACTGTCATGTTCCCATGGTGCTTCCGTGTATTAAGCCAATGCCCCTAACAAACCTGATTCAGCTGAGGGGGGGACATAGCTTTTTAATCCACTTGGCCACCTACCTAGCTTGCACTGATTTTACAAGGCACCACTGGCCCCTTGACACTCCCCTTTCCCAGGCCCACTTTCATCAGCCTGATGGGAGACCAGACGTTGGCAAATTGGTCTCACCTCTTTGATCGGGTTCTTGTTGATCCCATTTTCCAGATGAGGAAACTGAGTCTCAGAGAAGTTAGGTTGCACATCTAGAAAGTGCCGGTGAGGATCTGAATACTGGACTGAGCTGATTACAAAACTGGCATGCTGTTTTATTATCAGGAGCTTTGGATCACACCATATTGCTGCTTGCATGGTGTTTGATTTCAATGAGCGAGGAAAAGATCATTTGCCAAGTCAGGTGTACCCATATTTATGAAAACTCTCCTCGTGTATATTCATCTTGGCTTCTTTGGCGTGTCTACATTTCTGGGGAAGGAGATCAACCATTTTAGAGATGGAAATTAGCTTTCTTTTCAACTGCCCATGACAGGCCAGTGGTGGCTGCCTACAATGCTGTGTAGAGAAGGATTCAGAGGCTGCTAGCAGGCTTTTGGGGGAAGATGCCATGTTGATTAGCAATGTCTGCTATGAGTCCAGGGAGAGATTAGTGATGTCTGCCATGAGCACAGGGCCACCAGTGTCTCCTGCTACTCCTGGGGGGACTGCATTGCCGTTCTAACTGGTACCTCTTTCCACCTGCTGGCAGTTGGCTAAATTGTAGGAAAAACAGATAGACTTTAGGGCAGTGGTCAGCAAAGTCCTGGTGGAGGTGGGAAGCACAAGGTATCACCTAGGACGTATGTTCAAATATATTTACCCTGTCCCCAGGGAACAGTAGAGTCTGGGGGCAGGGGGGCAGGGAGAGCATGGGTAGTTTGAAAAGAAAATCTCCCCAGGTGACTCTGATATGCTTATTTCTTTCCCAGGATTGAGAATCACCCTTTTGAGGATGAGGAAAAGATCCTGTCTCTAACTTGGCCTGGAAGAGAAGTTTCTGGTGGACAGAACTGATGGCTCCTTCTGGGAAGTAACCAGCATTTCTGACCAATTGCTTAAACTCTTTTAGGATAGATGTTGGTGAGATGAAGAGGACTTCTGGGAAGTTAGTTGCCTCCTCAGCTCACTTTCAGGACTGTTGAGGGGCATCTATGAAGGCTCCTTGCAGGATGAAAGGTGCTGGAACACAAGGGAGGCATTTGATGATATCATTAATCAGTGCATTAAGGACATCATACCAGGAGTCCAGTGAAAGAGTTCTTTTCCTGGCATTGCTGCCATGAGCCATTGGCTATATCATTCCCTTCCCTGGGCTTTGGGTTATTCCTCTGTCAGATAAGTGAGTTGATTGAACCAGGTTCTGGCTCAACCCTGTCATCTCTTTGAGCCTTGACAGTGTCTAATTCCACACCACCTGGAACTTTCCACAAGGTTAGGGTAGAAAGGAGGAGAGGATGCTGGCCCACTGTTGGATGGGCACAAGCAAAAAGCATTCTTCTAAGAGGGTGTGGAGTCAGCCCACAGGGCCAGAGACCACATCTGCTATATCCCCAAGGGCTGGAGCACAGCAGACACTGACTCTCCAAATAGCATCATGTATCCTGATGGGGCAAAAGCACTTCCAGAAACAAGAAAGGAAAAACTCAGGCCACCAGTTTTTCCTGGATATTCCTACTTTATTTTTTGGCTACATCATCACAAAGAAAGGCTGTGGGTGGTTCTGCATGCACTGGAGAGCATGTGTGGATTCTAGGCAGGGAAGTGGTTACATTTATCAGGGGACACTGTGAGCTTGCTGCATGCTGATTCCAGCGCCAATACCAGCGTCAGGCTTGAGCAACGCAGCCAGCATGCTTTCTCCTAGGGGCAAACCATGGGAAGGAGGTGGGCTGAGAGTGGGCACCACGGGGACTGACGGAGGGACATGGTCAGGGGGCAAGAGGGCAGTCAGGAAGCCACTGGCCATCTTGGGGAAGGAGAAGAGCTTGGTGTTTAGAAGGTGGTTATTCAAGGCAAGAAATCAGAGCCTTCTGATGAATTGTGCAGGGAGCTGAGGGTGGAGACATCAAATGGGAGAGGTTAAAAGGTGCATCTGGAGAAAGTGAAGAGCTTTAGTGTCCATCTGATGCCGTCTATAGACAAGGGTGGGTTGTCAAACGGAGGGAGGTGATTTTCACGAGGGAAGATGATGGAAACTGGGAAAAGACAAGCCTTTCTCATGGGACAGTGCAGATTACCTGACCCCAGCCTCACATTTATAACATTCGTGCTCAGCCTTTCCTCCTTTGTATTATTATTTTTTAATTTTTTAGGAAGAAAGGCTGAATGGTTCCTGATGGAACAGTGGCCTTTGGCATCAGGATCTGTCAGTTTCTGAAGCTTCAGATTTATGACGGTATTTTATTTTCCAGACAAACTTGGTGAAGAGGGTGCAAGAGATAAACTGGGCCAGAGCCACAGACAGAGAGATTCAAGGCGATTCTAAGTGAGAGACAGGTCTCCAGAGAGTCAGAGAAGCAGAGTTGAAGAGTGCCAGGGACGCGGATAGTGTGCTGCTCAGTTAACTAAGAGCAGAGGGAGGGGAAAGGCTGGGGCATTGGAGAGAGCCCCCCGACCCCAACCGAGAGCTCTGGTTTCTAAATACTGTTTGCACCTACTCGGGGAGCCCAGGGGCTGAGGAAGTCATCTATGAGGTGTCTATGCAGCTCACAGGAGGCTGCCTTGAGCTGGGGCAGTGCCAGCAGCTGGCCCAGCCCCAGGACACCTGGCTCTGCCAACAAGAGAAGTGGGTGGTTCTAAGAAGTGCGGGCCTAATTGGAAGTCAGGGTCGTGCCAGTTCAAGTTTGCTGGCCAAGCTGGTGAGGGCGTGACGCTAGGTTAACGTATTTTTTGCTCTTGCTATTTTGCCCTCTTAGAAAGAGGGAAAGGAGAAAAGAGGGAATGGACAGGGAGAGAGGAGTGTGAGGAGCTGAGAAAGAGTGTTTGGCGGGGTGTAGGGTTAGGGAGGGGGAGGGAGGGACGAGGGACAAGGTGGGTGCTAGAGAAAGGGTGTTGGGTTTTGCTAGGAAGCAAATAGGTGGCATCCTGAATGCATTTGAAGCCAGGAGGGTGTGTTCCTAGTCACCAGGGAGTTTAAACATGGTGGTCTGTTTTCCTGGCAATCAGGGGGTTTGGTGTGGAGGGGCAGTGGGGGCCTGGATGCTCTATTTCTGCCCTGTTGCTGGCCCTCACAGCCTTGTTCCGGTCTGCTGACAGCTGAGGATATACACAGACATGACACAGGAAATGCAAGTTGTGTGTGTGTGTGTGTGTGTGTGTGTTCAAGGCCAGGAGGGTCTAAAAACAGTCCTAAATGATGAAGAAAGAACCTTTGCAGTTTACCCAGACAGAGAGGTTGTTAAATTCCAGCCTCTTGTGAAAATCTCTGCATCCCTCTCCCTACTGCTCCATCCTAGAGGGACCAGAGAGGGGCTGCATTCAGGGCCCGCGCCACAGCATCACAGACAGTGGAGAAGGGTCTTTGGCAGCAGTGCCCAAGGTCAGGGGGCACCTCAAAGGCAGGCACAGGGAGGGAGAGGGTGGGGGAGGCAAAGAGAAAAGAGACCAGAGTGTGAAGGGCAGGTGGGTCAGGCTGGCGGGTAACCTGGGACAAGGGTAGGGCATGGAGCTGGGGACCTGGGGGCCCATCCTAATCACTCGACACATGGTTCTCGTTCTGTAGCTGGTGCCAGCGCTCAATCTTCTTGTCCTTGTTTTTCAGACACTCGTACCAGTGTTTTAAGCGTTCTCCCTTGGCTGAGATCCCCAGCTGGCAGCCTCCTGGAGGACAAGATGGGGAGAGAGAAGAGGTGGTCAGAGTAGAGGGACACATGGCACTCTCATCCTGGACCCAAATGTCTAGTCGAGGAAAAACTGCCACCAAGCAGTGACCCCTCCAACAACCTGGCACCCTTCTTTATGGGGGGCTGTTGTTATGCTGTTGTTATTACCACTGGCCTTCTCTACCTGCACACTAGCCACTCAAGAACTGCCATGGCTCCCTACTGCAGCCTCAAGTTGTAGCTTCACTGTCTCATTTTTTAAAGACCTTCTGTAAGTCACCACCCCATTCTCCAAAACTTGTCTGCCACTACTTCTGGGTACTCAATATTTCCAAAGAGTCAGCTTTGCCACCCACCCTGTCCAGTCCTGTGTCCACACCTTTGATTATGCTGTGTCCCTTGCCTGGAGTACCCTCCCCACCCCATCTTTTTTTCTTAAAGATTTTATTTATCCATTCATGAGAGACAGAGAGAGAGAGAGAGAGAGAGAGAGAGAGAGGCAGAGACACAGGCAGAGGGAGAAGCAGGCTCCATGCAGGGAGCCCGATGCAGGACTCGATCCCAGGACCCGGGGATCACAGCCTGAGCCGAAGGCAAACACTCAACCACTGAGCCACCCAGGCCTCCCTCCCCCACCCCATCTTTAATGTCTATTCTTCCTCGTCATCTGAAGGCAAGCTGGGAAAATTAGAACCTTTTTCAGGACTTAACAAATCGATTAAGGAGACTTCCTTTTCACCCTGTTTTCTGAGGCCACAGACCCTTCTGTCCTCTGGGATTTGATTATCCACTGGATATGATTTGTTAGCAAATAATCAACCATGACCCAATCCCTCAGCTGTGTAAGCCCTTTCCTATAAAAGCATCCCCAAATTGGACCCAAATCACCCAAATTTGTCCCGATGTGGTGTTTAGATGATGCGGCCACCAAAAGACAAGAAGTGCCTTGAACCCTCCAAGAGAAGCCTAGATTCTTAAGGCTCTTCTTTCCTGGGAGGATGGGCTTCTCTCTGGGAGCCAGAAGTACTCACCAATGTAATCATTGGATTTGCCGATGTCATAGTCCCAGACCGAGATGTCCAGGGACTTTTTCGCCAGGTCACTATGTTTGATGTCATAGAAAAACTCCTGAATGCAGCAGAGAAAGATAGGTGAGTGGGAGGGTCCTGAGACTTCAGCATCAGAAGCTAAGAGGCTGAGCCCTAGGGGTTCAGGGACCAAAGGGAGGTCCTTAGACTGGACATTTAGGAGCAGGGGAACCCTTCTGCCCTAGCCTGACAATCCCCTTTCAACAAACATTCTGTATAACAAAATCTCTCAAGCTCCATAATTCACGTTTCAGTGATTTTCTGAAATCGGGAAGGCTGATGGGGTTTTTCTAAGAAAGCTGCTCCTGGTCAGGTTTCCTTGAAGGCAAATGGCTATGAACTCAGTCCTTCTATTCTGGTAGCTTCTGGAGTGGGTTCTCCTCTCTCCATTATTTACAGATGAAGGGTAGTCAAGGGCCCTGAGACTGACATGAGGGGTATAGGTGCTTAGGTTTCCAGACAATCTGACTTTTTATGTGACTTTTCTGCCTAACTAGAAAATTCATTCATGTTCATCATTAAAATAAACAAGGAAACTAAAATAAAATCAAATAAAACCCAACCCTCAAAATTTGTCACCTAACCATCCCGGAATAGCCACTGCCAACATTCCCTATGAGTGACCAAATTAATGTACATTTTCAAAAAGTTAATATGAATATTAATTAGACTATTATATGAAACATTTGAATATTATAAAAATATAATATGAATATACTGCACTGTGGCCTTCTTTTCCCATTTTATAACATATAGTAAGGACCAACTTAGCGTGTTAGCAAATATTTTTCTGGCTTCATTTAATGGTTGTGTCCCTTAATCTAATGCCCAACGGTTGAATATTTAGGTTTTTTCCAACTTTCCACTACCATTAATGATATGATAAAAAGGCGCACACTTTTGCAATTCAGGTATTGTGTAAATCCATGATAATTTATTTAGGATAAATTTTTGAGTCATATATCTCTGAGTTTGTAAAATTTTAAGGTAGAGAGCAGTAGATGTATACCATGATGCCATTTGTCACCAGCAAGAAAGCCAGCTATATACTTTGTTTTGTATTCTTATAAATCCTGGAAGAGGATAATATACTTGCTTCAAAAGAAGAGAAGTGGTGATAGAGGCTGGGAAAGGAGGAGAATTTTTTTTAAAATTTTTATTTATTTATGATAGTCACAGAGAGAGAGAGAGGCAGAGACACAGGCAGAGGGAGAAGCAGGCTCCATGCACCAGGAGCCTGATGTGGGATTCGATCCCGGGTCTCCAGGATCGCGCCCTGGGCCAAAGGCAGGCACCAAACCGCTGCGCCACCCAGGGATCCCGAAAGGAGGAGAATTTTAACTGGATACCCTTTGGTATTTTGGAATCTTCAGATATGTGACTATATTACCTATTCCTCAAATAAATGGCACTTAAATTTTAAAATGTTAAGGCTTTTGGGGCAATTTGACAAACATCCCTTAGGCAGTTGGACCAGTTCTCTCTCTTACCCATAGCGTGTATAATTCCCCACAGGCTCACCAACACTGGGTACCAACATTTTACAGTATTTTTGTGCCAGTTTGTGACAAAACCTGGTGTCTGGCCTTGTCTCTGTTGCTAATGGGGCTTATTGGCTATTTGGATTTCTTCTTCAGTGACTCATTCAGACTCCAGGAGAGGGTAGGGCTGGACAGCAGTCATTGGCTCCTTACTCAAAATTCAGGAGTCAGAGTCAGGAAATTAGGGGTCAACTGAAAGAGGGTCCTGAGAGGAGGATGTGCTGAACTACTGGCCCATGATACTCTGAGCTCTGTTTACACAGAACCTTCTCCATGCCTGCTCATATGGGCACATGCATTTCAAAAGCAAAACAACGAAAAGCACATTGTATTGTAGTTCTCTGCCCACTTTCCAATGTTTGGTAAAAACCAATGCTAGCTGACTCTAAGCTGACATCAGATCATTGCATTCAATAGATATTTCTGGACCCCTAGTATCTGACAGGCTTGTCAACAAATAACTGAAATCCAGGGTGACAGCATGAGATGCAGGGACACAGAAAGTCTGGAAGCCCAGAGGAAAGCATATTTGACTCTTAAGGTATGACTAGGAGTCTGCCGGAGAGGAAGAGAGATGGAAGTCCAGGAAAAGGGAGCAGCCAGTGCAAAGGCTAAGAGATGTGCCAAGGAACCACATGATGTTAGTGTGACTTGAGGAGGGGAGTATAAGATGTGGCAGGGGTGGGATGTGAGTTTGAAAGGGCTTGACTGTCACACTAAGAAGTTAAGGTATCACTGCTGGGCTAAGCAATGGGGATGAAAATTTCAGATTCATTCTTTAGAAAGCTCATGCTTATGTGAGGATGGGCCAAACACAAGGATGTGAGTCAGGAGTCTTCTGCAATAGTCCACACATGAGATGCCAGACAAGAAACAGTGAGACAATAGGAAGGGGCACATTCAATGGGTATGTAGATAGTGGCCTTAGCAGGACTTGATGCTCAAGATGGACATGGGGAGTGAGCGAGAGAGAAGGCAGTGCCAATTGGGTGGATGGTAAAAGGCATCACTACCCCTATTTATTCTTTAAATTTCAAGACCACAAACTATCAGTTGGAGATGGTTTCATTCAATTTGTCTCCAAATGCAGCTTCCTCCTATGACATTCCTAATCTATAGCCTTTGTGTTTGGCTTCATTCCCCCTGGATACAAGGAACTCATCATCTATCTTTAGATAATTTAAGTGGATCTATGAGACAAAGCTTTTTTTTTTTAATATTTTATTTATTCAAGAGACAGAGAGCACAAGTAAGGGCAGAGGGAGAGGGAGAAGTAGGCTTCCCACCAAGCAGGGAGGCCGATGTGGGGCTTGGTCCCAGGACCCTGGGATCATGACCCAAGATGAAGGCAGACACTGACTGAGCCACCCAGGCACCCTAGAAAGAGCTTTTTTTCTTTTTTTTTTAAAGATTTTATTTATTCATTTTAGAGAGACAGAGGGCATGAGCCGGGACAGGCAGAGCGGGGAGGGAAAGGGAGAAAGAACCCAAAGCAGACTCTGCACTTAGCAAGGAGCCGATATAGGACTCAGTCCCACAACCACAAGATCATGACCTGAGCTGAAACCTGTGTCACCTGGGTGCCCTGAGAAAAAGCTTTTTTTTTTTTTTTTAAAAAAAAAAAACCATAGGTCAAATGTTGTGGGTTCTTTTTTTTTTTTTTTTTTTTTTTTTAAGATTTTATTTATTCATGAGAGACACAGAGAGAGGCAGAGACATAGGCAGAAGGAGAAACGGGCTCTCTGTGGGGAGCCTGATACAGGACTCTATCCCAGGACCCCAGGATCATGACCTGAGCCAAAGGCAGACGCTCAACCACTGAGCCATCCAGGTGCCTGAGAAAGCTTTTTTGATGTGCTTTATAACTTTCTAGTAGGGAGCTTGTTCCTTTCTCACACACAGGAAATATCTCAGAGCATGACAAAAATGGGGCAGCCTTACCTCATTAAATTCGGGATTCAAGGTTTTCTTCTTTATTTGGGTCTTATGTTTGGCTTTCTTTCCCATGTCCGGTTTCAGCCAGCTGAAAGGAGACAAGAGATGCTATTGTGGAGGAAGTGTAATAAATAAGAGCAGCCTCTTGAGCCCAAAGGCTCCTTCCCATGTCAGGAGAATAACTGAACAAATCAGAAACTGAATCAACATTAACAATGGCCAATGTGTATCTACCGGGCACTGCAATAAGCACCTTGGGGATATTTCTTTCTCAACAAACCCCAGTGGTAGAGCTACAACCACTCATTTTATGTGCAAGGAAATTGAGCATCCAGAGAAGTTGAGACATGTGCCTCAGGTCACACAGCTGGGGACTCAAACCAGTGGTTGCCTCGAGTTGGTGCTCTTAGCCAATACTTTGTCCCATTGGATCTGATTGAAAGCCTAGATGGTGGTGCCTAGAGTTGCACAATTACCCCTTAGGCTGCCCCAAGTCCTGATGAGGCTGTGACTGTACAGACAGAAAGGAGAAGATGCAAAAAATCTGTTTACAATCAAGCCTCCTCAAACTATTCAGTGGCTTCCCTTTGATCTCAGGAAAAAGTTCAAAATCCTTGATGTGGCTTTTAAGGCTCTGCATATTGGGTCCTTGCTCCAGCCCAGCCTAGTCTTATGCTATGCTCTTCACCCCACTCCCATTCACTATCCTTTCCACCTCAGGGCCTTTGCACATACCGTTTCCTCTGGCTGGAAGGCTCTTCCCCAGTGAAGGCACAGTGCCTGGCACATGGTAGGTGCTTGATCAATATTTTCTGAGCAAATAAATAAAATGGGCCCAAGCCTCTTAAGAGTTGAGACATAAGGATTCTGATTAAAGCTGCCACTAGCTGGGAAACTTTGAATGTAAATGTAGCTTCGGCATGCCTCAGTTTCCCAATCTGTAAAGAGGGCAAACATTTTTTTCCCCTCACTTACAGAACTGCTTTTGAGTATAACTTATTTTATTTACTTATTTTTATTGAAGCATAGTGGACACACAATACTACATTAGTTTCAGGTATACAACACAGTGATTTGACAACTCTGTTCTTATACTGTGCTCGCCACAAGGGTAGACACCATTATCATGCAGCACTATTGCAATACCATTGACTATATTCTCTATGCTGTGCCTTCATCCCTGTGATTCATTCATTCCATGGCTGGAAGCCTGTACCTCACAATGCCTTGAGGACAGTTTTATTATTTTATTTTAATTTATTTATTTGAGAGAGAGAGAGAGAGAGAAAGCACAAGCAGGGGGAGCAGCAGAGAAAGAGGGAGAAGCAGACACCCTGCTGAGCAAGGAGCCCTATGCAGGGCTCTATCCCAGAACCCTGGGATCATGACCTGAGCCCAAGGCAGACACTTAACCAACTGAGCCACCCAGGTGCCCCTTGAGGACAATTTTAAAGAAGAAACCAAAGGGGAGAATGAAAATTATGAAGTGCTCAGCAAAGATAAAGGGCAATTTTGATTTTAAAAATCTTTATTTGATCATAAACAGATTAACGGCCTTCTGTTAGCTTTTCCCACAATGACCACCAGGGCAGCTGTTTTCCTGGTGACCACAGGATTGCTACTTCCTCTGCAGGGACGGGTGGATGGGAGAAGGGGTGGTAGGGAGAATTATTTGAGAAAAACAGTCTGCATGTGGCTGGGATGAAATAGAGTGAGGACAGCCACCTATGAGCTAATTTTCTTTTTTGGATCACATGAGAAAACAAAGTGCAGTTACCCCTAGAAATCAAATTCATCCCTGACTCATGCATTCTTTTGTTCACTAAATCCTCATTCAAAGAAAATCGGAACCAAGTCCACCCTGGCCTGATCTTTAGCCATGACCTTAAGGGGAGCACTGCATTCTATTATGAGAGGTAGACAGTGGAAGGGAAGGTCTCCCAGGCTGGAAGGAACATCAATAAACACTCTTTGCCATGAGTAGGAATAGCAGTGGTAGTGATTTATAACCATAATGGCAGATACTTATTGAGCACTTACTATGTACCAGACCCAATGACAATGCTTCTCTCAGATCTCCAGCTCTAGGGGCAAAATGGACTGGGTACTGGGTTCCAAACTCATCACTATGTTCTCACTGTGGCTGCGCTGGCCCCTGGCTGCTCCCAGCCAGTACCTGGGCTGGCAGGGGCAGGAGGCAGCCCCGCTGCCAGAAGATGCAGGGCTCCTCCAATGAGTGACTTGGCACTCAAACATTCCCCATCACCTGAGCTGAAACTTCCCCAGAACCGTACTGCAATCTAAGACTTTTCCTGCTTAGCCATCCTCCCAGCCCTCTCCTCCCTATCTGCTTTCCCTCTGGTCCTCCTCTGGCTCCCTCTTAGCTTTTCTTCACAGGCATTTCCCCCAATAAATCTCTTGCACATCTCATTTAGCCTTGGTGTCCGCCTCTTAACCTAATGACCAAGATTATTCTTCCCATTTTACAAATGAGGCCATCAAGGCCCAGAGATATGAAGGCACCAGCCAAAGGTCACACAGGTAGAGAGTACTGAAGGCTGTTGGCTCTAAGATTCAAACCCAGGCAGTCTGGACCCAGAGCCCAGGCTTTCAACTATATCCACAGAAACACACAGATAGCTGCCACAAGGCAATGGAGAATTCCATTGAGAGTAGCCAAATATTTCTGTACCAGGCACATTTCTAATTGCTTTCTATATGAGATCTTATTTGAGCCTTATGTCTCGTGCCCATTCTTGGAAATAATTAGAAACCGTCTCCATTATGCCAATGAAGAATCTGAGGTTTGGAGCGATTATGAAAATTTGCTTATAGTTATATGGCTAGCGGCTGGCAGCGATGGGAGTGGAACCCCACGTTTGATTCAGTGGTGGCCGTGAGAATGTGCTGGGCAGACCTCAAGCTAGAGCATACCTGGCTGAGGCTCTGGCAGCTGCACTTGGAAACCCAACCCTGTTCGTGCCAAGGCCCTGCTCCCTGCTGAGGAGTGAAGGGGCAGGAATATTACAGTGGTCCCGCTCTTAGGAGACAGGGGACTTATCTGAGGGCTGGGTTTGGCCTTGAGGACTCTGATGGCCTTGCCGCACTTGCATCCGGGGTGCTTCCACTGGCCCTTGTCTCTCCCCTCTGCTCACGTGAGTCAGACTCACATGGCGGTGTAACAGCTCTCTCAGCTCCCTCACTCAGGCATTTCCACTAGTGAAGCCCTTGTCTGTTGAATCCCATTGTGGCATCATTCCAGAGGCTCTGGACTCACACAAATAACATGTCTCTCTGACTCCCCATGGTGGAGATTATGGGAATAGCCCAACGTCTAAGGCCTTTTTCTTTGAGCATTTCCAGACTGCATCTGGAAAAAGCTGGATTGCTTCTTTGGTGGTGGGGCTCTGGACTCCTGGAGAGACATGCTGCTGATTCTAGGGGGCTCCAAATGGGGTAACTGCAATCTCATTGACTGCCTCTCTCCCACCAGAGGAGACAGAGCCCACAAAACTCCTCCTATGGGTGAGTGACACACCAGTCTGACTATCGGAGACTCCAGACTCCTAATCTAGCCAGTTCTGGGCATCGTCTCACTGTATGACCTTGGGCAGGCTCATTTCCCTCTCTGGGCCTCAATGTTCAATGATCTTGGGGAAGGGCTCTGGTTCTCCCTTTGCAAGGATCTAGGGCTCCCTCTGGGGTCCATTCACATTCCCAATGACTCACAGCTTGACGAACGGATCTGAGTAGCCATTGGCGTCCATGGCGGCCAGGTGCACACAGCGTATAATGCCCACGATGAGGCCTCCCTGCTGTGTGCTGTACATAAGGGACACCAGGATCTTGCCGCGTTCCTCTATGTCACCAATACGTTCCACCTGCTGCAGTAGGAGAAGAGGGCATGTGGGCCCAGGAAGGGGAGGAGGCCATGCAGCTGGATGGATGGCGAGCATTAGGGAGGAGCCTGTGGACAGTAGGAGGAGCTGGCCTGCCACAGAGTGCTCAGCACCACGAACAGCAGTCTCAGGGAGCCGCAAGTGGTGACAGCAACACTGGTGGAAGGCCAAGGCACATGAGGGTGGGGGGCTTTACTCCCACTTAGACATAGAGTCCTGAGTTCCAGTGTGACTCTGAGCTCATATTTGCCTGAGTCAACCAGTCTTCTCACAATTACAGTCCCTAGGGTTGCACGAGGGCCCTAGACAAACAGCACAAACAAGTAGCCCAACCCCAGCCTCTGGCAGCCTGCCCTATGTCACCCCAGAGGGAGGGAGGGTGGCATCGCTCTGGTCCTGACGAACTGCCAGCAGAGCTTCTGCCAACAAGATGCGGGAACTCAAGGGTGTGAGAGGGTGGCCTTTCCCCACTACGGGGGCTCCAGGTGGGAAGAGCATCCACTTGATCTCATGTTCTAATGCCTTGGGCAAGGGTACCTCTCTCATGGTAAACTGAGGACAGGCAACTGGTTTTAGGAGAAAGAATAAGAAAGGGGTCAGGAGGGGGAAAAAAGTGTGATGGTGGACCCCAACCGTAGCTTCAATACCCTACTCAGTGCTCACCTCCTCCTCATAAAGGGCCATGCCTCGGGCTGACCCGGTGGTTCCAGCACGCTTCATCTTAGAGGAAGGAAACAGAAAGGAAGGATAACATGAGTTTATGAGGCTCATCTCCCTACATAAGAAGGACCAGAAAACCCTCACCCTTCCATTAACATCCAGAGCCATGAGGGTGGATTCTCCAAGCTTCTCGGCCCTCCAGCTTTTCCCCTTTTAGGTAAAGTTTATATAACGTTGACCATTTGACAGACCATGTTAATGCACACCAGCCTATGACCTAGGATGTATTACTAACCCATTTTACAGATGAGGAGACTGAGGATCAGAGTGGGTAAGCCACTTGCCCAAGGTCACACAGCCAACAAGTGACAGAGTGCCTTATACATAAAATGGATAAGATTTCATCTGTTTTGGTAGAAGTGGCCCAGGGATCTTGGGTCTGAGCCACAAGCTACTTCTTCCCCTATGGCTCCTAAGGTCCTTTTGGGGGATTCTAGGGCTCTGGGGGAAACACTATGTGAAAAGCAGTGACTAAATCCAACCTCCCCACTTTAGGGATGAGGACAACTGAGATCCAGAATAAGAGGACATAGCACTTATGAGGCCCCTGCCCTTGGTGGGCAGAGTTGGTGATGGGAAGGTTAAGGGCAAAGAGCAAAAGAGATGAGCAGCAGGGTCTCATGGCTGCTCCGGGTCTCTGCCTGCCCTGCCACCTTCGTGCCTTTGGGGCTGGCTGCACCCCCATAGCAAGATGGGCAGACTCAGGAGCTGACAACCGAGATGGGGGCCCGGCCACTGTCCTGACCAACTTGACTCATGGACTGAGGGATGGAAGGGGGTGCTTGAAGAAACAACTGTTACAGGCAAAGGCCCAGAGGAAATGCTTCACTCTTGATGATTTATTTGGAGCCTGGGGTATGGTGTAAATAGCTCTTTGTAATTTGCTTTGTAGTGTCTTGTTCTTTTGCTTGTGCTACACAAATACGGTGTGGCATACAGATATTCTAGCCCTGGGCTGGCCATCTGGTGGGAGGATGCTGCAGGATTTCCCCTCCTGCCCCCCCGACAGTGTCCCCATGGGGAGCTGGCCCGCTGCCCAGGGGGAGCAGGAGCCCTGGTGGTTGCAAGGGAGCTGGGCTCTGGCTGGTGCTGGAGAGCACAGCCACTGACTTGTGGTATGACCTTGCCAGCTTACTGGCCTCTCTGGGCCCAAGCTGGCCTGTATGTAAAAGGGGCAGATTGGATTATCCCTAAAAATACAGATTGGTGGGTCCCACCCTATCTCACTAAGTCAGGATCTCCAGGGAGATCCCCACAAATCTTAGTTTGTAAAGCTCTCGTTTAAAAATCTCCAGTTGAGAACTGTGTCGGCAGCCACCACGGCTCGCTGACACCAGCACCAGCACCGTCTCCAGCCACGGAGAAGGAGGGGAATTAAGGAGGTCTCTGGGCCGTGGCACGTACTGCCCACAAATCGGCCAGTGGTAAAGCACAGAGGAAGCAACTGGCTACAAAAGCCACTCACAAGACCTCACCCTCTACAGAAGGGATGAAGAAACCTCATCGTTACAGGCCTGGCACCGTGGCCCTCCGTGAAATTAGACATTATCAGAAATCCACTGAACTTCTGATTCACAAACTTCCTTTCCAGCGTCTGGTGTGGGAAATTGTGCAGGACCTCAAAAGAGATCTGTGCTTCCAGAGTGTGGCTATGGGTGCTTTGCAGGAAGCAAGGGAGCCTACCTGCTGGATCTTTCTAAAGACACCAGTCTGTGGGCTCTCCATGCCAAACGTGTAACCACTGTGCCAAAAGACATCCAGCTGGCACGCCACCACATGAAGAACACGCTTAAGATTCCACTATGATGGAAAACACCTCATTCTTTAAAAAAAAATTTTTTTTCTTCCTGTTATCAGTAGTTCAGAACGTTAGATGTTTTTTCTTCCATGTGTGTGAATTTTTAACAAATGTGGGGACCTAAAGCATGAATGCAAGTCAGTTCCAGTAAATACCTTTTAGTAGGTTCAACTTTATAATGGTCATAAATAAATCTGTTATATTTTTCTAGACAATGCCAGCATTTGGAATTTTATTTTATTTTATTATTTTAAACAAGTAGATTTCTTATTGATGGCAGCTAATTGGTGTTTGTGATATTTATATCATACAGTAGATTCCAGCGACTAGACATTCACTGTACTTTTCTGAGTTGTCCTACATGCAAATACATGTTTTTAATGTTGTCTGTCTCTTGTGCTGTTCCTGCGAGTCTGCTATTAAAATACATTAAACTATAAAAAAATCAAAATACAAATCTCCAGTTGATTTTGAGGTACAGCCCAATTGGAGAGCTTTGGTTTGGTTCCTGTTCTTTCCCAAAAGGCGAGCACCCCACCTAGCAGTTACAGCTTCAGTGCTTTATCTGTACTCCCACATTAATCCTTAGAAGACTCTAAGAAGTTGGTGTCTACATTATTCCATCTGACGGCGAGAGAACTAAGGCCTTGAGAGGTTAAATAATTTGGCTCAGATTATAAGTCGCAGGGCCTGAGATTCAGATCCAGGGAGTCTGGCTCCCTGTAGACCTGCATGGTGCTTTATGAATTCACGACGGACAAAAGTGAGCAAGGCAGAACTATTTTCTCTGATAACAACAGTTAATTTATGAGTCCTTATTATACACTAGGTTCTGTTCTGATTATATCTTTCATACGACCCTCCTCTGGCACAAATCCTGTTATAACACCCATTTTGTAGACAAGAAAAACCGAAGCTCAGAAGAGTTCAGACCCTTGGCCAAGACCAGGGAGCAGGAAAGTGGTAGAGCCAGGCTTTGAATCCAGGCAGGCCACACTGCCACACCACATGGCCATTCCCAGTTTCACCCAGGAGGACTCTGACGTCAGAGAAGTGATGCTGGCACAGGGTTAGTAAAAAGGCAGGGCTGGGATGCAACCCCCGTGTTCTGACCTGAACTCTCCCTCCCACCTCTACTGTCAGGCCCCCTGCCGATCTATCACCCCCTTCACAGGCCCAGAGGAAGGCCCCAGCCCCCCAACCCTTCTTCCCCATCACACCCTCTGGGTAAAGGCACTCACTGGGATCACTCGCTCCAGACAGATATTGAAGTTCTTTTTCTGGTTGGGCTTCAGTTTCTTGAGTGAAAATCTGGTCTCACCGATAAACTCGTTATGGCCAAATTTGTCCTCATCACAGACAGAGATCCTGAGATCAACATAAGGGGTGGGGAGAGAATGAAGAGCTTATATTGAGCAACTACTGTATACCAAGGGCTATGATTGATACTGGCAGGGCATGCTTAATGTGCATAGGAATATTTCAGTTTCAAGCACTACACTACTACTACAACAAACAAGTACTCTGTTTCTTCTTTATTACAGTGTAACTTATAAGCAGCAATGTGCCCAAATCTTAAATTTATAGCCTGCTGAGTTTTTGCATATCCATACACCGATGTAACCACCATCCAGATCAGGATGTAGAACATTCTGGCTCCTGGAAGACCCTCCTGGTCTAGTCATGACCTCCCTTAAAGATAACCACTATCTTGGCCTCTGGCAAGATTCATATTATCTTGTTTTGGACCCTCATATAAATAAAATGAGGTAGTATGTCTTCTTTTATGCTTGGTTTCTTCTGTTCAGCATTACGTCAGTGAGCTTCATCCATGTCTATAGTAATTTGTCCTTTTCACTGCTGTATAGTATTCCGTTGTGTAACTATACCATAATACTTCTGCTACTTATGGGCATTTAGTTTTGGCTTATTTCTAGCTTTGAACTATTAGAAATAAAGCTGCCACAGAACATCCACATCTGAATCTTTTTGTATGTACATGGATATATTTCTATGTGTATCTTCCTAGGGATGGAAATGCTGAGTCACAGCTACACAGAAGTTTAGCTTCAGTAGAAACTTCTAAACAGTTTTCCAGAGTGGTTCTACCAATTAGACCCCACCAACAGCTCAAGCATTTTTGCTAACTTTGACTTTGTCAGTCTTTAATTTTAGTCTTTCTGAGTGAGCAATAGTATCTCACTGTAGTTTTAATTTACAGTTCCCCGGTGATTAAGGAATACTTTATGGCCATTCGAGCATCGTCTTTTGCAAAGTTAGGCCAGGAGCTTAGTTAACCTCTCCTTTAATTTGTCCTCCATGCAAACATCTGGGTTTCTCACTTTAAAGAGGAGACTGGAGCCCAGAGAGGCTGAATACTTTTTCCCTGGTAAGGAGCAGAATCAGGATTTGAATCCAGGTCTCTGTGAATCCTCAAACACTATATTGCCCTTTGTTATCTACTCTGCACAGCACTGAGTAGAAGAGAGGCACACAGAGAAAGGGCAGGTCATGGAAAGGTCCCTCAGGAAGCCAAAAGGACTAGTCACAACATAATTCAGTCTGACATACACCAAAGGGAAGGAAGGATGTGTCCTCCTGGCAGTCTAGGGGACAGGCAGGGACTTAATGTTATCTTCCCCCTTGACCATCAACATTTATTGAACAATGTTTGAAGTGTTGGAGGGCGAGAAAATTGTCTCTACTTGGCTGGTGAGCACGTAGCCAATCCCCTCCCTCTGCAGGGCAATCAGTGTGCCTCCAAAGACTTAATAAACATCATTTTTGAACCAACAATGCCAGTTCTAGGAATTTATCTCAAAGACATAAGAAGTGTAAAAATATTTAACAAAGATGATTATCCCCTTTATGTTTCTAGTTGTGAAAAAGCAGAAATAATGTATGTATTCTATAAGGGGGAATTACTTAAGAAAATCATGAAATAACCATAAAAATGTAACTCTATATATGGAAAATAGTGTTGTGATTAGTCAACAGGGCAAGGCAGAACCAAAATGCAACACCACTATATACCTGCCAGAAAAGCCAAAATGAAAAAGTATTGATGAGGTTGTGGAGGAACTGGGACTCTTGTACATTGCTGGGAGGAGTGTCAAGTGCTATAATTGCTATGGAAAATTGTCAGTTTCTATTAAAGCTGAACATATATATATACACTATGATTCAACCTTTACACTCCTAGAAAGAAAATCATGCATAATACAATATCACTAGAATTTCCTAGCAGTACTATTATAATAGCTTCCAAATGAAAACCAACCAAATGTCCATTAACAGTAGAATGAATAAATAAAAGTGTGGTATAATTGCACAATCGGATACTACAGAGTGATAAGATGGGGTGTCTCAATGGCTCAATTTGTTGAATGTCCAATTCTTGATGGCTCAGGTCATGATCTTGAGGTCATGGGATCAAGCCCCTCATTGGGTTCTGTGCTCAGCAAGGAGTTTGCTTGGGATTCTTTCCCTCCCTTATCCTTTGTCCCTCTCACCCCAGTGTGCTCTCTCTCTCTCTCAAATAAATGAATAAATCCTAAAAAAAATAGAGTGACAAGAATCAACAATCTACAGCTACACACAACTTGGGCAAGTATCAAATACAATATTAAGTGAAAGAAGACAGACACAAAAGAGTCATGCTCTACCATTCCATTTATGTAAAGAACAAAACCAGACTGAGTTCATTTGTCCTTTAGAAGTTAGATAGTGAACACCCCGAGGGGAAGGTCCTCACTAGAGGGATGGCACCGGGGCAGGGTGTCTGTAGACTGGGAATGTTCTGTTCTCAGATCCCAGTATGTTCACTTTGCAAAAACTCATCAATCTGTAGAGTTTTTATGTGTGTATTTTTCTAAATGGATGTTACCCTGCAATAAAAATGTTTACTTAGAATTATGGTGTAGTGGGTGGGAATGTACATGGAGAAGCCAATTTAAAAAGCAGTTTGTATGACTTGTAAAAAAACAAACATGTACTATCATCCAACAAATGTTACCCTTTAGCTTCTATCCTAAGGAAACACTAGTATATACACATGGATGCTTGTTGCAACTTTGTAAAACAGAGAAGCTGGAAAAAAACTAAATGTCCTTCCACTGGGCACTGCCTGAATCAACTGATAAATATTTACATAAAGTTTAAAAACACGCCTGGGGTTCCCGGGTGGCTCAGTTCGTCAAGTGTCCCAACTCCTGATTTCAGCTCAGGTCCTGATCTCTGGGTTGTGAGATCAAGCCCTATGTCAGGCACCCTACTCAGAGAGGGGTCTGCTTGAGATTCTCCTTCTCCCTCTGTCCCTCCCCACCACTCTTTCTCTCTTTCAAATAAATGAATAATCCTTAAAAATTTTAAAACCATGCCAGACAATACCATCATTGTTTATTGATACATAATCATGTAGCTGAAACACCCTTGGGAATGACTCCCATAAATTTCAGTATGGTGTTTAGCCCAGAAGAGGAAGGGAGAAAAGGGGGGAGGGGGCATTCAAGAGAGGCTTCAGTTCTGCATCTGAAATGCTTTCTTTCTTGAAAATAACAATTTAAAAAGCCAAAGTGCATAGAGAAAAATATTAAGATTCTCTGAAAGACTGAGTATTGAGTTTGTGGATCTTTGTTTTATTATGTTTACACTTTTATATTTGTAATATTTCATTATAAAACATTTTTAAAAATCTGGGATAAACCTTTCTGCGTGATACTCTGAAGCAGTCAAATATTAGGCAGATATAAATATCTTCCCATGGTTACAACTCCAAGAGATATCATTAAGAGAAAAGTTCCAAAAAAAAAAAAAAAAGAGAAAAGTTCCAGATCTATACAGTGTGATACTTTTTGCATTGTAAACAGTAATAGGAATATGCACACACTCAAAGTAGTAGGAATATGCCTGTAGTCACTCGCTCACCCCAGACTGGTGGAGGAGACTAACGTTTATCTTTTTTAATTTTTTAAAAAATATTTTATTTATTTGGGAGGAGAGCAGAAGAGAGAGAGAGAGAGAGCTGGGGGAGGGGTGGAGGGAGAGAGAGAAGCAAACTCTGCATTGATCAGGGAGTCCGATGCTGGGCTGGATGCCAGGACCCTGAGATCATGACCTGGGCCAAAGGCAGACACTCCACAGCCTGAGCCACTCAGGCACCCCTGTGGAAAACATTTAAAAGAAGCTTTGCCTTTTCTATTATTTTTTACAAGAAAAATGTATTTACTTATTACATAATTAAAAATGAAGTTTAACAAAACACTATAGGAGAATATAAAATGGCATCAATATATTGTTAAGGGAGGCTGATTAATTATTAGAATGGTCCATTTTTAGAAATGCTTAATTTTATAAGAATCTTTTGCACACCTATGTAAATGCACACACACAAATACATACAGATGCAACCTGAACGTCCAGACACCAAGATGTTAAGATTTTTGTGTATCTGTATGTTCAAAAGTTTCTACTGGAAACATACACAATTTTTGTAGAAGAAAGAAAGAAAGAAAAAACTATGCAGGTATGTTTTAAAGAGCGGCCTCTGGCAGCTGCACATCTCAATCTGCCCAGCTTTGGCCTCCTCTCTGCCCCCCGCCCAGCAAGTACCTGAGGGTCTTCCTCTGCATGTCCTCATCTGTGATGCCATGATAGACAAGGGTCTCATTCCAGACAGGGTTCCGGGTGTTCCGCAGGGTTTTTGTACGAAGCTTGTTGGACTAGAGCCCAGAGAGATGCACAGACAGCTGCCTTGGTAGAGAGCCAGCCCTGCAGCCCCATCCATCCTTTGGGTTGACTTGGGGCGGTGGGTGGGTGATGTAATAGTCTACTCCTCTCACAAGTGTCCGGGGGCTCAGTTGCTCCCCAAGTATGCTTTCTGTTAGTGGAGGGTCCCCAATGCTGGCTATGACCATCATCATTGCTGGACACTGGGCCACCCCTCCCTCCATGTGCTGAGCCCTCTCTTTGAACTTTATATTAAAAAGCAGAGACATCCTCCTTTGATGAAAAAAAAAAGTACAATTTATGGGCTAGAAAGGCAGAAATAAAGAGTCACCCACTTATAGGCAGTGAAGAAACAGTTTCTGGGAGGTATTGAAATAGTTTCTTGTGTTACGAAATAGCATCCTTCATGCCTGAAAGTCCTCAGGGGACGAGGCTTTCATTTTACTCTAAGAAAGACAGCTAAAAATACACTATATCCAGAAGAAGTGGCCTGGTGACAAATCTAATTCGTACTAACATGTAAATGGCTCACTGGACACTTTGGCAAAGAAAGCTTGGATTCAGAAGTGAGCAAAGTAGAGAGTCTTGAGGAAAAGCAAAGTCAGTGGGGAGTTAGAATGAATAGTGGCCAAACACTTCACAGTTTGGCCATGGCCAGGTGAGGGACTCTCCTTTCTTGATCCAAACAAAGAGTGAGAGACTGTGTGTGTGAACGCACGCATGTGTGTACTCTTTGTGTTATGGGGCATTTCATACTTGCAGAGATTTTTAACAGCCATTTCTCCAAGATCATGCAACCAAGTGTACAGCTGCCCTTGTTTTTTAGGACATGTATGTCCAATGAACACAACAAAGCAGAAAATAAAATCCAGGAAAGTCCCCCTTCATCTCTAGCCCTGGGCTCTGAGTGGGTCAAACCAAAGAGAGGAGAATTAGTTCCATCGTCCTTCCCCAGAGCAAGGTAGTGACATGCAGGTGAGCGAGCTGGAAGGAGAGGGAATGGTGGGTGGGACAGTGGTGTATTTTCACTCGGTAACAGAACATTTTCTTAAGTGCTTAGCACTACAGCCTGGAGAGAGTTATTCATTTCTATTGAGAGATGAGAAAGATTTGGGACATAAAGTGAGTGGGGGAGGGGGGCCATGGTCAACACTGGGTAGCCCCTGAAGCTATCTGAGCAGACGGATGGCATAATAGGGGTTCCTGCCTCTCTCCTGGCCTTCAGCAGCTCCCTGAATCCCATATTTCTGGGTTGGAGAAATGGGCAGAGCTGCCCCTTGAGGGAGAGTGACTCTCCGCTACCCCTCACCCCTTGCAAGGATTTTGCCACTCAGGAAGGAGGGGAATTTGGGGCCAGATAAGGGGGCTATTTTAGGCTCTGAGCTGGGAACCTTGGGTGCCTGCCAGGGCCCATGTGTCCAGCCTGCTGAGAGGCCCAGGCCATATGGTACCTTGCTAGCTCCTGGCAGGAGATGCAGCTTAACGTAGGGATCAGCCAAGCCATTGGAGTCCATGGGCTTCAGTCCCTGCAAGAGAAAAGGCAACAGCCTGAGGGCCTTGGGAGGGCCTGGCGCTCAACTGTCAGAGGCAATAGGCACAGCCCCTGACATCTGTCCTGCCCGTCGGTCCACCCGTGTGCTTCCTCTTCTGAAGACAGAGAAGGGAAATGGAGTATTTTGGAAAAAATGCTGGAATCAGGCAGACAGGGTTTGGAGCCTGGCCATGTCACTTGCCAGCTGTGTGACTTTAGGCAAGTTCCTTAACCTCTCTGAGACTCATTTTCCTCATCTGTCAAACAGGATAATAGTATTTGCTTCATGGAGTGGTAAGACTAAACATGGTTATACCCATAAAGTGCTGGGTACAGAACCTGGCACACAGTGATTGCTGCGTCAAGGCTGGACTGTTATTCCTAGCATGGAAAGAGATGTTCCAGAACAAGAAGGATGAGAGAGAGAGAGAGAGAGAGAAGGAGAAGCTGGGGAAAGGGGAAAGTTCTGGCCCTGGCCCCTGCACTCATTTCTGAGACTTCAGTTTTTCCATCCATAAAATGGGGATCACAATGTCTACCCACTGCCACCTCTCCCAGAGCCTGAATGAAGCTCAAGTGAGACACTGTGGGGGGAAGGGAGTTTGTCTGGGATAGGAATTCAATTAATATGTTTATATGAGCAAATTCCTGGGGCCCAAACATACTCTGTCCCTCTACCTATCCCAGGGCTGGACAGGTGTCCTGCCTCTAGGCTCCCACTGTTCCTTCTCACAGCACTAATCCCACATTATGGGCAACAGGGAAAGGGTGCTGCAGAGTGGGGCCCAAGGGGGAAAGCTGGCAGAGTAGCCTCGTGGGTAAAAGCCCAGGCTCTTGAGCTGGGCTACTACACTGGTTCAAATCCCTAGCCCTGCCACTTCCTAGCTACGTCATCTGGGCGAGTCACTTAACCTCTCTGTAAGATGGGAATGACGACAGAACCTGCGAAGATTAAGTAAATCATCCGTGGAAAGCCCCAGAAGGTGTATACCACCAGGGAACACGCAGCCACTGCTTCTGGGCCATGTCCCCGACGTGAGCCCAGGAGGGCAGAGCCAGTCCTCGCTCACTCCGGGCTCACCAGTGTTCAGGCAGTGCCCCGCACAAAGCAGATCTTCAGTGAACCTCTCTGGAATGACTATTGGGATTGCCAGGTTGTGAATGGGCAGACACTATTGCTTTTGAAATCTGAATGAGAACGTCTTTGTTTGGGGTCTGCTCATGCCAGCTAAACAAAGTTACTGCCACAGCCGAACATCTTACACACTCGTCTCATCTCCGTCACCTGCTCAGCCCAAGGGTGCATGCGAGTTTTCTGTAGTCCTGTCTCAAGGGGGTGTAATGGAGTGGCTCTCCCCCATTTCGGAGCTGAGGGAGGGGATGGATGGATGGGCACGGAGTGGGACCTTTCCATCTGGATGCAAATCCAGCGCTATCCCTACCAGCCGTGTGGCCTCTGGCTTTCCCCGAGACTCAGTTTCCCATTTTGTACAACAGGGCCGATAAATGATCCCTACCTACGAGGTTCCCAGGAAGATGGATGAAGGTCATGAATGTGCTCCCCTCACCGTGCTGCTGCAGCACGTAGGCACTTGCTACAGTGACTAACACAAAACAGGTGCTCAGTAAAACCTGCCGAAGACGGGCCTGGGGTGTGTCTAATCTAGGAGTTGTGCTAAGCACTAGCCTCACTTATCATCCAAACTGGGAATTTTTAATTATTCCGGCCAGCTCATGGGCATGGCTAGGGACTGTCCCGGGCAAATGGGAATGTGTGGCTGCCTTACATGTCATACCCAGTCGTCCCTCTGGGAGAGGCACATTATCATCCTGGATTTACAAATGGCACATTGAGGCTTGGCGAGGTTAAGTAACTTTCCCCAAATCACACAGCTGGGGAGCAAGGGAGCTAGTATTTGAACCCAGGAAGCCCGCTTCCTGGGCCTTGCTCATGCTTCCACATGGGCTGGGTGTGTGGCGGGGGAATCTCCAGTTAGTTTCTGGGATCGCCCGGCATCATCCAGCTCTCCTCGGGCTCTGGAGCTGAGCTGGCTCCACCCGCCCCCCCAGCCCCGCAGCAGGGAGATGTCCTTGTCTCTGCGGTAATGGGCTCCCCCCTTCCCACTGCCGCTCCAGCTTGACAGTCCCATGAGCAGAAGGAGCTATTCGGTGGGCATGTCAACCGTCAAGTCAGGCTGTCATCGCTGCCCGGACAGCACCCTCCAGGGGCTGTGGTTGGGGCTGGGCAGACTTCTGCTCTGCCCTTGGAGCGCGACTGCTTCCACTCCCAGGAGGCAGCTACAGCTCAGTGAAAATCCCTTGGGATCACCCCTCAAGGAAGTCCTCCAAAGGAAGGGTCCATGGCTAATTCCTGCCCCTTTCTCATTACCGTCACTGTCACAGATTGACAGGCCTGTAACCCACATCATCCCCAAGCAGCCTAGAAACGCCAGAGCATCCCAAGTGGTCCCCAGCCCTGGCTCCTGGCTTACCTTGGCTTTTATGATGGTGCAGTTCAGGGAGCTGTTGTCCTGGTCGTAGAGAAGACTGAACTCCAGGGCACCCAGGGTGGCTGGAGGGGGCAGAGGCAGGAACCAAGGGAACATTCGTGCAGTCATTCAACAAACATCTCCTGAGCACTTACCATGTGCCCAGTCTGGTCTGGGCATTGAGCCTACAGAGGGGAAGCCTCGGTCCCTGCTCTGGACACCCCATCCTGGTGGACCCTCCTCTACTTCGGAGCCCTCAGCACACCTGTGATCAGTCAATCATGTATGTAATTGCTTAGTTAATGACTTCTGACCGGCTAGACGGAGAGCCCCATGAGGGCAAGGGCTGTGACTGTCTCATTCACTGTTGTGTCCTCACTGGGCATAGCGCTGGGCACATGGTGCTCACTTATTTGCTAAAGGAATAACAGCATTTGCTCTTGCCTCTGCCTGGCATTCTCTCCCCCTCTAGATCATCACATGGCTGGTGGCTTCCCATTATTCACATCTCAGCTTAAATATCACCTCCTCAGAGAAGCCCTCCCTGCTCATCACTCCTAAAGCAGCCACGATCATGCTCATTGCCCAATTTTATTTCCTCCTTGTTGTGCTATCTCCATTTGAAGTGAACTCATTGGTAGATTAACTATTTCTATCCACTAGAGTGTTAGTTCCACTAGCTCACTCATTTTGGCTGTTTTTCTTTTTCTGCTTGTTTTGTTTTTTTTGCCATGGTGTCCCTAGTATCTGGGACTTTGGGGGGTACATAGTATGTGCTTAATAAAATACTTGTCAACTATAGAGTTGAGTGAATAGTACATAGTTGAATACAGTGATAGGTTTGTTATAAATCACCGGGGGCAGACGTAATAGGAACAGATACAAGCTGGGAGGGATCATCTAGGCTTGGCAGGTCAGTGAGGGGACATTTACACAGGAGGAAGGAGCAGTGGATGCTGCTCAGGAGTACCAGTGTGCAGAAGGGCAGAAAGGTGGGCACAAAGTAAGTACTCAGCAGGTATTGGTCATTAGTACCTCTGATGTGCATAGTACATCATCATAATCCCTCTTGTGGTGTTTAGCACCACATAATAATAACGATTGCAGGTTTATGAAGCACTTTCCCAGGAGGTATTCCGTGTACCCTCCCCTCAGCTGTGTGTGGGAGGCAGTATTCGCTTCCCATTTTACACCGAGGAGAGGTGACATGATGGGCCAAAGCCGGGCCACTGATTTTAACTATGGGTTCACTTCCCCTGTATGTGTCCCGTCTGTCCACCTGACCAGGAGCTCCTGGAATGCCCCCAGCCCCACAACACATATTGGATCCATCCGTGTCTCCCTCCAGTTCACAAAGGCGACCCCAGCTCTCCCCTACTGCTCAGACACACCCAGGATAAGTGTCAGTGGTGTGTGTGTGTGTGTGTGTGTGTGTGTGTGTTCTTAGGACTTTGGGTCTGAGTGGGCAAAGCCCAGAACAGGCACTTTACAAGTCACTGAAGGGATGGATGCAGGAGGAAATGTCTAGGAATTTTAAAATTATGGTTAAGAAATTACTTTTAGAAGAGTTTGGAGGCTATTAAAATACATATGTATATATACATAGAAGTGAAATGCTGGGTCATGTGGTACTCGTTTGCCTTGTTGAGGAACCACCAAACTGAACATCTGAACATTGCAAATGCAGTTGAATCGTACTCTTCAAAATGATTTAGATGGTAACTTTGACGTTACGTATTTTTTTTATCACCATAAAACATACACAGCACCTATTCTTTAGAAAGCTGATGTTATTTTGTGAATTTAGTAACACAAATTGGTATCTTTATAACTTGCTAATACGTTTATTAGGCTTGGCATATTGGGGGGAGCTGTTCCTCTCTCCCCGGGGATGACACCCTGGAGTGATTCTCCCCAGACCCTCTTCCTGTCAGTGCCACCTACTTGCTTCATCCGAATCGTAGCTGTTGGCTTCGTCATCCTCCTCCTCTGGGGGTGGGGGCTGGCGGGCAGGGGCCACGGCAGGCTGGGGAGCAGCAGCAGACGCTTGGGAATAAGGGCCCGGTGGGGGGCCTGCTCGGTCCTCCCTGGCTCCGGGTGCTGAGTAGCCCCCAACTCCCCCTGTTCTCTCCTCCCGGAGTGGGGCAGTGGCCCCGGCATAGCCAGGGTCTCCAGGAGCCACCTCTGTAGGGGAGAAGGGGAGAGGGCAGGAAAGAGGCAGCTGAATCTCTGTGTCATGACAGCAGTGACTGCTGCAGCATGACCATTAGTGATGACCACCTACTGTATACCCAGTGCTCAAAAAGCCTTGTACCACACCCACCCGAGCCCAGCCACGGAGGATCACCACAACCAGCTGATGGGGAGAAAGAGGCACACCATGTTATTCACTGGTTCTCAGAATGCTGCCTTTGTCAAAATCACCCTAGGGAAGCTTGCAAAAATGCAGGTTCTCAGGCCCCGCCCGGACTCAGCAGGCAGTGCCATGGGGCCTTGGAGTCCATGTCTTATAACAAGTCCCAGGAGCTGATTCAGATGCAGGTGAAACACACCTCATGGGGGTACTGATCAGTGGTGTGGGCTCTGCAGCCAGACAGCCTGGGTTTGAATCTCTGCTATGTGACCTGGGACAAGCTACTTAATGGCTTTAAGCCTCAGTTTCTTCATCTGTAAAATGGGAATTATAATACCTGAGGGCACTCAAAGGGCAGTAGCTATTATCTCTTTAAAATTATCTAATACGTGTATAGAAGTGAGCTAGAAAGTAATGAATAAGCTGTAGCTCTAGTAACTGATGACGATGCATGTACTTCATATGGAAGAATCACTGTCCCTTAATATGATCTTTTTTCTTTTAAAGATTTTATAATCTATTCATGAGAGACACAGAGACACAGGCAGAGGGAGAAGCAGGGACTCGATCCCAGGACCCCGGGATCACGCCCTGAGCCGAAGGCAGATGCTCAACTACTAAGCCACCCAGCTGTCCCCACTTAGTGTGATCTTAATCTATCCCAGGCCATGTGCTAAGGTTTTTTATGCCTTACTTTGTGTAATCCTCCCATCGATTCTTGAAGTTATTCCCATTTCAGAGATGAGGAAACAGAGGCTCAGGGAAGTTAAGTGACTTGATAGCTGGGAAGTGATCCAACAGCTGGGAAGTGAAAGAGCCAGGATTTGAATCCAGGCCATCTGTGTTCTTAACTACCATCTGTGTTGTCTGTTTCTATCTATCTAGTCTTAGGACTATCTAGAGTTTTGGAATTAGGGAGGCCCCTTTGGGCTCATCAGATGGGGCTCTGGGTACAGAAGGGGCAAAGCTCTGGCAGCCCCTTCTCTCTCCCACCCAGGAAGTGGGAAAGGGGTACTCACTGGACAGATACGGGAAGAAGGAAACACTTGCCTGGTCTCTGATCTGGAAAGCGTCCTGCTGGCCCTGGGCTGGGTTTGCTGCCTCCTGGAGACCCTGAATGGGGAAAAGAGAGACAGATGGAGCAGAGAAGGTGGCATCACTTGGGTGTTCTTCCCTAACCCCCCACCCCCGATTTCAGGGGTGTAGACACAGGCCTGGGGGCAGCAGGTGATGGGCAGAGCTAGCCAGGGCTGCAGGTATGGCCCCACTGCGGGCTTCTGGGGTCAGAAAGACCCAGGTTCAAACTTCTGTGCTTCCTTCCTGGGTCTCAGTTTCCTCCTCTCTGACAGGGGGATGCTGTACCTACCCCCTAGGCTGTTACGAAGTTGATGAACAAATGGAGTAAGAATTGTTTGTGAGGTGATAGGCAAGTTTATGCCTTGAGTCCACCATGGCTATGGGGTCATTACTGGTTCAGTGGATTCTTTACAACTACATTTCCCAAAGCACGGGATGCAGGGGAGAGCCACAGGGAGGGAGCATGAAATAACATTCAACCACACAGTGAGAAAGTGACTTCAGTTCCCACTGCCTGTCCCAGTGCCTGCTCCATCATGGGACCGTCTCATTCAAGTGCTACTTCCCTCTAACTCCTCTCTAACTTTTGTAAATTTCCCTTTTGAGAAGAAAAGAACAAGCCGGGGGCTCAGCACCTTCAGCAGGCCAGTATACTGAGAATCTCACTGCACTGCTTTATTTCACTACAGTAATTTTTATAATTATCCACTGCAATGGGTTGAATTGTATTCTCCAGAGGATGCTGAAGTTCTAATCCCCTCCACCTGTGCCTATGAATATGGCCTTATTTGGAAAGAGCATTTTTGCAGATGATCAAGGAAAGATGAGATCATCAGAGTGGGCCCTAATGCCATACGACTATGTCCTTATAAAAAAGGAGGAATTTGGGGATCCCTGGGTGGCGCAGCGGTTTGGCGCCTGCCTTTGGCCCAGGGCGCGATCCTGGAGACCCGGGATCGAATCCCACGTCGGGCTCCCGGTGCACGGAGCCTGCTTCTCCCTCTGCCTGTGTCTCTGAGCCTCTCTCTCTCTCTCTGTGACTATCATGAATAAATAAATAAAATCTTTAAAAAAAAAAAAAAAAGGAGGAATTTGGACCCGGAGAGAGACATACGTAGAAGGAAGACAATGTGAAGACACAGGGGGAATGTCACCGACCGGCCAAGGAAGGTGTGGGCCACGAGGCTTGGGAGAGAGGCATGGAGCAGAGTCTCTCCCTGCCAGCACCTTGATTTTAGACATTTGGCCTCCAGAACTGTGAGACTATAAATATCCATTCTTTTAGGCCACTCGGTGTTTGGTACTTTGTTACGGCAGCCCTAGTAAACTCTTGGTGTCTTTAGGGTATGGAATACTTGTTTCTCATTTATGCCATTATTACAGGTTTCTCCCTAAAATAACAAAATTCTAACTTCCGAGTGGCATTATTTCTATTGTTTTGTGCAATCCATATTTGCACAGGTTTTTCCATATTACTCATCTCTTTGGTCACCATTTCTCCCTGGCTCTCGCACTGCTGCTCTGGAAGCATCTGTCCCCCACACTTCCTTGAGAGAGAGTCTGTGATAGCAAGTTTTCTTGGCTGCATTTTTTCAAGTGAATCCATTTGAAGAAACATGTTAAGGAGTAAGAGCGCAGGTGGCAGGTGCATGAGGTAAGGTCTGTGAGAGGGAGTGACAGTGCCTGAGGTGGGACAATGATGAACGAAGAAGCCCTGGCAATGAGGGTCAGTTGCTCCTGTCTCACCCTTGTCTGGCTTCCCCACCTGCCCAGAGGATGCTTCATTCTCAGATCTTTGAAGTGCCGAGAGTTTGTTGGTGGCTATGGCTTTGCAGAAAGCCCGGGTGGGCTCTGCAGACAAGGACAGGAGACATTGGGGTCACAGCTGAGTGACAGTCAGGGCTGCAGGTACCTGGCTGCCCGGGCTGAGGAGGTGCTGGGCTCTGCATGGAGGCAGGTGCAGGTCTGGAGGCCTGCACAGAGTTGGCCCGTCGCAAACCTGAAGGGGAAAGGAAAGGAGACAGTTGTCATGTTCCATGCTTGCACACATGTGCATGCATGCACACGCACATACACATGCACATGCACACACAGAATGGAAGCAGGACGAAGCCTGCAGCTGCTCAGTGGGCACGAGGTAATGCCTTCTGGGTTTGAACTAAATGCAGGCCCCCGACACTCTCAGCTCCTCCAGAACCCCTCCTCCCCTTGGTGCCTTCTCTCTGTGCAACATTCAGATGCCCTGAGCAGGTCAGAGTGGCAACTCGTGGCAACACAGGTGTCGAAAAGTGAAGGTTTTGTGATGTTGCCTCCACCTGTGTGACCTTGCACAAGTCCTCTGTGAGCATCAATCTCCTCATCTGGGAAATGGGGATAAAAGTACCTACTTCCCAGGGTTGTGGTGGAGATGCTATTATACAATACAGGAAAAGGGCACAGAACAGTGCCTGGCATGGAGTAAATGCTAAATATTATTATTGAATCTGGTCTCTGTCTTCACATGGACCTAGCTCTGTGTTCGGCTTCTTGTATAAGCTGTGTGACTTTGGGCTAGTCATTCACCCTCTCTGAACCTCAGATGTCTCAAGGAGGCAACAACTCTCTCTACTGGGTAATAATGAGTTAACAGCTATTTAATGCTTACCATGTGCCACCTTTCAGGGACTCTACATATAAGAATTTATTTAATCTCTATACCTCATGAAATGGGTGCTGGATTATCTCCATTTTCCAAATGGGGAAGCTGAGCACAAAGGGCTAAGTAGCTCACTTAATATCTCCTGACTGGTTAGCGGCAGAGCCAGGGTTTGAATTCAGGGATTTGGTCTCCAGAGTCTGCCTGAGACCATTAGGTGCTACTGTCTCCTGCACAGCTTCTGGGGAATCAAATGGGATAATATACACAGCAATTCCTGGCATATAGATGGTATGACATTCCTGGAAGAAAGCCCCATCCTCTCTCATGTCACTGGGCTGGATCCCACCTTTCCTGAATTTAGCTCTTTGTCACTGCAGAGATGCTTGAATGTTAATGACAGAAGGTGCTTTGCCATTTCTGGTTGGGGGTTTACCAAACCTTTGTCTTGTCCCAGGGTCCTGTGGTAGCACTGTGATTTGTTCATTTGGGTCATTGTTCATTCATTCATTCATTCGTTCACTCACTCATTCAACAAGTGTTCATTGAATAACTACCAAGTGCCAATCCCTAGGCAAAGATGGACAAAATCCATCTTAATTCCTCCAAGAGTTCATGGCCCCCACAGAGGAAGGAGACAAACACTGAAATAATGAGCTTATAAAATAGGAGTAATAGCCAAAATCCACTGAGTGCTTCAAATGTACCAGGCCGTGAGCATCACGTCATGGAACCTTTACAACGTGATGTCATGTGTGGTATTATGGTCCCCATTTTGCAGTTGAGAAAATGGAAGTTAAGTGTGCCCGAGGTCACATAGCTCAGAAGCAGCTAGGACCTCCGACCAAGTTTATGACTCCAGAATCCCTGTCCTTAGTTATTATGTTATACTTGGCCCAGGAGGTAAGAAGTGAACAATCGTGCACACTGGGCCCTCAAGGCATGCCAGGCTCTGTCCCAAGATCTTTACAAGTACCACTGTGAGGTTTCAGTTACTTAATCCTTAGAGCAACCCCATGAGATAAGACCAATTACTGTCATTCTTCCGATTTTATAATAAATGAAAGCCTGGTCTTGATCTGTAATGGGAATGCACAGTTGGTAGGTGGTAAAGCTGAGATCTGACCCCACACAGCCTATCCTGGCATTTGTGCCCTTGACACGGAACTGAAATGGCCATATAGGCAAATAAGTAACATCATGGGGGATGGAGGCAAGAGGGGGCCTTTGGCTGGGGGGGAGGGGACAGCTCCATGGCACAGGTGGCCTTTGGACTTGGTGTTTGGGCGTGTCAACATGAAAGGGATATTGATGCCCAGATGACCTCTGTACCCTAAAGAAAAGTTGGGATGATTTTGGCTTATTCCACAGTACTAACTCCAGGTTCCAGATCTGCAGAGAAGGAGGGCACAGGGAGGTACTGGGATTACTGAATGGGAAGTGCAGAGCTGACTTGATTCTTGTAAAAGATCTGGGGCCTGAGTTGCAAGTCATCCTCTGCGCTCCTGATGGAATTCCCTCTGGGGCTCAGTCTGGCTCATCACTGAGGGCTGCCAGCATGACTGAGCCTTTTATTACACTGCAAGGGCATCTGGGCTCCAGGAAGGGTTGCAATCATCCCTTCTGCAGATGTCACAGAAAAGGTGGCATGGACATGTCTGTGTTTTGGAGCACCAGACCCCTCTGAATAACCCCAGTGCCACCACATAGGATTTGAATTGCCATACCTGTGCGATGTGTGAATGATATAAAAATACAAGATGCGGGAGCTCCCTCTGCTCAATATCTTTCTGTGGCTCCCTAGCACCCTCAGGCAAACATTTAAACTCACTTATCTAACTTTTCAGGCTTTTGAGCAATGGTTCTCAAACTCTGGCATTCACTGAAATCACTTGAGGAATTTGCTTATAAGAAGTGCAGAGTCTGGGTCCTCCTGATCCCAGAAATTCTGATTTAGGAGGTCTGGAACGGGCAGAGGAACCAATTATTTTTTAACATTTTATTTATTCATTCATGAGAGACACAGAAAGAGGGGTCAGAGACATAGGCAGAGGGAGAAGCAGGCTCCTTGTGGGGAGCCTGATGCAGGACTCAATCCCAGGACCCCGGGATCATGAACTGAGCGGAAGGCAGACGCCAACCACGGAGTTACCCAGGTGTCCCGGAAGCAGTGCTTTTAACAAGCACCTAAGGTACATGGATCTGCTGACTCCCTGCTTTCACTGCTCTCTCAGGGAAAGAGATTCTGGCTTTAATATGTTTTAGATGGTGACAAGCACTAATTAGAGCTGTGTATCAATACTCTGGGAACTCAGAGGAGCGGGCAATTAACTCAGCTCCAGGTGGAGCATGTGGATGCTAGAAGCTTCATAGGTGGTGGTAACATTTACACTGACTCTTGAGGGACAGGGGTCAAATCTGGCTCAAGAATGTTGCCTTTTCTCTCAAGAGGCAAAATAATACAGAGGCTTGGGACTCCTGGGTGGTTCAGTGATTGAGCATCTGCCTTTGGCTCAGGGCTTGATCCCAGATTCCCAAGATCGAGTCCCTCATCGGGCTCCTTGCCTGGAGCCTCCTTCTTCTCCCTCTGCCTGTGTCTCTGCCTCTTTCTGTGTTTCTCATGAGTAAATAAATAAAATCTTTAAAATAATAATAATATTCCAGAGGCTAAAAGCACAGGCTTCATATGCAAAAGCTAACTAAAAATGGATCAAAGTGGGGCACCTGGGTGGCTTAGATAGTTGAGAATCTGATCTTGGTTTCGGCTCAGGTCATGATTTCAGGGTCGTGAGACTGAGATTCTCTCTCTTTCTGTCCTTCTGCCCCTCCCCCACTGCTCTCGCGCGCTCTCTCTCTCTCTCTCTCTCTCTCAAATAAATAATTAAGTCTTTGGAGTGATTGCTTAGGACACCCAAAGCAAAGAAGACAGAAGAAAAGCGGAAAAATAGGACTTGTCAAAATCAAAAACTTGTGCATCAAAGGACACTATCAACAGAGTGAGATGACAGCCCACAGAATGGGAGAAAACATTGACAAATCATAGCTCTGACAAGGGATTAATATCCAGAATATCTAAAGAACTCCTGTAACTCAACAACAATAAAACAGACATCTCAATTAAAAAAAAATGGGTGAAGGATGTGAACAGACATTTCTCCAAAGAAAATACACGAATAGCCAATGAGCACAGGAAAAGATGATCAACATTACTAACTATCAGGAAAATGAAAATAAAAAATATGAGATACCACTTTACATGCATTAGGATGGATGGACACACACACACTATACAAATGTTGGCGAACACGTGGGGAAACTGGAACCCTTGTGTATTTCTGGTGAGAATGTAAAATGATGAAGCTGCTATAGAACACAGTATGGTGGTTCCTAAAAAACTTAAGCACAGAATTACCATATGATCCAGCTAGTCCACTTATAGGTATATCCCCCCCAAAATGAAGAGCAGGGACTCAAATAGATATTTGCACACCAATGTTCATTATTCACAATAGCCAAAAGGTGGAAACAACCCAAGTGCGTGTCAACAGATGAATGGATAAACAAAATGTCTGTCCATGCAAGGGGATATTATCCAGCCTTTAAAAGGAATTCAGATTCTGATACAAGCCACAACATGAATGAACCTTGAACACAAAATGCTAAGTGGAAGAAGCCAGTTACAAAAGGCCACAAATTGTATAATTCCATTTATATGAGATGTCAGGAATAAGCAAATCAATGGTGGTTAATGGTTACCAGGGGCTACAGGGATGGGGGAAAGAGGGAATGTGGAATTATTGTTTAATGGGCACAAAGTTTCGGTTTGGGATGAAATGGTTCTGGAGATGGTTAGTGGTGATGATTGCATGACAGTGTGAATACACTTAATGCCACTGAACTGTATACCTAAAAATAGTTAAATTGGTAAATTTAATATTAAGTATATTTCGCCACCATTAAAAAAGATGTTTAAAAAAGCACTGTCAATAAAAACTTCACCTCTAGAAGAGAAACACAAGAAGCACAAGGTTTGATGCTAGACAGACTGGATTTTTTTTTTTTTTTGACAGACTGTATTTAATTTGCATTTGAACCAGTTATCAGCGTGTGACCTAGGGCAAGTGGCATCACTTTTCTGAGCTCAGTTTCTCCATCTGTAAAATGGGAATAGTAAATTTTCGTAACAGGGGTTGGGGATGTGACAAGGATTAAATGAGACGATCTACGTGAAGAGCCTGGGTCAGTATCTGGCACATAGCAGGTACTTAACAAATGTTCCATGATGCTGTAGATTTGAGAAATTCTTCTTTATGAATCTGAATCATAGGTTCCTTAGAGGGTGTACAGGGTGGGTTGAGCACAGGGTATGTGCCCAGGTCTCTTGCCAAGGAAAAAAGGGACCGAGGGCCTAAGCTACAGATCCGCTATTGAGGAAGAGAACCCAGAGGTCAACATGGGACCTGAATATCCAGCCCGTCTAACTTTGGACCTAGTCTTACCCCTTGCTACAAAGGAAATGAAGCAGCTGTGAGGGCTCACACATGGCACTTTGTGAGTTAGGAAGTTAGGGAGCTCAATCTCTTCCCATCCAGGAGACCTCTTTTCCGAAGTCCAGGAATCAAGGCTTCCCACCAGTGGGCACTCTTGGGAAATAAACCCCCTGCGAGGGCAGCCACGGGACCTGCAGTGAGCTGAGAGCACCTGTGAGGGACATTCTGGCCATGCTGACCCACCCCATCCTCACGGACAGCAGAGGCCACTGATCACAGCAACCAAGAACTTGGGTGGCTGTGTGAGAGGGAAGCATCCCTACTTTGTTCAAAGGCATGTTGCATTTTCCTCAGGGCCTAGAGTCAGAATTGCTTCTGATTTGTCTTTCCTGTACCATAGACTACAGCGTCTAGAACAGAGTGTGGCACATAGTGGATGCTCAATAAATACTGAATTAATACATGGATTAAGTCATTGTCGCCCCCATCCCTTTTGATTCTCCTCATCCGGGAAGCCTGTCTGGATCTGCCCATGTCTCCTACCTGCCAGGTTCCGGCTGGAGTCACCCGCAGCTCCACCGTGGCCATGGTCCCAGCTCTCTGAGTCCCGGCTGGCTGAGCTCATTCGTGCCTCGGAGGCCCTGCGCACAGGAGGCCCATAGCTTCCTCGCCCGGGAGCAGCGGCCAGTTCAGGACCTGGAGGTAAACGCACACGTTAAGTGAAGAAAGGGAAACAGAGAGATGGGACAGAAGGGCTCCTGTCCCAAAGTAGAAGGCTGAGTGCACAGAACCCACCTGTCTTCTGATCCGGGCCCCTCCCGTCTTCAGCTCCCATTTATTATTTCCATTATTTCCTGTGCATGCACAAGCACATGTGAGCACACACAAACTTTAAGAAGTAAACTGGGATCATTAGCTAATGATCATGCAAACTGTCCTGGAATGTGCTCTGTTTACTTGATTTGATTTTCCCCAGGACTCACCAGGTATGCTCCAACCTCAGGTCCTTTTGCACAGCATGTTCCCAAATGTTCCATGAGCCTTCTCTACCCCTCACCCCAAACAACAGCTCCTCAGACTGTCCTTCTGTGGCCATTCCATCCAACATGGAGCCTCCTGCCACATCTATCCCCTTCATTTTTCCTCCGGATGCCATCACTACCTGGTATTACATTGTATTTGTACAATACTGTTTGTTGAGTATCTGTCCCCCACCCCCCCAGGACAATTTTAGTTGCATGAGGGTAAGGATTTTGTCTGTTCCATTTAACACTGTATTCCTAGGGGCAGAGAACAGAGCTTGGAACTCACTGGGTGTCCGGTAAAGGTCAGTTAAAAAAATACTGAACGTTTCTATCATGGGCATAATTCCAAATCTATAATAGACATTTACATCATTCAATTTTAAAAGATGCCTAATATAGCATGGTATGGCTATATCAAAATCCCATAATCAATCCCATAATCGATCTTATAAACAACCCCATTAATGAACATTTAGAGTTTGGCTACCATAAATAGTGATACGATAAAAATACTTACACATGTATCTGTTTATATTGGTTCTTGTGTTGCTCTTAGATATATTCCCAGAGAGGGATTGCCAGATCAAATGGTATATACCCTTCAAATTTTAATAAATTGTGCTACAACCACTTCCAAAAGGCTAGAGATGATTAATAGTCCTACCAACAGTTTGTAAAGTATCCATTTCCCCCACATTCACCAGCACTGATGTTATTACCAGCTATATTTTAGGTGTCACTATGCAATGCTGGTGATGTTACTTCTTTCTAGTGATGCAAACAGGTGTTCATCAACCATAGTTTGGGAGTTATTTGCTTTGTCCAGAGTTTATCTGATAAGTGAATTCATTCTATTTATGTGTATGTCTGTGTCTCTAATGTTATATAGTATTGGCCGATATTTACTAAGTGCTACATTCTGCAAAGCACCCCCCTATGTAGTATCTTCTTTAATCTTCAAAATAGCCCAGTGAGTTGCCAACCCCATTTCACAGATGAGGAAAGAGTCTCAGGGGGCTAGTCGACTTGACCAAGCTCATGAGGTTAGGAAGCAGCAGAATTGGAACTGAGATTCGGGTTCTCCTGGTCTCAGATGTCCCAGATCTTTTTTTTTTTTTTTAAATTTATTTATTTATTTATTTATTTATTTATTTATTTATTTATTTACGATAGAGAGAGAGAGAGAGAGGCAGAGACACAGGCAGAGGGAGAAGCAGGCTCCATGCACCGGGAGCCCGATGTGGGATTCGATCCCGGGTCTCCAGGATTGCGCCCTGGGCCAAAGGCAGGCGCCAAACCGCTGCGCCACCCAGGGATCCCCCAGATGTCCCAGATCTTGACGATTAGCCTAGGCAGTCTTCTCAGCCTACAGGGAGTAATGCTTAGCCAGGAAGAAGGTTGCTCTGGGATTAAAACTGGGGGCTCCTCAGGGATGCAATGTAAATTAAGAATTTGGTAACTCTCTGCAAGGAATAGACATTGCTTGTGCCATGTCAGGAAGAAAGCACTTATTGGATGCCTTCTAAGTGCAGGCACCATAGTGCACTCCTTGAGAAGTCGTCCTACGGGAGACATAGTTGGACATTTCAACTTCTGAGACCGTCAACTATAACTTAGCTTCCAGAAGTACTGCCTGCACTCAACCCCAGAACTGTCAATTAGACCAGATTTTATCACTTAGTGTTAACTGAAATCATTATCAGGGCCTTGATGGTCAGTCCTATCTGTCTCGCTTAATTAAAGTATATTTGTATTGTAGTTGCTTTTTTCCTTCTTTTTACTTTTTTGCCTCTCCCTTTTATCATCATTTTACTAATTAATAATAATGCTTGGATAATAGTGATAATATCTATAGCCATGGTAATTTACTAATTTCCTTTCTACTCATCTTTCACTTTTAATTAGTGCAATTTCAGATACGCTGATGGTTGATAGAAGTATCAGGAACAAGGAAGGCCTTCCCAGCAAGTCCCCCTCGGGCTCCAGTGTGTATTTTGGTGATTGGAGTCTCTCAGTTTCCAATTTTAATCTCCATCTCTGTTGTACCTCTAAATACTCCCATCAGGGATGACAACAAAAGCTCATTTGGCAGCCTGGCATTGCTGGGGAGTTCCCTGTGCTACCCTCTCTTTTTAAAGAGGTTTTATTTTAATTCCACTATTATACAATAGTGTGACTGTATCACATGATATGACATATTAGTTCCAGGCATACAATGTAATGATTCAACACTTCCATACAACACCCAGTGCTCATCATGACAAGTGCTCTCCTTTATCCTCATCACCTAGTTCACGCATCTCCCCCGTCCCTTCCCCTCTGGTGACCGTCAGTTTGTTCTCTAGAGCTAAAAGACTGTATCTTGGTTTCTCTCTCTCTCTCCTTCTGCTTATTTGTTTTGCTTCTTAAATTCTACATATGAGCAAAATCATACGGTATTTGTCTTTCTCTGACTGACTTATTTCACTTAGCATTATATCCTCTAGCTCTATCCATGTCGTTGCAAATGGCAAGATTTCATTCTTTTTTATGGCTGAATAATATTCCATTATATCTATATCTATCATGTCTTCTTTATTCATTCATTAATTGGTGGACCCAGGCTGCTTCCATATCTTCGCTACTGTAAATAATGCTGCTATAAACATAGGGGTGCATGTATCCCTTTGAATTAATGTTTTTGTAGTCTGGGTAAATGCCAGTAGTGTGATTGCTAGATTGTAGGGTAGCTCTATTTTTAACTTTTTGAGGAAGCCCCATACTGTTTTCCTGTGCTATAAGGGTTCACGGTGAGCCGTGCAGAGGATATAGGGGTTCTAAACCCAAGACCAGCTGGGTGGAAACACAGACATGATGTTAGGACATCCTCCAGGTAGACCAGTTAGCCAGATCTATCCTTGGTCCTAAAAGGGGAAGCTGTTTTGTCCTACCTCGGGTTGGAGCCCGGGTGGCATGCTTGGGCTCAGGCGTGACCTGCTCAGGAGCAGCAGGCTCACTGGCGGGCTGCTGGGGCTTGGCCTTCCTTATAGGCATAGGCTGTGGGAGGACCTGTTTGGGGAAACCCTTGAAGAACCATGCTCCAGAACGCTTCCACACCTGGGGTAAGAGAGGGAAAGGATGAAGACATGGCAGCCAAGCACTGTTAGTCCTGCCTTCATGAGTGCCAGCTTTTAACTTTGCTCGCTGCCCTCAGCACACTGACATGGTACATAGCCTGTCACAAATCGTATTTGATTCACACAACATCCGCAAACACCCAGGAGAAAGGGCCTGAGTATACCCATTTTCTTGATGGACAAAGTTGAATATCAGAAAGGTGATGAACTGGTATAGGGTTACACAGTGAAGAGAGTGGAAGGATAATAACTGGACTCCATGTCTTCCACCTCTTAAATGTGGTGTGCTCTCTACTTTTAGGAAGAGAAAAGTCACAGAAGTGGGAGAAAAGAAAAGAAATTCATTCAAATGCTCATGGACTGTTCTGCCAGAGTTTACCACTGGGCTGGCTCCTTTTGACTAATCCCTTATGACATATACCTAAGTAGGTTTCCCAGCCCTGAAGTGCCACCCTGTTTCCCTGGTTACAGTGAGGAAGGGAGGATTGCACAAGCAAGGAAGGGAGCTCTAAAAGTCAGACAGGAAGGACCAACCCACTCACCTCTCTCTGCTCAATGCAGATTTTGCAGAGCCACACGGGATGCGGGCGGTTATTGGAGGTCTCCACGCCACACTTAGTGCAGACATTCTGGGGACAGAATATAGCCCAGGGCACACTCAGATATGCCAGGTTTTGAGCTGCTAGTGAGCGGGGCGAAGGGGCTGGGAAGTGTGGCAACTGAGCCCCATTCTCTCTTGGTGGATGTAAAGAGCTTGAACTCTCCTCTGTCCTCCCTCCCATGACTAAGGCCAGTTAGGATTAAAGTTCCAATCTGAGTCTTATTTCCAATAACAAGAACTGTGTCACTCCCTGGCCTTGGAGGAGTGAATTCTCTGGAGTTCTCCAAGAATCCCCGTGGGGTCTGAGTGTTCAGTATCCATACAGGGGAGATTGCTGACATTAATTTTCAAGAGGAAAGGCCATATGTTTATTTGTTTGTTAATTTATTTCTTCTTTCTTTTCTGCATGAATCATGACATAACCTAGACTATGGCTGCAGGTTCAACTTTCCAAAGAGATGGCAGTCACCCGTGTAAAAGCCATGACTGTGTGATGGAACGTTATTGGCTGAGTTTCCTGGCAGTCAGGACAAAAAGGAAAACCCAACAGGTCAGGAAATTGTTACTATCTGCTTTGACTGCAGCAGGTAAGTGTTTTGGCCTTGATAAACTTTCCCTGCTATTGCATTCTAAGTGCTAAGTGGGACCCCAGGCAGGAAGTGCCAAGTTACTTTATGGATGTCCCCGGCCCAGGGGTTCCCCTGACTTCCTTTCCTGGGAATCGGGCAGACCCAAGCATAGTTGCATCTGTGTCCTGGAATCATCAAGTGCTGACAGCTTGAGGGAAGGGTACAGGGTGGAGGGAGCACAGGGAGACTCCCCTTCAAGAATGAATGCTTTCAAGAAACCCAGCAGCTCTAACTAGACTGGAGAGGGGCTTCCTAAGCCAGGTAAAAGGACACTTGGCAAACTTGCCATGATGTAGACACCTGCCCAGCATGCTCTTTAGCCTGACACATAAACTTGCTAAGCCACAACCAGGATACTTGCAGGCTGGAACACAGCTCAAGTCCTACTTAGGCACCCAAGCTCACCCAGGATGGAGCTGCACTCCAAGGGGACAGGAGGGGAAGAACTTCTTCCAGGAGAGGAACTAGAATCAGGGTTGCCTAGAAGATAGTTGGGCATGGGAGCACCCCCACAGGAATCATATGCTGGCAACTACCTTCAGGACCCAAGCTCCACCCCCAAGACCCAGGGCCCCCCAGAGTGGCTCGAACCCAGGCCTAGTTCTGTGCATGAGATGAGTGGGGAAGCAGGGAAGAGGAGGGTGATGGTACCTTCTTACAGTCCTCACACACCACACAGGCAGAGCCCAGCATCCCCAGCTGTTCTCCACATAGGATGCAGCGGTTCACCCCATCCCCGGCCACGTTCTTCCTCATGTTCTCCAGACGGTCCACCAGGCGCCTGGAAGCAGAGACAGGAATGAGGGCCTGACAGGACCAGTGGCCATGAGCATCTCCCAGAGTATCAGGTTGATGGTCTTACTCTTCTCTGAGCTGTGGGCTCCTGAGTATCTGATGATGACTGTTGGACCCTTTCCCAGAAAAAGGTAGGTGCACATGAAATCCTGATAGATTTCCAGACCATGCCCCAAATCTCCCATATCTTCTATTGACTGCTGATTAAGCACCTCATCTAGACTTTCTACCTCATGTCATCTCCTCCAGGGAAACTGCCTTCTGAGCTCCAGATTTGTTGATCTAATTGTCTACAAGATGTCTTCACTTGGGTGTCTTCACTTGTCACTCAAGGTTTACTTGCAGCTGCTCTTTATCTTGGCCATTCTCCAGCCCTGTCCCTAGCACACCTGCTTCCATTCTCAGGATGGAGCTGGACGCTGCCTGCCCCTCCATGGGCTGGCTTCCATCAGCGGGCACCCTGGGCATGGGAACTGCTGGGATGTGATTTGGGCATCACAGGCTCTAGAAGGCCCCTGGCAGCCCTGCCTGGCAGCCACCTGATGCTGACTCTCCCCACAGGCCCTCCTCACTCCTGCCATCCCCTCAATGTGCTCTGACTCGCAATGTTATAAATAGCAGCTTCTCCCTTTGTGCTTCATTCAGCAGAGAGCCGCTCTGCCCCGGGAAGAGCCAAGAGCAGCCTGCAGGCTCCAGAGCCTCTGCTGTGACCCAGATCGGACAGAGCTGCTTTGGGAGGCAGGACGCACAGAGCCAGAGTGGTACTCTTTCTTTCCTCCTCCTCCTCCTCCTCTTCCCTCCCCCGCTGTCTCTATGTTCTTCCTAGAAATTGTTCTTATAGGATGATGGGTGGGAGCGGGCACTGGGCACAAGCCCCACTCCATGGTCTCAGAACACAGCCTAGAGTAACAGTAGCTGGAGTTTACTGAGCACTTACTATGTGCCAGGTGGAGAGACAAGCACTCCACATGGATTTTCTTAATGAATGCTTCCAGCAGTACAATAAGCTGGGCACTATTCTTGTCCCCGTTTTCCAAGTGGGGAAACTGAGGCACAGACAGGTTAAGTGATTTACTCAAGTCACAAAGCTGGGAGGTGGAGAGAGCTGGGATCCAGACCCAGGCAGTCTGTCCTGAGTTCCTGTTCTTAACCACAACACAACCATGCTGCTTTGCGCCAAGCAGAGCCACAAGGATCTTCCTGAACTGTCTGATCTCCACTCTGCTCCATCCCCCTCCAGTTCCCAGACCAAGGGAGACCCTCAGTCATTGGTAAATACCAAGTTACACACACCCAGCTAACCCAGCTGCTTCTGTCTGCCTGCCCCTCGCTCCCCTGAGCATTTTGCCCCATCATTTTGTTTCCCTGAAAAGCTCTCAAAGCAAGTTTGAGAAATCTGCAGTTTGGCCCAGGATTTTGCCTCTCTGGGCTTCAATTTCCACATCTGTAAAACAGAAGGTGTTGGGCTGAATGAGTGGTTGTCAAACTGTGCTTTATGGCACCCCGGGGTTCCTTAGAGCCCGTTTAGGGGCCACGCCCTAACCCAGTGGGAGGCTGGGGTGATTCCACAGCATGTCTGCATTTATCTCTTTTGTTTGCTTAGGCTGTTCAATTAGATTTCCTTTGGAAAGCTATGGTTTAAGGAAACGGCCTGAAGCTGTCTAGAGCAGATAAACTTCAGGAGGACTTTCAATGCTGTAGAATTATAAAATATGATGAGACAATGAGGTGAGCCGATGGAGGTGGAGGATGGTAAATGCATGGTGATGTTTTTCTTGTACACACTTTTCTCTTTTACCATTTTTTCCCCCCTTCATCCACTGCCCTAGTCAGGATATGGTTAGATTTTGTTTTTCTCACTCTGTCAGTACAGGTCCGCAAGCACAGAGAGGGTAAGAGGCTTGCCTGGGGTTGCTCAGCGAGGGCGAGAATCTAGTTCTCTGTGTCAGTAAATCATCTTTGCTCTCCATGAAGCCCTCCTGGCTTCTCGCCTCAGGTCAAGCCTCAGGAAGACAGCACAAGACAGATGACCTAGTTCTCAACTGCGGTGTTGTTTGCTCTGGAAACTTAGAGGCTTTCCTGCCTCCTCTTGGAAAATCAGGGCCACAGATTCACTCACCGCTTGCAAAACCCACACTCGAGCCTCCACCCACATGCCAGTTCCTTCCACCACTCACTCCTAAATGCCTAAAGGCCCCATTAACAGGCCTTGTATGGAGAATGTCTCATTAGCTTCTATCTGTGCAGCAAATGGCATGAAAAACAGCAGATTTAAGATCATCATTCAGCTGTCCAAGCTCAGGGACCCTTGTTATGCATGAATTTGGTAGAGGCCAATAAGGAGAGAAGGATGTAGGGTGGCAGGAGCATACCTTCCTTTTCTGCTCCAAGATCGGATGAGCGGGCGGGGGTGGGGGTGTTCCTGCAGTCTGGTGTTTGGACAACCTCTCTGTGGCCCCAACACAGACACCTCCAACAGCCAAAGATCATACATTTAGAAATGAAACTTTGCAGGAAGCTAAGTCAAAATTATATCATGGAGGACCGTGGGTCACAGATGGGTCTTTACCTTAGTGATAAAACATTTCCATTTCTTTATCCCCAAAGGAAAGTTTATCCTTTCCAGTCTTGGCAGGAGGACCCTATATGCATCCTGAAGGATGCCTGCAACCCTCAATGAGTGTCAGTCACCCAGGGAGCATTCGAAAAGAATATGGGAATGCCTGGGTGGCTCAGTGGTCGAGCGTCTGCCTTCTGCTCAGGTTGTGATCCTGGGGTTCTGGGACTGAGTCTTGTATCAGGCTCCCCACAGGGAGCCTGCTTCTCCCTCTGCCTATGTCTCTGCCTCTCTCTGTGTGTCTCTCATGAATAAATAAATCGAATCTAAACCTCATCAGCTGTGGATCTGCTGAAGCCCCGTGAGCAGTACTGTGGCATGCAGCCCTGTGGAGAGCCGCCACATGGGGGGATGTCCTCAAAATTCAGGGTGTCTCTAGATCATCTGGGGAGAGTGTTCAGCATGCAGACAATGGTTCTGTGGGATTGCAGTGGGGCCTGGGAATCTGAATTTTGAAGCGGCTCCCTGTCTGCTCCTGATCCTGGAGAATTTCTGGCCATACTATGGGAAGCCCTGTAGAAAGGAAGGGAGCAGTAGGACAAACCACATGGGAAGATGCCCTCATTATGTGAAAGGGGGAAAGAGACCCCCCAGGACCCAGGATGTAGAGTTGTAGTTAGGGTATGAATCTGGGTTTGGAACACGCACATCCCAATCTCTTCGTGGTGTTCGCTGGACAAAAAAATAAATTAGAAAGGAAACGCACCCAAATATTCAGTGATAGTCACTGGGAGGTTATGAGTAACTTTTATTTCCTTTTTTGTTTTTAATTTCCTTCTTTAAAACCTCTGCCTCCCTGCCTCAAGCACCCGATTAGCCAACCTCCACTATGTTTCCTTAACCTTCCATAATGAACACGTGGTGTCTTCATATTAAAAGAGAATGTGTGGAACCCCTGGGTGGTTCAATGGCTGAGCATGTGCCTTTGGCTCAAGTTGTGATCCTGGGATCCTGGGATAGAGTCCCACATCAGGCTCCCCGTAGGGAGCCTGCTTCTCATTGTGCCTATGTCTCTGCTTCTCTGTGTCTCTCATGAATAAATAAATAAATAAAATATTTTAAAAAGAGAAGAGAATGTGCATATTTGAAGATAGTGAACAGGTAAGGCAGGGTTAAAAGCCGTGTGTTCGAATCCTACCTTCTCCAGTCAATGACCTTGAAAAGCCTGTGTTCTCTGGGGGCCCTTTCCCAGATTTACTGTGGGGTTAGATGAGATGCAACTCAAGTTTCGTCCCCCGGACAGATGGTCAGGGAGTATCAGAGCCTGAGGCTGAAACATCAAGACTTCCCCTGGTGTTTTGAAATAGAAGATCCTCGGTGCCTAAGAGAAGGACCTCTCTGTGTTGGCAGCCTGGTTTGTTTGCCTGTCTGATGCCTCCACATTAAGTGCCCAATTAGCTGGACACCATTTGTGCCTGTCATTTCTCTAGTTATGTCTTTACAGGCCCAATTAACTTTATGACTACCACTCGTGCCTTGCATCCAGGAAACACCATCCATCACCAGGCGCTTAAGGGAGCTGCTGTTTACTCTGTGATGTCTCCCACTTCCCAGGATGCTCCCAGAGGCACCAGAAAGGGTACATCTCTTTCTCTGGGCACCAGTGGACAACCCCTGGAGGCAGCGGGAAGTGGATTCCCAACTTAGTCTGACTTTGCTACCCAAATGGAGGCAGATGGGCTACTCATTCACTCAAATATTTACAGAGCACTTCCCTGTGCCAAGTAGACAACCAGGACACAACAGGGAGCAAAACAGGTGAGTCCCTGCCTGCGTGGAGCTGGCATTGTAGAGAGGGCTCAGGCATCGCTGACTTCATCACACAGATCATCATAATCGTGCTCATTGTAAGTTCTCTGAAGGACAAGCCAAACTTTGGTCTCAGCAGGATTCAAATCACCTTCTCTAGGTGCTCATGCTCAACCCCCGGAAAATGCATATTCCCTACACACAGGTACACACGCACACATGCATGCACATATGCACACACACATGAATGCACACACTTTCAGAATTTAGAAATAGGCAGTGATGCAAGGGGTGGAGTGCCAGTTCTGGGGTGAGCTTGCCTGGGTCCATATTTGGCTTTGCCATTTCCTAGTTCTGTGACCCCAGGAAAGTTACTTAACCTTTCTGAGCCTCTCTGTTTTTCATCTGTAAACTAGGGAAAACAAAGTCCTTACCTCCTAGGGTTGTTGCAAAAATAGGAGTGTTTGTAAAATGTCCAGAACATGATAACCACTCAGTAAATGGTTGTTGTTAATTATTTCTTCTGGAAATCTGTGGCTTTTATAACTCGCTCTACTCACTACTCTACTTTTTCTATGTAATCAGGATGCTATAATCTGCCCATGAAATCCATCTTTTGAAAAGCTTTTGAAGGAGCTGTGGTGGCTAGAAACGGACATGGCACATGTCCACACAGGTGAACGTGTATGTCCACAGGCATGCCTCTAGGGCCCCATGTCCGTGTGCACCCGAGAGCACACTCATGCACACTCACACACACTCCTGCACACTCACACACACTCATGCATGATCATACCTCCACGCAGAATGCGCCTTCACACGTACAGCTGTAACTCCACCACCCTCGCAGAAGCCCAGCCCCATTTGGCTGCCTTCTCCAGACAAGGACAGGAACCAAGTCGAGGACGGACACTGCCTGTTTGTAAAGCTCAGACTCCCTCAGAGAGCGCAAACTGGCCTCAGAAACATTCAGGCAACCACTTCGGAGCTTTCAATGGCGTACTGCTGCAGCGTCTCGATGCATGTTGCGGAGAAGGCTAATGGATGTACAATTACGCCAGGAAGGAGGCTTAATGTGGCATGCTGCAGAGCCAAGGCGCCCTGCCCGTGAGGCATGATGGCTTTGTGGGTGATTCCTTGATGGGCGAGGGGAAAGGCGAAAAGCCGGGGATGCATCACTGATGGGGATGTGGGGACGGGGCTGGAGCTGCTGCCTTTAGAGCAGCGGGGGCTTCTGAGGACACACAATTCATAAAAACAGCTTGAAGTGGGAGCATCCATGTCATGTTGTCTCTCTGACTCTCCCTCTGTTCTCTCTCTCTCTCTCTCTCTCTCTCTCACACACACACACACACCATCAATTCCAGAATTGTGCTGCTTTTCCCCCTCACCCCAATTGCCCAATGGGGAGATATTACCGTGAAGTTTATTAAACTTGGTGTTTTCTTAAGTCAAGATCAGATCACCTGCTGTGAACGGGGACGTGGCTGCTCTGACGGAGGCTGGCCTGAGCCTCCATGGCCAAGGTCTCTCAGCAGCCTGTCCTTAAATGACTGAGCTGCTCTATCACGAAGCCGTTCGGCTGGCATGCGGGGTGTGAGCATCTCAGACTCATTAATTCTCACTGTTGTTTATTGCTGTCGACACCTGGAGAGCCGTAGATCCTAATTTCTCTCCTTGATGGATTGGTGAATGGGATTCCCGCCCAGGCCTCAGCTTTTTGGCTGGGGTGGGAGGGTGGTGTGCTCACCTCGGCTCAGAGCTGGAGACAGGGAGCCTAGAGAGAAAGACTGCTGGAGGGCTTGGCTGAGTTAGGGTAGTCAATGCCAGGCAAGGTGCTGGGTCATTACAAACCCAGTAATAGTCACAGTTACCAGGTTCTGTGCTAAGTACTCCACATGTCCTATTTTCTTTTCTTTTTTAATAAAAGATTTATTTATTTGAGGGGGAGAGGGACGGTAGGACAGGGAGAGAAAGTCCCAAGCAAACTCCTCACCGAACCCAGAGGCCGATGTGGGGCTTGATCCCACGACCCCAAGATCATGACCCAAGCCAAAACCAGGAGTCAGACGCCCAACCAACTGTGCCACCCAGGCACCCCACATGCATTGTTTTCCTTAGGCCAGCTATAACCTGTGAGAGCAGCTCCTTGGTTTACCCCCATTTTACAGGTGGTGATTGTCAATAAATACTTGCTTTTCTATAGAACAACGGAGTAAGAGAGTAAGACTTTAGCCCTGGAGTGGGCCTGTCTGGGTTCATAAGCCCAGTTTTATCACTTATTAACTGTGTGACCCTGGGGAAGTTGCTCGACCTCTCTATGCCTCAGTTTCCTCATCTGTAAAATGGGAATGATAATGATGTGGCCTCATGCATGGGGCTGTTATGCAAATTACATAAAGGAATTTACATAAAGCTTTGAGCACAGTGGTGGCATGTGGTACTTTGTAGGAGTGAGCTATTATTTTGTTTCTCTAGAAGCTGAGCATGGTGGCAGGAAATTTCTCAAGTTCCTTTCTTCTTCCTTTTGTGAATCACCTGACAAAAGGGCTAGAGCAGCTGTTCTCAGAGGGAGCATGTGGCAATAGCTAGAGACATCTGGGGTTGTCCTAGCTGGGTGGGGAGTTACTACAGACCTCTAGTGGGTGGAGGTCAGGAATGTGGCTAAAATAATCTACAAAGCACAAGGCAGTACACAGCACAAAGAATTATCTGTCCCCAAATGTATGTAGTATGAAGGTTGAAAAACCCTGGGGTGGAGGGACTTGGAGACCCCAGGGTCCAAGTCCCCATTTTACAGATAAGGTCCAGGAGGCAGTGAGGTCAAATTGATTCAATGAGGGGCTTGGGGTTTAGGATTGTTCAGTATGAACTATTCATCTAACATGCATTCATCATTCTCTGTTTTATGCCAGACACTGGGCTTTTTAAGAAATTAGGACGATTGCATATTCATCTTGTACAAACAGGTTGCATAATGTATTAATGTGATAGGACATTAGATATCATTGATCCAATACTTGGGGACACAGATACTACTACTCAGTGATTCTTAACATAGAAGGTTTCAGAGGCTCCCTCTGTCCAAAGTCTGATGAAATCCATTAATATTTCTTCTCAAAAAATACAAACACATGCGTATATGCCTCCAAACCCCTGAATTCTCTTTATAAAACATTTAGGACTCCAGGTTAAAAAAAAAAAAAAAAAAAAAGGAAAAGGGGCATGGTCTTCCTTTTGAAAGAAGAGAATATGACCTGGCTTACTGTCAGCCTGTCAACCTAGGAAAAACGTCTACCTGATTCAGGGTAGAAGTTACGTGTATTATTACTCACTTCTCCCTCTGTCCACATTTTGGAAAAATTCTGTGCCAAAAATATAGGAGATCATGGTATTGAGATGGGAAGGTTATAGAATCCAGCAGATTCTGTCAACAACAGGTCTCCCTGTGTCTTTCTGCCTTCCCCCTCCATCACAGCGTCTGGACACCAAGGTTAAGGACAAATCCTAATTACTTTTTGGGGCCCATCTGTTTAGGGAAATTGACCTCAAATGGAAGCCACCCGACTGCCTGTCCCTTGGCAAGCAGGATATGTGAGCCAATGCCTTTGAGAGGCTCTGGACAGAAAGAAATACAATAATGATGCGGAGGGACCTACCCCTGGGTCAAAATAAAACAAAAACCACAAGCTGATTTTCCTAGGCAAATGTTTGACTCCAGCGCCAATATGCTCAAAAGTCTGGTGGACACCTTATGAGTGTGTCCAACTCACAGAGGTCTGTCCTTGTCACACTCAGCAGCCATGTTGGTACAGCCTGGCACCCCTGGCCACAGCTGACTAGATGAGAGGTGGGTCCTCAGTGTGAGCTGGGCCAGTTGGAGTTCCTTCCCTAGGAATCTGAAATTAGGACTAAGAAGGAAACCAAGGAGGTACAACATGGATACAGTGTCTAACATGTTGGATGAGATGAAAAACTTTCATGAGGCCAGGCTGTGTTCTTGGCCTTGGACCCTGTGAGATATCTTTACACCCTTATACTAAACTCGCCTTTTTTGCATACAGTGGTAGAGTCTCCAAAGATGCCCAACATTAATGCCTTCCTTCTCTGGGGGCCTAGATCATTCTTCCATAAGGAAAAGGGACCTATTTTCCCTCTCAAATAGATGGTAGAGAGGTGATGCCCTACCAGTTCCAGACCCAGCTGCTAAGAATCCTGGCAACTTCCCATCCTTGTTCTCTTGGAACCTAGCTGCCATGTATAGTTTAGGCCAGATTATTGGAAAGGGCGAGATCCCACAGAGAAAATGGGCCACAAAGAAAGCACTAAAGTGCAGACGTGGGAGCAGAGCTTTCATGGCTCTTCCAGTGCAGTCCAGCCAGCTAAGTGACCCAAGTACAGGCCACAATGGAGCAGAAAACCCACCCAGCAGAGCCCTGCCCAAATTCTCCACCCACAGGATTGTGAAAAATCATAATGGTTGATGCTTTGAGTCACAACGTTTTGGGTGGTTGTTACACAGCAATCGATAACTCAAGCAATCTCCCTGGAGTTCATTTCCTTTCCTGCAAAGAGCAGTCAGGGCATATAAAACAAACTCTGCTATCCCACTTAGCACTTCAATAAGGAATGTGGGGGCAAAATGCAGCTGTTTCATGAGTTTCCCTTCTGGCTGTCATCTCTCCCTCCCTAGGGATGCTGAAGAGAGCAGAGTTGAGTTGTGGGATGAGTGGTGAGGCACCCCCAGGGCAGAAGCAAAGAAGCAGCAGAAAGAGAAGCAGCTGTACTCTGCTGCTTGCCTGGGGGGCTCCCTGAGGTGGCCAGCTCTGGCCAAACTGCCCCAGGGAGGCAGTGCCTCCTGGGAGGCCTGCAGGTGATTCTTCCCTGGATCTCTCAGAGCCACAGGAGTATGCACACCTGGACTGGCAGATTTGGAGGTACAAATAGGTGAACAAGAACTCACTAAGACATCACTAAGCCAGCACACAGAAGGTTCGAACTTCCCAACCCACAGTGTCTCCCTCCACACCCAAGCTTTTGAAATTTCCATGTTCTTCAGAGTCTGAGAATGTGGGGCCAGGCCTTCAGGAAAGACACCTAAGAATTAAAAGCAAAATTCTGAAAGTCAGCCAGACAGGAATGTATATCTTGGCTCCATATCACCTTGAGTAAGTGACCTTGGACAAATCACCTCTCTAAGCCTGTTTCCTCATCTGGGATAAAGGACAATAATAGCACATACTTGACAAGGTTGAGAGGAGCAGTTAGCGAGTTAATCCACAGGAAGTTTTAGATTCAGGGCTTGGCACATAGTAAATCCTCAGTAAACAGTACCTAGTATGATGATGATCTTTTATTATGTTTGTTAATGATGATTTCACACTGCTCCCAGATGGCTTTCACTTAGTTAATAGGAAAAAGATTCCATATCACAGAGCTGGTGTGAACCTGGAAGGGTTCTCACATACATCTTCAATTTTAACAGTTGGACGGAGCTCAGTAGGTCTGAGAGGGCCAGCCAACAGCATGGGATAGGGTCTTCCCTCCATGAGACACACTCAGCTATTACAGAGCCTAAGCAGGAAGGATCCTGAGAATCAGCCTGACCTGCCTCATTAAACGGATAGGGGAGCTGGGGTCCCAAAGGCTCATTAACTGAGAGCCCTAGGTTCTGAAGTGGGAGCCCCAATAACACCCCGTTTTCAGCCTTGACACGTGTCTGACGTGTCATTTTGCTTTCATCTGACTCCGCTCTGATCCTTTCCCAGGGAAGCATGGTTAGAACAGGAATGAGGGTAGGGTTGAGATAGTAAGACACCAATAACATCGGGTTTGCCACCAGCAAGCACCGGCTGCTGGAATAGTGCAGGGAAAGAACCACAGCCAGAACCCCATGGGACTGTCCTCCCCCACTCTGGCAGAAAGCATACCATCTCAGCAAAGGAACACTGTCATCAGGGCTTGGCCCAAGCCTCCCTGGAAGCCTCTCAAATCCCCTTTGGGGAAGCCAGGGCTGCTGGAATTCCAGGGCTTGCCCAACAGGAGTCTTGGGGCATTGTTCTAGAACAGAGGCCTTGGCCAGTGTCAAAAACTGAGCTTCTTTAGCAAATTTATCTTTAAATGATTGCCACCATTTATGGAGCGTGTGCTTTGTGCCAGGCACTACGATAATCCTTTGCACACTAATTAAACACTCATCAAGAATTATGTGCTAATGTTGTCCCCATTTTACAGATGAGGAAACTGAGGCACAGAGAGGTTCATGTGGTTTGTCTAAGGTCACACAGAGGGGAAGTAGTCGAGCTGGAATTTGAACCCAGGCATCTCTGACTCTGGGGTCCCAGTAACTAACCACTGTGCTATTCTTACCACATCATCAGGCTAGCTGGGGCCATATGATAAGACATGGAGGGCAAGGCAGGGAACCCAACTATTCTGTTCTAGAATGCTCAAGCTAGAATCAGCTCAGTCCACAGAGACCTCTGTAACTTTACCCCCAGAGGCAGCCCACCTGCCATGTACAGTCAGCAGCCTTGGCCATGGCTGATTGGATGAGAGACAGCCCCTGACATAAGCCATACTTATTGTGTACCAGGCTCTGAGAATTCACTAGTGAACAAAACAGGCAAAAAAAAATAATCTCTCTCAAAAAAAAATCTCGACTCTCAGTAATCTTACAATCTAACAGGGAGATATATAATAGCTAGACGAATTAGGTAAACTATAAAATGCTATCTGGTGGTAAATGCTATGACAGGAAAAGGGTGAGAGGAGTTTTGCTTTTAAGCATTTACCCTTCTTACCCATATTCCTCACTTCAAAAGGCTGAGGCCCATTGCTGGGTGAAGTGAACACACACATATACTCCTGCCTGGACAACCCCCCACCCTTGATATATCTTTTAAGAAGCAAAACAAGAATTCAGCCCTATAAGCAGGCCCCTTTAGCAATCTTGAGTAAGCAGAGTAAGCAGACAGAGGGTGGAGCATGAAGCTGACACCAGCGGTTTGTCATCTGTTAGCAGCACGCCCCATCCCACCCTGAGTAAAATTATCAGCGGAGGCCAACCAAAGCCACCAACTTCCCCTTACCATCCAAGAACCTTGAGAACACCTCACCGAGTATGTGGGTGGGGAGATAAATGGGCACCCGGGTACCTATATCAGTTGTAAGCAATTGGCAAAGGCTGCCACTGGCAGAAGGGCCTGGAGGTGGTGGCTGCAGAGGAGGAGGTCCATTTGAGGTCCTGGTCTTGGAGGACCCTCCAGTGGCCTGGCATCCTGACAGCCAGTTTTTCATCTATGCCAAGAGGCCCCAGATACACATACCCACGGCCACAGTCCCCCACACTTCCCCCACTCCTTTGCAGGACCCCCCCACATACAGCTCATTCCCTCTCTAGCTGGGACCCTCACTCATTGACTTTGTCACTCTCTGACACACATGTCACCCAGCCTCTCATACATGTGTAAAAAAATCTCTGCCCTCCAAACGCTATTTTTTCTCTTCTCTTTACCATTAATGAAACATGAAGTGTCACCGGGGTCTAGGCTGGGGAGTGTACATGCATCTTTTCACCTATTGCTTGCAACAGTCCTTTGAGATAAGACTGTCACGTCCTCTGCTCAACAAAGCGAGTGAACAGGGGGCTCAGAGAGACGAAGCATCATGCCCAGGACCCAGAGCAGGCAAGCAGGGAGCTGGGATGAAGCCCCAGTTCCTCGAGTCCAGACCCACCAGGTTAACCTCTGCTGCCTCCCTCTCATGCTGTCTCCCTCTTTCAGGATCCGTTCCTGCCATTCTCTTATATAAACTCATTTCAAATGTGCTACTTGACATACTGTCCCTAGACACTCTCCTCCTTACCTTTTCCTCAGCTGTACATTCTGTTGTTCTGCAGTGCTTCTAGAACATATTTCTATGTTAGCCCAGATGCCCTGTGCTCACAACCATGGGCCCCCAGGCTCCAATGACAACCTCCCACCACTCTCTGTAAGGCACTCCCAACTCCCTGTGAAGCCCCCACCCTGGCCAGTCCCCAACCCATTCTCTCTCCTCCTCCCTGAGGTCTCCCACCTTGTGCCACAAGGACTCCAGTTCTGCCAGGTGAGTGGCAACCCCACCCCGAGGTAGTCCACTCCACCCCATTATAGCCTGCTGGCCCGCAGGCCTTGAGGGCTTTCCAGGTGGATGGGAAGCCTCACCCAATTCGCTCCTGCTCCATCTCTTCCATTTTCTCAGCTCGAGCAATCACTCGGTTGATGATTTCCTTCTCCTCATCTGTCAGCTCTTCCTGTTTCCTCTGTCTGTCGGGCTGACTGCTGGGATGGACAGACCAGCCTGCCTGGAGCCTGAAAGGTAATACAAGGAGGCGTGAGGCTGCTAAGAAGCCCAGAAGGAAGCAGAAAGTGGTGCTTAGGCTCTGGTCCTGGGGGCTGGTAAACCTTAGTTCAAATCCCTGCTGGGAAACTCACCAGCTGGGAGACGAGCCTCAGTTTGCTCATCTGTGCAATGGGACACACTTTCCTCCTTCGAAGGATTCTGATTAGTTTATTTCTACTAAGTGCTTAGCACATGGTAGACACTCAGTGAGTAGCATTTGCAGGAAGCTTGTGAGAACCCAGAGAGTAAGGGTGTTCTCAGAAAAAGAATCTAGAACAGGAGACTCTACAGCCAGAGCGGAAACAATTCTGGGAGGGTGGTTGGAAGCCCTGGGTCCCAGACTGACCCAGCTCCTGCCTGGCACAGATGCTTTGTTTGGGCCATAAATGATTTCTTTCATAATTTGGAACTAATTGCCAACTGGGTTTACAAAAAGCTCTTAATTTCACCTAAACATCCAGATCTCCAGCCTCAAAAACTCTCATAGCATTTTGTGTTCCACCCTGTGCTTTTCTTTTCTTTTCTTTTCTTTTCTTTTCTTTTCTTTTCTTTTCTTTTCTTTTCTTTTTTAAAGCAAACACTGACATAGCACCTACTGCTCCCATGACCTCATGTAATCCTCACATGGTGCCTACAAGACAGAGATTGTTATGGCCTGCTTAATGGTGAGGAGACTCAGATATGGAGAAAGGAGTCCACTTGCCCAAAGTGACATGTTTGGGAAGTGGCAGATGTGGAATTCAGAGCTGGGCAGGCTGCACACTTAATCTTCACAATATGGAGGGAACTAACGTCATCTCCCACTGCCCAGGGCATGCCCACAGAGCCCTGGTGGCGGCACAGCAGATCAAAGGCTTCCGGGTGGAGAGCCGACACTGGTCTATGGCAAATTATCATCATCTCTGCTAATAAGCTGCTCCATGCCCCTTGGCAGGGAGGTACCCCCCTGAGTGGAACACAAGGTTAAACACCACTAGAAATTCTTGTCCCTGTTGGGGAAAAAAATTCGTAAGTAGGAATCCTCCAGAGCCAGCACCCCATTAGCTGCCAGCCTCTATTATTTCCACTGCTCTAATCACATCAGCAGGCATGAAATTGCCTTTTGACACTAGAAGTTGGAAATTAAAAGCCTCATCTTCCTCCCTCCCCCTGCTTCTCTTGCATCCTCCCACCCTTAGCTGGTTTGCTCTGAAGAGCAGAGAAGAAAGAGTCCGAAAGCAAAGACAAGCAGATTCTGGGGACAAGCCTTGCTCTGACAAAGGGAAGGAAGGTGGGGCCTGGGGAAATTCTCATGGAAACACACCTTGTCTTGCAGTGGGGACCTCTGGGGATGAGCAACTGCTAAACTCGCTTGGATAACTCTGCTCAAAACCTTCTGATGGTTTCTCACTGATTTAGAACAACATCCAGAACTACATAGGGTAGTGGGTGCATGACACTGTGAATCTGATAAATGCCATTGAATTGTACACTTTAAAATGGTTAATGTTATGCTACTGTGTGGATTTTACCCTAACAAGATAAAACCTGATTTAAAAGATTTTGCCCATCTGAAAAATCCTACCCAATGTGTCCTTAACCTCTCCATACTTATGGCTCTCCCTTATCCCTACAATCAGCTGCACTGGCCTCTCTGCTCAGTCCAGAATGCTGAAACCTTGTTCTTGCCTCAGGGCCCTTGCACTTGCTGTTCCCCCCTACCAAGAACATTTATTTCCCCAGATCTTTCCATGGCCAGCTCCTTCTCATCTTTCAGGCCTTGGCTCAAACAGCGGCTCCTCAAAGAGGCCTTCCTCCATCTCCCACTGCCCAGACTGACTTTCCTCATGGCACCCATCACTAATTGAAATTACCTTTGGAAAAATGTCTGTTGTTTATCTGTTTATCGCATCTCCCCCCATTGACCACAATGTTGGTTCCAGGAGGGCAGGGGCCTTGTTGGGTCTAGGCCATGACAGTGTCAGTTGTATTTAGAATAGTGTCTGAGAGTAAGCAAACACAGAATGTTTTTGAATAAGACAGGGTCCCCTTTGGCCCAAAGGGACTGTTAAATGTCTCATTGTAAGTGTGACCCATAGGGAGAGAGACCCAAGCAACCTGGTCAGTCTAGGGGACCAAGGACAACCCCCCGGGGAAGCGACATCCATCTTAAAACCCTGACAAGGATCTTCTGTGATGCCGGCAATGCTTATATTTGAGACCATTTATTTGCACAGGCACCTTCTCAGACTGCAGGAAGGGTATTAGCCATGGTGGAGTGATTGAAAAATTTGCAAAAGCAAGGCATTTCTGTGTTATCTTAAAGAGGGCCCCCCAAAATTATATAACCTATGGGCCTGCAGTAGAGCTAGAGCCCCTGCAGAGATCCCAGAGGTAAGCTGAAATCCGTGAGGGGACAGCAGAGGAAGAGACCAGGTCTGGAGGAGGGAATAAATCGTCTTTCAGGAGGGACTAAAAGGCCTGGAGTTGCAAATGCAGGTAGAATGCTGGAGGAATGTGGAAGTCAATGTGGTAGCCAGCCTGCAAGACGGTTCCCCAGGACCCCTGCCTCCTGGTAGTCCCACTGACTAGCGGCTGGTCCTGTGTGACTAGTGAAATACAATGGAAGTGGCAGTGTGTGGCTTCCAAGGCTGGGTCATAAAAGACACTGCTGCTTCCGCCTTGTCTTGGGTCATTCGCCCTGGGGGAAGTCAGGTGCCGTGTCACGAGGACGTGCAAACATCCCCAGTGGAGAAGCCCACATGCAGGGGAATGGAGGCCCTGCAGTCACAGCCAGCACCAACTAGATTGCTACGTGGTGATCCTCCAGCCCCTGGCGAGTTCTGGGATGCTTGCAGCCCAGCTGGCACATGATTACAGCTGCATGAGCAACCCTGTGCCAGAAGCAGCTAGCTCTGACACCCTCAAATTCCCACCAACAGAAACTGTGAGATGTGATAAGTGATCTCTGTTGTCTTAAGCCACTCAGTTTGAGGTGATTTGCTCTGCAGCATAAGCTGTCTGGAAAAATGCAGCTGAAGGATAGAAATAGCAGCATGAAGGCCCATCTACAGCATCAGGATATGTTTTCTATTGCTGCATAATGAGTTTTTACAAATTCATGGACTTAAACAACACACATGTATTATCTCATGGTTTCCACATCTGTCCAGGCATGGCTGAACTGGGTCCTGTGCTTGGCGTCTCACAAGGCTGCAATCAGATGTTGGCTGGGCTGTGTTCTCATCTGGAGGCTTGACTGGGGAAAATTCTGCTTCTGGGCAAATTTGGGTTGTTGGCAGAATTCATTTCCTTGCATCTGCATAACCGAGGGCCTGGCCTTTTGTTAGCTGTTGTCAGAGGCCACCCCCAGGGTCCTGGAGGCAATCTGCAATTCCTAACTAGGTGGGCTTCTCCAATGTCATCCTGTGGGCTACTTGCTTCCTCAAGTATACCAGGTGACTTTAGCTCCTGTCAACTGTGAGAGTCTTATATAATATAATGTAATCATGAGAGTGATACCCTGTCCCTTTGCTGTGTTCTATAGGTTAGGAATAGGTCCCAGCTTTTCTAATACCAAGATGAGGGGACTATACAAAGTCATAGATACCAGGAAGTAGAGACCATTGTCTGTCTGCCTTGCTTGAATGCTCCCCACAGTGGAGACCTCACTCTCTTATATGGAGCCTGTGATGTTCTGTCAAAAAGATCTTCCTAAGATGTGCTAACATTACTTAGCCTGATATCTCTTCTCATTATTTTTAAAGGATACACTGGACTCCAGCATAATGAAGATGACCCATCCTTCCCAAAGAGCCTTAGTCACAACCTAATTCAGCCACCTCCCCAGGTCCCTCTGGCTTTCCATGGAAATGGATGTCTCAACTTCCCCCATTCTTACCTCCTTGGTCCCCACTTTTCTTCTTCTCTTCTGGTTCCTCTCTGCTTATTTCCTGCCTTTACAAAGCAACTCAGTGATCAAAGCAGAGCACAGGTGAGATACTGGGCTGTGTGCCCGGTAAGGACCCCTTCAAGGACATGTTCCTGCAGCTCACAATCTGGTCACAGACAGGGTCAGCCATGGGCTGGACATGAAACCAATACCTCTTTCCCCAACACAAACTCGTTGGGATCCATGGGCATAGGAAACGGGTGCTGCTGAACATACATGGCTCCAGAAACATAAGTGGAGATGGAGGCCTCTGAGAGGGCCCACCTGAGATAATTGCCTCCATCTGCAGACAAGCAGAAGGTCTGCTGGAGGCTGCAAGCATCTCTCCAAACCCTTCCCCCATTCTTAGCTCCAAAACATGCAGTTGACAAACAGCTCATCCAGTGTTTGAAAATGTCACCGATTGGTCTCAGTGGGGACTCGCAAGCCTCCTGTGGATTTTCATGCTTTAATTCCAAAAGCAAACAGAGGGAAATGAGGTGGTGTTTCAAACCAAAGCCTTTGCTCTCAAGGGAGAGATTGGGCCTGTCTGGGCCTCCTCATGATATGCTGGGGAATACTGTGAGCCTGGGACCCTCGAGAATGCTCCTGTGATAGGACAGTGGCTCCCTTGCCAAGGGCCTCTGAGTATAGGATTCCAGCTCTGCATCTTTAAGACCAGAGTCCAATGTTAGGAACTGATCAAAGACCAAAGCTGGAGAGCAAAGTACTGCCTCTTTGAAAAAACTACTCACAGCATTGTATCCAAGCCAGAAAAGATCCAGAGGGCCACTGCATGCCAATGGAAGCCCTCTTTGACCTAGCAGAGTTTAAGATCGAAATCCTGGGTCTGTTGCATATAAATAGGGTGCATACTAGGGCTCTGCACTGCTCTGAATATCAGCTTCTAGATCTATTAAATGGGAATGGTTTCATTTCTGTTTCCTGCTGGGACCCTCAGAGGCTACTCTGGACCTTCAAAGGCTGCATGAAGAGAGACCCTTGGTTTACTGGCTGAGATAAGAGTGAAGAACTTAGCCGGTCTCCACTTTTATCCACAGGCTTAAGACAACACTTCCTGGAGAAACATTGCAGGATGTCTGCCTTCTGTTACCCCAAAACTGTTCTTGGCAGTTCCCTGGAGGAGTCTTAAGGGCTGCAGGGGAGTGGGGGAAAGAGGGCCAGAGTAGGCAGTCAACCAGGCCTTCCATCCTCACTCAGCTGGGTTCTCAACACTAGCAAAACAGAAATATCAGTCAAAAAAACCAAAGAAAACTTTTTAAAGAATTTAATATTTCATAAAAGCACAAAATATGGTTTACTGCATTGATGACCTCCATACTTCACTCTCCCAAGTATCCATGCTCTTTGCCATGTGAATTTGGAATCCCCCTCACCAAAGAGTCAGTCTATTTCCCTAGCTGTGAATCCTTCCCAGACCTATGACTTGCTCCAGCCAATAAGATGCAGGGGAGTGATGATGTGCCACTCCTGAGGCTGAATTTGCAAAAAGACTTGTGTGTTTCTGCTTCCTCTCTTAGCTTTCCACCATAAGCATGACAACAAGCCCAGGACAGTGTGCTGAAGGATGAGAAGCATGTGGAGCAGAGCAGAGTCATTCCAGCCATGGCCATCCTAGATCAGCGAACCCTTTGATGCATAAGACCCATGCAAGACCAGCAGGGCCACCAGCCAAGCCCAGAATCCTGAGAATAAATAACTGTCGTTCTATGTCACTGAGTTTTAAGATGGTTTGTCACACAGCAAAAGCTAACTGATACATTATCTGCTATGGCAACCACACAAAAAAGGTGAAACCTGTTAGAGTCTCTACATTTATTTTACAGTTTGGTGTTATTTGAAATGACCAGTTGCATAAACTTCACTATAATATGTTGAATGCTTTCAGCCACTAACAGTCTTTATCCAGCTCTCCTCTTATCTGTCTTACATATTTAGCTTCTGAATTAAACTTACTCAAAGAAAGAATTTTGCCCCTAACAAAAAGTTTAAAGATCACTGCAGCAGACCTGCTCATTTTCTAGATGACGGATGCTCCGAAGAGAGAAGGGAATTGCTGAGAAACATGCGTGAGTCAGAGACTCAAGAAACTGGCATCCTGCCCATGCTTCATTGGCCACCTAAATATACCTGCTCAGGTGCGTCTGGAGAGGGTCAGAAGGATCCCTCCCACCACAGCCAGGATCCATGGCTCCGGTGCAGAAGGAGATCCGTCCTGACTCCTGGTGGAAGTCCCTCACAGGTGTCGCTCCCTAAAACACTGGAAAGGCCAGACTCCCACCTCCTTTTGGCCTCCCACCTTGATTCTTCATTTCATGCACACAATAGTCACATAATAAATACCCACCAGATGTCTCTATTAATAAATTATAATTCCCAAAAGGAGTGGGATGATGGAAGTGCTGTCGGGGCACGAAGGCTCTGAAGCATTAAATAGCAGCAGTGTGCAGAAAATTAATCCTTTTTCTTTCCTTTCTTCTTCTCCACCCCCCTTTTCCCCCAGGATGCCAACATAGGCAGGTGTCAGCAGGAAGTCTCTTTACAGCTCAGTGAATGAGGTTTTAATGAATCTGGGAGGGAAGGATGGGGAAGGAGGGGCTGCTACACCACACAATAGTTTGCATATGCTTTGCTGGCATAAAGGCTCTTTTGGATGAAATTTACCCCTACCCAACTAAAGGCGGTGCAAGAGGGATGCTGTGGCCCCTGTGCCCTCTTAGAACGCTAAGTGGATCTCAGGCTCTTGCTAATCATTTAAGTCAGGCTGAGTTCTTCTCAGGTCTCCTAAATTTGCACACTACCTCTCATATTTGGACTTTGCACATGCTGTTCCCTACTTGGAACTCCTGTCTCTTCTCCATCTTGCTACTCTGTCACCTGGTCCCAGTTTACATGTCACTTATTCCAGGAACTCTCCCATCATGACCGCCAAGTCTGGGCTAGGTGCTTCTCCTTGTGTTCCCATGGCCCACTGTGATTCTGCTATCACAGTGACTTGCACACTTGTGTATTTGTTGCTGGCCGGCTGTTTATTTGTTTTTAGACTCCACTAGATACATACACTCTGGCTATTCCTGTATTCCTGGTGCTTGGCACAGTGTTTGATATGTGGTTGGCCCTTGGTGAGTATGTGTCAATGAAGGAAAGAAGGGGGGGAGGGAAGGGGTGAAGGAAGAAGGGAAAGAGAATGAACATATACCCTACCTTTTGACTTCCAGCACTCAGGGAGCCTCCAAGAGCCTTGGTACCCTCTGGAGTCACAAACTTACCTTGTAATGTTCATATTTATGATCTGGCAATGTCTCAGCATCTCTCCCTGGATGTCTGACTAATATACTCATGATATTCATAAAAAGCTGATCTTGTCTGGCCAGAGTCTTACCAGCCAACAACAGAGATTGTAGAACATTCAAATGGTCTTTAGTCATCAGCTTGTTCAAAGCCTCCATTTGACAGATAGGGAGGGCAGGTCAGAGTCAGGGAAAGAATCACCCCAGATCACCTAAATAAGTGTTAATCAGTGTTAAGAAAACCTTTAAGGATTCTGGGCCTGATGATGTGGTCACCTGGGTTCAAAAAAGCTGAAATTATGCAAGTAATATATATATATATTAAAAATGTATATTATACACACATGTTACATATATAATATATGCAGGCATTAATATATATTACAATACAGGGTATATAAATTTTTTTTTTAAATTTTTATTTATTTATGATAGTCACAGAGAGAGAGAGAGGCAGAGACACAGGCAGAGGGAGAAGCAGGCTCCATGCACCGGAAGCCCGATGTGGGATTCGATCCCGGGTCTCCAGGATCGCGCCCTGGGCCAAAGGCAGGCGCCAAACCGCTGCGCCACCCAGGGATCCCAATACAGGGTATATATAATGTATATATACAACATGTATGTGTGTGTATGCAAACACACAATGTATATATACACAAAGGTAAGGCAAGGTTGTAAGTCACATATGCCTCTGACTTTGCTTGGTGATTTACAGTTTACAAAGCTTTCCTGTGCATCTCATACGATCCTACCACCACCTGAAGAGGGAGGAAGGGCAGGGTAGTAATACCACTTTACAAAGGAAGGAGCCAGGATTCAAGGCAATGAAGGGCATGGCTCTGGGCCACACTGAAAGAGTACCAGCGCAGGACCCAGACCTGGGTTTTCTGATGCCAGACCTGGTGCTTTACTGCTGGCTCTGTGATAACTTCCCCATCTTAGGAAGGGTAAAAATGGCTTTCCAGAGCTTCTCAGTGTGCACACACAACCAAAGCCGGACCTGCTCTGCAGCTTGACTGTTCATTTATTGGTACAGCATCCAATCTGTCATGCATATTGAGGAAATGAATCCAATTTTTTTTTTATGAATCCAATTTAAAACACAAATGTTGTAAGCAGAGACAGGACCTCTGCGTCAAAGGCACTTCACTGGGAAACCAGAATGACCTCCCATGAGGTGACAGAGATCATATGTGTGGCACATAACTTCCCACAGACTCTGTTCCATTTCTTGTCACCTTTTATTAATGATAGCAGTTATGTGAGCTAACATTGTCTTTAGCTGAGAACATCGTTCCAAGGTAAATGCTGCAGAAGTGGGCACAGAGTGGTCAATAAATTTGCTGGGATCCCACAAATTACGAGGATGAAATTGAGGGCTCTCCTAAGTAATGCTTTTCCATCCTTTACCAAGATCATTCTTCGAAATATTATATATTTTCTTTTCTCAAGAAACTTTTCTTTTGGTTTTGGGCATTTTTTTTTTTTTTTTTTTTTTTTAGAAATGTAAAACTTGCTAGTTCCTTTGTTTAACCAGCTCTCTTTAGAGCCAAAGCTAATTTGATCAGAAAAGTGATAAAATTCAGTTTGTAAAAAAATCAAAGTATCAAAATACTCACTGTTCTTTATCACTGAAGGAAGGCAAAGAAAGGAGAGAGAGAGAAAAAAAATGAATAAAGTTAGGAAAGACATCTCTTAACAATGCCAACACTGTCTGGATGCAACAACCATAGAGTGTAAATTGCAATGACTTACTTCCGGTTTGGTTCCCCCAACACCTCCCCGCCCCCCGCCCCAGTCATTATTATCTTATTTCAGCACATCTGAAAAAGGCTGCTGCAATGTAGGGCTGTAAACTCCTCAGCTCTGATTAAAATGACCAGTCAGTTCAGCTGATTATTTAACTGAGCTGATCGTTTATATATCTGAATAATGGATTTTGGGTACTGAAGAGAAATCACCTAATGATAGCTTGACCAACATCATCCTGGGGAATAAGGAAGACATGGAGGGGAGGGCCATGAACCCCAAACAGTCAGCAGGTCATTCATTTGCAGTGCCCCAGTTTGGGAAAGCAAGTTCTCCAACTCTAGAAAGGAGACCAGCATCTCCATTTATTAGGTGAGCAATCATAGATGTGTCATGGCCTCCTTTTGTGCCTCAGTGTCTGCTCCCGACCCCTGGTACTCTGTGGCTTGCAGACTTGAAAGCTATAGAGAAATAGCAACTTTCAGGCAACAGCATTTCTCCCCACCTATTCCCAACACGGGGAGCTGAGCAACTGCCTTACCTAAGCAAGAAGCAGATGCGTTCCCATCTTTTAAACACAATCACAATTGTGTTTTCAAACACTGTCATTAGATTCAAGGAGGCTGAGAGAGGAAGGTATTTGAAAATCACAAAAGCATTTGAAAATCACAAAAATGGTAAATGTCTCTGGCTGGCCAGCAGTTAATTAAGACTAGATTTCTTAATTTACTGGAGAAAGACATTAGAAGCATCTGCATTAGCTGTAGCAGACTAGCTAGCATGTGTGATGACTATAATTCACCCATTAGCATTTATTTGAAAAATAATTTTAATATCTCAAGGAAACACAGGAGCAAACAAGGCAGCCGGATGCACGCAGAATACAAGATGTTTCATAGGAGCCCAGGAACACTTTAATGAAACCGCGTCCAGACTGTTTGAATAATTCTAATTTAATTGTAGGGCAAATTGTTTGGCTTCATATTGACTAAAGTAAACTCTGATGGATGGAATTTTTAATTAACTGACATTTCTTAAATAAAATAAATATTTTATCCCCATCCACCCTTCAGGCAACTGTTTATCTTACAGAGAAACAATTTTGGGTTGATGGAATACTCTCTGCAAAGTAAGTTTGGCTCCAAGAGTACACCATGGGAAGGGCTTGGCAGCCTAGAAGTTTCCTCCTGACAAGGAAGCCAACAGAGTTCCATGGTGCCTTCCAAACTGTAAAATCATAGAACTGGAGGTTTTCGATGGAAGTAAACAGACAGGGGCTTTTGCTTCAGAGAATATGGGTGGACTAAATATTCAGAAAGACCCTTTACCAGTATATAACTAAGTCCTAGGTAAATTAGAGCAGACCCTTAAGAAAAAAGATTTATTTAATTATTAGAGAGAGAGAGCATGAACAGGAGGGGCAGAGGGAGAAAGATTCCCAAGCAGACTCTGCACTGAGCATGGAGCCAGACTCGGGGTTGGATCTCAGGACCCTGAGTTCACAACATGAGTCGAAACCAAGAGACTGATGCCCAACTGACTGCACCACTCAGGCGCCCCAGGGCAAAACCTTTTTAAATGCAGTTCTGAGATTGCTAGAAAGTGAGGGAATTCTCCAACACTGCCTTTCCTTGCCAAACAACTGAATGAAACAGACTTTTTCAAAATAAAGACTTTTCCTCTTCAAAAGATTCTGTTAAGAAAAAGAAAAGGCGCATCATAGACCAAGAGAAAAGATGTGCAAAATGTGTATCCTAAAAAAGGATGTTCATCTATAACATATGAAAGAAAAACTTGTACAATTTAACAAGAAAGGAATGACCTGATTTTAAAATGGACAAAAGGTTTGAACAGATATTTCAACAAAGAGGTGACATGAATGGCAAATGTTATATAAGATGTTCAGCGTTATTAGTAGGCAAATGCAAATGAAAGCCACAGAGAAATGCCACTTGCCCACCCACCAGAATGGTTAATGCTGGAAAGACTGATCATATCAAGTGCTGGGGAGGAGGCAGAGAAGCTGGAACTTTCATATACCTTCTGGTGGGAATCTAAAATGGCACCACCAACTTGGAAAACAGTCTGGCTGCTTTGTGAGAAGTCCAGCATATACCTATCATGCAAGTATGACAGTCTGCTTCCAAGTAACTACCCAAGAGAGGGGTGCCTGGGTGGTTCAGTCAGCTGAGCACCTGCATTAAGCTCAGGTCATGATCCTAATAGGGTCCTGGGATCGAGTCCCATTGAGGGCTCCCTGCTCAGTGGGGAGTCTGCTTCTCACTCTCCCTCTGCTCCTCCCCACTGCTCATGCTCTCTCTCGTCTCTCAAATAAATCAATAAAATTCTTTTTCTAAAAAAATTAATTACTCAGGAGAAAGGAAAGCATCTCTATAGGAGGTTTTATTAGTACTGGCCCCAAACTGGAAACAGCCCAGAGTCCATCAGTAGACAAACAGATAAACGGACTGTAGTATATCCATGCAATGAAAGAGAATTCAGCAATACAAAGAAATTAACAATTGCTATGCAAAACAGTATGGATGTTTTGGAACAGTAAGGATGGATCATGAAATAAACTATGCTGAGAAAAAGAAAAGAGACATCTCTTCCCCCAAAAAGAGCTTGCACTATAAGATTCCATTTGTATGAAATTCTGGAAAGTGCAAACTAATGTATAGTTACCAAAAGACCAGCAATTACCTAGATATGGGCGGGGGAGGAGGTGGAGGAAGAGGCACGAGGGAGCTTTTGGGATGGGTGGATTTGTTCTTCATCTTGACTGCTGAGACAGCTTCATGGGTATACACATGTGTTTTTACAATTATCAAATTGTACTTAAAGTTGTACTGTTCAAGGTACATATTTATGCCTTTGTAAGGCAATTTTTTGAAAAGGAAAAAGAAGACCCAGCAAACAGAATCCTGGACAGTGAACTGTGAGCAGTAAGTCCAAGGCAAATACCAGCACTGTGTTCCAGAGTCTGATCTGAAGCTCAATCTGAGACCCCAACATTGAGCCAGGACCCTCTGAAGGAGCTAATGTCACTCTGGGTGAGTGGCACTCCTGACTCCTGGCAGGAGCAAGAGTGCCAATCCCTCTGAAGAAAAATATCCCTGACATAGATTCCCAGGATTCTCACAGATGGAGTTCGCAATAAAATCATCAAGCGTTCGAAGAAACAAGCCATTTTGAGTGAAAATCTACAGGAATGATAAACAGCAGACTTAGATTGCCAGCACTACAGGCAATGGCGTCTGGTAAACTTTTAACAATTGATGATTTATCAATGGGAAAAAGCCCCACTGAATGTAAAAGTAGGAAGCAGCAGTGTATCATTATATACACAGTATAATATACATAACACGGAGAACACCAAAACGTTGTAAAATAATTAAGCGATTAATTTTGAGTACTTATATCCTTTATGTTTAATATAATTTAATGGCAGAATTACAAACTCAATTTTTCAGAATGGCTGTGTTTAATAACCGGCCTGCAAAATGCCTGAAAAGGTATCAGCTCTCATGAGCTAGAATGGTACAGATCCAATGTGTCACTGATTCGGGTATGATAATCACTGGATTATTCTGTAATGTGAAGTTACGTTTATGTCACACTGCCCAATTGTTAAATAAGCAGGCCGAAAACAAATAGTAAGAAAACACTTCTGCAAGTCAGAGTCAGCTGATGGCCTGCCAGTTTGTACCCTGTGACCTAGTCCAACTTTCCTTATTTGATTGATAAGAAAACTGAGGCCCAGAGAGGGGCAAAGACTCACCTGTGATCACACAGTAAATGAGCTCAGATCTAGAAGCAGAGCCAAGCCTGATTCTAACCAGCAGGTCAGTGCTCTTACCATTACACCATGATACCCCTCTAATATGGACATGCAGCTCAGAATTTCATCTTATTATTTCAACCTTCAGAGCAGCAAAGTCAGCAAAGTTTCTGTGACGATACCCCCACCAGGGCGGTTTTTTTCCCCACTCCCAGGAAGGAAATTCTATTTTTTTCTTGGCTACTCTTTTCTTCCTTCAAGTTTAGAACCATAGGGACTTTCTGACTCCACATAAGCCACTCCCAGGAAGATGCAGCTACTTACTTTGACTGAAGAGGTCGGTCACTGGGACACATCCAACGGTTAGAGTTGTTGCTAAATACAGTGTCAGTCATGGCTGAAATTCAGTGCTCCTGGAAAATAGGAACCCAGAGAGGACATCACTCAGTTAGTTACCCAGCTGCTCTTTATTTCTCAAGTCCCTACTCTATGCCAAGCACTCTAGGGGATGCAGAGAAGAAAGGGAACTACACCCAGCTTCTCTACTTCCTAGATGGGGAAAACTCAGGCCCCCAGATGGAAATTCCTACTGAACATCACAGCTTCCCTGGTGGCAGAAAGGGATCAGAATGGAGAGCCTTCTTCCTTAACTGCACATTCTTCTCATTTACTAACCCAAGGCGATGTGTCTAGCAAGGGAAGGGTCATCAGAGTTCTTAATTCCTGTCCAAGGTCTTCCTACTGGGGGATGTCATTGGATTTATTTCCTAGTCCACTTGGCTTGGTGAACTTTGGGATCCGAAACCCTGGAGTCAATCCTGGCCTTATTTTTTTTAATACTTTTTAACGCCCAAGTCATCAGAAAATCATGTTGGGTTGATCTTCATAAAAGACCCAGAATCTGTCTACTACTCTCTGCCTGGCTCACTGCGATGCTGATCCAAACCACTACTATCTGCTCCTGCTCCTCTTCACGGATCCTGCTGCTTCTACCCTTGGCCATCTTCAGTCCATGCTCCACACAGCAGCCAGGATCTTCACAAACATAACTCACAGCTTATAAAAACAGCACCTCAACAGTTAAACACAGAACTACCGGGTAACCCAGCAATTCCACACCTATCTACCCACCCAAGAGAAATGAAAGCATGTGTCCACACAAAAATTTGTATGCAAATGCTCATAGCATTTCATAATATTCATAATATCCAAAAGATAAAAACGACTCAATATTCACCAACTGATGAATGGACAAACAAGATGCAGTGTATCTATGCAATGGAAAGTCATATAGCCATAAAAAGGAAATGAAGCATTGACAGCTGCCACCCAGAGGAACCTCTGAAACATGATGCCAAGTGAAAGAAGCCAGTCACAAAAGGTCACATAGTACATGATTTCCTTTATAAGAAATGTCCAGAATAGGCAAGTCCATATTTTGATTGCCAGCGGCTGGGGGGAGGGGAAGGGAGCTGGAGGTGATGGCTATGGGGTATGGGTTTCTTTTGGGGGGGAATGGGAATGTTCCAAAATTCATTGTGATGATGGTTGCACAATTGTATGAAGATACTTAAAAGCCACTAAACTGTCTGCTTTAAAAGGGTGAATTATAGGATATATGAACTCTATCTTAGTGAAGTTGGGGGAAGGGAGATGGTACCACCACTTTGGAAAACTGGCAGCCCATTAAAGCTATAAACATTCATCTACCCTACAGTTCACGAATTCTACTCTTAGGTATATACCCAAGAGGAGAATGACCACGTTCTAAAACACGTACAAAAATGTTCATAACTTTTTTATTCATAACAGCTAAAAACTAGAAACCATCCAAATGTCCATCAGTAGGAGAGAAGCTAGATAAATGTGGTCTGTACACACAGTGGAATACTGGTCCACGATAAAAGACAAACTTCTGGTGTATCTAACAGTGGGGATAAATCTCGCAGACATTATGCTTTATGAAAGAAGCCAGCAGCAAAAGAGGACACTCTATTTAATGGTGTTTACATGAAAATTAAGAACAGACAAAGCTATTTGAAGGTTGTAGAAATCGGAGCAAATCCACCGCTAACTTTGGGGAGGGTATTGTCTGGGAAGAGGCAGGAGGGGGCATCTGTAGGGTAATAATGTTCTGTATCTTGATCTGGGTGACACATACATCTGCAAAAGCCATGTGTACACTTTCTGTCCCTTCCCTCACCCCTAATAAGGTAAATCAGCCCCTGTCACTCTGATTTCCTTTTCTTCATAGCTCACATCCCTCCCCAAATGTATTATATGTCTTGTTTGTTTGCTTAGAGTCTGCGTCTCTCATCTCTAAACGTGAGCTCCTAGCAGAACGCATTCTGTTCTGTTCTCTCTTAATCTCCCACACCTCACACAGCACCTGGCACATAGAAGGCATTTCATAAATATTTGTTGAATGCATGCATGAGTCTCCCTCAGCACTAAGGCAGTCAGCTGAACTGAGCCCAGCTTCTGGCTCTGCGAAGCTCTCCGCCTTGCCCCTCCTGCAAAGAGTATAGGGGGAGAGACCAGGGAGACTACATTTAGTTAATTACAAAAACCCCAAAAGCTTCAGAAGGTGGATCACTGCATCCAGAGGGTCCTGATTTCCCTGAAGGTTTTAGTACAACCTGGCCTTGTTTTCTGGGATGCTGAATAGTTAGTTGGAGAAGCCGGGAGGTGAACAGGGACAGTACTCTCCCTCCTATCGTGCAGTTGGAGGGGCTTTGAGGGGCTGAGGGCTGCACACGTGGGAGGGGAATTTCTTATAGAAAAGCCATTTCATCTGCTCCCCTGTGGTTGATGTAATCTTCCCAGAGTCATACAATCATTTCACTGTTTCTGCTTGGAAAATAGAAAGAAAGGAGGGACTCCTATGGGCGCTGAGAGCCTCGGGCCCAGGTAGTCCCAGGTAATGGGCTTCCTCGGCTGCCCCTGGACTGGACTCAGAGCTTTCATTTGGATACCCTGCCTCCTGCTTTGCAGCAGAGATAAAGCTTCCCTCGGAGAGGGGGGGTGGTCCCAGGAAGCAAGGAGGGCTGGGGCAAGGGTTATACAGTCCCCTCCCATGAACTCTGATGTCCAAATTCTGCTGCCCTCAAGGTGGAAGCTGGCTGCCCACCCTCTCCAGCATCCAGTCGTGCACACCAGGAGTTCATTTCCTATTAAAATTCTGCCTGCAAAGAGCAAGAGCGCTGGCTGACAGCCTTGTGGAAAGCACCTAGCTCCACCCTCCAAGCCAGAAGCCACCCTGGACAGTACGGGTTATTTCAGCTTGGCCGTCCAGGGTTCTCAAGGCACTTCACATCCCAGGTGCCAGTCCAGTGGGTGTCCCGGTCAACTGGGCCTGGGCCAGAAGAGTGAATACCTGAGTCACTGAGGCATTGAACACCAGCGGAGTGAGCCCAGAGAAGGGAGGTCATGTGTCCACAGGCAGGCCCTCACTGAGGGGTAGGGAAGGGGGCAGGAAGAGGGGAGGGCTAGCAGGTACCACTGATGTCCTTTACAGGAGGGGCGCATGCTAGCATGCTCCAGAGCTCTCCATGGGATGGAGCTGAGGCCACATCCCCCACTGCCCTATACTGCTTCCCTGTCCTAGAAATCCCATCACAGGTTCTGCTTCTAGAGAACTTGACTTCATGTGAGAGAAGAAGGGAGACTTTTGGGACAGTGACGTTCTGATCCCTGAGTTCATCACCCTGGGCAAGCCACTTAATCACCTTCCTATCTGATAGGAGATGATCCTAAGAAGTTCTCCTACCTGCCCATAGATGATGCTCCATTAAGTCCAGCCAAGATGTCAGGTTTGAGTTAATAGAAGGGGAGAAAATCCAATGGTAAGCCTCTGACATTTTCAGATGCCCCCTGTGCCTCCTACTGTGTGCTACAGAGAAGCCATTGCCACAGTGGACAGGAGGCCTGCAGCCCCACACAGGAGCAGCAGAGGGAAACCCACCATTGATACCAGGAGCAAAGTAGAGATGCATGTGTCAGATAATTTATACAGGATTACGTCCTAGGACCCACAGAACCTTGGTGTCACCACGCTGGTGAGTTTAAGTACCTACCACGGTCCCTGACATGCTGTGAGCACTTGCAGAATGGGAACTGGGAACTCCTCTTTCCTACTTCCCCTAGACTATATAGTTTATCCAACAATGATGAGTAACATTTATTGAGTGTCAACTGTGTGCAAAATTCCATGCCTTCACCATTTGCTTTAATGGTAAGTGATAATATCCTCATTTTACAGGTAAGAAACTGAGGCTCAGACTGATGAAGCCACTTGCTTAATAAATTACACAGCTACCAACAAAGCAGAGCCAGGATTTGAACTCTCTCCAAAGCCCATGTGCTAATCACTACTCTGTTCATACTTACAGAACATTCCCCCTTGGTTTTAGATTGTTCAATCCTGATGAGTGTTTGGTGACCATCAGCCCCTGACTGTATTCCCACCTCTCAGCCTCAGAAACAAGCAGAGACGTGCCCACCCAGCCCCCGGCCCTGGAGATGCTGAGAAAATCACACATTTCAGCTCAGTCAGGCCAAAGTCATGGCTCAGATCCAGGCCTGCAGCTTCAAGTTCAGAAAGGGTAAAATCACTGCCTCACCAGAAGCCAGAGGCTCCCGCTCTTTTTCCTGGACACGGATGGCCTCCCAGTCCTGGAGCAAGTTCCAAGGAACAATCTGCTTTCCATCACAAAAGCAACAACAGCAAAAAAAAAAAAAAAAAAAAAAAAAGCAACAAGAGCAATAATTGACAGTTCCCATGTCAAGGGCTTGCTACATGCTAAGTGCCTCTCAAGTTTTATCTTGTTCAGTTGTCATGACAGCCTTCGACATAGATGTTCTTATCCCCATTTTACAGATGAGAAACTGAATCATGGAGAGTTAAAGTGGGCTTCCCAAGGTCCTGCTTAAAGCATTTCTATTTAGTAATCTGAATGCCTGACACTAAGTGCTGGTTTGAGGGCGGTGCACCTGTGGATGGGGGAGTACTACACAGTTGGAAAGAATAAAGAGATTATTTATGACAGATACGGATGCATCACTAAGATGAACTGCCTGGTATGAAGACCAAGAGGCAGGATGACGTTCCAGAACAACACCACTTTTTGCACAAGGGAAGACAGGATACATGCACAAAGTATCTCTGTAGAGAACTAGCATGAAGCAGAGAACATTGCTTGCCTCTGGGGAGAGGAAGTGAGTAGATGAAGCTGAGCTGGGAAGGAGAATTTTCATAATATACCCCTTCAGACTTGCAACCATGTTAGCGATCTAAAAAGAAATGAACATTTAGATTTTTTTAAATGTAATTTTAAAATAATAAAGTGCTCCAGTGGCTGCCCATTATAAGACCTAATGCCTCCTCCATGACTTCAAAGAACTGGTAGGCCCCTCCGCCTGCTACCTTCCTTGTATCTCTGACCACACTCCCCTCACACTGGCTCTTCCAGCTACCAGGCCCTTGCCTCTGCTGTTCTCTCTGCCTTGGTGGCATCTTCCTCATACTCTCATGCAGCCGATTCTTTCTCATACTCTGCTGTCTCTGCTCACGTATCACGTCCTCCAGGAAGCCTTCCCTGACTCTGCTAAGTCACCTCCTCTTAGCCCATTGCTTACTCTCACTGAATATTTCCCTTAAAATACTTGTTGTGATTTGCAATTATTATTTTTCTTCTTTATTTACTGCGTATCTACCTATTCTGTAAGCTCCATGACAGCAGGGCTGGGTCCAGATTTGTTCAATAGCTGTACATCCAGTGCATGCAGGGCCAGCTTCATGTGTCTACAACCTAGGCAGTCGCCCAGGGCTCTGTGCACGGAAGGGCCCCGAACCTACCTTAAAGCTCTGCTGTTATCATCTTTAGATTTGTAATAAGATTTGAACAGAGGGCCTTGTGTTTTCACTCTGTAGCCAGTCCTGAGTACGGTATACAGTAGATGCTCAGTAAATCTTCACCGAAGCTCGGTGAGTGCAGTGGGCACTCAATAAATCTGCATGTAAGTGGCAGAGCCAGGCCCATTCCAGATCTGCCCCCCTGCACAGCATGGTGTTAGGCAACATGCCACGTCGCATCTAAAACTACCATGAACACTCCATCCCAAGCCTGAAAAAGCCAGATTCCAGAACCTTGCCTTTCTCCCTCTTTGCATTTTGTTCTGCCTGCTTCTCCTTGGCACTGTTTGCTCAGGAACTTCAACCACCAGAACCTCCTGGTCTTCTGTCGCTTTCTGATGAGCTGAAAAACCAACCTTGAAAGCCCATTTAGCTTCAGAGCTGCAGCAGGTGTCTGTGACAGGCCGGCAGGAAGGGGCACGGGGCACCTGAGGGCATTGCAGGGAACTAGCGGAGCTGCCACTGCCTGCGCAGAATTGCAGAGTTCGACGCCATGCTCGGCCTCCCAGCCCCACAGTCTTGGAATTCACCCAGATGCTTCACAGCAGAACCTGCAGCCACCAGCTTGGATGGCGCCCAGTCACTTCCATCTCTCTGTGTCTTTTTCCTGTCCCTCTCCTCTTCCCCTGAGGAAGCATATCACTGCTCAATTAGAAATCTGGAAAAACTCACTCAGATTATCTGATGGTGTGGGAAATGCAACTTGTATCAAGGACCTCAAACAGGGAGAGTCTGGGGGTGGGTGGGACATTCCAGGACATTCCAGGTCCCAGCTGAAAAATATCTTTTGTTTGGCCCATGCAGTGTTTTGTTCTGTTTTGTTTTTTAAGTAAAATCATGCCAATATTCTAAAAGCACAGGATTTAATTAAAAGTACAGATTGCCAGCTTCTGTTGAGAAATAGGAAGAATAAAAAAATATTTATAGAACATCTATTACTATGTGTGAAACCCTGTTCTAGGCATTGGGGATCCAAAATCAAAGCAAACAAACAAGAAGGAGGAAAAATCACTGTCCTTGTGGAGCCTACGTTTTAGTGGGAAAGACAGATAATAACCAAACAGTAAGTCAAATGTAAAAGGCATCAGCTGGTGATGAGCATTTTGGAGACAAAATAAAGACCAAGAAGGGGGACTGATAATTGAGTGGGAAGTTTGGGTTTAAATAGGAATTCAGAGAGGACTCACTGAGAGATTATATTTGAGCAAAGATTTGAGCAAAGGGGGTAATGGACTTAGCCACGTGGATTATCTGAGGCAGAGCATTCCAAGCAGAAAAGAAAGTAAGTGCAAAAGCCCTGGGGTAGGCATGTGCTGCTAAGTTAAAGAAATGGCAAGGAGGACAGTGGTTGGATGAGAGTGAGCAAAAGGGAGATGGGTAGGAGCTGAGATCAGAGCAGTAGTGGGCGGAGGAAAAGGGGGCACATCAGATCATGAGGACCATTTGAGCTTCCACTCTGAATGATATGGAAGCCATGGAAAAGCTTTGAGAAGTGAGCTGAATACATTCTATTCCATCTCAACCACACATACAGCTTTGATTTGCTGAGTTCTTGGGGTTCCAACACACCCTAGCCAAGGCAAGGACAAGGGCCAGCAAAGGTAAAGATGACAGTCTCTTGCCTTGCCAACCACACACGATGGAGCTGAGTGCCGCTCCACTTGCCCACCTGCCTTGCCATTCCAGGCTCCTGTCTCAGAGCCACAGTGTCCCCTATATGGCCAACTACAGCCAGCTTCATCGAGAGGATGCAGGCTGCTGTTGGCTTCTCTTCGTTTCTGGAGCCAGCTGGGACATCTCCAGCCTTCCCAGAACCTGGCTAAGGCTGAAATGGCAAGGCCTTGGCTCCTTCCATGCTGAACTGCTTGGTGCCTGAGACAAGGAGAGAGACAGGCCTGGGAGACACTGGAGATAAAGGCTCCTCTATGCTCCTGGTCTTGAAACAAAGCAAACTCACTGTCACCTCCACATGGTTCTCCCACAGCCACACAGCAGTAACCAATGATCCCTGCCATGAGCCTTTAAAGAGTCCCACGGGACAGTCCTCATTTTATAGGGTTTTCAGGCAGGCACAGAGCCTACCCCCTGCTATTCTTTAAGTAACTTTGGCAGGTGGCAGAGACCACACTGTAAGGGTCACAGTCATCCTAACTGTTGCATTTGCCCCATCATAAACCACTCACTTTCAGCCAACATACAAGCTGGCCACAGATGTGAACAAACCCACATAAGATCAACCTAGACCAAAGAACCACCCAGCTGAACTCAACCCAATCACTGACCTAAACACTCGTGAAATAAATTAGTGGTTGTTGTTCTGAGGCCCTAATCTGTGGAGTGCTTTGTTATGCAGCAAAAGCTGACCGATAGAGCAGCCCATTGTGATAGAACAACAGCTGGCCCTGGATTCTGGGATGCTACCCTAGTTCCCCTGATCATTTTATTTTTCTGTGGGACTCTGGCAAGTTATTCTGGGCCTCAGTATTTGCATCTGTAAAATGAGGGCATAAAAATGTCCATCTCTGTTATATTTACCTTGCAGAGTTGTTAGGATGCGCCAATGAGTTAACACATGTGCAGGGACCTTGTAATTTAAACTCCTTTTCAAGTATTAGGCAAGGAGGTCATTGCTAATATTATTTGAGGGTGCAGCTGTGGAGGAGAACAAAGGTCTAAATTCCAGTGTTTGTTTAGGCTTGAGTGACACATTTCAGTGGATTATGTGAGGTAGAGATTTCTTGGTTTTGCCTGTTGGCATTTATCTCTCTTTCTAGGTGGGGAACAGCATCCCAATTTTCCCTCGGAAAACTTTCCCTCTTTCAGCATCAATCTGTACAGCTTAGAAGGAGCTCATTCATTCTGGTCCCTATAAGTGGACCAACTTTCCTTGTCCAGCCAATCAGTGCATTATAGCCCATGAGCTATATAGCAATTAGTCTGGGGATAGCCACATGATCCAATCTGGACAGATGAAGGCCTGTCCTAAAACTTTTGCTGGAACTCTATGGAAAGAAGGATTCTTGGGGCATCTGGGTGGCTCTGTGGTTGAGTGTCTGCCTTCAGCTCAGGTCATGATCCTGGGGTCCTGGGATCAAGTCCTACATCAGGCTCCCCCTGCAGGGAGCCTGCTTCTCCCTCTGCCTTTGTCTCTGCCTCTCTCTTTGTGTCTCTCATGAATGAATAAATAAAATCTTAGGAAAAAAAGAGAGAAGAAAGAAAGAGAGAGAGAAAGAAGGAAGGAAGGAAGGAAGGAAGGAAGGAAGGAAGGAAGGAAGGAAGAAAGAAAGAAAGAAAGAAAGAAAGAAAGAAAGAAAGAAAGAAGAAAGAAAGAAAGAAGAAAGAAAGAAAGAAAAGAAAGAAAGAAAGAAAGAAAGAAAGAAAGAAAGAAAGAAAGAAAGAAAGAAAGAAAGAAAGAAAGAAAGAAAGAAAGAATTCTCTTTTCACTGGGATTGCTTAGCTGGTAGAACAGAATCCTGGAGTTATTAATCACTTTTGCCACCACATGAGAAAGGCCTGCCAAAGAATAAAAGTGGAGCTGAGAGATGGAAAGAGACTGAATCCTGATGATGCACTAGAATGCTGGATCCAGCCATGCCTGAATCTATCATGGACTTTTTGGCAACCATGAGCCAAAATGTTCCTCCTGTTTTTCTTCCTCAAGTCCATTTGAATTGAATTTTTGTCGTTGCAATCCTCCTGAGCTCTACATGTCTTAATAGACCAGCTACATTAGAGCAACCAGGGATCTCAAAGGCAGCCCGAATTGGCTGAGGCCTGGGGTGAAATATACCAGCTTTCAACAACCCCCTGGAACCCCCCCCACCACCACCACCCCGCATCAGAGGCACTGCCACCCAAGCTCAGGCTTTGCAGGAGGACGGGAAACATTTGCAAAGCTTCCTCACCAAGGCCTGCTGAGACCCTGCACTGACAATTAAAATTCAGTGACAATAAACAGCACTAATTAAAAGCAAAACTAAGTACTTAATAAGACAAATGAGGTGGCAGTATTAAAAGTCAGGATGAGAGAGCTGGCATTAATTAAAAACAAAGACTAATCTCTTCCCTCCTCTGAAAAAGCTGTGTCTGTGTGTGTCTAGAAAATGCTCAGATTTGTTAATGTAGTAAATGCCATGGGAAGAGGAAGATTCTGGTATTGGTTCTGCCTGGGGGTCAGGGTGGCAAGGGTCTTCCTAGCACAGGGGACATTTGGGCCAGGCCTTAGAGGATGAGCAGGAGCAGTAGGACAAAAGTGAAGGAAAGGATGGGGATGGGAGTGAGCAAAGACAGAGGCTTCAGTGGACACAGTATATTTCAGGAATGGAGAAATTCCTGGGAATGGAGCCTGGGGTGATTGGAGGGCCAGGGAGGAGGGGGAAATGGGACTTAAGAGAGAGAGCAGTCCGTGATTAACCCCATTACCTAAAGCAGTCTCCACCCAGACAGCCCTGCTTGTGTTTAGGGATCCAGAGGCTAAGACCACATCCTCTTCCAGACAGTTCAGCAGGGTGACCTAGGGTATGGGTGTGGGGACCAAGCCCATCCAGCCACTTACCAGCCTGACCAGCGTATTTGCCTCCCTGACCCTCAGTTTCCTTGTCTGTAGAATTAAATCTCAAATTATAATTATTGTGAGGATTAAATGAGATGGTGTATGGGAAGCCCCCAGTTCAAGTCTGGCACAAAACACCCACTCGTCAAGTAGGAGCTATCATGAATTTACATTATTAGTATTATTAATAATGACCTCAGCCACATTTTCCTAAAGAGACAGGAGCCAGCTCTAGCACTAGAAGGAAATGTCCCAGCCTTTTTGAAGCCAGAGTAAGTACATGAAGCATGACGATGATGACTAATGGAAATAACAGTGTGTGATATTATCATATGATGATAACAGTTTAACTGTACTAAGCAAGGGTTGTTTGTTGAGTCCAATGGTTGTTGCTAGTGCTGTTGACTAACCCTGTGACCGGATTACCCTTGCCTCTCCCTGGGAAGCTGGGAGTGGCCACATGACCTGCTTTGGCCAGTAACCATTCCCAGGTGGAAACGAAACCATTGCATTCTTCACCACATTCCCCTTTCTCTATCTTGACAATCAAGGATGTATGAGGATGGAGTCACCCTCAGCCGATGTTTCTGTGGGAGGACAAATGCAGAGAAGATACCCCCTACTAACCCACCACATCCGAGTGAGAAATAAATCTCTGTTGCTCCAGCCACTGAAACTTTGGCGCTTATTTGTTACTGCAGCAACAACCTAACCCACCCTGTCTGTGTGCCCTACAGGCCAGGACTACGCTAAGTATTTCATGTGCAGATCTCATCTGAGCCTCAGAACAATCCAGAAAACACTATCTTTTACTACCCAGTTTTACAGATCAGGAAACTGAAGCCCAGAGAAGTCAAGTCCTTTGCCCAAGGATACACAGCCAGGGAGTCACAGCAGGATGCACATCCACACACGGAAGGCAGGGGAGAGCATCCAGAATTGATCTTCCTGGGAGATGTCTCTTGCTGGACTGCGGCCCCCCAAGCCTTTCCTTCCTCCCCTGGGTTATGAATATCTCCATGCCCTGGGTCTACAAATCCAAATACTGAACTGTAAAATGCAGACACTTACAGAATGCTCTCCAGGGCTCCCTGCACAGTCCAGCCAATTACCAGATTCCTTGATAAAGCAGAAACTTGCCTTTGTTGTGTTGTTAACCAAGCTTATCTCTGCTCCAGCTAGGCTGTGGTGTGCAAGGAAAAGAGGAAAAGCTCAGGACTGATTTTTGTGTTTGCGCATGCATGCCCAGACACACGGGACCCCAAACAGGAAAATGTGATGAGCCAGGTCTGTGTATTAAAACAAGTCATTTAGCTTAATGGCCCCTGGCTGCCACTCAGGCCCAAGATGCAATGAAACTCATTCTGATTAAAACCCAGCTGGAACGGACTTATCTGCAGCCCTAAATCTCATCATGCCACGGAGACCTGTGCCATCCTGACCCCTCCTCTACCTCCAGGACAAAATAGAGGAGAGAAGGGCATTTATCCCTTAAAAAAATGACAGCAGGCCTCATCCTCACAGCTGAAGAGCATTTTCACAACTCATGGACGAGAGACATAGCATTTCCATCTTACAGATGAGGAAATGGAGGCCCCAGTGTGTCAAGGTCACACTGGTAGCAAGTGGAATATCAAGGACACAGACCTGGGTCCTCTATAATTGAGCCTTCTAACCACCCTGCTCTATTGACTATTGATGCAAATAATATAATATTTGGCTAAGCATAATATTAATTTGCTGTTTTCAAATGGCAAATATGGTTGCATAGTGGCAGCACTGTACGGTCTAACCCAATAATAAAAATAGCTTTGCTGGATATTTTCTATTCACCCTCCACCCGGCTCTGTGCACTGGGAGAATGTCCTGTGTGGTATTGGTGGCTCTCCTGCCCTCTGGCTCTTGGATTTTTCTAATGGGAGGCACCAGCAGATGACTGGAGGAAGGGAAGAGAGAGGCTGGGACATTTAATCCCCCTGGACCCCTCATTCTGGCCACCATGGCTGTTGGGGGTCACAGTACCTATCAGGAGAACCCCTCCATACAACTCTTTCGCTTCTGAGTCCATAGGTGTTCCCTTCCTGCCCCTCCAGGCCTAGAGATGGTGATGGCTCCCTCTGTTGGGTGCTGGGCCATTGAGCATCCAAGACCTGCTAGATTGACTATAAATGTCTCTTCGTTAAACTCTCCTCATTTATTCCTCTGGGCGTGCAACCAGTTTCTGGGTGCCTGCCACATGCCAGGCACTGTTCGAGGTACTTAGCTCACCTAATCTTCACAATGACCTGATGAACGATAATTACTCCTCTTTATAGATGAGGCATCCAGAGTACAGAGAAGTCAGGTAACTTCTCTCAGGTCACACAGCTAATAAATGATAGGGACACATTTAGAATCCCAGCAGTGTGGCTCCAGAGCCTGTGCTTATGACCAGTTCACTCTCCTGCCTTGAGGCTCTGTCCTTAGCAAAGATGGGATGGCACAGAAATTAAGAGCATCAGCCTTCATGGGCAATTTACAAAAAAAAATTGAGGCAGGCTCTGACATTACTCCTATTCCTGAGGCTCATAGTGGTATGCTAATTTACCCAAGGTCACCAGCCAGGAATGGTGGAGCCAGCCAGCTTAGAGACCCCAGTGTGTCTCCCTTCAAATGCCAACACTCTTAACCACTACTCTGGACCATCACTCTTATAACACAGCCACCTGGACAGACCTGCCACCAACAGGAGTGAGGTACAGTGAGGGAGACTGGCTTAGGTAAAGAATGGCTTTCTCATCCTCAGAAGTATCAAAAGGAGGGTGTGCTACTTTGAGGGGTGAGGAGCTCCCATTGCTGGAAGTAATCCAACACAGACAGCAAAACTACTTGTTGTGGCTGCTGTAAAGAGGGTGATGTGCTTTTCTGAAATGGCCTCCCCTTTCTGCATTTGGAAAGCAGCAGCTCAAGCTCACGGAATCCTCCCAGTCCAGTCATATGTGGGCAAAACTCCTTGCATTGACTCCCTGACTTGGCCTGACTCTCTTATCAAGCAGGCAGGGCCAGTGTCTTAAGACAGAAAGATTAAGTACTCTGACCTTGGGTGCTCCCTGCCCCAGGAAAATGCATACTTTCACTTCATCCTTGTGAAGCAGAGGCAATTAGGGCCCAGGAAAGGCTCTACTTATTTTCTTGCCTTGGCATAACACACACACACACGCATATACACGTCACCCTCATTTCACCATGGTACAAATTTAATGACAGAATTTTCCTTTGAGAGCTCAGGCTTTGGAGTCACATGGACCTGGGTCCAACCCTCCCCCCCGCCCCCCCACTCCAATGCTAAACCCAAGCTGGGTGAGTCTGGCAAACTTTAATAGTTTTCTTAGAGGCTCAATCTCCTCATTTGTAAAATGGGTGCTGTGACAGCCCCTACTTCCTAGGGCTGGTGAGAGTGGGAGTGGAAAACAGAATGGTAAAGACAACTGCTCCCAGTGCTGGCACAGGTGTTACCTAGGTGTTCTTCCAGAACCCCCTCCACCCAAAAAATAATGGGTTAGAATCTCCAGCCAGGAGGATACCTCTTGCCTTGCATACACAGTGTGGCCATGGCCCCTTCCCTGGGGTGTGGATGCTAAGAAATCTGAGACCACTTCAAAAAGAACAAAAAGCTTCTCTTCGTTGCCATGAATAATAGATCTTGAAGACTTGCCTCCCTCCATCCTCTATCCTGCCCAGGGCCTCCTGGCGCTCCAGGTGGGAGAAAGTAACAGAAAAAGGAATTTTGGTTGGTGTTGGCTGAAGAACCTGAATGAACCAGAAAGTTCCTGTCTCTCTCCCTGTGTCCCCATAGAAGCAGCCATCAGAATATCAAGTATGGATGGAGCCCTCTGTGATTTACAAAGCCCTTGGTCTTCATAGTTGCCTGGGCAGGTGGGCACTAGGCCCTCATCCCTGGAGGCAGAGGAGTGCAGAGGTTGAGAGGGGCCAAGCTGCCAGTGCTCAAAACCTAGCTCTGTGTCTTCCTATCTGTGTGTGAGGACAGTCACTTAACCTCTCTGTGCCTCACTTCCCTCATACGAAAGCCAGAGATGACAGTAACAGTGAGAACAGTATTTCCCTCAGGACATCAAAGGATTAAATGAGTTAATACTTTTTAAAGAGATTGGACCAGTGCCTGGCACATGGTTGGCATGAAATAAAGAGGAACAAGTCACCCTGGTCACATCTCTGGGGTATAAAGGCTGGTAGTGACACCTGTAATGGCATTATTGTCTATCAGGTGCCAGAGGCTGCACTATGTGCTTTACACACATGGGCTCACATAATGCTTGCAAAGAGACACCACTGAGTCCCTCTCACAAACAGAAAAATTAAGGTTTGTAGGGGTTAACTAGCTTTCCCCAAGATTGAATCAGAGCTAATAAGTAACAGGGCTGGGAGTCAGGCACAGTTCAACTTCACTCATCTACCATCCTCTTCCTCCTGCCATTCCCCTTCATTGAGCCCCCAAATCAACAGAGAGTATTCATTCTGTTCCAGCACAGCCATATCTAACTTAATCCTCATCTCAGTCTTTAGCTCCATTTTGTACTAGGAAACTGAGGCAAGGAGAGGTTAGGTATTGACCCAAAGTCTCCAGCTAAAGAGATGGCAGAGTGAGTATCCAAACCTCAGATGTCAGAGTCCATTTTTATATGCACCACACACGTGCATGTGCACATACACACAATACCTTCAGATACATCAGACAAGTCACTGTCCATCCTTTGACTTGAAGATCTTCTGAAGAGACATTACATTAAAACTATATCTGGGGCGCCTGGGTGGCTCAGTTGGTTAAGTCATGGGTCAGATCGTATCTCGTGATCTCAGGGTCTGGGGATTGAGCCCCATGTTGGGCTCCTTGCTCAGCGGGGAGCCGGCTTCTCCCTCTCCCTCCACCCCTCCGCCTGCTCGTTCTCTCTCTCTCTCTCTCTCTCTCCCTCTCAAATAAATAAAATCTTTTAAAAAACTACATTTGAAGCTGATCTAGTTTCTCTTCTTTTCAAAGCTACTCACTCTAGTAGGTGAAGCATTTTATTGCATTAGGGTCTGACATGGACACACAGACCCTCTCAACATCCAGATTTCCAGGGACTTACATGAGCTCTCAAAAGTGTATGAAGCCAACAGCAAAAATGTGGAACACAGGCCATGGTCCAGTTTGTCCTGGGGCAGCAAGGGAAATGGTTAAATTGATGGCCCTCAACGATCATGCCTTCCACCTTACGTAGTTCCTTCAACACTCAGTCTGGACTTAGCTTTCTTTGGTCAATGGGAAATCAATAAATATGACACAAGCAGAGTTGAGGTCCTCATTAGAATGCCATGGACTAAGATATGGAAAGGTTGGCTCCCTAAAAGAAAATTGGAGTGTTGGAATCAGGAAGAGGAGGAACACATGTCTGCTCCTCATCCCACCTCCCTCGCGCCCCACCCTCGTGGAACTGTCAGTCTTGTGGAGAATGATTTCTGTGAACTGTGGGAAGCTAAGCCATGAGTTTCTGGGTTCTAAGTACATTCTGGGGTTCTCCCAGGTGGAGAAAGCCCACCTGAGGGAGAGGTCAACCCAGAAGAAAGCAGAGCTAGATGATTGGAACTCAATCCAAATGCTATTTTTGAGCTACTGGATCCAGTAAAGCCTCAGCTGTGTTGTGGACTCTTCTATTACATTAGCCAATCAATGTCCCTTGTATCACTTGAACTAGCCTGAGTGAGGCTAGTTGTGAGGTGAGAAAACACTCTCATGACTCTTAGATGGGCACCAATCCCATTACGAGGGGCCCAGTCTCATGAATGCAGTTAGCTCTCATCACCTCGCACAGTGAGGTTTACAATTGATGAAATCCTGATTGATACAATTTACAATTTTACAATTGAGTGAGGTTTACAATTAATGTAATTCTGATTGATACACACATACACACACACACTCAGAATCGATTCCTGTGACTTGCAGATTCTGTACTTGTGAATTTGCCTACTCACTAAAATTTATTTGTAACCCCCAAAGCAATATTTGTAGCACTTTCATGGTCATTTACACACACACACACACACACACACACACACACACACACACAGAAGCCAGAAAAAAACTGAGTTGCCCAACATGCAAAAGCCCAACCAGCTAAAGTCTAACTGGTGACTCTGCCTTCAGCTCTCATACTGTACACAAGTCTATTTTTCAAGGTCTTGTTTAGTGCCACGTTGTTTGCATCTTCACTGGTGATTTCACTGTTTAATATGTCCCCTATAGCACAGAGCTGGGGTGCTGTCTGGTGTTCCTGAGTGCAAGAAGGCTGCGATGTGCCTTATAGAGAAAACATGCTTGTAAGATAAGTTCATGTGCCATGAATTACAGTCCTGTTGGCCCTGAGTTCAATGCTAATGTATCAACAATACTATATACTGGTATGGAGTGGATGTTTGTGTCCTCCTCTCAAGACCCAAGTGTTGAGAACTACCCCCATAATGTAATGGTATTAGCAGGTGTGGCCTGTGCAAGGTGATGAGAGCTAACTGCATTCATGAGACTGGGACCCTTGTGATGGGATTGGTGTCCATCTAAGAGTCATGAGAGTGCTTTCTTACCTCTCAGCCCCCTGCCATGTAAACACACAACAAGAAGTCAGCAGTGCACAGGCCAGAAGAGGATCCTCACCAGAACCCAACACTGCTGGCACCCTGACTTCAGGCTTCCAGCCTCCAGAGTGGTGAAAAATAAATTTCTGTTCTTTATAACCCATCCAGTTTAAGGTAGTTTGTTACAGTAGCCTGAACAAAGACGCGTTTGAGTAAGATGTCTTTAAACAGAAACACATAAAATAAAGGATATGCGTGGATCGGTTGGTGAAGTGTGATGAGAGGCTTACGGGGACCTAACCCCCTATTTCCCTCAGGAGCAATGATTCAGTATTTGCTAATTCAGTGATCATGGTGACTTTGTAGAATGTAACTACTCCAAATAATGTGAATCCACTTTCTCTCTCTCTCATATGAATATGTATGTGTGTGTGTGTGTGTGTGTGTATACATTAGTACATTATATGCATAATGTGTAACAATATGTCATATATCTTCTGAATATGTGGATGTTTATATATATAATATACTAGACTAATCAGCAAGTGCTTCTACATTTCCACTTTTCCTTCTATGATAGGGACTATCAAGTGGGGCAAACACTTAGTAGTTTGATCTGTTTTCTGTTTTATTTTTTTAGAATGTGGTTGAGGCAAGGGGTAGATAACGAGATAATTGATGTAAAGAGCCAATTTGGGAGGAAAAGTGCCAAGGACCTACAAAGTACTGTCATTATGGCTTGTCTCCTGGCCAACTTCTCCCACGAGACGCCCAAGGTGCATTTCAAACCCCGTTCATCCAACCATTCACCTTTCTGGAGCAGAACGAGGTGAACTGGTAGAATGGAAACCAGCCAGTGGTGAACACATTGGTTTGGGGATTCGCCAGGGATGGAAAACTTACAGGAATTGTCTAGCACATTCTGTCTAGCACTGTCTAGCTTTTCTGGAGTCTGATCGGATAATGAACGAGGGCTGGGAGCAAATGGGTTTCTAAGTGTCTTTGCAACCTCTAGTGTCCACGGCACACACTCTGAGGCAAAAAGTTTGCAAGCGAGCTGGGGGCAGTTGCCAGTGGGTTCCTCTCCAACCAGGCTGCCAGCTCAGTTTCTACAATAAACCGGGTCACTGATGAGGGCTGATTTGAGGGAGTACGAAGATCCTCGTCTTTCAAAGTGGAGGACAAGTGAAGAGTGTGTCCCGTTGGCCCTGATTTTTAGCTCTTTTTGAGAAAAGAAACTTGAGGAAAGAAAGGGATGCATGAAGGTCCTTTCTATCTGAAAGATGAGTGGAGGCCTTGCAGCTATCTGTTTTTGGTCTGGTTTGAGTGAACAGACTTTCGTATGAAAATCAAGAAAGGAAACAAAAGTGTCCCCTAACAAGCCTTCATGGGACCTAGGGACACAGAAGTCCTGAGCAGAAGACCAAGCTCCTGGAAAGCCAACTGATCCTGGGAAAACTGAAGCCAGGGTCTGAATCTAGAGGCATGAGGTGGAGGTGACACTCAGCCCCTCCAACAGCCACTTCACCTGGTGCTTCTGGAGACATCCTCAGAACCTCTCCTCAATCATTACCCTTCCTAAGAAACCAACCTGTGTTCGGCTAAGGGACCCATAAGACAGGGAGTGGCTAAACCCAGACACTTCACTGGCACCGTCCTGGCTCAGTCCCTTGCTAGCCTGGAACCCTGGGCATGTTCCCTGGCCTCTCTGTACCTCATTTCCCGTATCTGGAAAATGGGGATTACAAATGTTCCTTCTTCTCAGAGCTGATTGATGAAATGAGGCATGCCAAGTCCCCAGCACGGTGCTGGCCCATACTAAATGCTTGGTAACTGGTAGCTCTCATTTCAGAAAAAGAAAAAAAAAGTCAACTCTAGCATGAAGTCCTGGTTGCCAGGCACAGCCTGTAAGGTCTGAACTTAATACTCTTCTCTTCTGGTTTCTTCCACCTTCAGCGCCTCATGTCAACTCCCAGATGTTCATCTTCAAACTGATGAGCTTTGGTGCTCTTTAAAATACCCAGGTGGTGAGCTTCCTGGGGCCCAGCTCCCCAGGATGATGAGCAAGGATGCTGGATTAGCCAGATGGAAGTGGGTAAGAACTGCGAAAGGCACTCTGACACATCCTGGGAGACCCTCGTCAGCTCTGCCATTTGCACAGCACTTTGACCCCTACAAAGATTTCACACACATGAGAGCATCCCCCTCAAGCTTCATAACTGCTTTGCAAGTCACATAAGGTGGGAAGATATGGCCCCACTTTACGGGTGCCAGACTAGTACGGGTAAGGGGACTTGTCAAAGGCACAATGGTGGTAAACAGGCGGGCTGCCTTAGAAAATCCCTGGCTGCACCCTAGAATCAGGGATTGGGGGGCAGTGGAAAATGCTAATTCCTGCATATGGGAATTAAAATAAAATATGACATAAAACTATATACAAATTAAAAACGAACAAAAATGTTAATTCCAGGATCCCGACCAAACCACCAAAAGAGGAAACTCGTGGTGGGTACTGGCATTATACTTTTTGAAAATCCTCCTGGTGATTATAATGTGCAGCCAGGACAGGGACCCACCAGCTTGGAACCACATGCCCCTCTCCACACCCTCTTCGGGTCCCTGTCCCTCCTGGGGACACCTTAAACATGGTGGCGCCTCAGTCCCCTGGAGGACTCCTGAAAACAGACTGATGCCTGCTTGCCAGCCCCAGGAGCTTCTGTTTTAGGAGGTCTGGGACAGAGCCCAAGAGTTTGCATTTCTAATAAGTTCTGGGCGACGCTGATGCTGCTGGTCTGGGGACTGCACTCTGCAAACCACCACTTTACACAACGCTAGAAAAAAGCGGACCCGTGAAACTGAAGTTTCCTGGCTCACTGTCTCCTTTCTGCGGGTAATGCTCTCACCCTGAGTGGGAGCAAATAAATCTGGGGTGTGCTGGTCAATGTCACCAGAAATCTGGGAAGGCCTAGGGAGGCTGAGGGCTTTGGGGCTTCTCCTCCTCTTGTTTCTCTCCTTTTAAAAGCAATCCTGAAGAGACGGTTCCTGAGCATTAGCTGTTTGTTCCCCTGCACGCGGCCCAAACCCTTTGCCTGCAATGCAGGTCTTCTTAAATATTGAATAAGTCTGTTTCCACCAGCTGCCATGGCCAGGGCCGAGGGAATGCGGATATTGACAAAGTCTTAATGTGATTAATCAGGTTAAAAAGATCAGGGTGCTGAGCTGGTTTCATAAAAGACCTTCACTTTTTTATCACCAAAACCTCTGGTGCCTCAACACCTTCCCCATCCCTCTCCCACCCCTTCCAGGGCTTGGGGATTTATTTTATTTTATATTTTATTAAAAAAAATTAAAATAAATAAAAAAATATATATATTTTATATTTTATTTTATTTTATTTATTTATTTTCTGCCTCTGCTCTTGCTGTTCAGTGAACCATTAGGTGAATTAGAATAGCCTGGGTAGTGGATCAGGTTTTGAACAAGAGCAAAAAAGCATCAGATGGACACAGTCAGCGTTCAGTCATCCAGCAAATACTTACTGAGCACCTACTGTGTGCCGGATGCTGTGGGATACAGTGCGCTGAGTGGACAGCGGTAACTAAAACAGCCAAATATTCCTGTTCTGTTGGAGCTGGGGAGATAGACCATGCACCAAAGAAATAAGTAATATAGTAAGATAGTGTGTCACATGGTGCTAAATGCTAAGGAGAAATATGGAGCAGCAGACAAGGAGGAGGTAGGAGTCTGGCACGAGGTTGCAATTTTAACTAAGACAATCAGAAAAGGCCTCTCTGAGAAGATGATGTTGGAGGAAAGGCCTACAGAAGGTGAGGCAGTGGACAGAGGAGAGGGTAGAAAGGATTAACGAGGCCCCTTCTACAATGTTGAGCTCCGAGATTTCATTATCCTCATCATGATCATCACCATAAAGATGGTAATAACTAATGTTTATTGAGCATATCTCATGTGCCATGTGTGTTCCAAACAAAGACTGTATATATTGGCTCATTAAATCTCCCCCCAAAATCCAATGAGGTCAATGTTATCACTATCCCCATTTTCCAAATGAGGAAACGGACATGTAGGGTGGTTTAATAACTTGCTCAAAGTCACACAGCAGCAGAGCTGGATTTAAACCCAGGTGGACTGACAATTATCCCTACCCCATCTCTCTCCAGATTTTCAGGGAGGAGCCCCACTCTGTGATTCACCGCAAAACAAATTCTCTCCCTGGTTGGGATTGCACTGCCCTCTCCGCCTTCAGAGAGGGGGGCGTGGTTCAGTGCTGTAAAGAGGGTGGGGCACAGGGGGCTCGGCCAATACACAAAGCTGTCTGTGTGTCAGTGTAGAGTATTCATCAAATTTCTCCAAGACCTCCTCTGGATGCAAATCCTGTGCTGCAGCTAAGGAGGCTTTTACAAAACAGATCAGATCAGGTCATCTGCTTGTAAAAACAGAATTTTTCTCAGAACTGCTCTCAGAATAAAGACAAGATGCCACACCATGGCCCTGCAGTTACCACCAACTCATCTCACACTGGGCTCCCCCCTCCTCAACCTTGCTCAACTGGCCTTCATTCAGATCCTTGAAGCCTTTCACATGCTGTTCTTGCTGCCATAATTGTCCTTTTTTCTTTGCTTTACTCAGTGAACGCCTATTCATCCTTCAGCTCTCTGGTCAAATGTCACTGCCTCAGGGGAGCCCTCCCAGATTAGGTCAGATTTCCTTGTGATGCTCCCTCATAGACCTCTTTGGAACTCTTGTCTCAGTTTTTAATTATATATATAATATCCACATGCATGATTACTGATATAGGTTTACCTCCTCCAGAGAGAGGACCAAATCGAAATTATTTTCTACTATATCCCAGCACTGAGCACCGTGCCTGGCAAATGTTATAAATGACCAAACAGAAGGTAAGGTTCCTCCCAACCAAATATTCTTCAGAAAGCAGAAATTCCTCTTCTATCCAAATTGTTTTTCACACTGTCAAGCGCCTATCATTCTCTCTCTCAATTTATTTTACATAACAAAATAGTTCAAGTAAGTTCTCAACTACTCAACCACCAGTCAAATCCAAAAGGTGAAGGGTAGTTACAGTAGATAAATTTTGTTAAAATCATAAAACTTTCCTTACTTTTCTGGTTTAATTATTTTTTCAATACATATCAGCAGCAGAAAAAAGTTTTTATTGATTGATTGTTTTATATAATATGTGATTTTAAGTATGTGTGTAATACAATTAATGAAGCAAATATTATAAATGGACATTCGATCATTTCATCTACATCCCTAGTAGTTTTTTGCTTTCTTTCTTCCAGTTCCTAATAGATTATTACTTATGTCTGGCAAAACATTTTGTGGGAATCACTAAGTGCTGGAGGTACTGGTGGCTCTAGCTGCTGGCACCCATTGGGAAGGATCCTGAAGCCACTGAATTAACCATCTGCTTTTCTCCAGTCTCTGTGACTGTCATTTGTCACTTTTTAAAAAAAGATTTTATTTATTTATTTATTTATTTATTTATTTATTTATTTATTTATTCATGAGAGAGAGAGAGAGAAAGAGGCAGAGACAGAGTGAGAAGCACGCTCCCCGCAGAGCAGGGGACTCCTGATGTGGGACTCGATCCCAGGACCTTGGGATCACCACTTGAGCCTAAGGCAGATGTTCAACTGGCTGAGCCACCCAGGTGCCCCATTTTGTCACTTTCTGTCAGATTTGTGCTCTGTCATTGGCCTGGTGGACCCGCTATGCTTTGGAGCTCTGTGATTTGGCCACTGTCTCCCCAAGGGGACTAAACCTTTCTCTGGAAAATCGGTTTACCTCCCAAGGAGCTTACCTCTTTCATCTGTAAATGGAATCCATAAGTGCAACCCTCCTTTTTGGGAGGTTACTTAAAAAAAAAAAAAACAAACACTGACTCTAGAAGTAACTTTTTTAAAAAAAAAGAGTTCTGTGTAATAGTAAGCAGCTGGCGTTTATGCAGTTGCGTATACACATTCTGGGCACTGTTCTGGGCACTTCGGATATGTATTACCTCAAAGGGTCCTCACAGCACCCCTGTGAGGAAGGCGCCATTATTCCCATCTCACAGGGGAGGAAACGGAGTCCAGAGAGGCCAAGTAACTTGCCCAAGGTCACAGGCTGGCAAGTTGCACAGCCCGAATTGCAATGTGGAGGCAGTGCCTATGCTTCTAATCGCTGATCAGTGCCCTCCTGTCCTTCATCGGAATAACATTCATGCTTAAGATCTCAAATCCAAGCCAGGAGGAACTGAAGACTACAGAATCCATTGCTGCAGAGCTTCATATTAAAGAAAGAAATTCTAAGCTGCTCAATCTTCATGACAACTCCTAACAATAAGTGGTGACTGGTTATCTCATTTTACAGAACAGAAGAATGAGGCCCTGGGAGGTTCCTTTCTTCGCTATGAAAATTCTGTATTTGACTTTGGTGTCCAAAAGATCTGGGTTCGAGTCCTGAATCTACCCTTGACCGGCAGTGTGAATTTGGGGAACTGAGACCTCTCTGTCCTCTCTAGCTTCAGAAGTCTGGTCTGCAAAATGGGCATGAAAGCAACGCCTCCTTCACATGCCCTGCAAGGATTAGAAGAGATCACTTATATACGTGCAAAGCACAAGGTCGAGCCCCCTGTCACTGCTCTGTGACTTTGTGGACAAGAGCCAATTCATTTGCTTCCTGTATGAAGGTGCAGCTCTGGAGCACCACCCCTGGGTGGCACAGCCAGAATTTGAACCCAGCTGGATACTCTTAGTTCACTGGTCTTTTTAGCAAGAGGATGGTGAAATGCTACAAGCAGGCAGGGACACCCCCCTGCATCAGAGATCCCCCTGCAGTAGAGACTTAGGCCACTCTACAGTCTGTGTCAACCAGAAATCTCAGACCTGTGGTGCCTCCCCAGGATGAAGACTCCCATCCCACACCTGCTGCCATGACAACCAGAGGGAAAATTTTCCAGAGCAGGATTCTGTTCAGTCCCAGGGCCTATGTGTGTGTGGGGGGGGGGGGGGTCCTTTGGTCTTCTGGCCACTTGAAGACTTCACTACCAACTTCTATGGTATTTTACCCTCTGAGTGTGTTCAGGACCAACACGAGGCTGTCTGCTACCACCAGTCGATTTCCAGAAGCCATGTCAGTGTTAGAGGAGAAACCCCAGTCTTGGAGGCTACACAGAGGCAGTTGATGTGGCTGACTCTGGAATGGGACCAGGGGCTCTCCACATAGATGGAGAAATAACTACTCAACAGGGTGGCCTCAGCCAGGACTCTGCTCCCCAACACACATCCACACAGGGGAGATCCAGCAGAACATGGAGGGGAATAAATATCTACTTATCCACTCCCTCAGCAGGGTGCCAACTAAAAAAAGTTTCATCACACAAAGCAATGGCATGCATCCTCTCGCTTTACTTCCAACGACCTTATCCAATGAATACTATCATTCTCCCCATTTTACAGAGGAAGAAACTAAAGCTCAGAGGGGCAAAGTCACTTTGTCAAAGGTCACACAGCCAGTGGGTATTACAATCTGATCCAAACGCACATCTGCCTGGCTCCAAACCCTACCGATTTGACCACTGCCTCCCTCTCCATACCCATGGGGCATCATGAGTGGGTGCTCAGTGTTTGTTGAGCAAACAATCAAAGGATAAACAGTGAAGCATTTTGCCGCACCTCCCCAGTGACTATTAAATCTCTATTAAAATAAGTCTCTGTGTCCTGAAACCCCAGCTGGTTAGTGCAGGAAAGTCCCAGATATATTCCAGGGACCTGGAAGGAGGCTAACATAAGAGAATGGGTAAAATGTGTGGGTGTTAATGCCTGGGAATATAGCAACAATCAGAAGCAAAAGATTAGATGCATGTTTTGCAATATGGAAGGATCTTAAAAACACGGTGCTGAGTGAAAAAACAAGTGAGCAACAAGGAGGTTTATATATACCATTCATATAAGTTAGAAGTACATATTTTGAAGGTGCATTTACAAACAAAAGAGATGTCCGTTCAATGGGATAGACGGGTTGCCTGCGAGGAGAGAGGAATGGCCTATGAGGATAAGGTGATTAAATAATGAAAATTTGAGAAGGAAATCTTTAGGGTTCAAGGGTGGTCTTGTCCTAGGAAATGAGGAAAAAACTTCATTGTCAGCACCTGTGCCAGAACAAAAATTTATTTACGAAGCAGATGAGTTCTCAGTGGAAAACTGAGAGGCTACAAATGAGGCCAGCTTTCCTCACACTATAATCCCAGGAGCAAAGCCCCCTCCTGGCCACCAGCATGGGAGCGCTATTTATTTCTCCCTGGGGATTCATCTCCAAAGAGGCACGTGTTGTTCAGAAGAGGTCATGCACCCAGACCCCTCTGGAGATAAGACACAGAGAATTCATATGCCTGTCCCAGCCAGATAAACCCTCCCAAGGAGGGCAGGGGTGGGGGGCAGAAAAAAACAAATCTAAAGAAATGGCAGCAGGTCTCTTTCTGAGAGGCAAAGGAAGTGTGTTATTGGTCTGCACCTTACATGTCCCCTCTAGGGGTGGGGACATCTTGCTTTTGGCTTCTGGGACGTGCCAATGCTGATGACTTCCTCTGGCCAGGGCTAGCCAGCTTGGGTGAACAACATGGAGGTCTCTGACAATCAGAGAGAATGCTTCAAATGCCAGGAACTCGTGTCTTCCATCCTGCCTAGCAGCCCTTCCCACAAGCCCCCCAACTCCAGACCTTTGGGGGAAATACTTGGCCATGTCCCTGCCTGACATGGCAGCAGCAGAAGCCACTTCCAGTATGTTGCTTAGCACTGGCAGATTAATCCAGCCACTGCTCATGAAAGAAAAAATCCTGAGCTGCTGCCTTTCCCTCTGGGGAGAGAGGGATGGTGCATTTTAGCAAGCATAGAAGGAGCATTTGCAATCTCCCTAAAAGGCACCCCCCTCACTTGGCATATGCCGTTGCTCTTGCTTCTTAAGCCACTGGTCCCTGGTTGCAGTCAAGGTCCCTCTCCACATCCCCAGATTCAGATCTGCTGCATTAATGACAATAACAGGTCCTGTCTCCCTGGGAGTGGGCCCTGACTCCTCCCACACCCCCACATCCGATCCCTCCATAAGACCTATCTGTGATCCTGCAAAGTCCACAAAAATCTGACCACCTTCTTCCTTGCCACCACCTGGCCCCATCACTAGTCCCCCAATCTCTGGTTTCCCAGCTTCCACCATTGCCGCCTGCAGTCCTTTCTCCACTAACCAAAGTGATCATGACCAAGACTGTAAATTAGATCATTTCACTTTCCTGATGAGAACCCTCCCCTGGCATAAAATCAAATCCAGACTCCTTGTCTGCACTGGAGTCCTGCATGACTTGGCCCTTAGCCCTCAGCCCCCAGCCCACCTCGCTCCCCTCACCTTCCCCTCCTGCCACTTACACTGGTCTTCTTGCTATTCCTTCAAGACACCACAGTTGTCTCTGCCTCTGTACTTCTGTTCTCTCAGCCTGGATTGTTTTGGTTCTTTCTAGAATCTCAACTTTCAATCCAAACATTGCCATCCCTGAAAGTTTCCCCTGGTTACCCTTTTTTTTAAATCTATATGTAACTAAATTAGCTCTCTTCCCCCTACCTACCACTTGTCTTCTTCTATCATGTCCTATGGTTTCCTAAAATCATTTTATTGATGTGTTTATTTATTCACTGCCTTTGTAAGCTCTAGGAGGGTAGAGAACTCTGTCTCGTTCACCACTGAATCTCCAATGACTACAGCAGTGCCTGGCACATGGTAGTGAATGATAAATATTTGGGAATGAATTGGCCAAAAGCAGTGCTTCTCAAAGTGGGGTCCCTGGAGCGGGCAGCAATTACATCGTTGGAAATGATATGTGGTTCTAAGTTCCACTAGAATCAGAAAGTCTGACTTAACCACCCTTCAGAGAATTCTGACAAAGGCTCAAGTGTGAGGATGTCTGGCACAGAACCATCTGCAATCTTTGACTGGATCCCCTCTTGTGACAAATGAACAAATAACTAGCTGGGTGGTCAGCCTTGCCGGGGGAACGGGGTAGGGAGGGAGGAGGGAGTCAACCCCCTGCCCTTGACTGACCACTGGCCTCTGCAGACCCAGGCAGTCTCTACTCTCCAGTCATGCGGAGGATGCTGTGGGGTGCAGGGTGGGTGCTTCAGAGACCACTGTGTCCCTCCCCCTGAGTAGGAGAGTAGGTAACTCCCCCAGAAAGCCACGTCTCTGGTCTTGGGAGAACTCTTCAAAATTCCAAGCATTTGACATAGAGCTAAGATGACCTCAACTCACCCTGGTTTGCCCAAATCTTTTCTAGTTTGAGCACACGGAGAGCCCAGCATGCCAAGAATCCTCTGTCCTAGGCAAACTGGGACTGTTGATCACCCTACTTGGGGTCTCGGGGGCTCACAAGTGCTTTCCCTTCACAAGCCACACAGTGTATCGACATAGATAAGAGAAAGATGGGATGGGGCAGGGCAGGAGTAAGGAGAGGAAGACAGCAAGAGAGTGAGAAAAAAAGAGGGGCAGAGATGGGCAGGGACACAGGAGAGAGGAGACAGAGGATTTTAGAAGGGTAGCAGAAATGGACAAGGGGACAGAGGTGGTGAAAAGAGGAAAGAGATCCAGAGAGAAAAAAATTTGGGGACACAGTGGCGCTAGAGTGACAAAGGAAAAAGCTGACAGGTAGAGGGGGATGGGCACAAGTGGAAGGCTGAGGGCCAGAATGGACCACACAGATGCTTTTTTGGCAGCATCTCGCATGGAAGGCCTCCCGATAAACTTTGAGAAATCATTTCTCCTCCCAGCAGCCCCAGAACGCCACCCCGCCGTCAGCGGCTGGCACTGGAACCCGCTTACATAATCTGTTCTCTACTGAGAGCTGCTTCCATTCACAAGTCGTTGCTTGTCATTGTGTAGGTGCATTAAAGAGGGAAAAAAGGAAAGAAAGGAAGAAAAACAGAAAGAAAAAGGCAACTGAATGAACTCACTCAGATTATATTGAGAGATGAGGAGACTTTCCCCCCTCTCTTCTCTAAATAAACCCTTCCCAAACCACACATCATTGTGATGCTGTCAGATGGTTTTCCTCTTGTTGATTAATTGCAAAGGGGTGGGCAAAACCCCCAGCTTCCTGAGGCATGTTATCTTGCTCACTAACTGGATTACTAAGCCAGAGTCTGACACGGCTCCATTACAATGAGATATAAGCGTGCGTTATGTCATTAAAACTAATGACAGCAAGACAATTACTTCGAGGAAACCACGGTGACATTGCATACGGCAGCACAGTGCCTTGGTGGAGCTGCAGCCCACATTTCCCTGGCCCCAAAGGAAAGCAAATCGGGCTGAGAACCAGCTCCGTTCTCTCAAATCCCAAAGGCCTGGCCAGGCTAGAGAGCAGACTGATCACCGCTGCCTCGCCACTGAGCCATCCAAAAACCTAAGTCCCTAGATCCTGCCTGAGAAAGAAGTGACCCCCATCCCTGGGTGCTCAGAAGTTGCAGGGAATGGGGTCAACACTGCTAGATCAAGCTCGTGCTCCTGTGGGAAACAGGGATTCGGTGGCAGAGAGTAAGTGGTTGGGTGCTAGGGAGGCAACAGTCCTGGATCTTACCCTGCTCAGCCCCTTGGGAAATGGTGAGCAGCAGTGGAGAGAACCCTGGGAGAAAGTCCACGGGTTGCAACACACCTAGACCTGTTATAACTAACCCCTATAAAGTATTCTGCATTTCAAAAACACTCCTTTGTCTATAGCAGTGGAGGCTTGTGCAAACACTGTCTCAAGGCCCTGCACTCAGAGCTTCTGATGGAGTGGGTCGAAGGCACACCCCTGGAATCTGTCTTGGATTCTCTTAGACATCGAGAGCTTTCTACCCCCAGCAGAAGGTAAATCCAGAAACATGTGCCTTTGCTGTCTTTTGTCCCTTCTTTTACCTGCAAGTTCAGTGTGTGCAGACTCCATCCCCACTCCAAAAAAGCTCTCCCCTCACTTTCTGGAAGGGATTTTCCAACTCCCCCTCAGTAAAGTGTAAATGACTAATAAGGCTAGATGTGTTATCCCATCCCAAGCATCTGCTCTTTGGCCAAGAGCAAAGCCTTAAGACAAACAAAACAAACGAAGCTTTAACAATGGACTTTCAGATGTCACTGAACTGAGTGAAAACACCCTAAAGAGGGTGGCCCAGGAAACCCTCCCTCTGTACCACCCCCCAAAGGCTTACATATTGTAGGCAGCCATTTCCTTAATCTAAGTCCCACAAAAGATTGTGTCTTTGTCACCAGTTTATTCCCAATACCCACCATGGTGCCAGGCATACTGTAAGTATTCAATAAATGTATGGTATACAAGTTAAGTGTCAGAGATGCTCTCTGGTAGGAGGAGAGAGAGGCCTTGCCTTTGCCTGTTGTAGATACGAGATGAAAGCCAAGTCCTTCTAAACTCTGCACCAATGACTCATCATAATCAACAAACACTGAGTGCCTACTGTATGCAGACCTCTGGCTGGACCATGGGTCAAAGGCACTTCCTCAAATTGGCCTGTCCACTAGTCAACCAACTGAGGTTTCCTTCATTTATTCATGCATGCAGCCATGCAAGTCACTGCTGAACAACAGCTGTGTGCTAACCTTGACTTTAAAAATTGGGATGCACAGCCTTGGCCCTTATGGATCTGGCCTGTGGCATCTCCGGAGCCCTATGCAGAAGCTCCATGGCAGGGAAGTGAGGGAAAGCTCAGGTCTCCTAGGAAAAATTCACAGGTTCTGAGCTGGTGATTTGCAATGATTCAGCAAAAACCTCCCAAGGATTTGGAGGAACAAAAGACAGAGTAGTCAGTAGGGCTTCTCCTCCCAGATCCCTTCCTCCAGGGCCTGACCACCACATTCACAAGGCCTGCTTCCTCAGGTCTTCACAGGCTTTAAGGAAAGGAGGTCATTATGCCCATTTCACAGATGGAGAAATTGAGGTCCCAGGGACCTCACTAGCAACTGCACAAACATCACATAAGGAATAAGTGGGACCAGAAGTCTTCTGTCTCCAAGCTCTGTCTTCTCTCTCCTGGGCCCTAAAGCTACACAACTGGCCCACAGGATTCACCTTCCTCTACCTCTCCTTAATCTTGTTTCAGTCAGGGTGACTGCACTGTTACCTCACCATCACCAACATCAACCCCATTGCTAACATATGTTGCTTACTCCTCCTGGGCTCAGTACTATGTACTTTGCAAACATTAACTCAAATTTTTTATAATCCCTTTAGTATTTTTGCTTTACAAATGGAAAATTGAGCCTCAGAGAAGTGAAATGACCCAACTGGAGGGACCTAAACCCAAGAGAGCTATTTTCAGAGTCCATACGATTAGCCACCATGCCATACTACCTTAATATACTTCACTGAGGAAATTGAGGCTCAGAGAGGTTAAGAGTCTTGCCTGACATCACACAGCAAGGAAGGGCTGGAGTAGAACTTGAACTCAGGTCTGGCTTCTCCCAGAGTCCCACACTGCAGTCCCTCAAATGGCTGGTTAAGGAGGCAGAGAGGGGTGAGAACAGGAAGGAGAGGGGCCTATTTCTATGGTGCCTCCTTCACAGTCCCAGCACAAAAGGATCTCCATCCTGGGTGGCAGCTGAATAATTTAAGCTTGTCAGCTCCAGCCTACCACTACTGGGTCCTGGATTTATTTTTATCCCAGGTTACAGCCACAGCACTTAACAGAAATCTACCACACTGTTTGCTTCTCATGGTCTTCATATCAAAGCCTGATTCATCTGCCTTTACGACTAGCTCCCCACTCAAAGGGGATAAAGAACAGAAGATAGGACCATATGTTGTGGTGGTCTTTATCAGAAAGTCACAAATCCTCTATGATCCTTAGGGTGGCAGGGTGGGGGTAAATAAAGAGTAAATACCACATCCTACAAATAAGTGCTCAGAGCACCCTGACAAGAACTCACAGTCTTGGACAGGCAGCTAGGATGTATACAAGCTGTAGGAAAGGAGGAGACGCAGAGCAAGCTGGTGAGAGTCTTCCTAGGGCACCTTTTAGAATTGCAAAACCTCTGGCTGCTGCCTCTCGCCCACCAGTGAGAAAGGAAATGTCCGTATTTGTCTCCACAGCTAGGCTTCCCAATCACCAGCACAGGCTGGAGAGACATCACAGAATGTCCTCCCTCCGAATCCAGCTGGGTGGGGTGAGTGGGGGCTGCCTGAGCCAGGAGTAAAGGGATGATGCCTTGTCTCCATGACAGCAGATGTGCATCTTGCTCTGCCATGATTTACTGTGTGGTCTTAGACAAGTTGCCTTCCCTCTCTTGCTCCCCACCACCCCAGCCCCAACCCTGCTGCTGCCCGAAGGAGTCAGATTTGATCAGAGTTTCTAAACTTGAAGGGCTCAGATGAGCATTAGGGAGGGTCCACTTGTCCCCAGGTGGTGTGTGTGTGTGTGTGTGTGTGTGTGTATGTGTGTGTGTGAATATGCATCTTTTCAGAGTGGAGGCTCTCAAAGGGGTCCTTGCTGCCACCCCTGGGATAAGTCTCTATAGAGCTTTCAAATGCTACAACATCTGTATGTCTATGTATCTGAGGCCATAAATAAAGCAGACCCCTCTCCAGCTGAGCACAAGATTCTAGGAACTCAGCAAAGTTCTCACAAGAAACCCCCAATCCCAACCCACCCCAAACAGGCCTCCTTGACACATGTGATAAATTCCCAAACACAGTACAAACCAGTCCTAGAAGTATGCCTGTACATACACTCCTCACATAGTCCCAGATCCACAGAGCTAGAAGGGGCCCTGGAGTCACCTAGACCATGTGCCTTATTGCACATTCAGGGAAACTAAAGCCCAGAAAGGGGAGGCAGAGCTGGGGATGGAACCCAGGTCTCCTGGTCCAAGTCTAAGTCTCTTTCCAGAAGCTTCTGTTTCCCTCTCCCTGGTGCACCACAATGCACCATTTCAAATGTGATGGGGGAGGAGGGAGGGCAGCCTTTTGGATCTTAGCCACCCCCAAGGAAGTAAGGCTGAGAAGCAGCAAGGAGATGTTTTCAAAGCACCCACATGTTAACAACCCAGTCCCAGCTACCTCCGCTGGGCTAACATGCATGCTCTGCACAGTTAAGCCAGTTGTTAAAACACTGAAATACTGCTGAACCAGATGGTGATGTTGCACTGAGGCTCCCGTGGCTCCCCTGACACTCTCCTAGTTCCTCTCCAAACTTCCCCCATAATCCAGCAATTAAAGAGTTAACACTTAGCACAATAGGGAACTCCTAAGAGCCCTCCACTCCAGGGCCCCAGCCATTGTCCAGTTTGACCAGTGAATGCCAAAGTTCGAAATTTTAAATTTCACCAGCAGCCAGATCTCATGGCTCCTTATCTGAACCAAATTTCTGCATGTCAATCATTCATACTTGAGGCTTCCCAGGGAGGAAATTAAGGCAACTTCCTCCTCAAGGTCACCCAGTGAGAAAAGTGTGGGGTTTTGAGGACACGTCTTTGACACTAATCATCATGCAGCCCACCTCCTTTGCCTCATATGGTCTACCTGAGCAGGCACATGCCCTGGGATTTCGGCATCCCCGCTTGGCTCTGGGACTGGAGAAAATGACTGAGTGGGCCCTGCTTATGTTTCAGGCTTGCCAGTCTCTGGGCTGATGTTTTATTCCTCCCACCATCAAGAACAAGAACCTACAGAGAAATCCTTGGGAGTGCAGAAGACTGAAGTGGCCCCTGAGATAATAGTGAGGATGCTAAAAATAAGGACATTTATTTCTAGAAAGGTAGATGTAATCAAAGCAGAAAGCAAAGAGAAATCTCCTTTTTTATGGGTCACAGATTAGCAGCAAAGGTGTTTTAAAATTAAATGTGAGCTTTTGGATTCAGCTACAAGAAATCTCAACTTTCCACTCACTAACAGGTTGGTGCAGGCTTATCCCATCAGGATCTCATATAAAGAAACTAGAGTGGGGTTTGGTCTGCCCTGGAACTGATCCAAAGCCAGAAACAGGAGTCTTTCCCTAGAATCAGAACAAACCCTGTTCCCTTCTTTGCCTACTCTGAGACAGGCTTAGGATGGAGTCCTCCAGGCTGGTGCCATGATGCACCCCCATACAATCACTTACAGGTTACACCACCTGTGAAAATAAAACATCGTCTGCTCCAGAGGCTGTTGGCTGCTCCCCTATGTCCTGCCTGACCACTCATTCCCAGCAAAATGTGGTCCTTCCATGGTTCCCAGCTCTCCCATCTCAGGAAGCTCAGAACAGCCAAGCTTGCAAAAATCACTACAATTGAATTACTCAGCTGTACTAGAAGATGGTACAGTCCTAGCCCTCTCCTATGCAAGCCTCACCTGGTGTGCCTAGGTGACCCTCAACAAGGATTAACCTTTCGGCCTCAGGTGATGCTCTCCCATCCAGGGCAAAGGTGCCCACCCACGGATCAGAACACCAGAGACCCCTCCATGCAGGCTGGCCAGCCTACGAAGGGTTAATCCACTCGGAGAACTGCTGGCTACTTTCAACAGCTTCTGCTGCAAGGGAGAGGGTAAATTGGGCAGAAGCCACAATTTTGATCGCATTGCCTAAAACAGGAGCATATTTTACCCCTTCCCTGGGCACTGAGCCGAAATCTCATTTAGCTTTGGGGTGCCATTTAGGCGATCAAACACTGCAGAATGTGGGCAAATAAATGTGGTCGCTCTTCAACCTCCCTCCCTCCCCTACCTACCTTTCATCCCAAGCAGCTCATGTGCACACCTCATCCCAACTGGGATTCCAATACCCTTAGCCCATTTACACAATTGAGAAGAATAGCACTTACCTCCACACCAGAGGATTGCAGAGGGAATGGGTGAGCCAACTCCTCCCTTCCCTGCTGGGGTGGGAAGATACTAACTCCCGATGACTTGGTTTGAAAGCTCAGTAGAGGTGCCTGAAAGAAAATTGTTCATTTGATTCCCCTACTCTTCCCAAAATAAAATCAAAGCACTAGCACGCGCGCGCGTGCACACACACACACTCACACACACACACACACCAACTACCCCTAAATCATGCAGGATCAAGACGAAAAGAAATATCACGGTCAGAAGAAGAGAAAACTCAGACCAGTCAGTGGACAGGCTTCCTCAGACTGCCCTCCACATGGATGAAGGTTTTTGCTCTGAGTCTTCTCCCCCCACCCCTCTTCCTCTCTCTTTCTTTCTCTTTCTCTCTGTCGTCCGTCGGCGTAGGCAACTCCGGGCTGCTGGCAGTAGACAAATCAATTGCTTCCCCAGTGCCTGAATCAGTGGCAGCTGCCACCACTGCTGCAAAACCCTGTGTGAGCAAGGGAGGGGGCAGCAGCTTCCCGGCGCAGGGGGAACCAAGCTGGCCTCCCACCCGTGATTTATGTGTGAGATGCCTGGAGAAAGAGAGGCGGGGGGGGGGGGTCAGGAGGAGAGGTTGGGCGCACCAGAGATCCCCGCTGGTCGAAACGGCAATCAGGAGATTGGCGATCAGCACCGCGGACAGCGCTAAGATGCGGCGGCGGAGGGATGGGCGGGAAGCGCAACCTCCAGGCAGCGAAGTTAAGTTATTGGATGGTTAGAGCAGAGAAGGGGGAGTAGTGGGAGGGGGGAAACGGGACTTCTCGACATCACACAGTGAAGTCAGTGACAGCCTACCTACCACACACTTGTTCTAATATTGTCGCTCACTCTCAGAGCCAGGAGCTGTAAGTTCACAGCCCCTTTCCTACACACGCCCCCAGACCTTCACTGTTCCTCTCTGCTGAGAAGAGTCTGACCCCAGTGTGGGGGCCTCCAAGTAGTTTCTACCCCCAAAACTCAGTCTAGCTGACTTGGCTTCACCTGCATTGCTTCAGATTTCTGACCCGTATCTTGAGTGCCTCAGAATTCAGAGCATGAAAAGCTTAACAAATGTAAATTTCTAAAGGGCTTAGTTGAATAAGCATTTGACAGATTTCTGGGAGCTAGTTTTGGCCCCCATACAACCTTGGAAAAGTCATTTTAATGTCGCCAAGTCCCAAATGTAAAGAGGATATGACTACCCAATTTTCCTAAACATAAAAAGCAACAATGAGGACACCAAAGTTGTGAGCTGCTAAGGATACCATGATCCATAACCTCCTACAATTCAAATGTTTTGACAGAGGGAGAAAGGAATAGACAGCCAATCCAGGATGGTATGTGTCAAGCCTCACCTTTTAGCATGTGGTGTGAGAGAGATGAAGTTGGGAGAGTATGGGAGGTCTAAATTGTCTGACAACTGAGCTTTGACCAAAGACCCATCCTCAAAAGATCTGAAGTGAAATCACTATTTGAACAAGAAAATAAAATCATTAAAAGGAGAAATATACAAAGAGAAATTGATTCCCATAGCTTCCACTGTTCCAGATCTCAAGGGTCCTATTCTTGCTTACCATGGGAAAAGGAAAGGAAACTTTAAGCAAGCCAAGATCTGTTTAGAATGAGCACTGGGTGTTATGCTATATGTTGGCAAATTGAACTCCAATAAAAAAAAAAAAAGATCTGTTTAGACCTGGAAAGTTGAAGGAGAACTCTCTCTACTGGGGACCCTCCTCTAAACTTTCCTACTCAGATGGCCCAGGGTGAGATACTACATCTGTCACTTAATTCTCTCCTTGAAAAGTAGGACTTAACATATCAGAGTGTTAGTGATCATTTAGAGCTTCACTGTATAGATGTTCACGATCATCATGATCATGATCATGGTGATGATGGTAATGATTATGGTGGTGGTGGTGGTAATGGCAGCTATCGTTTATTGGAAACTGATTCTGCACCAGCTATTCTCCTATAAACTTTATATGTATCAGCTCCTTCAATCCTTGCCATGACCCTTTGAGGAGACTACTATTACTCCCATTTTACAGATAAGGAAACTGAGCTTCAAGAAGGGAGGAGGAGAGTGAGGGGTGGGTGATGTTGGATTATCGGACTGAGACAGTTCGATCCCCTCACTTTACACATGGAGAAAGTGAAGACCAGAGAGGAGCAGTGAGTTGCTCATAGCCAAAGAGCCAGAAAGTGGCATAGTTGAGTCTGGAACTTAGGCCTTTCAGGTACCAGGGCCATGCTCTAGCACCAAGGACAGTGCCTGGCACAGACTAGGCCCTCCATAAACATCTTGAAGAGTGATTCAATAAGACAGGGATTAAAGTCACACAGGATTCTGGTGGTAGAATCAGGAACCAATATTTCCCAGGTCTTTTAATTCCTAGTCCCAAGGAACATCTACCCCACCTCACAGCCTCTGGGATTAGGCACATGTTCTGAAAGGGTCTGTCTCTAATTCAGATCTCCTTAGGAAATGAAAATAGCTACCACCTGCAAATGCCTACACACCTACTGTGTGTTAGCTAAGCACTTGACACTCTCTCCAGTTTACACAAGTACCTGAGGTGGGTGCTTTTATTGTCCCATTTTTGGATGAGAAGACTGAGCCTCCAGCATGTGAAATGACACCCCAAAGTTCACAGTTAGATAGTACCAGAGGCAGGGCTGCAGGGATGTCTGATCTGAGGCCTGTGTTTTGGCCACCCTGTTAGTTTTCTTCCTCAAACTAAGCCCCTAGAGGCCCCTGGTAGAGTGAAAAGGAGGCCTGAGTGCCCCCCACACACATCCTGTTTCAACTAGAGCAGCTGTGCTTTTAAGTGTTTTGCATACTGGGCATCTGCCCAAGCCTTCATTGAAACAGGGCTTTGCAGCAAAATTTAAAAATGATAATATGGTTGAAACCAGAGCTCTGCACCTTCCCTGGTGACCATGCCATCTAGGAACTAGCCCCACCTTCTCTGGAGATTTTGCCTCACCCTCTGCACTGCCCTGGTCACTATCTCTAAGCCCTGGCTCTGTCCTGGCAGCTCCTGGAGAGTTCTTAGTTCAAAGAACCGACTGCTGCTGTAAGCTCTGACAGCTCTGCAGGAAGGAGATACCTCGAAACCAGACACCTCAAGGCTCAACCCAGCCAGACTCTGATCCTCTCAAGGATGGAGCACTGCGGTGGGATTTCTCAAGGCTCTGGATTCAGCAAGCTGCCCTGTCCTGTCCTTGCTCTGCTGAGGCCAGAGGCAGCCCACTAAGTCTCTCAGTCACCCACAGGGAGGACAGCCGATGCTGGTGATGGTAATAACCACAAAAGCCACCCACTATGTTCTGAGTGACTCCTGTGCACTTTATTATTATTTCATCCTCACAACAATCCTATGTGTTCAGATGGTAATAGTTATATTCCCATTTTACAAATGAGAACACTGAGACTCAAATGCCTAAAGCAACTAGCCTGAGGCCATTTCATTAGTAAGTGGTAGAACTGGGATTTGGACTGAGGCCCTCTGAGTTTGTAACTATTACGCTATATGGCATCCCTAATTATAATGGTCTCTCCCATTTATTTTTGGTGTTTATTATTTACCTAGTGACATGCTTTATCACTTCAGTGATATTCATGACTTAACTTAGCATAGTGAAGTATTACCTATCTTAAAGATGAGGAAATTAGGCACAGAGAGGTCAGGTGACTTGCCCAAGGTAACACAGCTACAAAGAAGAGGAAGCTCAGGGTGTGAATCTAAATACTTTTAAGACCCAGCATCATGTACCATCCCTGAGGGAGATGGGTATGGAGATGGCACAGAAAGAATGTTATTTCACTTGGCAAATGGAGCAGAATAATGCCCCCAAAGATGTCCACAACCTAATCCTCAGAATTGGTCAATATATTGCCTTAAATGGCAAATGGTACCTTACAGATATGATGAAGTTAAGGATCTTGAGATGGAGAGATTATCCTGAGTTATCTGGGTAGGCACAATGTAATCATAAATCCTCACAAGGGGAAAAGGGAGGAGAAGGGTGAGGGGTGTAGTGGTATTGGATTATAGGACTGAAGATACTATAGTGCTGGCCCTGACAATGGACGAAGGGGCCACAAGCCAAGGAATGAGGGTGGCCTCTCCAAGCTGGAAAACACAAGGAAATAGATCTTCTCCTAGGGCCTCCAAAAGGAGCATAGCCATGCCAACACTTTGATTTTAGGGCCTCCAGAGCTATAAATCTGTGTTGTGCTAAGCCATTCAGTTTATGTTATGTGTTACAGCAGCCACAGGAAAACAACAGGGCATGTCTACCAAAGGAACCCACAATAAGAAGCCCACAGCAAATCAGTCTTAGCAATCACAACTGAGCTTCTTCTGGACTGGAGGACCTGGTGCTTCCATCAGACCTAAGTTGCTCTAAACTATACAGTATGTATGTGCATGTACACATGCATCTGTACACATGTGCACACAGACGGAGGCCCTACAACAGAAAGGACTCGAGCTCAAAGCTTCAGCCAGACAACTAGGCTCAGTGGCTGGATGGCACTGCAGGGGCACACAGTACTTCCTTCATTCTCTCCTTCTCTTTGACAGCCTCCAGGGAAATGCTATCATCAGGAACACAAAAGGGAAGAAATGTCACAGGGCAGCTTTCCAGGAACACAGCTCATCACTGGGAGTCAGTCAAAGACAAAACAAGTAAATAGAGCAGAAAGACAGGAGAGCAAGAAAAGAGAATTGCTGGGTCCCTGAGACTGGCCTATGTTCCCTGACAGATCCCTTCCCACTGAGGGATGCCTCAGCGGCATAGTCAGTTAAGCATCTGCTTTCCACTCAGGTCATGATCTTGGGGTTCTGGGATTGAGCCTCATGTCTGGCTCCCTGCTCAGTGAGGAGTCTACTTCTCCCTCTCCTTCTTCCCCACCATCCCCTCCCTGCTCATGCTTTGTCTTTCAAATAAATAAATAAAATCTTTTAAAAAATCCCTTCCCACTGAGAAAGAGGAAAGTCTTGGGGAAGCCCATTAGCCCCCTTAGGAGAAAATAGGGTAATTACAGAGAAGACACTGCAGGACTTGGTGAGACAAGTTTTTATGACAAGTCAACAAGTATTATTTATTAATCAGTCAGTTCAGTGTTACCAGGGAAGGCATTGTCAGAGGAAATAAGCCTGGGCTTGCCTTCCTGCGCTCTGGGCTTGATGCTTGGCTTCCACTCACTAGCTGTGGGACTTTGGGCATGTCATCTGCATGCTCTGTGCCTCAGTTTCCTTGACTATAAAATGGAACCACAATACCTTCCCCCACCTACCCACCTGTGTGGCGAAGACATTTCATTGAGCTAATGGACACGACCAAGTTTCCCTGTCTTCCTCACAGAGTCTAGATAAGCATCTAGCTCCAAACTACCAGAGGTGGTAGAAGAAGAACACTGGCAGAAACAGGGTGATGAAATTATCAAAAGGCCAGATTTTAAGGTAAGATTACCTAGGTTCCAAACTGGCTCTACTACATACACACTGTGGCCCAGAGGACATTGCTAAAGGTCTCTGTGCTTCAGTGACCCTATCTATAAAGAAAAGGATAATAACTGTACCTCCTCACGTGGTTGTCATTAAGATCACACAAGCAAATATATGTAAAAGCACTGAGAATGGTGCCTGGGGTATAGGAGGCCCTATGGGTATCATCTTCATTTATTACTTTTGCTACTGTGACTATAACTATTATCAATGAGATGCATTTTCCAAAGAGTGATACACATTGGCCTGAAATACAAAAGAAGATGTGAGGTGGTCTGTGGATACAAATTTTTAAGGTTTGAATGTTACATATTTCTTTTCCAGTGCATTAGATATATATTGTATTTCCATTTCCAGTAGCGACATAATGTTTTCTTATATACAAATGTACTTAAGTTGATACAGAGCAAAAAGAGGTTTGCTTTTCTCTTTATTTCCGGTACCTCAATGGCATTATCTGCCCGGAGGTCAGTCCTCTAGGTATGCTGGGTTCACCTAACTCCCCTCCTCAAAGTAACTGCATCTCTCAGGGGGCTGTTTCAGTTAATTCCAGAAAATCCAGAAGCAAAGTCTTTTTTATTTCTTTTAAGATTTTATTTATTTATTCATGAGAGACACAGAGAGACAGGCAGAGACATAGGCAGAGGGAGAAGCAGGCTCCCTGTGGGGAGCCTGATGTGGGACTTGATCCCAGGACCCCGGGATTACAACCTGAGCCGAAGGCAGACGCTCAACCACTCAACCACCCAGGTGTCCCCAGAAGCAAAGTCTTATGGCAAGAAAATGAAGGAAGAATGCAGGATCTTCCCTCTCCCGGGTCCCCTCCAGAATCTGCTTCTGGTCTATAAAGAATAAATAACTAGCAGTGATTGAAGAGTGACCATATGTGGGTCCCTCATCTGAGCTCCTACAATATTGCTAACCCTCTCCCTGGGCCCCGCCTGCATGACCAGCTCTCCCGTTGCACTGGATATTCCAAGAACATAGTGTAGTGTCTGACTTCTCGGGCCCCAGAACAAACTTGACATCTGGTCAATGCTGAATAAGTGAATTATTATTAGAATGTTTGATGCCTGTATCCTTTATCTTACTGTAATCTCAGGCAGGGGGAAATCTGACCACCCGCAATCGCATATTTAGTTTAAATAGGGCAAGGAGGCTCACATCTTCAAAATGAACAATTTTAGGAAGACCTGGGCCAGGTCATCAGCCTAGATGAACAATGCCAGAGTTGCTAGCCACAGGGTGAGGGCTGAGCAAGATGGGAGAAGCCAGAAAACCTGCCCGAGAAGTAAGATGTGAGCTGGTTGGATTTGGGCAAGTGGGAAAAGAGTAGAGTGAGGAAGAACTGCTTGAGAAAAAAAGCTCAGGCGACTGGATGCCCATCAAGGCATAAAGGATGAGGGGGCTGACATTTGACAGAAGAATCTACAATTCCAAAAGTAGCTTTAAGCTATGATGGAAAAGGAATGAATCCAGAATAAAGAGATGCCAGGCCCCTGCCTGGAGGAGAGAAGGAAGTCGGGAGAGGCAGAAATGTTTCCTATCGGGTCTTTCAAAAGCACTCCTCCAAAAATACCCACTGGCTTTCCTTGAAATGAACAAACCAGATTCCTCAACTCTGCCAGCATCTGTCAACAAGTCTTGGTTATTAGCTAGTGTTGGGGAGGGAGCAGAGGGAAAGCTGGCTCCTTATTTAGTGGCTTAGCTATTGATCAAGCTCCTAGCAGAATGGTTGAAAGGGAGTTAGCTTTGAGTCTCACCTTTTCTACTCACTAGCTGTGTGACCTTGGGCAAGTCACTTCACCTCTCTGAGTCTTAGCATCCTTCTCTGTAAAATGGGATGAGAGTAATATCTACATCGTTAGTTTATGGGATCTTATGAAATGAGCAGGACTCCACCCCTCCATACTACTGGCCAACGGGAGAGATAGACAAGAGACCTCCAAACAACAAAACAGAGCGGCAGTGGCCACAAGAGAGCCATGAGAAGTGTAATGTGGAGAAGACACATATTTCTGTGATGCATGGCGGCAGAGGAAGGAGGAACAAAGGTATCTCTGTAGGAGACCTGGGAAGTGGGTGGGTGGTGGGTGGCAGAGGGTGCGCCACGTGCCCAACCTCTCAGAGCCCCAAGCATCTCTCCCTCCCTACTCCGGTCCTTGCTCCAACATCTGGGGGAACAACTTCCCTCCAAGGAGATTTCTCAACATCACACTTATGTAATCCTAACATGATACGACAGATACCCAGCAGGCTTGAAAAAGGAGAGGCTAGCTCTCCCCATGAATCCCATTTGGCTAAGCAGGCAAGGCAGTGATGAGTGGTGCAGAGATGGAGAGGGACTGGCTTGCACGGCAGCGACTAGCAGTCAGATTAGCTGGCAGGGTGATACAGCGCTGTGTCCAAAACCTTAACAGTTATACACATTTACCATCTGACCCATTAGACTCTTCAAGAAATTAACCTAAGGACATAATTAGATGTATACACAGAAATTAGCATCACAGCCTTGCTTGCAATAATGACAGATTGGAAACAATCTGAATGTCCAGCAATAGGAGGGTTATTTGAATAAACTGTGGTATAGTCTATACCAGCAGAAGTGAAGCAGCGCCACACTGGTCTGGTATACCTTGACATAACCCTGAAAAGATGTAATCTGCATACCTAAAAAAAAAAAAAAACTACAAGTGGGCAGCCTGGGTAGCTCAGCGGTTTAGCGCCACCTTCAGCCCAGGGCGTGATCCTGGAGACCAGGGATCAAATCCCACATCAGGCTCCTTGCATGGAGCCTCCTTCTCCCTCTACCTGCGTCTCTGCCTCTCTCTCTCTGTGTCTCTCAAGGATAAATAAATAAAATATTATTTTTAAAAAACCTACAAGATTGTATATATAGTTTGATCCCATTAATAAACAGGGTCCCGGGGAAGACAGAAATGCAGGCACTCTACCCCTCCGTCAAAGTCCTAACCAAAGTAAATAAAATTCATTTATTTACTCAACAAACATAAGCTGAGGACGGACTTACATGCCAGATGCTAGAGATACGGAGGACGCAAAAGTGACACCATCCCTTTTTTTGCCCAGCTTTGAGATCCGAAGTTCACTTCTTTCAGGGAGACTTCCCTGATTACACCAGCCCAGACTGAGGTTCCTCTTTTTTGATCCCTGGCAGTGCCCTGAGAATTTATGAAGGATGATAATAGCAATTTCCTAAGACCTCAGCTAATTTCCTTACATGTAGGATATTGCCAAATACATATAGTGTTTCTGGAGAGTAAATCCTAGGATTGATCTCCACGTCCCAGATGAGAAGACTGAGGTTTAGACAGAATAAAATATTTGTTCAGACTCATACACTACACGTAGCCAAGTGACGATTCAGGCTGCCCTGTCCAACGTTAGATCCCATATCTCCTCGAATACCGTGTTTGTGCCAAACACAGAAGAACTTGCTGGGGCCCAGCACAGGGCACCTGTCTGCACTCCCAAGACCCTTTCCCCAACTCTTCCCAACACGGCTGGACCCTCCTCTTCTCTGCCTCCAGTGCACATAATTCAGACACTGTAACAGCCTGTCTCCTTCCACCGTGTTCCCCAGTGTGGGGGAGGGAGGCATCTGACCACCTTAAATTGCAGGTTTAGGTTTCATAAATGGCTCATGTAAGTAGTGAATGGGATTCTCTAAGGAGCCTATGCCTTCCAGATGCGGCTGTCTGTGAGCAAGGTTAGAAGGACCTAGACTAGACCATTGTCCCAGAAGATGAGTGTCAGAGTTGCTGGCTACATCCAGATATCAGTTCCTGAGGATAGGGGACCACATATGTCTCTTATGTCCTCAACACAGGGTCTGGCACAGGATAAACACCAAATAAATAGTGGATGAATGTATGATTGAATGCATGAATGACAAAGGGCACCATTTTTGCCAGCCATTTTTTTCCTGGATAAAAGTTTCTTCCTCTGGGTTGGGTGCCTATAGTTAGTTCACTGAGCCTTGCACCATCATCACCACACCCAGAAAACTGCAAAGAAACGGAGCAGAAAGAAATTCAGGCCACCCATTCAGCCATGGCCCCTCTCATGACCCCAACCACATGGAAGACAAGGCTTGGAGAAAAGATGAGGAGTGATGGCTGCAGGGGAGGTCAGCTGCATATCCCCTGCCTGGGCTGATGCTTCTAAAGCTGCAGCCACATGGAACATTCCTGCTCACTCAGACAGCAAAACCAGGAACCTCACACCAGCCCTTTCTAGCACAGGAAGCAAAGAGAGAAAAAGCCTCAGGGGACATGAGTCTGGCTGTGTTTAAAAATGCCTACTGGTTTTTCAGGGAAACCAGATAAGTTCCAGAGGGTACTTTTCATAAGCATTTATATGTCATTCTCAAGTCAGCCTTGAGGGGCATCAAAACAAGATTATGTCTCCTCATGGACCTATGCCGATATTCCCATAATTCATTGCAGGAAAAGGGAGCAGAGGTTCTGAGCCTCTCCATCCTCACCTGTAAAAAGAGAGTAAAGGGAGGGGGGGATGTTTGTAAGGATCAAAGGGCACTGAACACATGAAAGGACCCAGCACAGAACTCAGCAACTGAAAACGTTCAGCAAATGCCTGCTTGGTCTGAAGGCAACAAAAATCACCATAAAAATGGCAACAATATCTGAAAGAAATACCTCTTTCCAGTCTAGCAAGATTACATCTATCAGCCTGGCATCTCAAAAGAATGGATGCAGGACAGGTAAGTTTTGAAGGAAGAAGGGGAAAACTAGGGATCATGAGGTGTTTTCCCAGACATCAGGCCACGGTGGGCCCCAAGAAGAGAGATATTACAGGGGCGCTGGACTCACAGAGGGAGAAAAGGGAGTATAGACAAGGAATAAAAGAAAGGAAGGAAGGTTTTGCTGATTACACTGATGACCTCAGGGCACAGTGGGAAAACATGAGGTGTGGCATCAGGAGTCCTGGGTCATAATCAGCACACATTTGGTTGCAAGAAACAAACCGCCACAGAGATGGATCTCATGGAGTCTGGGATCAGCCTCCCTGCCACCATCATCTCCTGCCTGGACAATAGTGCCTCCCTGCAATGCATCTGCTGCACATGCCCAGCGATAGAGCCTCAAAATCAAACCAGGACATGCCATTCCTTCTCTTGAAACCCCCTCTGGTCTCTCCCCATTGCACTTAAAGAAAAGGTTTCCCTGGCCCCCCTCTCTCACCCCATGCTGCTTTTCCCTGCCTCCTACCACTTTCCCCTCTCTCACTATGCTCCAGCCTCAAGCCTTTGCTCTGTTCATCAAGCACGTAAGCTTATTCTCACCTCAGGGTCTTTGCACCAGCCGTTCCTTCTGCCTGGACTGCACTTCCTTCAGTTCTTTGCACAGTGGGCTCACTTGTCCTTCAGGTCCTAGCTTAGGTGCCTCCTCAGAGAGGTCTTCTCTGATCACCTCATTGCCAATTTTAAATTTTAAATTTCTGCATAGGACTTATTAACACCTGATGTTTTTTTTTTTTAAGAGGGAGCTTTTTTAAATTTTTAAAAAGATTTTATTTGTTTACTCATTAAAGAGAGAGAGAGAGAGAGGCAGAGACACAGGCAGAGGGAGAAGCAGGCTCCATGCAGGGAGCCTGATGTGGGACTCGATCCCAGGACTCCAGGATCATGCCCTGGGCAGAAGGCAGGCGCTAAACTGCTGAGCCACCTGGGATCCCTCTGATGATTTATTATTAATTCAAATAGAGTCTGTTTCTCTTACTACAATATAAGTTCCATGAGAACAGACACCTAATCATCTGTCACAGTTATATCCCAGTACCTAGAATAGTGTCTAATATACGATAGGTGTTCAACAAAAATTTGTTGGATGAATGGATGGCTGTGTGGGTACATGGAGGGTGGATGGAAGGATGGATGGATGGACAGATGTATCCAAAAACAAGACATGAAATGTAGCCAGATCTCATATGATGTGGAAGAGGTCCATCATACACCAAGTTTTCTCCCAGTCTCCAAGTAGCTCCAGGGTATTTCTTTGCTCTGCTTACCTATCTCTTGTCTCTCTTTTTATTTTTATTTTTATTTTTTTAAAGATTTATTTATTTATTCATTCAGAGAGAGCGAGAGAGAGGCAGAGACACAGGCAGAGGGAGAAGCAGGCTCCACGCAGGAAGCCCGATGTGGGACTCGATCCAGGGTCTCTAGGATCACACCCCGGGCTGCAGGTGGCACTAAACGGCTGTGCCACCGGGGCTGCCCTTGTCTCTTTTTAAATACATTTTTTTATTTTGTAATGACTTCAGGTTTATAGAAAAGCTGTGAGCCTCCATATGCCCTTTGTTCATCTTCTCTCCTAATGTTTTTTTTTTTTCAAAGATTTTATTTATTTATTCATGAGAGACCCACAGAAAGAGGCAGAGACACAGGCAGAGGGAGAAGCAGGCTCCCAGGTCTCCAGGATCACGCCCTGGGCTGAAGGTGGCGCTAAACCGCTGAGCCACCGGGGCTGCCCTCCCCTAATGTTAACATCATGTATTACCATGGTATCTTTGTCAAAACCAAGAAATTAGCATTGGTACAATACTGTTAACTGACTTCCATTGATTTCACTAATATCCATTTTGGTTGTTCTAGGCTCTGACATTGCCTTTAGCTGTCATGTCTCTTGGTGTCCTCCAATCTGTGACAGTTTCTCAGTCTTTCCTTAGTCCATGACTTTGACAATTTTGAGGAGTACTGGTCAGGTATTTTGTGGAATGTCCTGCCTTCCCACGGGCTTGTCTGATGATTCTCAGGATTAGATTGGAGCTATGGATTTGGGAGAAGACTCCCACAGAGGTGAAAGCCCTTCTCATCACCTCATATCAGGGGGTCCATGATGTTGACATAACTATGTCTCTTTTCCAGCCACTTTCCTTGGACTTGCATATGATCTGATTCTTCTTGGTTACCATTTCTGTGCCTCTACTATCTGAACACAGGCTCTGTGGCTTTGATCCGTTGGTTTAGTAGTCTCCATGGAGCAGGGTACAGGGCAGGGTCTCATAAGACAGAGAACCAGAGGGGCAGCAGGCTCTTTTATGAGGGTGTGTCCATTTCCTGGGGCTGCCATGATAAATTACCAGCAACTGGATTGCTAGAACAACAGATTTATTCCCTCACAGTTCTGGAGACTATAAGTCCGAAATCAAGATGTCTCAAGAGGGCCAGTCTCTCTCTTAAAGGCTGTAGGAAGGAATCTGTTCCATGCCTTGCTCCTAGCTTCTGGTGGTTGGCAACAGACCTCAGCATCCCTTGGCTCATGGCCGTACCACTCCAGTCTCTGCCCCATCATCATATGGCTTGGTCCCCCAATCTCTTCTGTGTCTGTGTCTTCATTTCTTATTCTCATAAGGACACCAGTCATATCTAAGCACACCACCCTAATCCAGTATGACCCCATCTTAACCTAACTAATTCCATCTGTAAAGATCCTCTTTCTAAATAAGTTTCCATTCTGAGGTTCCAGGTGGACATAAATTTTGAGGGATGCTAGTCAACCCTGTGCAGAGGGGGTATGACAGGTAGGGAGGTAACAGTCAGGCTCTGAGTCCAAACTCTTCCCTGATTAGTGAAGCAATCTTGGATAAATCATAAGCACTCACCCTGCCTTGCCTTCCCCGTCCTGACTTGCCTTCCCCATCTATAGAATGGGAGAAGGTGATAATAATATTGTTTGCATAATAGGGATCAACTAAGTTGAGAACTATTACAGCATCTTTTAATCTATGGTGTACTTCATAACTCTGAGTTATTATCAGTGGGCAGCCATGAGAATGCCTTGCAGACCTCCAGCTACAAGAAGCTTAATTAACCAAGGGGCCCAGCTGCTACACTCTCAAATCCATCAGTGCAAATGAGGCCACACTTCCCATGGGCTGCTCCCAGCCAATGACTGAGCGCAGCAGGATACTAAAACAGGCCTGATCCAGGGAGACAGGCCCTTCTCTGGCAGTGGCTGGAGGACTCATGACACTTTGTGGAGGCTTCTTTAGACTATAGGGGAGTCTAAGACGCCCCCACCCATCCTTCCCTCCTTCTTCCCTTCATTCAGGGTCTTATGGCTCTCCATGCCTTCCTGGCATTCTTCCTATTTTCTCCCATGGGTGTTTCCCCTAATTAAATTCTTGCACACTTAATCCTGTCTTGGTGTCTGCCTACTGGGAGGACTCAGACCAGAACATTATCCCAGAAACCATCTATTACTTTTGCTCAATCAGCACACATCTCCTTGTTTTTGATTATCCTTTGAGTAAAACACACCTTCATGTCCAAGCCTGATCATTGGATTGGCCACAATGCCAATGTTTGGGACACAGAAGGGCATGTGACCTGATGCAAGCCAATGGATTCCTATCTGAAACTTTGCTACTGTTTTTAGAAAGGAGATATTTCTTTTACTGCTGCTAAGCTGATAGAATGTAAGCCTGGTGCTGCTGAAGAGGATCTTTGCTGCCCTCAGGCCTGAGACTGAAATCTATGCAAAAGAGAAAGGGATGTGAGAAACTGATACCATTATTTTAGCATCTGGATCCAGCCATGCCTGAAGCTCTAACACTTGTCCATAATGTATGTCAATACATTCCTTTTTTTTCCCCTTCAGCCTATTAGAGTGTTCCAACTTAAACAAAAAAAAGTCTATAATTTTCCTGACACAATTCTTCAAAGTGAGGACCAGAGATTGTGGCTTCTGGAGAAGAACTACAAAGTCAAGTAAACATCAAGGATTGACAAAATGGATTCTTTTAATTCAATGTGTGAACTACTTTCAGAGTGTCAGAAGGATTAAAGAGAAAAAAGAAATAACCAAAGAAGCATCAGTGGGAGCCAGTTTGGCTTTAGGCTGCTTTTTAAAGAAAGCCTCTCCACAATTAGGATTTCCAAATATAATCCCTCTCTCGTTCGACAGAACCCAGTACCTAGACAGCTACTTCTAAAAATAAGAGAAATAAAATCTGTTTTGTGATGAATCATAAACACATTTCATCTCTGGTTCTTCTCCTGTTTTGGTATGAAATTCAGAAGAAGGTGTTTCCCTTCTTTTAAAAAATTAAAATTTGTGAGGATTTCTATCAATAAATTAGTTCTCCTCTTCTCTCTAAATGGATTATTTTGGCAAATTCTCCCATTTGGACAGCAGACTGATATCAGGCCCATAATATCAACTACTGTTGAGGTTTATCCTACATAGTGAAAAACATCTTGGCCACTCTTTGCTTGGCAACAGATAAGAAACCCAACAAAGCCAAGACTCAATAATTCTTCTTCTCTTAGCTAAACATAAGAGCACCCAGCCTGCTGAGGTGCAATGAACAGGATTATAGAGTTTAGCAAAACTGTGGACTGTGCGACATTTCTAACTCAAGGCTCAATCTCTCTCCTTTGGAAATAAAAATATAATAAACCATTAATGTTTAACTGGAGGCATCATTAATTAACATAAGGAGCCCTGACTTCACTATGCAATTAATTCCCCTTTCTTGAGTAATGCAAATGGCAAATGGAAGGTCTGTCTTCTATCAGGACCCTTCTGCCCCTCTTTCAGATGTATCTCCATTCCTGGCACGGTTTTGATGGCAAAAAGCAAAGGCACCTACATGTTCTTTAAATAGATCTCTGCCCTGGCTGCTTTGACAGCTAATGGCCAAAGGATGCTAACACACAGTGGCATCTGTGTTTGCAAAATCAAGGAAGTTTTCCATCAACCAACTTGCTCCTTTATTAAGGGGAAAAGCAATCCGCATGCAGGAGCAAAGCTTACTAGGAGATTTGAACCTCTGAACTGCACTGAGCAGAAGCCCAGGGATGAGGAAGACTCAAATCAATAATAAGAAGAACAACAGCCTTAATGATCACAGCAATAGCAGCGGCGATAATGGCTATTATTTGCTGAGCACCTTATGCAAGTCTGGTTCAAAATCACTGCTTTATATGATGATCTCACTGAATTCTTTTTTTTTTTAAGATTTTATTTATTCATGAGAGACACAGAGAAAGAGAGAGAGAGAGGCAGAGACACAGGCAGAGGGAGAAGCAGTCTCCATGCAGGGAGCCCGTTGCAGGATTCAATCCCAGGAAGCCCTATGTGGGATTCGATCCCGGGACTCCAGGATCACGCCCTGGGCTGAAGGCAGGCGCTAAACTATCGAGCCACCCAGGGATCCCGATCTCACTGAATTCTTACAGTTAACTCTAAGAAGTAGGTGCTAATATTATCTCTGCATAACAACATGATTGTGGTAGATTGGTTGCAAAAATGACCCTAATTCTTCCTTTTCTTGTACCCACAGCCTTTGCAATGTGACTTTACATAGCAATGTGATTTTGCAGTTCTGTCCTTCAAGACATGAAGTCAATTTCTCTGCCCCTCGAATCAGGTTGGCCTGTGTCTTGCTTTGACCAACAGAATGCCAAGATTCTGGACTTCAAGAGGGCCTTGCAACTTTTATCTCCTCTCTTGAACTTCTGTTCAGTAATAAGTCCAAACTAGCCTGCTGGAAGATAAGAGGCCCCCGAGCCACCCGAGACAGAACTGAGCCCAGACAAGGCTACCCTTGCCCAGCCAGCTCCCACAGACTCACAGCCCATAAGCAAGCTCAGAAAAATTAACCATGCTCTGTCCACTATGTCATTTCTACCCAGGCAACGCACAGACTAGTGAACAATAATAAATGTTTATTATTATGTGCCACCGAGGTTTTGTGGTTGTTTCTTATGTATCATTATTGTCAAAATAGACTGATACAACGAGGAACCTAAGACAGAGAGAGATTAAAGTGACTTCCTAGCAAATTTTTTAGCTCATAGTAGGCGTTAAACAAATATTAGCTAAGTGAGTAAATGAATGAAAAAAATGAGTTGGAAACAAAATCTAGGTCTGTCTGACATGACAACCTGAGCATTTGACTAATAGGCTATACCAGAATGTACATTTCTATCCTGAGTTTATTCTCTTTCAAAATTACCCAGCATAGTACCAGTCTCAGCAAATGCACCTGGGTGGCTCAGTCAATTAAGTGCCTGACTCTTGATTTTGGCTCAGGTCATGATCTCAGGGCTGTGGGACCGCACCACATATGGGGCTCTGTGCTCAGTGTAGAGTCCGCTTGTCCTTCTTCCTCTGCTCCTCCTCCTCCTCTCTCTCTCTCTCTCTCTCAAATAAATAAATAAATAACATCTTTAAAAATAATAAAAATTTAATGTCCATTTCATTTCTTTTCTCTGCTGCTCTTGATTACTCCACAACCAATTTAACTCAATCCCTACCTTATTATAAAGTCCATAGAGAAAAGAGGAAATTCAGAACCTGAAAAAAGATATATTTAACACAATTACAATCTGCCCTTGGAAAAGGAATAGGTTTCACTTCAACTTTTCTCTGTTGTTATGTGTTCTATATAGCTGGGATCTGCCCATACCCCACCTTTGATCCCTACCTTTTAATTCACAAGTTTAGACCATGTATATTTATTATGATTACTGATACATTTGAATTTCCCTCTACCATCTTATTTCATGCTCTTTGTTTACCCTGCTTTTTGCATGGCTCTCTAATGCCTTCCCTGGTATTCTATTTCTCCCATTGCTAGCAGAAACATTTGTTAGAAGGTGGGGGTAAAGATTAAAAAAGTATCTTTCAAACTGAGAAGGCCCTTTGAGACCAGAAAATGAAAGAAGTGACTCCATACAGTGTACAAAAGTTTTATTCAAAGTAACTTACTGACATGTCAGGACATAGGGTGGAAAAGGAACCACCAGCCGCACAGTCATTCTCTGCAAAATCCAGACCTTAGTCCACAGATTTTATAGAGTAAGGGGACATGCAAAAAGATGTTGTAGTGAGATCAAAGGGCTTGCATGCATCTCAAAGGGCTTATATGCACCTGACTTACATTAACCCTTGATTAGGTCTTGTGGCACCACTGTGCATCAGGAAAGGGAAAGGATGTTATCTCCAACAGATTCATGTGAGGCCAAAACAAGTTTCCCCCAATTCCAGCCTCGGTGGGTATTTCTAATCTCCAAGGAACCCAGAACACAAAGCCCGGAGGGAGGTCATAGAGCAAACATGAAAAAAGATGGAGGGCCAAAGATAGAATCTGTATTGTCAGCGCTTGTACAACATTGTATTTTCTTCCCATTCTTTCAGTGGTTACCTTCTATTTTTTTACATGCATATGTGATTTCATCTAAAATGAATCTACTTCTCTACCCTCCTCCAAGAAAATGCCTTAGAATAGTTTAATTCTAACCCCTCCCAACTGTCTTACACATCTAGCATTGTTTTTTTCTCTACCTTTCAAAGTAATCACCCTGGCACACTGTATAAATAGATATTTATCACTTACTTATTATTACATTTTAAACATATACTATGTTCCTTATACAACTGTGTTTTCACTCTACCAACTCAAACCTTGCAAGGTAAGCAGTGGAAATATTATGATCAGGAGACAAGACTGAGAAGCTCAGTGTCTTAGAAGGGTAACAAACCAGAGAGGGAGTCCTAGAGGGAGAAGCCAGTTCTCCAGACTCTCATCTCGGTGCTCTCAGAAGTGTCCAGGACATTGCCAGCTAAATAAGGCTTAGTGTTCCCTCTTCATAAATATTTTGTTCACATTTCATCATCATAACACTTTGTATGTCAGTGACAGTCTGAGAACTTGTCTCTCATGCCTGAGAAAGTTCTTTGTTCATTCCAAACTCTGTCCTGATTAGAAGTTTTTAATACAAAATATCTTTATCTATATCTATATATCTGTCTCTACATCTCTATCTCTATCTATCTATCTATCTATCTATCTATCTATCTATCTATCATCTATCTATCATCATCTATCATCTATCTATCTACCAAGATAGAGATATATATTTTTTCACAGCCTGTCATTTTCCTTTGTCAGGCATGCTTTGTATATCTCAATATCCCTTCCCCACTCTATGCCTTTCAAAGCATATTTTTTTCCTTGATTTTCCTTTCTAGCAGCCTCAGCCATCCCCCTACCCCACCTTTCCTTTCACTGTGACCTAGTGGTGATGTGGACAACAAAATGGACATCCATCCACTGATGCCAGGAAATGAAGGAAGATTCTGTGGAATGCTGAATACCAACTTCAATTTTTTTGAAAAATACACCCCTATCTACCTGCTGTAAAGAGCTTTAATCTTTCTCTTCAGGGGATTAAAACATTTCAAGGTAGCGAATGAAAACTCATTTAATCTCTCTGTTCAAATATGTTCCATCAGCCTATAGATTATTAAAAAAAAGATGACAGTGCCAAATGTGAGAAAAAATAAATAAACTCAATTTGTGCTAGCAATCAAATTTCAAAGCTGGGGTCAGGTCTCATAATGGAAAAGAAAAGGGAGATTTTTTTCACACCAGGGAACCAATTCCACTGTCATTATATTTTACTTCCTTTTGCTTCTGCAAAGCCCCATCCCTCAACAAAAGGTCTTATTCATTTTCTCCTCCCTCTAAATCTCTGTACAAAGCTAGGAAAATAATGTCCTAAATGACAGTAAGAGCTAACAATGATTGAGCACTTACCATGTGTCACCCACTAATCTAAGTAGTTGACATGTTATATAACAGATTCAATGCCCACATAAGTCCCCACATAAGTAGGGGGCACCACTAGTATTCCTACTTCACAAATAAGGAAACTGAGGCACAGAGACGCGATACACCTAAGGGCTGGAAGAGGCGGGATTTAAACCCAAGGACTGTAGCTCTGGCACTCACACTCTTAACTACTTCACTCCACGGCCTCTCGAAGGCATATAATTACTGTCCCTTGAGATAAATCACAGTCCCAGTCATCTTGTATTATTCATCCTTGTCTACCCTGCTCAGTAGGCCCTGGGCACATAGGAGCTGATGTGTAGACCCTGCATCACTGGCTCCCTTGCCCACTGGGTTTACCAATGGACACTCTGACAGAAGATCAGAGCATGAGGGGAGAGAGAGGTTGTGGTCTTTATTCCCATGCCCCCTCCCTGCAGGGTCACCAAAGGTTGGTCACTCTCTTGGCCAAATGCCACACAGCTCCATCAGGCGGTTGTCTCCACAACTTTCTCTCTCAAAATCTGCATAACTTCTCTCTCTCCTCGCCCCTTAATACCCAGAGGTGGCAACATTCTCCTGCTGGTTCAAGTCCCCAGTCTGATGCCCAATCTGACAGATTCCCTAAACCCCACGTACATCTTTGAAAATAGCCCTTTCATACTCTGCAGATTTTCTGGGTTGAGTGTTCCTCTGTCCCTGCCAGGCCCCTGGTGGATTTGCCTGCCTAGGACAATTCATCAGAATCTCCTCAGACTATCACTTCGCAGATGGCAAAGAGCCTGTCACCACAGGGAGAAGGATTATTTAGTACCCTCAGAAAATGGTCACTGGTCCATCAGTGCCTCTTCTGAGACTAAATGAAAACACATATAAATCATTTCTTCTAGAAATATCTGTGGAGTGCCTTCTAGATATTAGACACTACCCTGGGGACACACAAGTGGATGGGACAACCAGGTCACATACAGAGAATACATGAGAACTAGAATGTCACTGCGGCTGTGGATAGCGATAGGAGGGAAGGGCTTCCGAGATCGGGAGGCCTCCTGAGATGTGCCATACTAAAACCTTAAGGATGAGAGGACATGGCCATGCAGTGGGGGGCAGAGTAGGGGTATGAATGTGGTGTCCAGTGTTCCAGAGGAAATCGTGCTTCAGAAGGCTCAGAGGCGGGAAGGACAGTGGGCATTTAGATTGCAGGTGGTACAGCTGTGGAAGCAAGAGGGGAGCGAGCCTCAGAAAATCAGGGAAGAGGAATTTTCCCTTTTGCAATGACTAGGAGAACACTCCTGGTGTTCGGTGTCAGGCTAAGGATTCTGAATGCCCTGGATGTGCAGGACAGCCCCTTACCATGAGGACTACTGAGTGCCCTGAGTGTGAGCAGGTCCCCTTTGTGAAGTGAAGTCAGCAGCTGTACCAGCTTCCCAAGCCCTCCATGAAGTCTGTCTATACCAGCTAACATCTGACAGGAAATGGGGCAGGACTGGAAGCTGGGATGCAGAGAGCTAAAGAGGGTTTGCATCACATTTTTCTGAGAGGACAGCACCAGAGATGGAGGGAAAGGGTAACTGCCAGCAAGAGAGGATGGGGATGGGTGGGGGCTTCCTTTATTTAGAGTCAAAGAAGATCATTCTAGAAAGTACTGCCATCACCACAGAGCAGTGTTTTTCAGACTTTAACCTAAGACCCACAGTAAGAACTACATTTTATATCACAATCCAATTCTACACACATGCACACAGACATGTGACTGAAGCAAAAGTTCCACAAAACAACATGCAGGCTTACCATGGGTGATGTTCTCTGATAGATTTTGATCCATGCTGATTTCTACCCATGAAACTGACTTGATAACTCATTATAGATCTCACTTCTTGGTGTGAAAAACAACACTAAAGACATAACTAGAAGACAGTATTGTTTTTTACTATTATATTTGTTTTTACTCTTTTTCTTTATTTTCATGGAAGTATAGTTGACATACAGTGTTACATTAGCCTCAGGTAATGCAACACTGCGATTCGACAACTCTGTACGTCATACTGTGCTCACCACAAGTGTAGCCACTGTTTGTCACCATGCAATGCTATTACAATACCACTGACGATATTCCCTGTGCTATGCCTTTCATCCCCGTGACTTTCTCATTCCATCACTGGAAGCCCATGCCTCCCACTCCCCTTTACCCATTTTGCCCATTCTGCTACTCCCTCCCCTCTGACAACTACAGGTTTGTTCTCTGTAATTATGAGAGTATTTTAAAGATTAAAAAAATGTGATAACACATTATGTTGATGAGCATGTGGGGAAATGAGCACTCTCATATACTATTAGTGGGAGCAAGAATTAATGCAAATCCATTAGTGGGCCATTTGGCCCTCCTTATCAATATTTTAGATGCATATGCCTTTGACTCAGCAATTCCACTTCCAGGAACTTCTTACATATTTATTCACACATATGCCCAAAGATGGATGCAGGGGAATATTCACTGTGGCATTGTTTGTCGTGACATCAGGCTGCAAACAATATAAATGCTCAATAGGACACTGATAAAATGAATTATGAGATATCCTTACAGAAGTCTAAACAACCATGAAAATAAATAAGGCAGGTTATTATGAATTAAAATGGAAGAAGGAAAAAATAAATAAATAAAATGGAAGAAGGTCCGACATGTATGATATAGCTGACAAAGCAAGGGCAATAGGCTGATAATTGTTAAGCTGAATGATGAGTACAGAGGGATTTACTATACTCCTCTACTTCTGTATATGTATGAATTTTCACATAGTTTAAAAAGTAAGAAGACAAGTGTCCAAACTATGTGCGGTATGCTGCCATTTGTGTTTAAGCCAATTTGCTTTAACAGACAAGGGGATCTGTAAGGGCCTGAAAGTAGCAAATATCTCTGGCAAGAGACCTAGGGAACAGGTGTGGGAGGGAGATTTTTAACTTCATACCCCTTTCTACTCTTTTAACTTGTAACCACATGCACCTTTTATCTATACGTATGTGTGTGTAATTAAAAACAAGAAAGAAATAAAACTGATTTATCAACCTCAAAAAGGATAAACACCACTTACCTAAAATCAAAAGACTCAGAATTACACCTGAAAACCAAACAAACTAATTCATGACAAGGAACGTACTCCCACCCTTGACCCTCGACTAACCCCCATGACATCACAACCTTTGGAGTTTCCCTGAGCAAACAAGTCAAAAATGGAACTGTGTCCAGTTACATTTTTCTGCCAAATTGTTGTTTCCTTGAATTGATGTGAACAAAGATTAGGCCACATGGGACCCCAATTATACCTAGGTTATACTGGAAATAATTTCAAGTTTAACTTGTTCGGTTCCCTCACTTTAAGAATGGTAGACTATGACATGGCCCCTTCATTTCTCTATGTCTACTGGGAGAAGAGGCCTGAAATGAGGATATTCATTACAGCATGGTTTATAACAGGGAAAAGCTGAAAATAGTTTAAATATTCATCAGTAAGAAAACGGCTAAGTAATGACACATTTGTATTATAGAATACTATTATCAACTGGATGTTTGTGCCTTCTCCTATACCCCTCTACATCTGCCAAATTCACAGGTTGGAGCCCTGACACCCAAAGTGATGGCATTATGAGGAGGGCTTTGGGAGATAAGTAGTTTAAACGAGGTCATGAGGGTGGGACCCCCAAGATGAAATTAATGGCCTTGTAAGAGTTTTCTCTCTCTTTCTCTCTCTCTTTTTCTTCCATTTGAGGACACAGAGAGAAGCCAGAAAGAGGCCCTCACCCAGAACCAAATCAGCCAGGATCTTGATCTTGGTCTTCCTAGTCTCCAGAATAATGAAATAGAAATGTCTGTTGTTTAAGCCCCCTTCCCCAGTCAATAGTATTTTGTTATGGCAGCTCAAGCTGACTCAGAGAAATAGCACAAACTATTTAAAAATATAAGAAACATATATGTACTGACACATTAAAATTCCTAACATGTTAGGTGGAAAAAGCAAGTTGTGGTTATGATGTTATAGTATTACACAATTATGTAAAATGCACATTCATACAATAATATATATATATTTATACACAAATGCACAGATAATTATCTGGAAATATGAACATCTAACAAATGACGGGATACCCAGAAGCACAGAAGAATCATGGTCAAAGGGGATATTAGCTTTGTTTGTAAACTTATATTTTTTTATAAAAAGCTATTTCTGTATTACTTGTGTAATTAAAAGCAGTTTGAGGACATACCCGCTCCCAACTGTTCAGAGAGAACAGCCTAACTTCAGGCTATATAATCAGTCAACTTCAGGGCTGCTTCTAGAATCTGAGTTCTAAAATCTGCCTTGCAACCCAAGAGTTCTTCCCACTACCACTCAGTTCTCCACTAACACTCAGTTCTTCCCACTACCACGCAGTGTAATTTTGAAACGAGCAAAAATTACACTCTGCTCAGGGGAGAAAAGGGCAGGACTCGCATCCCACCAGACACCAATGAGGAGATAATGTTTTCATGCACTAAACGTAACATGGTTAGATCTCAACAAGGTTAGCTAAGACAATTAATTTCAAAGCCTTACAACTGACAGCAATACACAAATTAGCTTCCACATCAGCTTTAGGAAACTAATTTCATTACAATGAAGAATTCAGAAGGGAGCTCTGATGCCTTTTTAAAAAGTGAGATGAAACTTCAAAGTGAGATGAAACTGTTTTCTAGAGCAACTTCATAATTATACAAGGACGATGTTTACCTCAAAACCCAACACCCAATAGGGATAAGATGGAAGGAAGAAAGAAGCCTCAAAGAGATGTCAGGTTGAAATCTGCAAGAGACTTTCATGAAAGGAAAATAAAAAAGATTAAGGGTCTCAAAAGTTTATTATAAATTATAGCAAGAGCTAACATTTATTTATTCAACCAAAAAGTACTGAGTACCAACTGTGCCAGGCAGTGTTCTAGGCACTGGAAATAAACAGTGAATAAGATGCATAAAAATTCTGCCTTTGTGGAACAGATATCCTGGCAATAAACATAAGTGCTACAATAATCTGGGCAGGTGAACAAGGAGTATCAGGTAGGAGGTTTTTTTTTTTTTTTTTTAATTTTTATTTATTTATGATAGTCACAGAGAGAGAGAGAGAGAGAGAGGCAGAGACACAGGCAGAGGGAGAAGCAGGCTCCGTGCACCGGGAGCATGACGTGGGATTCGATCCCGGGTCTCCAGGATCGCGCCCTGGGCCAAAGGCAGGCACTAAACCGCTTAGCCACCCAGGGATCCCAGGTAGGAGGTTTTGATGTGAAATACATAGAGGAGTCAGGGATGGTCTCAGAAAGTGACATTTGAGCAAACACCTGAAGGAGGCAAAACAGTAAGCCCAGCAGATATCTAAGAGAAGTTTGTTCCAGGCAGAGGGAGTGGCAAATGCAAAGGTTCTGAGGTAGGGACATACCTGGCATATGTTTAGGGAGTAGCAAAAGGCTAATAATGGCTGAAGCGAGAGCAAGGGAAAAATCCCAGAAGATATGAGAGAGGAAGCCAGGAGCCAGATGGTGTAGGGCACTGTAGGCCATTGTAATGACCTGGGCTTTTACCAAGAGAATGGGAGCCACAGAAGAGTTCAGAGAGCAGGAGTGACATGAACACACACAGCACTGGATACTCTGGTGGAGATCAAGGGAAGAGGTGGAAAGACCAGTTAGGAAGTCACTGAAACAATCCAGGGGAAAGATGATGGTTCACTGAGTATTTACTGTGAGCTGGAGACTTTACATACCATATCTTCCAGTTTTATTTATCTTAACTGAGATATAATCCACATACCACAAAATTCACCATTGTCAAATATACAGTTTGATTGTTTTTAACATATTTACAAGGTTGTGCCATCAACAACACTCTCTAATTCCCAAGCATTTTCATCACCCCAGAAAGAAACCCTGTACCCATTAGCAGTCACTCCCCATTCTCTCTCCCTCCCACCTCTGGCAACCACTATCTATTTTCTGTTCCTATGGATTTGCTTATTTTGGACATGCCATATAAATGGGATTAGACAATATCTGATCTTTCATCTCTGGCTTCTTTCACTGAGCATCATGTTTTCAAGGCTCCTCCATGCATTCCTTTTTAAGGCTGAAGTAAATGTTACAATATCTTATTAAATCCCCACAAAAGCCCTATAAAGAAAATACCATCATTATCATGCCCAGGTTTCTGACAGGGAAACTGCAGTTCAGAGAGGTCAAGTAAGTTGCCCAAGAATAGCCAGGAGAGGGGAAGACCGGAGACTGAACTCAGAAGTCTGGCTCCAAGGCTCGCCAATTTGACTACTTTGTTAATCACCTTACTGAATGAATGATGGACTTTAGTCAGGCCCTTCATTGGACTGGGGAAACAGAGGCCCTGATTTCATAGAGTTTGGGCGAAGCCATCACCGAAATTCAGATGTCACAACCTCCTTTTCAGCTGGGGTCCACTTTAGCATGTCCTTGTGGCACCACTGGGGCCTTCTCATTCTGGCTGGAGTCAGATAAAATAGAGTGAGTTCCCCTGGTGAAGGTGAGACCTTGAAGGTGGGGATGAAGGGAGGGAGGGGAATACAACAGTGTCGCCTTCCCCAACTGCCAAATTCACAAACATCAGTGCGGCTCAACAAGCAATTACTGAGCCCTGACCATGTGCAAGAATCTATGTGAACAGAGGCATCACCAAGATGTGGTCCCTGCCCTTAAAAAGTTCCCAGGGCAGGGGATCCCTGGGTTGCTTAGCGGTTTGGCGCCTGCCTTTGGCCCCGGGCGCGATCCTGGAATCCTGGGATTGAATCCTGCGTTGGGTTCCCGGCATGGAGCCTGCTTCTCTCTCTGTCCCCCCACCCCCTCTCTCTCATAAATAAATAAGTAAATCTTTAAAAAAAAAAAAAAAAAAGCTCCCAGGGCAGTTGGGGAAACTGCTATCCCAGTATTACATCAAAGAAGAGGCTATGGTATTCCTATCTTTACCATCTCGGCATTACTAGGAAGCTGGCACAGTGCTGGGTAGAAAGCTTTCCTCCAACAGACATTTGCTGAGGAGCATCTATATACTCCAGATGTTACCCATTCCTCTTGGCTCTTTCTTATTAACCCTGCTCCACCTACAGCCTTCCCTCTCAATCCTAACCCTTCCCAGTTTCCCCAAGGAACACTTCTTAATAAAGCCTTTCACATCAATCTTTGTCTCAGGTCTGCTTCTGGGCACTACCCAAGCCAGGAGGTGAGCTAGAAAGTCATGTAACAATCACTAACACTAAAGTTTACTGAGTACTTACTACGTGCCAGGCAGGTATTATAAGCACTTCACCTGTATTAACTCATTTACTCCACAACACCACTAAGAGGCAGATGCTATTATTATACTCCACTTGCAGATGAGGAAAATGGGTTGCAGGGACTTGTGGCTGCCCAGTCAGTAGTGGCAGAGCTAAGACTTAAAACCAGGCAATCTTTCCAAGGCTGGGCTCTTGACCATTCTATGATCTGCTGCCTTTTGGGTAGGCTTGGGAAACACAGCTGGCATTTGGGGAGGCTAAGTGCCAGGGGTAAGGTGGCATCTGTGTATACAGAGAAAAAGAAACAGAAAGGCATGGAGGGAAGAGCAAGAGGCACATGCACGGGGAGGCATCTGAGAAGACATCAGAGGTCTTCCATTGCAATGAAGCCCAGCCATAGTTCTTGCCAATGAGTTCCAAAAGATTGCCTGTAGAGGACATGCAGCCATGCGGGGCAGTGGGGGGCAGAGGGGACAGGGGGGATGCTCTCCAGGTGAAGAGAGGTTGGGAATAAATGCCCCAAGTTCTCTCTTCCACCCTCCTCCAATAGCCAGTCTCCCAATGGCTGCCCCTAGGCAAAACCTAGGGACCCCAAGAAATGCAGCCCAAAGGCCCTCCCATCCCCCCTCCCCATGTTAACAGAACAGGGAGGGGAAAGCAATGGATCTGAGGGCTGAGGGACTTTGGTCTGCTCTGGCTTCATCAATTCATTCATTCACTCACTCAGTGAACATTTCTTAAATGCCCACTAAGCCAGGTGTCCAGAACCTACAACACTAATAGTACCCAGCCCCTCCCCTGAGAGAGAGTTATTTGTAATTGTATTAACTGTGGGCTGATAGTGGAGATGACATATGACTCAACCTGGAAGTAGCCGCGGGTCTGGAGTCACTTCACTAAGATGACTTCACGCTTCATCTCAAAGGATAAGAAGGGTCTGCCATGTGGGGGAGACATCTGTTGTTTTCACCTGCTCTATCCGACATTCCCCAGGGGAATGACCTTTAATCCAGCTCAGTCCCTCTGGTTGCCCATGGGATGAGCACATGACCCAAGTCTAGCCAATCAGCACATTCCATTTTCCTGGCCACAACAATTAGGCAGGGTGTGGGCACATGACCAGACCCATCCAATGCGAGGCAACTCTGGACCCTCCCAGGATCCTTCGTGGGAAGTTGTTCACTTTCTCCTGATGTTGTTAGAATACCTGGAGGGTGAGCCTGGGCTGTGGGTGGACACCTTGCCACTAGCAAGCATGAACGTACTGAAGAATGAAGCCAACACCAAGGAAAAGTGATCTGAGAGAAATAGAAAGTCCTGATGGTATCATTTGAGTTCTGGGATCCAGCCATTCCTAAGGCCATCAATTATTCAGTTATTTCAACAAATACAAGTTTTTTCTTTGCTTCAGCCTCTTTATGTTGGGTTTCTGTTGCTTGCAATTAAAAAGGCCTTGACTGATAAGATGGGGAAAGGCAGAGGAAGTAGGGCTTGCCAGGAGAACAGACTCAAGGAACCACAGACAGTTGGATGTGCCTAGAGGGTAGAAATTTGTAAAAAGAATGGGGCAGAAGGTGAATCTGGGAAAGTGGATGTGGACCTAGAAAGCCTTGAACCCTCAGCAAAGGACCCTAAACTTCCTTCACAGATTCCAGAGCTTCTACAACTTTCTACTCTTCCCTCAAATAATCAGCAAGAGTTCCTAGCACCTCAGGATTGTGGCCTGTCTGGGGCAAGTACAGAAGAGGTGGTTCCTTCCCTCAGGGGCTTCCCATCCAGCTGAGGGAAGAGGAAGCAAAACAGGGAAAACTATAACCAATAATAATAATAGTGAATATTTATTATTAATGATGTGCCAGATATGGCACTGTGTTTACATAGATTTTTTTCATGGAATCCACATACCACTCTATGAAGTCAGTGTTATGAATGTCCCCCATATTTTATTGATAATGAAAGTAAGGCTCTGACAGGTGGAATCACTTGCCTAAGGTCACACAGTTTGGAAGCGGCAAAGCTAGAACTTGAATTCAAGCAGTGTGACTGCTGAGTCCACATACTTGAAACATTTTGCTGAGCAGCCAATTGGTTCACAGGTGGAATGAGAAAAGTAAACAGGAAAGGAAGTCAGAAGGTCAAGATGGAGTCTATAACCAAGCTGTAAATGGCTCTGCCCCAGGTCTCATTTTGGAAGACAGCCCCACGGAGGGCATGGCTGTGGGTCACAGGTGTGCATGGCAAACAGCCTTTTTACTCACGTCCTTGTGGGCTTGGGGGCTGCCTGGCTCTGCTGAGGAATACAAGACAAGTAGAACCCTTGTCAAAGGACACGGAACTTGAAATGCAGGGAGAAGGAGCAGCAGGCTGCCACTGACCCCATCTTTCACAAAATGCCCTGTCTTTCCTGGATGACACCACTTTTTCCATGTCTGTGACTGCCTCCTGGAAAGTACCACAACTTGACATCCCACTGCAGATTCTCCACACCAGAGAAGCCTGCAGAGGCATATTTGCTTTTTATTCTGGAGAAGGTAGATGGGAGTAGATTCTGAGGTCCACTCATTGCCTACTCACCTCATTCTCTCATATTCGGAATGTGCATGCACGTGCTAGTATGTGCACGCAAACACACACACACACACACACACTAACCCTCTATTGATGAATAGAGGAAATGGCCATACTCCCAAGGCCCCTGAAATCCTGCCTCTTGTGGTAAGCCTTCCTCGAACACCCCTCTCTTGTCTCAGAGTTCCAAGAACCTGACTCACATGGAGAAAACCGGGCTCAGAGAGATTACATGGCACATAAGTGTCAAAGCCACAACCTGATTCCCACTGTGACCTTGGGCAAGCTGACTAGCCTCTCTGAGCCTCTGTGTCACTGTTTGTGAAATGGGATTAATAGCTATCCTGCAGGGTATAGGGGAGAGATAAATACAGCAATATGTAGGAATCCCATGTCATGGCACCTAGCATGTAGTAAGCATTCAACAACATAATAGCAAATTAAATTAGATTACATTAGATTACAGCACTGGGTGTTATACTATATGTTGGCAAATTGAATTCCAATAAAAAATATACAGGGATCCCTGGGTGGTGCAGCGGTTTGGCGCCTGCCTTTGGCCCAGGGCGCGATCCTGGAGACCCAGGATCGAATCCCACATCAGGCTCCCGGTGCATGGAGCCTGCTTCTCCCTCTGCCTATGTCTCTGCCTCTCTCTCTCTCTCTCTCTCTCTCTCTCTCTGTGACTATCATAAAAAATATATATATATATATATATACAAAAAAAATTTTAAAAATCTAGAAACTGGGATGCCTGGGTGGCTCAGTGGTTTAGTGCCTGCCTTTGGCTCAGGGTGTGATCCTGGAGTCCCAGGATCAAGTCCCACATCAGACTCCCTGCGTGGAACCTGCTTCTCCCTCTGCCTGTGTCTCTGCCTCTCTCTTTGTGTGTCTCTCATGAATAAATAAATAAAATCTAGAAGCTAATGGGGGGGGGGCTCAAGATACTGTGTTTCATCTCATTAAATGTAGCATTTCAGCTTAGCCTCCATAGGATAACTGACCCAGGCTGCAGTGGCTGCTGTCCCATGAACGTCCATGCTGCCTGGACTTGAGCCTCCCGGTCCAGCCCAACATGACTCAGCACCTGGAAACATGTGCTTCTTTAAATAGATCCTGCTCTCAGCTGATTCTCAAGGCTGATCAATGACTTACCTGTCATTGGTGGGAGGTATCCTGGGGCTTGCTGAGAGTCTGCTGGTGTGGAGCAGAGGGACATAAGGGACACTGGAGGAAGGTCACTGGTGACTATGACCCTGCTAGAGAATTAAGAGAATGGCCAGATGAGACAGCACCCAGAAACAGGGAGGTTGTCTGCACCCATCCCACCAAACTGGTCCATAGGGTTTAGTGTCATGCCCCAAAGCCCCTGCAACATTATGGAGGGGTCAGGAGACCTAAGTTTAAATCTCAGCTCTGCCACCAAAAGCTTCCTGACCTTGGACAAGTCCTTTGCTTTCCTATCTTCTCATCCATCAAGCCATACTCTAATTACAAATGCACAACAGGAGGCAGAAGACAATCCAACTGCTCCCAGTGGAGGATCAGCCAAATGACTTATAGTCCATCCATACCATGCAACAAGTACTGGTCAAACGAGAGATGTTACTGACGTGGGCTGAGATGAAACCACCTCCGAGCCACTGTGGGACAGTGAGCTGCCATCAGAGGGCTTTGTGTCATGTCCTGCATAGATATGTACACTAGAATATTCATAGAATAACTCTAAAAGGAAAGAGACACACACAGACACACACATTCTGGTAAATGGAAAAGACTTACATTTTGTAAAAAAAAAAAAAAAAAAACAACTTAAGGAGACATAAGTCTTTATCTTTTACTTTTCGCTTTTTTTTAAAAAAAATTCTCACTACTGCATTTTTCCAAAATAATTTCCAAGTTAGCAACAATCTCACATTCATGCTCACTGGAAAACAGGGTGAGCTCCAGATAAACGAGGTCACCAAGGCCCCAAGCCTGTTTCCAGTGGCCACAAGTTCAATGGCTTTTGGCAAGCCTCCAGCTCCTCTGAGGCTTGGTTCCTGCTGTTTGTCAGCAGTATTTTTGCCCATGACTAGTAGAGAATATCAAATATGGAAGAACTTGGAAAGCACATCTGTTAAGTATATATGCTTGCTAATAACTTCTTACTTCCATGAAACAGAAGAGTGAGTCTATAAAGGGTCAGCTAGATACATTTATGAGACTTCCTCTCTTAAGGCATTTTTTCAAATGCATTCCAGCATTTTGTGTGACTCAAATCCCACAAGCACTGGTTTGGGGTGGAGCAGAATGGGGTTAAGGCCCACCTCCATCATCCACTAACATAAACATCCAAAGTCTCAGTCCCTTTATTGGTAAAAAGGACAGCGATTATACTTCACAGGGATATTGTGGAAATTAAGTGACAGAGCATGTGTGAAACTTTTAGCATAGAGTTAGCACCTACTATGTGCTCAACGAGTAACAAAATCTTTCTCTTAAACTTTTCTTGTAGTTATACCAGCAGCCATTTTGCTTTTAGGATCTAGATGCTCTGTATACAGTTTAGAAAAACCACGACCTCTGGATGGAAATGACTGTATCTTCTGTCTTAGCTGGAGATCCTTAGAAGGCAGAGCATGAGGCAAAGGTGTACGTGTACTGGGAAGTGCGACCCCAGGGAAAGAAGCAACACAAGTAAATGGAGTGTATTATGAAGCTGGCAACAGGTTGGTTGCTCAGAAGTCTTCAGAGAGGCTGTACCTCTGAATCATCAATCTGGAGCCAGAAATAATATACCCACCAGCTCTCATGGGATGTCAACTCCCCCCACACCTTGATTTCACAGAGGTGAGTATCACCTGGACTTCACAATGCCTCATGCCTCAGTGGATATAAGAAATATAAGGAACCAGAGCAGCTGCCACAGCAGGAATGACAATAGCAAGGATGGTGCAACAACTAATGTCTCTCAGACCATGAGAATATTATGAAGTGCTGCTAAGCCCACTCTGGCCAGAAAGGAAGGCAGGTGCACAGGTCCTAGAAGGGACTACTACACCTTCTGCACAGATTTGCCTCCTTACATAGCTAGGCTGTCCATCTGCCACCTGCTAACCTGCTTGTTTAATGTCTAAAGCACATGGATCCACCCCTGAGCACCCATTTCAGAGAACAAGTAAGGTCTTCTGGGCCCCAGGGAGCATCCCATCCCAGCCTGGTCCACTCCCACAGAATGTCCTGCTAAGGATGGCCAGAGCCCTCTGGACATTCTCAGCTCTTTGCTCCAGAAGGCTGCTTACTTTGACCTCGACCCCGACCTCGTTACTTCAGCCTCTTGCAGAGCTGTCCATCAGGAGTGGCATTTAAATGTGAGATCCTGGGCTTTTTATCAAAGGACACGATGAACAACCACACCATGCCAAATCTATTCTTGCTTCTGCTGGGTTTCATTTGAGATGTAGAACCATGGTATTCAGTGCTCTCTTTCTAAATTCCTTTTATTTTATTCATTCATTTATTCAGCAAATATGTATTGAGGGAATTGGTAAGAAAAAAGTCAGTCTAATAGAAAAATGGTTAAAAGTTAATGAATACACAGTTCATAGAAAATAAAACACAAATGACTCTCAAGCATTTGAAAAGATGCACCATTTCACTCAAAAAAGAGAAATGTTTATTAAAGCTATACTGAGAGACCATTTTCCCCATCAGATTGGCAAAAATCCAAAAGGTTAATAACACATTTTGTTGGCAAGGTTGTGGAGGAATAGGTATTCTCAAGCATTTCTGGTAGGAGTGTTCCTATGGTGCATAATTGGATGATATCTATCAAAATTATGAAAGCAGATATTCTTTGACACAGCAATTTCCCTTCTGGGAATTTATCCTACAGAGATGTTTGGACTTGTGCAAATTGATGTACATACAATGTTATTCACTGCAGACTTCTAAGAGCAAAATATTGGGAATAATCTAGATGCTTTAAATAAATAATAATCTAAGCAATGACATTCTATGTAGATTTTTTTAAAGAATGAGATGTCTCTCTATTCACTGATATAGAAAGATCTCTATGATAGAATGGCAAATAATAAGGCACAGAGGAGCATGGATATGGCATGCCCGCATTAGGCTAATGCTGCCTAACAAACTACCTCAAAAGTTTAAAAAGTAATTGTTCACTCTCATGCTCTCAGACTTGGGGTTCTGTTGATCTCAACTGGGCTCAGCAGGGTGATTCTGCATTAGGCTGCAAGGTCCAGAGCTTGCGGACTCTATTCCACATTCTTCATTCAAGAGCCAGGCTGAAAGGGACAATAGTTAAACCTCGGCACACTCCTCTCATGGTGAATCATGGAGCACAAGAGAGGAAGGGTAATGACACAAAAAACCTTTTGAGACTCTTATGTCTTGTCAACTAACATCCCACTGTCCAAAACAAATTATATCACCAAGTCCAAAATCAAGGGGTGAAGAAGAACATTCTATCCACCATGAGGTCATGGCAAGAGTATGGATATGTAATACCACCAGAGAACTGTAGAGAATGGGACCAATAATTAAACTAACATTACATAAACACACACATGCAAACACCCAATTTTACTTATTTTTATCTAAAGGTATCCTGGAAAAAAAACTGTAACAATGGTAATCTATACTGGAGGACCGGTGGAAAGTGAGAGCTTGTAGACAGAGGATAGGTAAGGAAGAAGACATTCCACTGCATACCTTTTGACATTTTTAAAATCAGGTGAATGGTTTACCTGTACAAAAAAAAATATTTTAAAATGTACATGGAGCATCTACTAGGTGCCCGGCACTGGGAGAGGCACTGGGGACAGAGCTATAAACAAGACAGACCTGATTTCCACCTCCAGGTAGCTAATCCTTGGGTGCAGTTGTCTCTACTCTGGCTGCCACCAGAGCCACCTGGGAAACTTTTTAAAATGCTGATGTCCAGCTCCACTCCCAGAGATTCAGACTGTAATCAGTTTGGTGTACAAACTTTTACATACTTTTAAAAGGTCCCAAGGATTTTGGTGGGAAGCCAGGGTTAAAAATAACTAGATTAGCAAATGATAAAAGATAAAAATAATCAAATAATTAGTTGGTTGTACTAGGCACATTAACTAGTTATTAGAGATTTCTTATATTTTCTCTTCTTGGAAAGCAAAACTCTTCTTAGCAATTGAATTCTTCTCTCTCTCTTATTAAAAGTGTAAGATTCTATATATCTTCCTTTTCACTTTGGCAGTCAGGAAGCTCAGTGTCAAAGCTGAAGCTCAACTGGAGCAACTTCCTAAAGCCATAATGCCTACACATGTGTAGTCTTTTTCTAAACTGAATTTCTGCCTTTACTTATTTTTTTGGTGACCTTGAATCTCGATTTCTGTTTTGCCATTAGTTCATGGTTTGTATTCTTACAAGGTGTCTCAAATCTTTTATAATGCAGCGGAACTAAATTATCATCATCAACAATAACAACAATATAATACCTTCTGTTTATTTGCTTGGCACTTATTATGCTCCAAACACTGAGATTGGCACTTGAAATATTTATCTCCAATCATTTTTTAAAAACTCACAGAAGAAAAAAAAAAACTCACAGAAGAGGTATCATTAAGCTCATTTTACAGATGATAAACTGAGACTTAGAGAGATTAATTGCTTGTCTGGAGTCACAAAGTAGTAAACATCAGGGCTGGTATATTATTTTCCTATTGCTGCCAACAAGTTACCACAAATTTAGTGAATTAAGACAACAGAAATTTATCTTACTGTCCTGAAGTTCAGGTGTTCAAATAGGTGATCAGGGCTGTGTTTATTCTGTAGGTTCTAGGATAGAATCTTCTTGCCTCTTCCAGCTTCTAGAGACTGCCTGCCTTCTTGGGCTCAGGTCTCCACTCCTGCCTCCGTTCCCATAGTCACATCTACTACTAACTTTGACCTTCCTGCCTCCCTTGTGATTACATCCCACCTTCATCCCCAGAAAAACCCATGTTATCTTCCCACCTCAAAATCCTTAGCTTAATGGCATCTGCAAAGTCCCTTTTGCCATGTAAGTTATATATTCCCAGGTTTCAGGAATGTTTGAGGACCATTACTTAATTAACCATCTCTTGGATTCTAACCCAGGCTTCTCTAACCCCTAATCATGTGCTTTCTACAATACTTTGCTGCATCCACAAAATCCAGGCTTTATTTCTGTGAAATCATTATTCCCAGGGCTTCTGTGGGTCTTCAAAGAGAGAGGAACATACTTCTCCACAGATTGGACAAGACACAGAAAAAATATACAATCTACCAAAGATAAATTTCCCCATTCCAATTGGAGTTGTAGGGCTATTCATAAGATAGGGCAGCAAAGGATCCATCCCCTGCTATTCTCTGCTGTTAGTTAAGTGAGGCTTCAAGATGTAGTGAAAAGTGGCTTTTCTGCATTATTCATTTGCTTCCTTTGTTGCCTCCTCCACTAGAATGTCAGCCACAGGAGAGTGGGGCCATCTCCATCACACTCACCATAGTATCCAGAGCCCAAAAAGCATAGCACAGAGTTAGTGTTCCATTGATAAATGCAAGCCCCAGAGCTACTTTGCTTCAGGGGGTAGGATTTCACCGGGGTACCTGAAAGATGGGGGAGGAAACTGAGTGGGCTTTGTCCCCAATTCCTCACCTTTGAGTGGGGTTAACGTGAAAGCTGAGGTCCCTGGTCAGGACCATAAATGAGAGGAAACATGAGCAAGATGGTGTTTGCCTTGCTGCGCCCTTCTGAGAGCAGAGATTACATCTCTTGAACATTCTACATGAAGCATTCTCAATCGATCGTGCATAGACATCAATAACAATCCACCTATAAAAAATTCCCCCACAAGGACACAAAGATAGATGTACAAGGATATTCACTGCATTGTTTGTAGCAGCAAAAGAATTGGACACAACCCAAATGTCCATCAATAGGGGTTTGGGGAAATAAATGATCATATAGTCACATTGACAGAATGCTATGCAGCCATTGAAAGAATGGGATAGATGGGGTGGGGGGAGGGTTGTCCAAGATGTAGTGCTCAGTGAGAAAAGGCAAGTTGCAGGAAAGTGTATAATGTATGGTTCTATGTTAAATATATATAAATATATATACTTCTTAAACTGTGCACTTTAAGATCTGCACATTTTACTATATGTAAATTATAACTCAATAAAGAAAAACCATTATATGTATACATTCTAGTTCTTTGGTCTTTAAGAAGCAAACTTTTTCAAATTATTTCTGAAATTAGGACTTGCCTTCTCATATATGTAGCATTTTATGTTTTGCTATTATTAAGTCGAAAGGGTGGCTTACCACTGGAGGTAGCTCACAAAAGAAGAAATGCAAGAGATATATTTAGCATTTACACAGAAAGTAAACATAGTAGATAAGCATATGCATAGAAAAGCTAAAAATGTACACATTTGGAATTCAGGAGTGAAATAATTGGGAATGGAAGTTGCAAGACCTTTGTACTAGGGGCACATATTACTTTAGTCATGAGAAACAAATTAAGGTTAAGGAAAACCCTTTCTGTGACCGGGAAATAGTGCAAACCTGTGGATTTGAGAAAATGGAGGGCATCAAAGGGGCATTTGACAATGTAACAGACCAAGAGAATTGAACCTCACTCGTGTTTTCAAAATAGAAAGAACTTTGTTATTGTTTTCTGATTATAAAAGTAATTTGTGCTCATTGCATAAACACTCAAAGACCAGGGAAAGGAGGCATTGAAAATTACCCATAAGCCCACACTGTACCACCAAAGAGAGCAAAGCCTAACGCTGGGGTGCACTTACTTACAAGAGGAACACCAACCTTTATATACTGCTTTAAAACTCGATTTTTGTCCCACCTAATATGTAAATAATATCTTCATTTAATATGTAAAGAAAATCTTTGCATGTTGTAATACTACAATATGTATCATCTTAATAACCCCAATGTATTATGTATGTTATGTAGTTGTACCATTATTGGCATAACAGAGACTCTATCATTGAATATTACATTGTTTCCAATTTTTACCGATTGAAATAATGATGCAGGGACGCCTGGGCAGTTCAGTGGTTGATCACCTGCTCTGGGCTCAGGTTGTGATCCCAGGGTCCTGGGATTGAGTCCCGCATCAGGCTCCCCACAAGGAGCCTACCTCTTTCTCTGCCTATGTCTCTGCCTCTCTCTGTGTGTCTCTCATGAATAAATAAACAAAATCTTAAAAAAAGAAAGAATGATACAAAGAAAATTCTCATACATATATCTTTAGGCACTTATCTGATTGTTTACTGAGAATAAATTCCTAGAAGTCCTATTTGCTGAGTCAGTAAGTTTATACATACTGAAGGCATCTGATTGCTGTGACCACAAACTTTCTCATAACACGAATAATCATTAGCATCAGCAATTGTTGAGCATGAAGTTCATGCCAAGACTTGCATTCCTTTACCTTCTGAACAGTCCTACAAGGCTGGTGTTTTTATTGTACCTCATTCTATAGATGGAAAAACTGAGGCTCAGAGAGGTATATAACCTCTCAATATCACACAGCTAAAAACTGGCAGAGCCAGGAATAGAACCCAGGTATGTCCACCTCCAAAGGCCAAGCTCACAGTCAGAGCACTGTGCTGCCTGCTAATCTCATGGCTTCCAGAACAGTCATATTATTTCATTATCCAACCTATAGTGCATGAGAAAGCTCATGTCCTCACTTTTGCCCCTTTCACTAAGTATTATCATTTGAATCATGTAAGGAGTGTGTAGTTGCAAACACCAAAAGCCTCAGTTCAAAATGGCTTAAATAATAAAGTGATTAATTGGCTCAAATAACCAGAAGTCTTAAGGGAGGTTAAGTGTCAAGGATGCCTTGATTGAGCAGCACAGTAGTGAGACCAATGTTCAGGTCTTGTTTTTTCTCCTTGTCTTTTGTGGTGCTGGCTTCATCCTCCATCTGACTCTCCTCCATGGTCTCAAGATGGTCCCTGACAACTCCTCATTCTGTGTGCCTTCTTCTCCAAGTCCAGACAGGAGGAGAGAAGGTTGACTTTGTAAGCCCTCTCAGGAGAGTGGGAGATCTTTCTAAGGATCCCTCAGCTTGCCAGTGGCCTGAATTGCCCCATGTGCTCATCCTGAACCAGTACTGTAGGTAGGATTATGATGACAAGTTTAAGCCTGGGCTGCATATGCCCTTTCCTAGATCTTGTAATGAAAGTAAATTTAGCTTCCTCTGAGGCTATAATAGAAAAAGCGTGGAGTGAAATTCATGACACTTCACAAGAGAAGAAAGGTCGGATATTGGGGATTGGAACAAACACACTTGTACCCCACCCTTCCACTCATGGACCTTACCAATGTAGGGGACCCTACGTATCATTCTACCCTGTTCATGGCAGGGAGAAGCATCAGGGAATTAACATCCCCAGGGAGCAATCTTTGACCAATGAGAGAGCAGGTGTACAGTCTTCAGCCATATCAACTTGAATGTGCCCTATCTTGTCTGATCTCAGAAGCTAAGCAGGATCGGGCCTGGTTATACTTGGATGGGAGAGAGTAGGTGTATAAATACCCCAGCTCCCTCAACCCTTAGGTGGATCGACTGAGGAGCATGTCCTGCAGTAGCCCCCAGAATTCTCCAGTAATAACTAGCTCACCCTTCTTCCTCTTCCCTTCTCATGTGTCCAGTCCCCTGCTAGTGTTTCCTAGGACCACCTCCCAATAAATCACTTACACTTGACTCCCTGACCTGGAGTCTACATCTTGGGGACAGAAACTAAACAGTAACATGGTACAAAGTCCACTACATTTTGTTTCTAGTCTTTGTCTGTTGTGGGAACATTCTAAAAAGATAAAATTTCAGCGTTGTAAGGTTAAGGATAGACATTCACGTGGTGGTTCTCCAATCTGCCAAAAGGACAATATCTGCCTCTAAGCTACCTCCTTCACCTTCAGTGCAAAGGAGAAAGGAGCCCATCTTCCTTCAGAAGCCACTTTGCATGCACAGCTACGTCAACAATGACCAGACAAGAATGCAGTATTAAGCATCCCACTGTGAGTCTGTCCTGCAGATACAGACATCTGGACTCCATGGTGAGATCCCTTTAGGAAAAAGAGAGAGAACTCTAAAAACTGACTCAGCCTTTCATAAATTGGTGTTTTTAATATTCCCCTTCCTGGGGGCATTTGCTATAAACAAACTATTGGTCTGGTTGAGAGATAAAAAAGAAGCCCTTCCTCAAAAGATGTCACACATTAATTTTTAAGCTCACTCCTGAGAGATGCAATCTCTCCTTTAGTGCCAGTTAATGGAATTTGTATGACAATAATTTATTTACTGAAGTAATTAATTGCCATATAGCTTTGCATGGCTGGATGCAGCATTGGCAAGTGGCTGATTTCTATCAGGAAAAGGCATGTGAGCAGCTTCATTTCACAGACGAGCTATAAACTAAGCAGATTTCTAACTCAGAAATATCCATTTTCAAAGGGAAAAATCCTCTGGACTCTGAAATGGGGACTGATTCCCTGAGTCTAAGACTAGGAAGGGAACTGAAAGCACATTGTGTTCAACTGCCCCCTTTTACAGAGGAGTAAGCAGAAGCCAGGAAAAAGAAATGCTCCATCTCTAAGATTTCCAATTGAGTCAGTGCACAGTGCCCAGGCAGCCTGATTCCCAGCTCAGTACTTGTCCCACTAAGCTCTCTGCCTACACCCTAGGGTGCTGATGAAACAGACAGAATGTGTTCCCAGGAGGAGAGACTGGGAGCCTATTGAAACAACTGATTTGAAGGCAGAGACAGGAATAATGCCTGGCCCAGAGTGCTCCTGAGAGCACATCACTCTCTCTCCCAAAGAAGACTGAATATGGGATAAATGGAAATTCTTGAGATAAGCCACAGGAGGTTACTTAGACCAAAGGAATTTAATGCAAATGCCTTTGAGCTCTATGGAGGCAACAAATGGGTGAAGGACGGCATAAGCAAACACAAGGGAATGGTGAAGACTGGAACAGATATGACAACACATGCCCATCTCAAGGATCTCAGTGCTAACAGACCATTTCCATCTTTTAAGAGAGACAAAAAGTTCAAAATGTTACCAAAAAAAAAAAAGTTACAAGATATCTCCTGCCTTTTAAATCTTGGCAATTTATGTCATTTTAAAAAGAGAAAGGGATACCGAGGTGGCTCAGTGGTTGAGCGTCTACCTTTGGCTCAGGTCATGATGTCAGGGTCCCCTGTGGGGAGCCTGCTTCTCCCTCTGCCTATGTCTCTGCCTCTCTTTCTGTGTCTTTCATGAATAAATAAAATCTTTTAAAAAATAATAAAAAATAAATAAAAAGAGAAAGATTGAAGGTCCCATAAACCAAAAAAAAAAAAAAAAAAGCCATCTCCCAAGATATAAGTTTGTAAACACTGGTATAGAGTATCAACAACTGGTGGCAGATCTGGCCATTCATTCAAACATTCATTCATTTGTTCAGGGTTGAGCGCCATGGTCCCTAAATCTTTCTATACATTAGAATCACCTAGGAAGCTTAAAAATCTCAATGCCCAGGTTACATGCTATACCAATTACACCAGGATGTTCAAGGGTGGGAGCCAGGCATCAGGATGTTTTAAATACCCCCAGATGATTCCAACACACAGCCAAGTTTGGGAACTGCTAGTCTACAATGAGCCAGGCAGTGAGTTAGCTGCCAGGGACACAAGAATGACCAGGACAAACATATTCCTCACCTTCCCAGGGCCTAAACCCAAGTAAGGGATTCAAACAGGTAAGTATATATAGCCCGGGCTGCCAGTTGTCACCAAACCTGATCTCCCCACCTTCCAGGGCACATGTGGGACTAAACTTCCCAGCCTCCTTTGCAGTTAGATGTAGCCACAGGTCTGAATTCTGGCCAACAGAATGTGAGTAGAAGCCACAGTAACTGATGCCCACCTATTGACCCAGCCATCTCCTCTGAATTATTGTTAAGATCTTGTTACAGCAGCCTAAGCAATATGCTAAGCAATTAAAATGTAGAGAAAAACTGACAACCATAGTACCAGATGCTGTGAGACACAGATCCAGATTGGGAGCATCAGGGAAGGCCTCCGATTAATTCCTTTACTCATTCATTCAACAAATATTTACCAAGCACCTGCTATGTACCAGGCACTATTCTAGATGCAATTAATGAAATCAGCAAATAATTTATTGTCATATAAACCCCATTACGCGTTGTGAGAGACACAGCAGTGAAGGAAAGACTCAAAAATCTCTGTCCTCATGGAGTTTAGGTCCCTCAGAGTATGAGGTGACATGGATACTCACACCTGGAAGATGGATAAGGCAGGCAGAAATCTGTGGGGGGTGGGGCGCACAGATGCAGTGCTCCTGGAAACGAGAAGGACCTAGGGGTGGGAGAAAGTGGCATTTTGGGGGAGCATGGAGTATTTGGGCTTGGCTGGGAGAGGGATGAGACAGAAACAAAGACAGACTGAGTCTTAGAGACATCCGGGGAGACAGAGAAACTGGCAGAAAGAGAGATGGAGAGAGAGCAAGGCAGAGCAACTGTCAGACACCCAAACGGACAAAGACAGAACCAGAGAAAGAGTGGACTGGAAAGATCTGACAGGGACAATGAGACAGGGACAATGAGACAGCTACCACAGAGCCACCTCCCCCTGACCCCCACCTTCATGGCCTTATTTCTTGCACAGGAGACAGATGTCTGCATTTTACTTAAGTTTCCTTTGCTTTGTTGAGAAGATAAATATTTGATCTCCCACAATGCCCAGCGGTTTCTCCTACACAAGAAGGGCGTATTTAATTAGCCTGAGAGCAAGCCCCATGCTTGGCTCCGGCAGAGCCAGCTGTGAGGATTGTCATCTGCCACCTAAGGCTTGGGTTGGGTGATGGAGGGCAGAAGTGGGCGTCAGGAGACCCTCCTTGACTCTGGATAGCTGTGAGGTCTGAGCCTCAGTTTCTCTGCTTATAAAATGAATAGGTGCTTTCCCACTGTGGCATTCTGTGGCAGCATGATCAAGGTTTGTGATCAGGTATTTCAATGTGAAATTGCTTAACAGATGTCTCCCTAGGAGAGCTTGAGGGCAGGCTGTGTCTGTCTTGTTCATGGATAAACACATAGTAGGTGTTCGAGAGTATTGATCTGTTTAAAGTACGGGAGGGAGGGAAGGAGGAAAGACTGGAGGGAAAAAGATGTTGAACATGCCATGAGTCCTGTGCAAGGGAGAACAGGCTAAAAGGGGATGAAACTCACCTGGATTAAATCTTCAGGAAAAGAAAGCCAACAGGATGGGCTCACTGGGTTTCCCCAGGAAACTTATAAACGTTAATGCCTCTTATAGAGGCATCCACAGTTCCACAACCACAAAGGGAAGGAGATTGACATATAGAGGTGGCCAGCACAAGGGAACCACAGTGTATACTGAGCAACAAGTAACAGAGCAGTATGAGGATCTCAGCTCCCCGAGGCTCTGCAGCCCAAGCTTCCTTGGGGCTTGGTGATGGTTCAAAAAAATCCCTAATCATCCATTCCTCTCCCTCCTCCTTAGGGCAGGAGTCTGGGAATGTGCTCCTTTCTGGCTAAAACTGAGTATTTCCAGATAGTGGAGGCCTCCAGATTTTCAAAGGGTAGAAGAGGTGCTGAATTCACACTGGTACAAATGAGGAAGAGACAGATCACTTGGCAAAATAATTAGTGGGAGATCCAAATGCATAAAGGCTCTGATGATCCATGAACACAAGTCAGTATACATAAATACGAATAAATGAGTAAAATGGGGGGAAAGGGAAGGTCCTTCTTATAGGAGGATGCCAACAAAGAAATGTTTTTTAAAAAAAGAGTTAGAAATGCTTCAGTAGATACTAAAACTAATGGGGGAAATTTTGATGAGTACCAAGATATTTACATAGTCTCCAAGTCTCCTCCCCAGAGCTTATTTACTGAAGAAGAAGGAATAGTAACCTGACAGTGGAAAAACCTGTCAACCATGCTAACCAAGCCATCTAAGTGAATCTCACCATGAACAGGACAAACCAACAGCATGCACACACCTCCTGATGTGATGCATTGTTTAAAAAAATGCAGCTTCATCTCTGCATTGTTCCTGCCAAAAATGCACAACCTGAATCTAATCATGGTCATCGGGGAAGCTGAATTGAGAGGCATTCTACAAAATAACAGGCTTGAACATTTTAAAGATGTATAGGTCAAGGAACAGAGAAGGGCTGAGGAGATGTTCCAGAATAAAGGAGACTAAGGAAACACTGTGACTGAATATAATGCAGAGTCTTGGATTGGATTCTGGATCAAGAATAAAAGGATATTACTGGGACAATCTACAAAATTTTACAACAGACTGTGGATTAGGTAATAACGTTATAGAGAGATGTTACATTTCCTGATTTTCAAAACTGAATTGTGGTTATATAAGAGAATGTCCTTTTCCCTGAAATATAGACAGGAGGTATTTAGAGGTTAAGAGAACTAGAAGGATCTGAACATCAAAACAGAGTCAGGGCTGGTTTCTGGAGTCTGGGGACTTGAGTTCAAATCCCAGCTCTATTGTCTCCTGGATGTGTGACCTTGGGCAAGCCATCTGATGCTCTGAGCCTCAGTTTCCTCATCTGTAAAATGGGGCAACCAATGGTGCCCTTCTTCGTGGGATTATTGAGAAGATTTGACAAGAAAGCCCTCTACAAAGTCCAAGAACAGCTCTGGTGCATACAGATGTTGGATGAATGCTAGAGGCAGCTGTAAAGCTACAAGTCTCAGAGCTGATTGAAAGTCTTCAAAGTCTTCCAGTCCAACTTCCCTCTCAAATATGAGAAAGTCTCCAAAGTCTTCCAGTCCAACTTCCCTCTCAAATATGAGAGGTGTATGTAAGTCTCAACTCTCTTGCACCATACACAAAGATAAACTCAAAATGGATGAAAGATCTTAATGTGAGACAAGATTCCATCAAAATCCTAGAGGAGAACACAGGCAACACCCTTTTTGAACTTGGCCACAGTAACTTCTTACAAGATCCATCCATGAAGGCAAGAGAAACAAAAGCAAAAATGAACTATTGTGACTTCATCAAGATAAGAAGCTTTTGCAAAGCAAAAGATACTGTCAACAAAACTCAAAGACAACCTACAGAATGGGAGAAGATATTTGCAAATGACGTATCAGATAAAGGGCTAGTTTCCAAGATCGATAAAGAACTTCTTAAACTCAACAGCAAAGAAACAAACAATCCAATGGGCAAAATGGGCAAAAGACATGAACAGAAATCTCACAGAGGAAGACATAGACATGGCCAACATGCACATGAGGAAATGCTCCGCATCACTTGCCATCAGGAAAATACAAATCAAATATACCAGTGAGAATGGGAAAAATTAACAAAGCAGGAAACCACAAATGTTGGAGAGGATGTGGAGAAAGGGGAACCCTCCTGCACTGTTGGTGGGAATGTGAACTGCTGCAGCCACTCTGGAAAACTGTGTGGAGGTTCCTCAAAGAGTTAAAAATAGACCTGCCCTACGACCCAGCAATTGCACTGCTGGGGATTTACCCCAAAGATACAGATGCAATGAAACACTGGGACACCTGCACCCCGATGTTTCTAGCAGCAATGTCCACAATAGCCAAACTGTGGAAGGAGCCTTGGCATCCATCGAAAGATGACTGGATAAAGAAGCTGTGGTCTATGTATACAATGGAGTATTACTCAGCCATTAGAAACGACAAATACCCACCATTTGCTTCGACGTGGATGGACCTGTAGGGTATTATGCTTAGTGAAATAAGTCAATCGGAGAAGGACAAACATTATATGGTCTCATTCATTTGGGGAATATAAAAAATAGTGAAAGGGAATAAAGGGGAAAGGAGAAAAAATGAGTGGGAAATATCAGAAAGGGAGACAGAACATGAAAGACTCCTAACTCTGGGAAACGAACTAGGGGTGGTGGAAGGGGAGGTGGGCAGGGGGTGGAGGTTACTGGGTGACGGGCACCGAGGTGGGCACTTGACGGGATGAGCACTGGGTGTTATTCTATATGTTGGCAAATTGAACACCAATAAAAAATAAATTTGTCAAATATGGGTCTCCCCAGGAAATGCCCTCCACACAAAGAAGCAGGATTTTAAATACCACTGAGACAGTCAGGGCTCTAAGCAGTCCCAGTCTAACTGCTTTGTTTCACAAATGGGGGAATCTGAAGGCCAGAATCTTCAAGGTCAGGTATCTCACCACATTCAGGCTGACTCACCAAAATTTTAATTAACACCTACTATGTGGCCAGGCCAGTGCTAGCCACCACAGGAGTTTCAAAGATAATCAGGCTCAAACACTAAAAGTGTGGAAGTGTAGGTGTGTAATTATTATAAAGTGCTGACAAAACCGAGCCAGAAGAAAATCCTGTCTACGTCTCCTTATGAAACCTCACCAGTCCCCAAATATGCATCTTTAAAATGCCAATCTCTTGGTCTTTATTCAAAGCCTTATAATAATACTGGAATGTCAAACCCTTCCTCATTTTTCTCTCCAAATCTTGTCATGCTCTTATTTAGCACCTTCAGTGGCTCCCTATTGCCCTTGGGATAAACCCCACACTCCTTTTCAGGGTACACTTCAGCCCAGCTACTCAGAACAGCCCTGTGAGTAGATTGACAGTTAAGCCAGGAAATTTTTTGAGTACCTACTGTGTATGAGTCTCTGTGACGGTACCAGGAGGGTACAAAATTTGGTTTGCTGCCTCTACTGTCGGCAGCTTACACTGTAACTAAGAAGCAGACATGCCTTAAAATATAGTCAGCAACATCATGGAGACAATCTGCAGCAAGTGTTTCTGCAGGTGTGATCCACCAAGAAAGCTCTGCATCTCAATCATGACACTAATATCACACAAGGATGCCTGACACACAGCAGCATGTCTGTGGTCAATACTCACAGCAAACAGGCTTGGTCTGGGCCGTCTGAGAGAAGCCAGCATAAACGGCAGGGCCTGGTGTTTCATACTGTGCTGCACAGAATACCATCACCCCCAAATACGTCCACAGCCTAATACCGAGAACCCTACATGGCCAAAGGTTGAGATGTGGTCTGCAAGACCTCAAGATGGAAGAGTTCTCCTGGATTATCAGCATGAGCCATAGATACAATCCAGGGGTGCTTATAAGGGGGAGCCAGAGGAAGCTTTGACTTCAGAAGAAGAATCAGGAATGAGAAGACAGAAGCAGGAGGTCAGAGTGATATGCGAGCTGTGGACTAGGAGGCAAGGAATATGGGGAGAAGCTGGAAAAGACAAGGAAGTGAATTCTCCCCCTGGAACTTCTGCCAACACCTTGATTATACCCCCATTTTGGACTTCTGACCTCCATGACTACGAAATAACAAATCTGCATTGTTTCAAACCACTAAGTTTACGGCAATCTGTTAGAGCAGCCATGGAAACTAACACGCAGGCATTGTGCCCCCCTCCAGCTCCTTGGTCCCCATGGCCCCCTGATGCCAGAAGTAGCATTTATTCCCTGACTTTCTTCTTAAGACCTGGAGGGACAATGACCCCACTGATAAGAGCCCAGCTACAACACTATTTTCTGTTGGTTTCCTCAAACTGCTCACAGTTTTGGAAACAGCCCTGTATTAAAACAGCCCCTCAAATGACCCAGTCTGAAAATGCCAACTGTTTCCTGCCAGGACCCTAACTGACAGACTCCCATTAATCCCCCTGCCTGAGGAAGTCCAAAATTTTACCCCTAGACTTCTGCATATTCCAGCACCTTCCAGAATAGTCCTGGACCCTTGATTTCTGCATATCCCAGAAATTAATGCCCTCGTGGTCCTTTCAACATCCTCAAACCTGGTGCCACAGGAGCTTCCTCAGATACAGGAGCTTTATATACAGTACTGGCAGCCTGGTGACCTCTTCAAACCTCCCAGAGAATTGACCAATAGCAAGATTTTGTTATTTAATCTTTACCTGAATATTCCACAGGGGGCCCAAAGAGGAGGTGTACATCACAGCAACATGAACAATGATTGGTGGCCATGTGGACATCACCAATCCTAAAAGATTTATTGGGCTTTCATTTGGGTCTTCAATTGCCTCATGCCTCTCCCCAACTTGCTCAGGCATCTCTTCTCTGCCCCCAATCTCTTCCCCCCTCCACCCTCTTCAAAGCTTTGGAGGGAGTCCTAGGATGTGCAGGCAGAAAGCTCATCATCCCCTCCCCAAACACTCATCAAAACAATCTCTATGCCTATGAGGAATTCCAGTGGGGGAAAGAATGTTTCTTACCCTAAGTGCCAAAGTAGCATGAATTTGGAATTTGGAGGTTGAAAAGCAAACCAACATGAGAGAAGGTGGGAAGACAGAGATCAAGAAGCCAGGAACCCTAGCAACATGGCAGCTGGTGGGAGTCCAAGAAGGAAGACATTTGATGAGAAAGTCCCTGTAATGGGAATGGCTAAGGAAATTTACAATGTTGAACATTAAATTTTAACCTGTTTCTTTGTCTGTCTTGAGTTGTAATCCAGCTCAGCCATCCCCAAAACTTCAGTGGAAGTCTGTTACACACAACTCACCTGTTTTGATAATTCTTTGAGGCATTGAAGAGAGGTACTGGGTTCAAAGCAAGGCAAAGAGAAGACAACAGCTTCAGGAAGCAAGATGGCACATGAAGCCACCTCAAATTCCAAACAAGAAGTGACCAAGAGTACAGGAGCCCTCTGAGAATTCTCAGATATATCCAATAAGGTACTGGGCTTCCCACAATACATAGGATGGGAGCTTGGACTATTTTGATTTTGATTTTAAAGGGATAAGGGGTCCAGAAAGTGTGCAGGAACAGGACACATCACACACTAGTGACACTTTCAGACTTTGAACCTGACCGCTAATGGTCAAGTCCTCACAATCATAATGCAAAAAGAGATATCCCTGGATCTCTGCTGAACTGCAGTATTAATTACATGTCTGCAAGACAGTCAGAGAGAAGGCTAAAATTAGCCAACGATCTGATATGTTGACACTTGGCATCAGTAACTGAAGCTTCTATGAAAGACAGATTTATAAAATGAGCTTATATTTCATGATAACACACAAGCTTTCAAGAACCCAAAAAGATTCTGAAAGTTCAGGATTTTCTCTGCATCCACCTGGCTGTGCATGACGGTAAGGAGAGATGCTGGCTTAAGTACTCCTTGAGGTAGAAGAGAGAAAGAAGAGAGAGGGGCAGAAAGCCCATGTCTTAGTCACTTGCATGTGTTTTTCTGGTGATGCTCATTAATATGCATACCCGGAACCAATGATTTTTAGAAAAATAAAGCAAAGTATAGTGCTGTGGCTAACTACAGAATTAGTGAATTGCTTAAATTGCTGAAAGTTATGCCTAGGGCACTTGGGTGGCTCAGTCAGTTAAGCATCTGCCTTCGGCTCAGGTCATGATCTCAGGGTCCTGGGATCAAGCCCTGTGTCAAGCTCCCTGCTCAATGGGGAGCCTGCTTCTCTCTCTCCCTCTTCCCCTCCCTGCTCATGCTCTCACTCTCTCTCTCAAATAAATAAACAAAATCTTTTAAAAATAAGAAAGGAAGGAAGGAAGGAAGGAAGGAAGGAAGGAAGGAAGGAAGGAAGGAAGGAAGGAAGCCATGCCTAGGGTCTCTGATCTAGGAAAACCAGTCTTATATACCAGAAACTGAGCCAAGGGTTTAACAAAATTAGCTCATTTAATCCTCACAAACAGGTGGTAGGTAACATTATTTTACAGACAGGGAAACCAAGGCTCAGAGAAGTGAAGTCACTTAGTTGGTGTCTCAGTCAGGAACTAATCAAAGAGTTGGAAACCATTTCAAGTACTTAGAACACAGAGAATTTAATGCAGGGAACTCCTTACATGGGAGCAGGGATTGAAAGACTGCCTGGAGATTAGCTGTAGCAGATGCTGTACCCCTAGGCTGGTGGGATGGAGGAAGGAGGCAGTGTCCCAGAACCCTGGGGCCAGGGTCACCTATTGGAAGCTGGAAACCTGAAGGAATTAGCAAAGTTGCCAGAAGCAGAGGGGTGGGGGGAGAAATACCCTGGTTTCTCCTCTCCTTCCACCTTCAGGCATAATGTCCGTGCCTCCAGTGGGTCAGACCCAGCAGGAACCCAGCTGACATGGAAATCTGAGAAATGCAGCCTATAGGGATGAGCCCCCAGGACCAGGACAGCTAATGAGTACTTTAATCAGAATTTGAACCCACATCTGATCCCAGCCCAGTAAGCTGCAGCTCCCTTCATGCAAGAACACAGTGGCCAAATTCAAATTTCTTCAGAGTGGCACCCGTAGTCCCTTGTGGAAATAGAGAATGCTCAGATGACCCTCCCAGATTCTGGACCTGGGATGCAAGCCCTGTAGATGCAGGGGATCACTCAGAGGCAGGAGTTCCAACTCTAGCTCATGTGATTGCTCTCTGTATGATGTTAAACTAACAACTTCACCTCACTGAGCTTCAGGTAACTCCTCTGGAAAATGAACGATAGGAATACTCACCTCACAACGTTGATTTAAAATTTACAGGGCACCTGGTTCACCAGAGGTGCTCAAAAATTTGAGTTAATTCCTACCACCACCATCAATATTAAGTAACCTGTTCACAGAATTACCATTTCACTTACAGGCTGGGTGCTCTCGTGAGAGCAGACAGGGCTGGCGGAGAAGAAAAGTGAGATTCTCAGTCACGTCTTACAGAACTGTCCTGGGCTTTCTCTCAGAGCCTCCTCTGCTGTCAAGCAAACTTATTCAAGTTCGGGAACAGCTCCGGGGAAAGAGTACCTAGGGATGCCTCGAATTATTTATTCTGGTTTCTTGTCTTCAATGAGTGCAGTTACCTCACGCTGTGACCCTACATTGCTTTCCTTAGAAAATGATTCGTTATGGAAGAAAGAGATAACCAAATACCTAAGCCAACAAGCCCAACTCGCAGAATCTGCAGATCTAGTAGAGCTTTGGATTCAGAAGACATCGGGGACCGCTAGGACTATGCAGTGTTCGAGAGGGGTAGGTACAGGATCAGCACAAAATTCGCTGAACTGCTTTGCTGTCTGTGGTGGGAAGGGTTTCATTAGTTGGGCATAAGACCAGCCGTGAGTCATGCACTCATTCTGATCGGGCTGGAGGCAGTGCCGCTCCCCAAACGATGCCTCCATTCATCTTTTGGGGGGACCCCAGTTGCACCCCTCTCCACCCATGAAGCTGAGATGGCGGAAGGGTGGAATCATCTATGACAGCCAAGGGCTACTCATAGTGCGGTCCAAAAAAATGCCTACTCTCTGCACCGGGGGGAATAGTGTCCCTCTCTGCCAAAATGTATGTCCGCTCAGAACTTCAGAATGTGACCTTATGCAGACACAGAGCCTTTGCCTATGTAATTGGTTAAGATGAGTTCAAATTGATTAGAGTGGCCCCAAGTCTAATAACTGGAGTCCTTATAAGAAGAAAAGTAGAAATGTCACTAAGATGCCAATACAGGTTGTTTCTGACTTTGCTCCTCCTCACAAGAAGAACGACTGACAACTCTTCACAGACACCACTGAGAAAATCCCAGAACACAGGAGTGAGGCTGATGAGGCCCCTGGACCACAGACACCAAGCTGGACCACAGGACGGTGATAGAAGTTAACTAAGTTTATTGTGATGATCATTTCACAATATATACAAGTCAGGTCGTTCTGCTGTGTGCTTTAACCTTACCCTGTGCTCGATGTTAATTCCAGCTCAATAAAACTGAAGGAAAAAAATAAGGAATTGGAGGGATGTGTCTACAAGGCAAGGGATGACAAGAATTGCTAGCAACCACCAGGAGCTGAAGAGACAAGGAAGGATTCCAACCAGAGTCACTGTGGGAGCACAGCACTGCTGACACTTTGGTTTCAGACTATTGGCCTCCAAACAAGTGAAGGAATACATTTCCATTGTTTTATGCCCCTCAGTTTGGGTAACGTGTTCCATCAGCCTCAGAAAACTAACATACTCTCAATTTCTATACTTATGTCATCATAGACCAGTAAGTTTAACAGACCAGCATTGGTCCACCAAACACACTTCGAGTAGCACTGGTCAAAGGCACTATGACTGAGGATTTAGCCCCATCTTTCTCCAGTAGTTAGGCTCCTCAAGGGAGCTTGTCATGTTGGCTTCCCTATGACCTGGCACTGACATTTTGGAGGTTTGGGGTGACAATATCCCAGATACAATAGCAGGTAGAAGGGCGGTAGTAAATTCAACCCCGAGATCTAAGGAAACTATTCTTCATGTCATTGACCTAGTGATCTAGTGTGTATCTTCTCCCTTCCCCCCAAAACTTACTACTTAATGAAGATTCCTAGAGATAATTAAGGCAGAAGTTTCATATTGTATGCACATAATGATCTACTGGCAGTAGCTGCCTGGAGAATAATTCCATGGCTCAGAAGAAAAAGTACTGCATAATTAGTCATGTCTGCTGGGGATTGAATTTGGGAGTAATAGCATCCCTATACCAACCAAACATTCTCAAAACATTCCAGCTTCCCTTAGGGGAAAATCTATTTTGGAGACATAATTTAAGAATACACCTACTGAGGGGCGCCTGTGTGGCTCAGTTGGTTGAGTGTCTGACTCTTGATTTCAGCTCAGGTCATGATCTCAGAGTCGTGAGAACAAGCTCCACACTGAACATGGAGCCTGCTTAAAATTCTCTCTCTCCCTCTATACATCCCCACCTCGAGTGTGCTCACCCTCTCTCTCTCTAAAAAAAGAGAAAAAAATGCACTTACTGAAACCATAAAACTCCTAGAAGAAAACAGAGGGTAAGCTCCTTAACTGGTGTTGGATGTGATTTTTTTGGATTTGATGTGAAAAGCAAAAGTAACAAAAGCAAAAATAAACAAGTGGGACTACATCAAACTAAAAAGCTTCTGCACAGGAAATAAAACCATCAACAAAATGAAAAGGCAATGTATGGAATGGGAAAAGTATTTGCAAATCATATATCTCATAAGGGGTTAATATGCAAAATATACAAGGAACTCAGTAACAGAAATACAACCAATCCAGTTTTAAAATGGGCAGAGAAACTGAATAGACATTTTTCCAAAGAGGACATACAGATGACCAACAGGTACATGAAAAGATGCTCAACATCACTCATCATCAGGAAAATGTGACTCAGGGGGCACCTGGGTGGCTCAGTTAGTTAAGCATCTGCCTTTGGCTCAGGTTATGATCTCAGGGTCCTGAGAGAGAGCCTTGCATCAGGCTTTCTGCTCAGCAAGGAGTCTGCTTCTCCCCCTCCCCCAGCCCTGTTTATGCTCTCTCTCTCTTTCATAAATAAATAAATAAATAAATAAATAAATAAATAAATAAATAAATAAAATCTTTTTTTAAAAAAGGAGAAAATGTGAATGACTCGGAGGAATTACAATGAGATATCACCTCACAACTGATACAATGGCTACCATCAAAAAGGCAAGAGATGACAAGTATTGGTAAAGGTGTGGAGAAAAGGTATCCCTCTTGCACTGTTGGTGGGAATATAAATTGGTGCAGCCACTATGGAAAACAGTATGGAGGTTCCTCAAAAAATTGAAAATTGATTGCCATACAATCTGGTGATCTCACCTCTGGGTATATATCCAAAGGAAATGAAAACAGGATATCAAAGAGATGTCTGCATTCCCATGTTCACTGTAACATTATTCACAACAGCCAAGATATGGAAGCAACCTAAGTATCCATCAACAAATGAAAGGATAGAGATGTGAGATGTGCGTGTGTACACATACAGTGCAATACTACTTGGCCATAAGAGAGAAGTCCTATCATTTCATTTACAACAATATGGACGGACTTTGAGAGCGTTATACTAAAGGAAGTAAGTCAGGCAGAGAAAGACAAACGCCATATTACCTCACTTATATGTGGAATATTTATTTTTAATTTTTCACTTAATATATGTGGAATCTTAAAAAAAAAAAAAGCCAACTTCTTGAAAACAGAGAATAGAAAAGGAGTTTCCAGGGACCAGGAGATAGGTACAAACTTTTAGCTATAAGATGAATAAAGGGGATGCCTGGGTGACTCAGTGGTTGAGCATCTGCCTTTGGCTCAGGGCATGATCCCAGGGTCCTGGGATGGAGTTTCACATCGGGCTCCCTGCAGGGGGTCTGCTTCTCCCTCTGTCTCTCTCTCTGTGTCTCATGAATAAATAAATAAAATCTTTTTTTAAAAAAAAAGATGAATAAGGTCTGAGAATCTAGTGTAAAATGTGGTGACTACAGCTGATAACATGATATTATATAATTGAAATTTGCTAAGAGAGTACAACTTAAATGTTCTCACACACAAAAGGTGTGAGGTGATGGATGTGTTCATTAACTAGATGGAGGGAATCCTTTTGCAATGTATCCATATACCCAATCGTCACAATGCACACTTTAAATATTTTAACATTTTATTCATCAATTATATACCTTAATAAAGCTGAAAAAAAGAATACCTCTGAGAGTTATAATAATAATGATGGTGATAGACTTACAGAATCTTACTATGTGTCTTTTACATGTTAATCAATTTCACCCTCATGTAACACTCTGAAGCAGACATTATTATCATCCCCCTTTTACAGATGAGAAAACTGAGGCTGAATAAGGACTGGTCTCAAAATTCCAACCCAGGCCAGGCCCAAGTCCGGCCCAGAGATTTTGCCCTTAACCACTATGTCTGTGGATATCTTGGCATCATATCTATTTACAACTCACTTTATAAAGAAGTACTTCCTTTTAAATAGCCTAAATGTAGATGTGTCCAGCCTCAAGGTGGATCCCCCATCGTGTCCGCCTTATCCATGCCATTGGTGACCTTGAATTTCTCTGAAACAGAGTGCCCTGGAGAGTAAGAAAAGTAACAAGAACAACAATAGCTAATATATGTTAAACACCTACTATGCATCAGACCCTATTCTCAGAGCTTTAAATCTTAAGTTATTCAATCTGTACAAGCCCATGAGGTGGTCACTGTTATTACCCCAAGGGTAATTAATTGCCCTTAGTTTTATAGAGAAACACATTTCCAGACAGCTGCTTTCCCCAAAACCCATGTCACAGCTCTTCGTGTGCTCAACAAATATTTATGGAGCACCTACTACGTGCCAAGCCCAACACAAGTTGCTGAGGCCACCAAGGTGAATGAGACAGAGTCCCAGCCTGAAGGAGCTTTCAGTATAGTGAGGGGACAGATGGAGAAGCAAACAATTAGAGTACAGTGAGATAAGATACCTGGATAAGATGCCAGATAAACATAGAAGCAGCAGCTAACACTGGCTAAGCAGTATTCTCAAACAGGGGTGATTTTGCCCCCCAGAAGACATTGGGCAATGTCTGGAGGTATTTTTAATTGTCACACTGGAAGAGTTAGATGCTACATGCTATTTGCTAGCATCTAATGGGTATTAGCCAGGGATGCTGCTCAATATCCTACACTGACCAGAACAGTCTCCACATTCAAGAAATGAGCAGTCCAAAATGTCCCAAGGTTGGATGCCTGAGTGGCTTAGTCATGTGACTGAGCATGTGACTCTCGATCTTGGGGTTGTGAGTTTGAGCCCTGTGTTGGGTATAGAGATTACTTTAAAAAATAAATATATAAGGGGTGCCCAGGTGGCTCAGTTGGTTAAGCATCCAACTCTTGGTTTCAGCTCAGGTCATGATCTCAGGGTCATGAGATCAAGCCCCAAGTCAGACTGCTGCTCAGTCTGTGAGATTCTCTGCCTCTCCCTCTGCCCTTCCCCTTTTTATTTATGCACACAGACGTGTGCATGAATAAATAAATCATTAAATAAAATTGTTTAAAAATAAAATAATTAATTTTAAAAATTAAAAAAACAGAATGTGCCAAGGTTGGGAAAATCTAGACTAAAGGAGTCAAAGTCAAGGTGAATTTGAGTTGGGTTTTGAGGGATATGTAGGGGTTTCTTAGGTAGAGAAGATTGGAAAAAGCAGCCCAAGCAGAGGGAATCACTATGCAAAAGCAAAGAGGCAAGTAAAGAGCAAAACATGTTCAGAGAATAGAACAGCTCAGTATGAGTAATGAAATAGGTAGGGCTGGATCTCAGTGTGCTCACCCTAACCAATGGGGAGTTATTTAAAGCCATATTTGAGCAAGGTGGACAACAGGCAGGTCAGAACTGAGAGATAATCCTGCACAAAGAACAAGAGGAGGATGGGCAAGAGCCGGGACAGGAGGCCATGGAGTCAGGCTGGTTCTCCACACCATACCTGCCCTCGCTTCTAGTTAATCCTCAGTTCTGAGTGCCTGTTCTCCGGCAAGCCTGACTGCAAAGTGTCCTTCTCCATCCCAGACTCTGCCCAGCACAGATTCAAAAAGCAATTAGCCTCTGCTGACATGGTAGCGACAAAGACCTGTCTTCCCTGTGAAATTCTGATTCTGACAGAAAGAACACGTAGATTTCCAAATCCCTGCCCGGGGGCATTTCTAGCCATTTTTATCTAGAACAGAAATTTTCCTGCTCAGTTAAACTAGAGAAGTAAGACAACAATCTAACTGGAGTTCTCTTTAGAGCTAACACACACACACACACGCAGAGAAGGTTATGTCTCCAACACCTCTGCATATCTTTTTCTCTTCATTTCTGTTGACTTGGTCTGTATGTGGTGTTAGGGTCCCAGTGGAACTTGCTAGCCTTACAGCTTCCCAGGGATCACTGTGATCCTCCCTCTCGCAAACCAGGCCATTTGCCGTTTTTGCCATCAGCCCAGATAATCAATACTGCGCTCTCAGATCTAGTTTCCTCCAGAGGAGATTTCCTGAGCCTTTTATCTCTGTTCTGTGATAGCCAGGGCTGCAAGTGGCAGCGCAGAGCTTCCAGCTCCGGAGCTTGGACTCATTCACTGGATGACTTGGGCAAACGAACTCCCACGGTGGGTCTCATCTTCCTTGTCCATATATATAATGGGAACTAAAAAGTCTCTAATTTAAAGAGTCGTGTCAAGATTCATGGAGAGCATGCGTGCAGGTTGCTTAGTGCTATAGTTGACATGCAATACACACTCAGTAGATCAATATCACTGTTACAAGTGCCACGTCATGCAGCATGGCTTTCCACACTCACCGATTCCTTGTTACAGATTCTGAACCCCTGAAAGAAAAAGTTGGAAAAGGGGGGAAAAGTGCCCAAGTCCTTCTATGCATCGGCTATAGAAGGACGTGCATATGTGTCCTCCCTCCATCCTCACATGGCAGCCCTAGAGATGTGCTGTTGAGACCTACAGGAAGGAATTTCCTTCAACTCAGAACTCTCAGAATCTGCTACCACATTCAAGCCATGGCCACCATCCTCCCAGGCAGCCCCCCAGCCAATGACTGAGCAAGGCGGGGGTGCCCACGGCCTGGCCATTGCTGTCCTACACGGGATTCCTCCAATGGGCAATCTTTCCTTCACACCCCCCCACTGGGTTAACCAGCACTTGATCCTGTCTGCCTCCTGGCCCAAAGACTCTCCCTGGCTGGTCCTGCTTTCTTCCCCTTGATCTTTCACAGATCAACTCCTTGTAAACCTCTTGCACTCATAAGTCTATCAGTGTCTGCTTGGAGGATGCAATTGACATACCTTACAACAACCCTCGATGCTGTGTGTGTGTGTGTGTGTGTGTGTGTGTGTGTGTATTCCAAGCTGGTACCATGGAGTCATTCTGGTCTACCCATTGTATGAATGAACCTTGTAGATCATAAGATGCTGATGTAAAATGGGAGATCCATGAAAGCAAAGGTGCTGGGCACACTGCAGGAACAGCTCAATACGTATTTGTTAAATGAATGTCTACACTGATGTCTGTAATGCAGGATAGTACTCTGCATGGGTGAAAGACATTCAGAAAGTCAAATTTCCTTTTAGTCTAGACCCAGCATCTGCTGAGGGGCATGGTGGATGCAGGGATGAGCAACCCAGATCTCCCTCTAAGTAAAGACATGCCTCCCAAGCTAGAGTCACTCGCCCAAGGTCATCCACAGGCCAGGGATTGATAGATGTGGAGTACACAGATTCGGTCATCTTGACCATTCCAGCTGCAAAGCTCCCTTGTGAGCTCAGCTAAAGCGACCACTGGGCCTTCACTACAGCTTCAACTCCTCCCTCTGTTCTCCTGCTCCCCTTCTCTCCCTTCCCCTGGTATTGATCCCAAGAGCTCTCCTTAATAAACATTCTATGTGCCATCTCCATCTCAGAGCCTGTTTCCTCCCGGGATCCTGGACAAGGGTTAACTATACTAAGGCCATTCATATGCATAAATGCAATTCATTCTCTCTACCACCCTAGGGCTAGGAATCATTCATCCCATATTGCAGATGAGAAATCTGAGACTCAAAGTGATCACATGGGAGCTAGGGAGCAAAGAGCAAGAGTACAAGCCACCCAAGTCTGAGATTTTAATTCTCTGGAAGTGAATGCTGCCACTCTTCACCTGCACACTCTACCTTTCATAAATAGTCAAGGCAGTCAAAGCCATCTGACCCCCACACACACCTAGCCCATCCCTTGAACATTACCCTGAGGAGCCCTCATGAAACCCACCATGAGCCAAAATGCCAACCAGGTAATGTTAAAGCTCATTTTGAAAGGAGTCGTTGCTGAGTTGATAAAGAGTTTAAAAGGATGTTTAATCAAACCTATTTATCTGATGGAAGCCTGAACCTGAGAAATATGCTTGAGACTTTCCACAGCCTGCTGGAAGGCTGTCAAAACAATCAAGCAAACACACAAAATATGTAGCTTCTTTATGGATTTTTTTTTCACTGTCTCACTGGGCAAGAGAAAGGGAGAAGAAAAGAAAGTGCAAGGACTGCACCAATTTGATTGAGATATTTGTTGTCTTTGAGACCAAAAGAAAAACTCTCTCCATAATTAAATGCCATTTTTCTAAAAGATTTAATTAGAAAGCCTTCAAGGGAGAAAGCCCCCAAACAGCTATGTCATCATACTACCATCTGAGACTGCTATATTAGAAGGGGGGTGGGTGGGTGGGTAGAAAGCAGGAGGCCGTGAAGGGACTTCAATATAGCAAAGATGAGGAGCAAGGAGGGTGAGACATTTTCTCCTGACTCACCATTTGTCATGACGTCTCTAAAATGCGTCCACAGGTGATTAGGCATTTCCTCTATATTTAGTAGGAATACAGAGCTGGACATTTATTAAAGCACAGATGCTGCATAATAGGTCATATATTTCATACTTGATTGGCACTTTTTAGCATGCAGTGGGGGATGGATGTAGTGTCTGTTACTGACTCTCTGCCTAGCATTAAATCTTCAACAAGACAGTGATAGAAACCCAACTACATGTATTTATCGACATATTTCTCTCTCCTCAAAATTTCTTCTCTCTCTCTCTCTCTCTCTCTCTCTCTCCCATACACACAGGTACCATAAAATGGAATAAACTCCAGAACCTAGAACTTCCCTTCCCCCCAAAATGAAAAACACTTCATTATTGTCCTAGCCTTGATGGTTAGCATTTCAAAGTACAGCCAGCTCCAACAGGGAACTCTTACAGGGGATTCCAGACAGGCAGGATCACTCTGGAACACTGCTCAACTACTTTCTTGTAGGAAATTGCAGAGGGTTCCATAGTTATGCTGCTGCAGCCCTGCCTGGTCAGCTGGGAGTTGCAGCAGCCTATAGGAGCTGGTCAAATGTGCTGATCAGAACCTCCCCACCCCATGCCCAGTAAACCAGCACTTGAACAAACATGTCTCATTTCCCGCTATGTTCTTCCTCCATGTAGGAAGCCCTTTTCACGGCTTTTACCTCCTTGAGTGGCATGGGGAAGGAAATGGCCAGGAATTCAGCTTCTACCAACACTAGTTAACTCTGACCTCCACATATCAAGGGCCATGCCAGGGGTTTCTGGGGTTGCAGATATGAAAATTGAGCCCCATGCCACAAATTGGGATCTCCAAGAGCAGGCACTAAAATGGAGTTTGGGGATGCAAAATATTCACCTGGGATCAATGCTTGCCAGAGGAAGAGGGAGGAAGCAGGATGGGGCAGAGAGATGTCAGCCAGCCATCTGGGAGCTCAGGAGCAAATGTCCATGGCAGTTGTCCAACATGAGGCTGAAAATGACCAGACCTTTACACCCCTACTTGGCTTCTCAGGAAAAGGCAAGACCTCAGGCAAGGTAGCTGTCTGCAGCTGAGGCTGACCCTAACAGGCTGATGGCTGGAGTTCACCTGGGCCCTGCTCCTTGCAGCTGCACAGGAAGTCAGGCAGTGCATCCCCGAGTCTGCCTCCCCCAGTACATTAGCTTCCTAGGGCTGCTATCTATCCACTATACCCCAGACGTAGGGCTTAAGCCATGGCAATGTACTCTCTCACAGTTCTGGAGGTCAGATGCCCAAGATCAGGTGTCAGCAGGGTTCATTCCTTCTCAGGACTGTGAGAATCTGTTCCAGGCCTCTCTCACCCAACTTCCGGTGGTTTGCTGGAATCTTTGATATTCCTTGGCTCCTGCTGCATCACCATGATCTCTGCCTATGCGTTCACATGGGGGTCTGCCTATGTGTCTGTGTTCACATTTCTCCTCTATATAAGGACATCAGACACACTGCATATAAGGGGCCTACCTACTCCAGGGTGACCTCATCTTAACTAATTATGTCTGCAATGATCTTACTTCCAAATAAGGTCACATTCTGAGGTACTGGGGGTTAAAATAGGAATTTGGCAGAGGAGAGTACAATGCAACCCATAACACATAAAAAGCATAAATAACATGCCAGTGCCCACAAAGGATATGAGTAGCAGAGCTGCCATTGAAAGCAAGATCTTTCTATTTTTATGACAGTGCCATGGGCAAGGTCATACTAGATTACACAGCCCACTGGATTACACGCTATGGCAGGAGTTGAGCATTTCACTACCCTCCATTTTGGTAATGCAACTAATCAGTACTCAGGATTTAGTGGGTTCCTCGGCGCCACCTAAGGTGGCTGGTGAGTTCTTTCAAAGTTAAATACTGGGAACAGTCTAAGAGTTAATAGCTACTTAGAAGACATTGGGTCTTGAGTTTTATGGGTTTCAGGACATTTTTGATTCCTTACTAAGAGCTTTGATTGCTAGAAAAAAAATGCATTTATGAATTCATATGAATGATACGATAGATGAATTTGCACACAAAAAATTTTTTGCATATAAGCTCAGGGCATTCAGACTGCCCATATATGATCACCAGCTTTATATTACTCCTGCTAGAATGGCAAACTGGGGGAAAAATAGAAGCTTAAAAGGCTGTTTAAGAAGCCATGAATATATGAGAGGGAAGTTAAAAACTGGGATTTGCCTGCTTCACCCCACAGTCTGGGGAGAGGGGTTTTCATGAGTCTTGTGACTTGGGAATAGATGGAAGCCCTATTCCCATGATCTGCCACTTCCAACCTTATACTACCACCAGAAAAGGAAAATTGCTTCTCCAAGAGAGGGAAATCCACACACAGCACCCCAACCTCAAGGGACTCTTACTTGCATTTAAAAGTAAACCTGCAAGGGATCCCTGGGTGGCGCAGCGGTTTGGCGCCTGCCTTTGGCCCAGGGCGTGATCCTGGAGACCCGGGATCGAATCCCACATCGGGCTCCCGGTGCGTGGAGCCTGCTTCTCCCTCTGCCTGTGTCTCTGCCTCTCTCTCTCTCTCTGTAACTATCATAAATAAATAAAAATTAAAAAAAAAAATAAAAAAAATAAAAGTAAACCTGCAAAAAATAAATAAATAAAAGTAAACCCACAAAAAATAAAATAAGAAAAATAAAAGTAAACCCACATCGAGGTTTCCCCCTTCAAGGATGAGCTGACAGGAGAAAAATGGGTACTTTGGTTTTCTTCTTCTTCAGTTTTTGTTTGTTGGACTATCAGACTAAGATCTGGAAAAATTATTGTAGGAGAACAAGATAAACAATTCAAGATAAACTATTGTAGGAGAACAAATCATCTTCCCAAGGGTTAGTATCCAACATACATAAAGAACTTATAAAATTCAACACCAAAAAACAAATCATCCAATTAAAAATGGGCCAAAGACATGAATAGACATTTCTCCAAAGAAGACATCCAGATGGCCACACATGAAAAGAAACTCATCATCACTCATCATCAGGGAACTACAAATCAAAACCACAATAAGCTATCACCTCATACTTGTCAGAATGGCTAAAATCAACAGTGCAAGATATAAAAGGTGACTGAGAGGATGCGGAAAAAAAGGAAACCTTGTGCACTGTTGGTGGAAATGCAAACTGATACAACCACTCTGCAGAACAGTATGGAGGTTCCTCAAAAAGTCAAAAATAGAACTACCCTATGATCCAGCAATCACACTACTGGGTATATTTACCCAAAGAATACAAAAACACTAATTCAAAGGGATACATGCACCCCTATGCCTATAGCAGCATTATTTACAATAGCCAAGATATGGAAGCAGCCCAAGTGTCCATCAATTGATGAATGGATAAAGAAGATGTGAGATATATATATATATATACACACACACAATGAAATCTTGCCATTTACAGTGAGATGGATGAATCTAGAGAGTATAATGCTAAGCAAAATAGTCTTAAAATAAATCATAATACCACATGACTTCACTCATATATGGATTTAAGAAATAAAACAAACGAGCAAAGAGAAAAAAAGAGAAATCAAGAAACAGACTTTTAATTATAGAAAACAAGCTGATAGTTACCAGAGCGGAGTGGGTGGGGGGATAAGTGAAATGTGTGATGGGGGTTAAGGAATGCACTGGTGGTGATGAGCACAAGGTGATATATGAAGTGTTGAATCACTGTATTATACCCCTGAAACTAATATAACACTGTATGTTAACTGACAATAATTAAAATAAAAACTTTCTTAAAGGTTTTAAAAATTATGCAGCATATACAAATCCAGGAAAAAGTAAATACTTTATGATTCTAATAATACTAATAATATAAAATTCTAGGGATCCCTGGGTGGCGCAGCAGTTTGGTGCCTGCCTTTGGCCCAGGGCGTGATCCTGGAGACCAGGGATCGAATCCCACGTTGGGCTCCCGGTGCATGGAGCCTACTTCTCCCTCTACCTGTGTCTCTGCCTCCCTCTCTCTCTGTGACTAGCATAAATAAATAAATAAATAAATATATAAATAATTTTTTTAAAAATAAAATAAAATAAAATTCTAGAAAATGTAGTCTACCATAAAGGAAACTAAATCCAAGTTTGCCCAGAAAGCCAGAGAGGGCAGGGAGAGAGATTAATAAAAAGTATGAGTTAAAAGGAAGACAGAAAAGAAAGAAAGAAACAAATAAACAAAACAAACCATCATCCCAGGAGAAAAGTTAGTGGTTTCTGAATCAAGCCTTGCTCAAATTGGCTCCAGAAAAGCATAAAATTTGCTGTTTCATTTAATATACTGCTGTGGTCTTCAGGTAAGGTTTGATCTAGGAACCGAAACCACATCATCCACTCTTTTCTTTCTAATCTTTAGACTCCAACTTTGCTACTTGGCTTCATTCTTTGACTCCATGCAACACTTAAACTTTTTAGGGTCACATCACTCTGAGTTCAGGTCCATGGCAAAGGAACATCTATAGTTCTCTCTTTTGGTTCAGCAAAAATCTCACTGCAGTAGTCATGTAAGAAATGCCTTTATATTTTAGAGATTCAAACAAAAGTATTCAGGAGTAAAATAACAAAAATCTGGGATTAGCTTTAAGAACCTCAGCAAATGGGACACCTGGGTGACTCCACGGATTAAGCATCAAACTCATTATTTCAGCTCAGGTGATGATCTCAGGGTCGTGAGATCAAATCCCACATTGGGTATCCTATTATTTCTACTTTGCATTTATTTACAAATTTTTGTATAAAGATGTATGTATCAAGAGTCATTGCATCTCAGAAGCTCTGATTTTGTCATATGTTCATTCCATAACCAATCGCTGTGACCCCTGGAATGCAAACTTCTGACTGGTCACACTTAAGCCAATTTCCCACCCCTGAGCCAAGGATGGAGCCAATGTCACCTGAAGCATCCTCAAGAAAAAAAAAAAAAAAAAGAATTTTTATTAGAGGAAGGGACAAAACAACAAGGGTCTTACTTTCTCAACCAACATTGGCTATGGACAGGTCTCTTTACCACCCAGTGTCATAAAGCCCCTTTCTTTTCCTCTATCTTCCTATCACTTTCTTAAGAAGCCAGGAAAAGTGGTACAATGAGGTCATGGAGTCCCTTGAAAGTTGAAGATATGACTATTCATCAAGACATACTTATCGCTTCCCTAGTATGTGGCAGGCACTGTGCCAGGCAGTGGGACACATCAGTGAACAATAACACAGTTGGTACTTTAAACAAGTACTTAATATCTCTGAGCCTTGGTTTCCTCCTCTGTAAAATGGGACCAGCAATATAAATATAAACCAATATAGATATATTGATATGTATATGTGTAGATAGATGAGATAAAGTTATAGATATAGGGTTATCAGACAAGAGAGATTACATGTGAAAGATTTTAGCAAATAGTAATCACTATTTGTCCTTCTCTGTCTCCCCTCCCTCCTCATTGATTCTTTTTTTTCTTAAGATTGGTTTATTTATTATTTGGAGAGAGAGAGAGAGAGATAGCCCATGGAGGGCGGAGCACAGGGAGAGAGAGAGAGAGAGAATCTCAAGCAGACTCCTCACTGAGCTCGGAGCCCAAGGCAAGGCTTGATCTCACGACCCCAAGATCACAATCAGAGCCAAAACCAAGAGTCTAATGCTTAACCAAATGTACCACTCAGGCATCCCCCTCATTGATTCTTATAGTCCCTCTCATGGTATCTAATCAGTGCACCTTCTTGACACTTCTTTATTACTTAAATGATAACTTTTTAATTTTTAATTTGTTTTATATCTTACTTATTTTAGACTTATTTACTATTATTTATTAACCTTTAAGTCTATATCAGTTAAGTTTAGATTTAACTGCATGTTAACAGAGACAAAAAAATAATTAAGGCTCAAACAAGATAGAAGTTATTCATCTTTTATATAAAATGACAGTATAGGTCAAGAGTCCAGGGCTGTTGTGACAGCCCTACAAAGTCACCAACAACCCAAGCTCCTATTTTTTTTTCTCTGCCACCTTTAGCATGTAGCTTTCCTCTTTAAGTTTGCTTCATGGTCACGAAATGTCTGCTGGAGCTCCATCCATAACATCCACATTCCGGGCAGGAAGAATTTATAAGAAAAGGAAATGGCCAAAGGGCTCCTATCTCTCAAAATGGCTCAGCCTCCTTTAAAGAATTTTCCCAGAAGTGCCACTTGATACTTCCACTTACATTTACTGGCCACTGCTGTCCACAAGTGAAGTTGAGGAGTATAATTTTTCAGCTGGGTGTACTGATGCCCAAACACTATAGGGGTATATTACTGATTACAAAGTGGAAAATAGATATGGAATGCAGACCACTAGCAGAATATTCCTCAGTATTTCTTAGAAAGTGCCAGAAGCCATATTTTCACTTTATTAAACCATTTATTTACATAGTCTTTTCATAGCCTGCATTCTTCATTCCTGAGTGAGAATTTCTTTTGAGTCTAGGCACATTTAGTCCCAGATCTACCTACAGAACCTGATCAGGACACTATCTCTGAAGAGCTATTCATTCTTTTTCAAAGGAGACGATTTCAATGACCAATTTTTACATCTCTCAGACACAAAAGGAAGCAGGAGAGCTTGCCAGAAAAATCTAAGCCTAATGAACAAAAGTTCTCCCAATCAGCCTAAAATCCATTTCCAGAGTGAGGAGTCTTCTCATCTGTAAATGAGGAGGAGTGGAATGGAAGATTTCTCTGGCCCCTTCCAGCCCTGTCATTCTCAGCACTTTCAGATAGTCATCAAATCACCACAGGTGCAGACAGATTTGATATCAAACCACCTGGAGAAAAAAAAGAGTCACTATTTTTAAAAATCCATTTCAACTCTACTTAATAAGCAGGTTTTTTTTCCCTTTTGTTAATGGAACTTGGAAATGCATGAAAATTGGAGACCTAAACTCTTGGATAAGAAATATTAAAAGCTCCACTTCCCAGCTGCCTTATCGTCTTCATTTCACTGGGTCATATGTAACTTAGGATTACAACATCTAATGTGGCCATATCTTGAATGCAATTACCGTTGCTATGGTGGGTTCCATAAGTATGCATTACTAAGACTAACAGCTCTTGCCAGTGACTTGGAATATCTAAATAGACTACCACTAGAAAAAAAAATTCATTATCTAATTTTATTATTCATTTATACTGCAAAAGCTATTTAAACACAGCAGGCTACCATCATTTTTTTATAAAAGGATATTATTTTGCTTACAATTGTTAGCCCAACAAATTTAAAATATTTAACTTGAACAAATACATTAATGTTTTTTAATATATTCCTTGGAGTCACAATCTGGCCTCCCATCTGTTTGCTTCCCTGAAATATTGCTATCCTGAGCTGTTGTTTGTTTTCTTGCTGATCCATTTAAAGCTTAGCACTCTTCCTATTCCAAGGGTCGGATCTGTTACCATCATCCATTGTGGCCCAGGTGAGGAACATTTAGAGATTCATGGACTCCTTTAGGTCACTGAAGTTCCAGGAAGAGCAATGAAGCAGCAATTTTCATGGTGTGCTAATGTCAAGTGTAGATGTCTAGTTCATATCCACATCCCTGGAGGAATTTATTGTACAATTTAGAGTTTTTGCTTTCAGCTACAATTTATTGAGCACTTGCCAATAAGCCAAAAACTCTGATAAGTGGCTTATGTGTATCAGTTCACTTAATCCTCATGACACCAAGGTATGGATACTTTTTTATATTCATTTGTCAGATGGATGAGAAACCAGAGCTCAACGAGGCTGTTAATATTCAAGTCATAGTAGTCAGTGGTGGAGCAGGGGTTTAAATCCATGTCTGCCTGACCCCGTATCTCCAGCCCTACACACTGTAATAGAGTGAACTGTTGCTCCCACTCCTCATCCCTTCCTGAACCCATGCCCTTTGACACGTAACTTCGCAGTTCTTTTCACAAAAGAGAATGTACTTTCCTGCCACATGACTTTGGGCTAAGCCATGTCGCTTGATTTGGCCAATGTGATATTTGCAGATATTATACAAGCATAGGTTTGAAATGTGTTGCACAGTTGGGCTTGCCCTCTTGAAATTCTGGCATGTTCGAGAAAAGAATGTATCTCAGTTGGCCTGCCAGTCCCAAAAAGAGAATAAAAGACACACGGAACAGCCAACCTGCAAATTTTTGAGCAGAAGTTATATGTTTGTTGTATGCCACTTAGATTTTGAGCATGTTTGTTATATAGCAATAGCTAACTGATGAAAACTATAGTTTACTATGTCTGGAGGATCATAAATCTTCATCACAAATGGGAGGAAAATTTTGTTCTTTTAATTCGGTGGTAGTCACTGATACTTAGAGAACAAAGAAAATATATAGCCACCAATATATGGAAGATACCACCTGCCCACCACAATCTGACGGTCTATGATGTGTTGGAGCCATGTCATTCATAATTATGTTCAGATGCCTGGGCATTATTAGCTTTCATGAAACCTTTGAGTCTGACACTGAGTTTTGGAGGATTTAATCAATTCTCCAGAAATCTCCAAAGACAGACAGACAGACAGACAGACACACACACACACACACACACACTTCTCCATATCATTCAGGGAGACAGTTGCCAGTCTTATGCTTCAATTTGCTTTTCTGTCACTGCATAGAGATTCAAGAAACATTTCGAGCACAGAATGAGCCTGAAATATGTGTGAAGATAGTAATTCTGACATTTCTTTTCTTCGGAGAGTCTTTGAATGCACTGAGAAGGAAGAAAGGGAAAGCCCTCCAGGCTCAAAGAGAATAGGACAGAAAGCAGGTGATTCATGGGAAGAAACTAATGAAAAAATGAAGAAAAATATGAGAGTGGTCAGATTCAGCAAATAAGATGCCAAAACATTCCAAATTCCACAGGCTCCAGGGAAAGGCTCAATTCAAGTTACAGAGGTAGAGGCTGCAGTTTCCATGGAGTGCTGAAGCAGCGTCGACCATGGCTCCTATCAGTATGACAAGATGGGTCATCCCCTGATCAAACAGAAGAACTCAGACTGGTCAGCCACTCTCATCTTCTCTGTTATACCATCCTATCCAATAGTCATCATAGTACCAATCAACTGCCATAATGTATTACACGCCATGCAGACCAGTTGATCCCAAAGCAGCTGCTAGCCTCTGCTTACCTCAGACTGACCACTCTTTTCTTAGTAAAGTCCTTTATCACACAAAGTCATCCCATGATCCCTACACAATGTTACTAAACACCATGTCCTGAGTTTAATCCCCAAAGGAATGGGTTTACTTTATTATAATCCAAAGACCTCAACCAGCCTGCTCCCAGCCATCTAAGCAGGAAATCCCCTATCCTAGAAACAAGAAGGACTGGATATAAGGACACAGAGTATGTTTCTTAACCTTAACACTCCTGACACTTGGGGATAATAATTCTTCATGGTTGGGGGGGGATGCCTTGTGCATTATAGGATATTTAATAGCGTCCCTTTGCCCACCAGATGCCTGGAACACTCTTCCAGTTGTGACAGCCAAAAATGACATTGTTAAATGACCTCACCTGGAAGACGAGATCACCTCCAGGTGAGAACCACAAGGACAGAGAATTATAAATGTGTCTCTATCCTGGGAAACCATCTCCACGAAGAAGCCCTACCAACATCAAGCAGAATCATAAATTCTGTAAAAATAAAATCAAACACCTTTAGAAGATTCTTATTTCAAGGAGAGCAAATACACAGTAGAAATCTGCAAATCACCTGGCTTATGCCCATGGCAGACGCCACAAATCAACTGCTGCCCTCTTTCCGTCTAAGCCTGAAGGGACCTCTACCTTTCCCTGTGCAGCTCTGCAGGCAGCCACTGCCAACTGTCAGGACTGGTTGCAGGAGAATCACAGTGCTATTGTCCCATTGCTTTCTTGCCACCCCTGCATTGAATCACACTATTAAAGAAGGGTCTCCACCCTCAGTCTTCACCAACATAGCCAACAGATGCAGCTCCCTCCCCTCAGCATTGCACAATGGCAGTAATTCTCATCTAAAGGAGGAGACACACACACTCCCCTATGGAAAAGTCCACATCCTGGGAAAGGAGGGTGTGTGCATGTGTAATGAACCCCACCCCCACTGTAGTTGTGATAGTCTCGGCACCCTCTCCTTTATTCCCCAGTTGGGAATCACTGCTATAGACTGTAGACAGGATTCCTTGGGAAGAAAAACTTTCTTTCTTTTTCTACATTTGTCCTCTAAGAAAACACACAAATGCTACTTATACATGGAGCCCTTGAAATATTCAATTTTCTTTAATAATCCAAATATGGATTTAAATATGTTTTTAACCTAATGCAATTTTAGTTATGACTTTTTAGTTTGAATAGGTCAACGTATACAGTTGGCTAATTGAAGGCAGATCTTTGTCAAGCTCTGGGCTAGAATAAATTTATTTCTCATGACACTCCTTCCTGGGAAAAACTAAGAGCTGTATTTGCCTAGCACCGTTAAAATGAAAAAAGAATCACTTTCTCCTGTGACCTGTGTAGATAGTGCAGTAGGGTAGGCTCAATTGATAGTGAGAATCCAAGCTGTTGCAAAATTATGTAGAATGATTTTTGCCTGAAGGAGAAAGTTCAAGTTTAAAAGCAGAGCCAAAATGCCTTCTAAATGTATAGCATTTCTACACAACTATTAGAGTGACTAAGACAACAACAAAATGACAATCTCAAGTGCTAGCAAGGATATAGAGTACCTGGAGCTTTCACACATGGCTGTGAGTAATGCAAAATGGTACAGCCATCCTGGAAAACAGTTTGAAAAATTATTTAAAGTTAAGCATACAACTACCATTCAAACCAGTGAGCCCACTCATAGGTATATATCTGAATAAAATGAAAACCTACATTTCCCCAAAACCCATACAAAAATGTTTATGAGGACTTTATTCATAATTGTCAAAAAATGGAAAAAAACTAAAATGTTCCTGCATTGGAGAATGGAGAAAGAAACTGAAATTCATCCACAGAATGCAACACCACTAAGCAATAAAACAGAATGACCCATTGGTATGCACAACAGCATACATGAATCTCAAATGCATGATGCTAATAAAAGGGTGCCAGATTCAAAAGGAGATATGCAATATATGTATTGCATTTTGCCATTTACTTGACAAAACCACAGGGATAAAGAGCAGATCCGAGGTTTAAAAAAGCTGAGGGTTGGGGGGAGGATTTCGACCACAAAGGAGCATCATGAGGGAACTTGGGGAGGGAGTGGTGGCTCTGTATCTTGATTGAGGTAGTGATTCCCTGACTGTGCATTTGTCAAAACTCACAGAACTGTATACCATAAAAAGTGAATTTTACTGGAAATAAATTTTAAAATTAATAAAAAGAGGGGTGCGTGGGTGGCTCAGTCAGTTAAGTGTCTATCCCTTGATTTCGGATCAGGTCATGATCTCAGGGTTGTGATATTGAGCCCAACATTGGGCTCCATGCTGGGCATGGAAACTGCTTAAGATTCTCTCTCTCCCTTTTCCTCTCCCTACTCTCCAAAAATCAGTCAATCAATAAATACGTACATACATACATAGGAAACAAATTGAGAGTAGCCTCTCAACTGATTGCACCATCTACAAATCCAAAATGTTTTAGGACACATCTCTGTGCCTCATCTGGAAAACAAGTTTACTTCACAGGCTCTTAAAAGGACTAAATGGGATCAGGAATGCAAAGTGCCTCAATAATTGGTGTTTATTTTTATTCATTTAACCAACCCTTAACCTGGGAAAGGTTCTAGTTATTAGGTTTACTTGCCTGTCTGGTTCACTGGGTTATAGACTTCTACTGGGCAAGGAACATACCCAAAGCATATCTGTGCACACCACAGTACCTATTCTCATGCTTCACATGGGGAAAGTGATCAATAATTTTTTGCCAAACGGAAATGTTGCAGACAGAGCCTAATAACTGTCCCCCAGCATTCACTCTTCTCAGTTTCATCATAGTTTTAGTTGAAAATTTGGCTACTGCGCTAGAGACTATATTTCCCAGACTCATTGCTAACAATGGGCATGTGGCTTGCTGTGGCCAATGAGATATAAGTGAAAGTGAGATGACCCCTTCCGATCTGCACCCTTAAAAGGATGAGTGTGCTGCTGGCTGAAGAGCCAGGACTAGAGCCATTGTCTTGGACCCAGAAACAGAAATGGCATAGGAGGATGGCAGAAGTGTCTATTCTCTGTTTTGGCAGATTACTGCATGAGTGAGAAATGAATTTATATCTTCTTAAGGCTACTGTTAAAGCAGGCCAATGAGTACCCTAACTCATACAAATGGATATCCACTGTCTGCTATACTGTACCCTCACTTAGCCATTCAAGGATGTTTAATTGTTGACAGCTGCTATGGGGGTTCCAAGAGGTCTATGACTGGTCCCTGCCCATTGTGACCTCACAGTGTACTTAGGAAGGAAAAAAAACCTACAGCCAAAAAGAAGTTTGAAAACAATACACAGATTAAGTCTTGAAATAATGCAAGTGACATCATAAAGCCTTCATTGATTCCCCCATTATTTGAATACTTTCTAGGTGCCAGGCACCATTTTAGATCCTGGGAACATAATAATGGAAATAAAGTCAGAGCTCTTGCTCTTTTAGTACTGACATTTATGTGAGGAAAGGGCAGGAGACAAGATAATAAGCAAGTGCATCAATAAGAAAATGTTCAAGCAGCAATGTGTGGGTGGATGAAAATAAAACAATATATTCCCACAGAGAGGGACTTGGGGGCTAATATATATATGAAGTGGTCAGAGAAGGTTGCCCCAGGAGGTGGCACTTAAATTGAGACCCCAGTGATGGGAAGGAGCTAACCATGTGAAAATCTGGGAACAGTGTTCCAGATAGAGGGAAGAGCTGATTCAAGGGCCCTGGGGCAGGAGCAAACCTGATATACTTGAAATCCATAAAGAAAGCCAGTGTGGTATAAGCATATTGAGAGAGGGAGAGACAATGTTAACATAAATATTTATTGAATAGTACAAACACTAAAAATATGACTAAAGAGAAATCAGTGTGGATTAGACTTACCAGAGAAGGCTCCCCAGAGGAGGTAAAACTGGACAGAGAGGAGGGAAGAGGATTTGGATCAGCCAAGAAGACAAGGGAAGTCATTTTGGAAAAAGTATAAGGAAGATGAACAAGGTATGAAAGCAGGGGGACCCTGGGTGGCTTGGCAGTTTAGCGCCTGCCTTCGGCCTGGGGCGGGATCCCAGAATCCCGGGATCAGGTCCCACATCGGGCTCCCTGCATGGGGCCTGCTTCTCCCTCTGCCTGTGTCTCTGCCTCTCTCCCTCTCTCTCTCTCTCTCTCTCTCTCATAAATAGATAAAATCTTTTTAAAAAAAATGAAAGCAGATGGCAGATATGCAGCATGCATTCCTCCTCTTGCCATTTCTTTACCCACAGCAGACATCACTAATCAACCACAGCACTCTGCCTATAGAACCTGAGTATGCCCTTAAATCCTCACCCATCACTGCATCCATTCCAACCAATCCAAGCAGCATATGAGGCAAGAACTGAGTTCACCCTGAATGGATTTAAAGGCTCCCTTTACTGCCCAAGAAAGGCAAAAGGAGAAAGTCCCACACCTAAAAATGACATAATTGGACTTTCATACTTTCTTATAAGCAACTCAGTCCAGAGCCTTTTATTCAGCAACATGCAAATGCAGCTATCCCCCTCTTGTTCTCCCATTGACAATATGATGATGATTGTGCAGGCTGAGTCTGTCCAGTTGGAGAGAAGCTTATCTCCCTCCCCATAGCCCTTATGGCTCCTCACATCTTATAGGGTCAGCTCTTTGCCTCATGGGTCATTTTATTTATTTTAAGATTTTATTTATTTATTCATAAGACACACAGAGAGAGGCAGAAACACACAAGCAGCCTCCCTGCGGGGGGCCCAATGCAGGACTCAATCCCAGGACCCCAGGATCATGACCTTAGACAAAGACTCAACCACTAAACCACCCAGGCACCCATGGATCATGTTCTAAATGATGTTCTCTAACATTTCAGGTCCTGACTTGAGATGCACCACTGTGATTATGTGATCCAGTTCCAGGCACAGGTGCCCTTCAGGGGTCTGAGTGCTTAAGGGGGCTGCTGGTGCTGAGTCTACCATATGGGGGTACACCCTGGCAGAGGGGCACACTGGACCGGAATCTTAATGTCGGTGACATTGGTTGGGCATTTACCAGTTGCCAGAACCTGTGCCAAATACTTCCCATGCCAACCTCCCTTAATCCTCACATTAACCCCATGAAGATGCTCTTACCATCCCCATTTTACAGATGAGGAAACAGGCACACAGAGATTGAATCCAGAACTTGGCAACTGAATCCAGCTGTCCTGCTTCACTAATTCAATTCTCTTATTTCAATTTCTCGATTTTTTTCAATTTCTCTTATTTCTCATCCACACTTCCTACCCCATCCTATAATGCAATTTCATTCAAAACAAAGGGCAAAACTGATTTTAACTCAGAGCTACTTTCTGCCATCACTTGAGTTCTTTCAAATCGGGTGCCTCTCCCCTTTAATTTATTCATGTGACAAATATTTATTAAACATCTACCATATGCTAGGCACTGCCAGCTGGTGGAACTCTTCTGACTTTGTACCAGGAAATTCTTTCACTCTTACAAAAGCACGATTCTCTCTCTTTTTTTTTTTTAAGATTTTATTATTTATTTATTAATTCAGGAGAGACACAGAGGGAGGGAGAGGCAGAGACACAGGCAGAGGGAGAAGCAGGCTCCATGCAGGGAGCCCGACGTGGGACTCCATTCCTGGTCTCCAGGATCACAGCCTGGACTGAAGGCGGCACTAAACCGCTGAGCCACTGGGGCTGCCCCAAAAGCATAAACGGTTACACGGCTCCATTATTTATTGTTGGGCTGCAATTTTTTCTGCAAATCTTATGGAATCTTTCTCAACACAAATATTTTCCAAAAATTTAGGCTAAAATAACCTTGGGTTGATGGCTGGGGAAAAGACTGTAAAAACAAAATATGCTTCCTTCTCCATGCACTGTTGGTTTTACTGCAAATCCTCTCAGCTACTTGATTTTTGAAAATAACATTACACCAGGGCCACACAGATCAACACAAATGGATCTCAACCATGATGTTGAGTAACAAAAGCTGGTCACAGAAGGATCTGCATACTTTGTTGTCATTTCAATAAAGCGATGTGCAAAATAATACAATATGTTTTGTTGTGGGATACATACATAAGAGATAAAAAAATAAACTGGTGTATGGGGATTATAAGCACCAAATTCAAGATGTGGGTTACCTCTGGTGGAAACATGAGGGGAAAATGATTAGGGTGGAGACTCCAGTTGTTTTGGTAGTATGCTATTTCTTCAACTGAATGGTAAGTACATGGGTGTCCATTATATTATTCCTTATTCCTGTCTGTATATCCAAATATTTTACACATTTAAAATGATAGCTCTGGGGATCCCTGGGTGGCGCAGCGGTTTGGCGCCTGCCTTTGGCCCAGGGCGCGATCCTGGAGACCCGGGATCGAATCCCTGTCGGGCTCCCGGTGCATGGAGCCTGCTTCTCCCTCTGCCTGCGCCTCTGCCTCTCTCTCTCTCCTCTCTGTGCATTCTCATAAATAAATAAAATCTTTAAAAAAATATATCACCATTAAAAATAAAATAAAATAAAATAAAATAAAATAAAATAAAATAAAATAAAATAAAATAAAATGATAGCTCTGGGGGCCCCTTTGTAGCTCAGTCAGTTAAATATCCAACTCTTGATTTTGGCTCAGGTCATGATCTCAGGGTCATGAGATTGAACTCCCTGTCGGGCTCCATGCTGGGTGTAGAGCTTGCTTAAAAGTCTCTCTCTCCCTCTCAAGCTACCCTTCCCCTACCCCATGTGTGCATGCACATGCGCTCAAGCTCTCTCTCTCAAAAAAAAAAAAAAATCATAGATCCAAAATAGACAGCTAGATAAGTTACATGGTTTCTATTAGGTTGACCCATAAGAAACTGGTGCCCTAAGGCCATTTTTTAGCTACAAGGCAATTTAGGGCAACTTCATATGTTCATCACACAATGCAGATCTGCAATGCACCAATTCATCCAAAATCAGCCTTTCTAATAAATCTCAGTTAAGAATACAAAATGGTGATCTGGGTGATGTGTGTGTGTGCGCACACATGTTCCTAAACTCCAGTTAGGAACTGGAGTTTTCAGGGAACCGAACTAAAATCAATCTAAGAGCTAAAATGTGCAGAGAATGGGAAGGAGATCTTGCAGCAAAGAGCAGACCGATGCAGCATTCTCGCCAGTGATCAGTGTGCATTGTCACTCCTCTTGCTTGCATTGGTCAACAGAACCCACCCAGTGAAGGGCCTTGAATCAATGTCATTTGTCATTTCTCAACATCCTGAAATCCAGTGAGGCAAATCCTTGGCCATTAAAACCATGAGGAAGGCTTTATTAGAAATATAAAACAGGTCACTCATTTCTAAGGTGCTTGAGTAGACTGTCATTATCTTATACTCCCCTCAAAAAAAAATCTATTTATGTCAGGTAATGGAACTTATTTCAGGAACAGAAGAATAATGAGAAACCTACATTGAGTGGCTATCATTTTGCCCACTTTCTCAATCCTTTCCAACTGAGAGCTGTCCCCAAAGAGATGTGCTCCTTTTTTTTCCCTCAAAGCTTTAGAGAAAAAAAAAAGAAAGGAAGGAAAAAAAAAAAACTTTTAGCAGAGAGCAGGAGGGAGACCCCAGATTGCAGCACAAATGATCAAAGTGAACAAACTATGCTTATATAGGGCAATTTGGATTTTAAAACTTGAGTGCACGTAAGAAACACTCCAGGAGCTTATTAGAAATGCAAATTCCTGCCCCCCCCGCCCCCACCTGTTCCTACCCAGGTCCTGATTCAAAAGGTCCAGCTGAGAGCCCCAGAACTATGTGTTTGTAACATGCATCCAAGGTGATTCAGATGCAGGGTGTTTACAGATCTCACTAGAAGAGAAAGAGGGTAGGAGAGTCTGGCCATCCTAAAACTGAGCTGAATTCTCCCAAACTCTGTTCTGGACTAATGCATTCCATTTGCAAGCCTACAGAATTATTTTATTCATGTATTCATTCACTTATTTCATTCAATTATTTGTTCAACAAATATATATTAAGCACCTACTATGTGCCAGGCGCTATGTTATAGTAAGACACCCATGTTCATGATAAAAAGAAGAGAGAGGGGAAAACAAAGCATAAAAAAAAAAAAGAAAGAAAAATACAAATTAGCAGAAAAGGCAGGGGAGGATTTTTTTTAATTTTTTAAAAATCACCAGGCAACCTACAGTGGAGACACAGTACATAATTTATAATGACTATTTTACATATCTTTCTGCTGAATGTACCTAGATCTTTTTTATTTTCTCTTCCGGATGATAAGCTCCAGGCAAAACCATCCCATTTGTTATCTACAGCTGGAGATTCTGTACACTGGGGAAATTGTCGCTTCTAGCGTTGGGGGCCTTAAGGATATGTCACAGCACCGCAAACATGATTGGGCCCGAAACAGAACTGCAGAGGCCAGGCGCTGAGGTCTCAGAACATGTAATGACCACCTGGGGACTTCACGGGGCACAGGGAGCAGCCTCCTGATTCCCCTTGTTCTGTGAGCTTAGAACTGCCCCTCCCAGGCCACTTGGCTTTATCTCAGATACACATTCCATCCTAAGATGACCCGAGGTCCCATGAATGACGAGGTTCAGGGGACATGGAGCTGGGGATGTCCCAAACTGGAACAAGATGGTCACCCCCCCTTCCTCCCCTCCCAAGGTGCCAATTAAAGGATGAGAAAGACAACCAGCCATGAACACAGGGACATTGTAGGTGCTTAATAAATATCTGTGGAATGGGGTGCCTCGGTGGCTCAGCCAGTTAAGCATCTGCCTTCAGCTCAGTTTATGATCCCAGAGTCCCAGGATCGAGTCCCACATCTGGCTCCCTGCTCAGCGGGGAGTCTGCATCTCCCTCTGTGCCTCTCTTGCTCATGTTCTATCTCTCTAGTGCATTCTTTCTCCCTCTCAAATGAAGAAAATCTTTACCAAAAAAAAAAGTCTGTGGACTGAGTGAACAGTGCCTAGCCCAGCACCTGACATACAGTATAGCTAACTACTTTATCATAATGACGATTACTACTGAAACTAATGATTAAGCACCTACCCAGCACTCTTCTTAAATACCTAGTGTGGTGGACATTTTCCTAGGTGTGTTTTAAAATTTTTAAATAAAAAATCTCTGATGTCATGTTTGCCACACACACCTGTCAAAGTGGGCTGCAGTTTAAGAGATGAGGAGTTTGGTTGGTTTTTGTTTTCTGAGTTTGTTTGGGGAGGGGTGAGTTGCCATAAAATTAAAGGAAACTGGCGAAAACCTCATAGAATCGCTGTTTATTTTAATTCTCTGTATTATGTATAACCCGACTCCAGTAAATGACGGTGACCATCAAAGCTGATAGAGCTTTTGTTTATTTTCCTACCTATATAGTTCTTTATAAGCCCAGGTCTGGGAGGGAAAGACAACAAAAAACAAAGGGAAACAAATGTGTCTGTGGGACTCCTGACTGTCCCTTCTGCCTGGCATGTTTAGGTAATTCTGTTTCTACATGAAGGTCTTATTCCCTGGACTGCTTAATAATTCCTTGAGGTCACAAAAATCTGATATTTAGCAGCTCATCTACCAACAAAGCCTTTTGGGTACAAAGCAGCCTCCCAGATCCCATGGGCCCCGACCCTGCTGGTCACTACAGAAAGCCATCCCATGATGCCCCCTGAAAAGCACATGGCCCCACAACCACACTGCTTTGCCTCCCTCCACCACCCTCCCTCCCACTGGGCCTAACACTGTGCTTACTGGTTGGATAGACCCCTTACACACACCCCTTTGTATCTAATTAGTGACCAACCAGCTACCTTTGAAGCCAGTTCCAGGGCTGGCGCCACATCTCTTCTTAATAGTCTCAGAGAATTAGCTACCCACTGGATAACTCCATGAGGTTTCATGTCCCTTTTATCTTCCTGGCCCTGGAAGACTGTACTGTGAACACCTCAACTGCCGCTGGGAGAGAAAAGTAAATGAAATTAAGATCAGCTACACTTCCTGGGTATATAAAACCTCTCTTGGGGTGCCTGGGGTGGCTCAGTTAGTTGAGCATCTGACTTTGGCTTAGGTCATGATCTCAGGGTCATGGGATCAAGCCCTGCATTGGGCTCCCTGCTCAGTGGGGAGTCTGCTTCTCCCTAACCCTCGGTGGTATGCAGATATCCCCAAAGACCTGGTCACATTTTGGGATTGCAAGTACCCAGGGATATGACCAAGGTGAATATCATAATTGCTACAATTTATATGCCAGGAACAGAGCTAAGCAATATACATATATCCTCATTTATCTTGACAACCACTCTATTAGTGGTTAAAAACACAAGCTTTGATGTCAGATCTAGGTTAAGATCCCAATTCATGGCCTATTGGGTGTCCTTGGACAAGTGATACAATCTTCCTAGGCTCCAATTTTCTCACCTGTAAAGTGGGGGTAAAAATACTTACCTAAGAGGATTGGTGTGGGGAGTCAATAGTAGAATGGATCTAAATCAATTATCACAGTCAATGTTTAGGTAATGGTATTCATGATAATGATTAAGAAGAAAAACAAAGAGGATAAATCAATTCAGAGAGGTTATATAACTTATCTAAGGCCATACAGCTAATCTGAGACAAACATGGGATGGATTCAAAGCCAGGTTTAGCTGATTTCCAAACAATTTTTAGCACCACAAGATTCTCTTCAAACATCTCACAACTCTGAACATTTGTATCCCACCTCCTATACAGCCCTACTCTGAAAGAAGCTTAAAGGAACTGTTGGGGTTCCTCAAAGAACACTGTTTGAAGACCATTGCTGCTTTTAAAAATTAATAACTAATCTAATTTAATGTCACTTCCAATATATCACAACAGACATTGTGTGACCTATTGCCATAACAATGCCTTGTAACAAACCATCAACAAATAACATTCGTTGTTCATACACTTGGAGTCAGCAGGGCTGGTAGATCCAAGGTACGTTCAACACCACCTGTCTCTCATCTTTCTCGAACCAATAACCAGCCCAAGCATGTTCCCAAGGCTATGGCAGCGGCACAAGAGAACACGAGGGAACACACAGGTCTCTCAGAGGCACAGGCTCAGAACTGGCACATTAATGTTCCTGCCTTGTTCTAGTGGCTAAAGTGAGTCACACAATCATGCGCAGAGTCAGAACACAAAACTATAAAAATAGATGGGAAAGGGAGTTAGTACCTTTGGACTCACCAGGTCCTTGGATGTGCTAAGAAGCATGTTCAAATCTCCAGGGGATGACATGTGCCACACTAGATTGCCAGAATGTTTTTTTCAGACCCCTCGCAGAAAGTCTGGCAAAGGCCCCCATGAGCAATGCACAGCTACTCTCCAATGCAAGCCATAGTCATCTCCTTAATAGATTCAAGCACAAGGGAAATAGAGTGAAGGTTGGTGACCTGCTCCCTGCCAGCTGTGTGATCTTGGTCAAGTCACTTAATCTCTCTGAGCTTCAAAGTCTTCATTATGAAACGGACACTATATCTGCCGTCATCTCTCTGGTGGTGATCAAATTGGGCCATCTAGGCAAAAAATGCTTTGTGAAGGCTATAATTATTTCTGAGCTCCTGGGCAAATCTTTCAAGGGGCTTCTCTCAGCCCAGCTCCTACTACCAAACGTAGCCCAGAGTTAACTCACAGAGAACTTATTCTAAGTCTAAAAGTCTGGCCATTTTCTTTGACCTTGACATAGGGTGGGAAGGAGAAGCTGTTTCTCTCATTGTCTGACCAAAGATGTGGGGAGTGGGAATGTGGGGGACAGTTCCTGGAATATTCTGAAACCTAAGAGTCTTGGCATGGCTTCTGTCTGTAAAAAAGGAAAGGGAAATAAACACAAGAAATGCTGAAATTGAGCCAACTCGTCTGCATCCAATGGCAACTTTTGTCCTCCAAACTTTTCCAGACGCACAAGCAGCTTAGTTGGTATTCAAGTGGTGGCTGTGATTGCTGAAAACATGCAGACTCCACCTCAAGTGGAGGTCCCTAACTCCTTTCTGCTTTGTTCTTAATCCCAGAACTAAGAGAGTGGAGGGAGGGGAAGCTGATTTCTGGTTAACAGCATACAGTACTTTCTGCAGAGCAGATTAGATGACATCACCCCAAAATGAGTGTCTAGGTGGACACTGTCAAAGTAGGAAATGTGAAGATGGGTTCTTGCACTTTGATTCTTTCTGCTTCTAACACCACTTCGACTCTTTGGTGTAGTTCATTATTGTTTCTTTGTCCACTCTAGCCACTGGTCCATTGGTCCTCGGGATTGGGGCAGCCATTAGGACTCATTCAGATAGACCAGGACATCTTACCCTCTCTGTCACTCCTTAGCCCCAAGCTGTCATCAACCCATTATGCTTTTGGAAAGCATCTTCCCACGCTCTGCTAAAATACCTCCCATGACAGAGAACTCACTAAATCTCAAGGCTGAGCAGTCTATTTAGGGGATCTTCAGACCACACCTTTGTTAGGTTCCAAATCCCTCTTCCCATAACTCCTTCAGCCCTGATTCTGCTCACGGAGGCCCCACAAACTGCATTCCCCCTCTCTCCTATGGTTTTCCTTTGGGTATATAAAGGTAACTATTGCCTCTCCTTGCTGAGAAATTTCAAGCCATTGACCTTTTGTGGCTCTTCACCCTCTACCTGGCCCCCATCGCCATCCACCATTACACTCTTTCCTTATACTTAAAGAGTACAATTGCCTCTCCTTCGGTTCAAAGCTAACCTTTCTACCTGTGTCCTCGAGTCCACCTCCTCCTGCCCTCTCCGTCACCTTGGTGATTTAATTGGGCTTGCGAATCAATTAAAAATTAAAAAAGAGGAAAGCTTCACAGCCAAGTTTATAGCTCGGGGGACCGAATCAATGGTGAAGCTGTCAGTGACAGTGGAGAAGAGAAGAGCAAGTTGGGAAAGAGCTGATGAGGTCAGGGTAAGGCCAGACTAAGTTTGAGGCACCTGGTACCTTCTAGGTGGCAATGTGAAGCAGGGGGCTGGTCATAAGATACAGAAGCTTGGGAGAGATGCTTGGGAATGGGAATTAGGGAATCATCAGTGCAGAGAGGTGCTTAGAACAGGAGGAGGGATAAGAATGCTCGAAAGGGGTATAAAGAATGAGAACATCAAAGAGCCAAAGACGGCGTTTTGGGGGAACCTCAAGTTCTAAGGAGTAAGTACAGGATGATACAGAGATGAGAAAGGTACAAATACAACCAAAAGAATTCAGTAAAATGAAAGCCAAAGGAGTAGAGAGAGCAGAGAAGGAGGGTGACCAACCATGTCAAATGTGATGTGAGGACCATCCAAAGAGCACATGGAAAATATCCAACTGTTAGAAGATCGGGGTGATTTTGGATAATGTGATTGCTATGGAGGGATAAAGACAGAAGCCAAACTGCAGGGGGTGAGACAAGGTTGAAGGGAGAATTGGATTTCCCTTCGGAGTTTCTAACAGTAGTTTCTGATTCAGGGGTTGCATTTGTTTACTCAGGCTGCTGTACAAAGAAGCACAAACTCAATAGTTTAAAACAAGAGAAGTGCATCAACGTGCTGATGAGGTTGCTTCCTTCTAGAGGCTCTTAGGAAGAACCCATCCCATGCTTCTTTGCTACTTCTGTTGGCTGTTGGCAATCCTTGGCATCCCTTGGCTTGTAGACACATTATTCCAACCTCTGCCTCTGTCTTCATATGGCTGTCCCCTCGTGTCCCCTTGTGTGTAGGATTTGAATCTCTCAGTCTTTTGAGAGAACACAAGTTATTGAGCATAGAGCCCACCCCAAATCCAGAATGAGCTCATCTCAATATTCTTAATGACATCTGCAAAGATCCTACTTCCAAGTAAGTTCACTTTCACAGGTATGAGAGGTAAGTTCCTCAATATGTCTTTTTGGGGGCTCCTATTCAACCTATCACAAGGGTCCAAGTGTGGTAAATGGCTATATGGGTACAAGAGAAGTTTGATGAAAACTCCCTCCTCCTGTGCCAATCTATGATGCCTAGAAAATAAATCATCATATTAATATCTCAGTAAAGATTTATTTGTTTAGGCAAATGGTAATGTGAAAAGCCTCAACCAGGGTAATATTCATTCAACAAACATTTATCAAACTTTTTCTATGTACCAGGTATATTCCTAAAATCCTCTGACCCAGTCCCATCATTCTTCTCCCCAAAGGTAAGCACTAAAATAATTTGGATACTGAATGAGATAAAGACAAGGATTGAGAAAGATTGGGGATGGGGAGGGAACAAAAAGAGATCAGATGTTTATTTAAAAGGAAGAAATTAATCCACCCTTTAAAAAGGAAAAAGAGCCTAAAATTATCTAGAGCTGCAAATATTTTCAATAGGAAATCTTCTCTTCTGCCAGAGTTTTACTTGAGCCCAGCGCATTCCCATTTGGTTGTCTTCTCTGTATGTGGAGGGAACACGGTCCTTGGAATCAGTTCTCACAGGCTAGCAACTAAAACCCTAAGCATCAGTGAGACTCACCCAAGATCACATCTTCATGTTACGCTTACTAATATGTGGTCTCTCTGAGCCTCTACTTGCTTATCTAGAAAAAAGGCATGAGAATAGTATGTATCTCACAGTACATTCTGCACTTTGCCTGCCCAGAGCAAATCCATCATGGATATGGGCAATCAATGGATGTCTTTGGTCTGGTTTCTTAAACTCTAGGACCCCATAAAATGGGGATACCTTCCACCTGCCTCCCAAGATTATTCAGAAATGAAACAAGAGAATAAATATCAAAGACAGAGGCAAAAAACAAAGTCCAACCCGTGACTGGCAGTAGGAATCAGAACCTGGTTAACAATCTACATTTGTTCCTTTCACTCAAAATTTATTTTCCTGTGAGCTATAGCACTTGCCCCTTTCTAGATCAACTTTGGAGACTGGCCTACAGTATGCCAGGTAGGCAATAGCCTCGATTTTTTAAAAATAAGAATGAATTTATTTACTCTAGAATGAACAAACTCCATTTTTCCCTTCCAAAATGGTTACCCTTTTTTAAGAAAAATGAATCTCAAAATGAAGGTGCAAATGGAGTTCCCAAAATGGAAGTGTGTTGGGCAAGCCACATGGTCCCAGGGATTTTGTTTAGGATGTCCACCAGAAGCAATACCAGTCTTCTTAGGAACTTGTAGCCCCAATCCTTTCTATGGGTTAGGTTTGCTAAATTTAGTAAATTAAAACAAAAGATGCCCTGCTAAAATTGAATTTCAGATAAACAATGAGTAGGCTTTCTTGTATAACTATAATTATAACCCATGCAATATTCGACTTACACCAAACTAAAAAATTCCTCATTGCTTATCTGAAATTCAGTGTAATGAAGCATCCTGTATTTGGATACTTTTCTTCATGCAATCCTCACTCACACCTTTAACCAAAGCCATATGGGTCAGCGACTACATCTCATTTCACAAATGAGATGATAAAGGCTGAGAAAGATCAAGAAATGTGTTTTTAAAAGCTAAAGTAATTATCTAGGAATTTCAAGCAAAAAAGAATGAATAAAAGGGGAGGAGGATCCAGGAGTGAGAGTAGCTTGTCCTAGAGATACTGAGTGTGGGAGAGAGGACATTTCTCCCAACTCCTCACAAGGAGAGGTTACTGATCTGGGGACTCTTCAGAGCCTGGGATGTTTCGTGGGCCACTTTCACTAGTAAATTGCAACACTGTGCATTCCTAGGTCACTCTCTTGTGGTGTGGCTCGCTCTCTCTATACTCCCCAACCCCCATCTCTTCCTTTCTCTTGCTGTTGCATGATCATCTCAGCTTGTGCTAAAACTGCTTACTTGGAGAAAGAAGAGGTCCCATTGGGAGCTTAGTAAAATGAAAGCCAAAGGAGTAGAGAGCAGAGAAGGTGCTAAGACATTTGCCTCAAAAACTTACATGATGGGGATGGGGCACTTGCTGGCTGATAACCAAATGGAACTTTGATTTCCTATTTGTCACTGTCCCTTGTGTGTGTAAAACCACAGTTAGGAGACAGAGTACCTGGGCTAAGCAGGATTCAGGCACCCCCCGGATCCTCCCACCAAATCCTGCCAAATGCTCAAGATCCAACAATCATGTGTCAGGCAATGTGGGAAGGAAGGAGCCATGGATGAGCATGGCCAGTGAAGAAGAGACACTTAACAGTCTCTGAACCAAGGCAATGGCCCTGCAAAGAGGGGCCAAGGTGCTAATAAGCTAGCTTGTTGACCAACTGAGGAAATGCCTTCAGCTTCAAGAGGAATTCTCCCATAAGAGCATGTGGAGTAGATGGGATACCAGTTAGGAGGCCATTGCAGGGTCTCCTAGCCTTCAACCAGTGAATAATAATTGGGCATCTTCTAACTATTGCCAGCTACTATTCTAGATGCTGGGGATACAGGAGAAAACAAGAAAGAGCTGGACCCTACTTTCCTGGGGCCTATATTCTGGTGGGGAGACAGATGATTAGCAAATAAACAATAAGTAAGCACAATTTTTTTTCAGTTGGCAATGAGCGCTTTGAAAAAAATAAAAGTAGGGGCACCTGGGTAGCTCAGTGGTTGAGCGTCTGCCTTTGGCTCAGGGCATGATCCCGGGGTCCTGGAATCCTGCATCGGGCTCCCCTCAGGGAGTCTGCTTCTCCCTCTGCCTATGTCTCTGCCTCTCTCTGTGTCTCTCATGAATAAATAAACAAAATTTAAAAAAAAATAAAGTAAATCATGGAATAGTGGAGACCGGAGGATGAGGGGATGTCTTTGGCTTTAACAGAGACCCGAAAGGTCAGAAGGGGTCAGCTATGCAAAGATCTGCAGGTAGAGTATTCCAAGCAGAGGAAAGAGTAAAAAAAAAAAAAAAAAAAGCAGGGTGGGGGTGGGGACTTGAAAAGAGAACAGATAGGCATGTGGCTGGAGCAGGGCGAGTGAAGAGGAGAAGAGAAGGTGTTGAGGTCAGATTGGTGACAAATGCAAACTTATTCCAAGTGCAAGAGTGAGCCTTTGGCTGAGGGCAAATAAGGGTGGCAGGGAGGAAAGTTTCCAAAGCCACTTCGACACTGGGGCAGACAGGGCATTATGACCTGTGGGAGGTGAAGAACCCAAGAGGAATGTTGGTCTAGTTGGGTTTGATTCCAGGATATTGATTACCCCATGTTTACCATGGGCAGGGGAGCTATGTCATAAGAGGTGTGTTCTCATGTCTTCCACTTCCATGCACAGACCCTCATCTGTCCTGCCATTCACTGGTCCCACATGGTCAGAGAGGTATAAGATTCCAAGATGCATGCTGGGTTTAGGAAAGGACAAAGATCCCTGGTAAGCCTGGTAATACGCTGTGGATCCGGCTGATCTTACCAAAGAGCCTATCCAATCAGCCCAAGCCAAGCTGATAATAAAATGGCACCTCATCCCTTCTCCCTTTCTGTTTCATGTGTACTCATCGCCATCAGAGACCTTGGGAGAAAAGGGGTGGCTGATCCCAGGCTGAATTCTGGCATCGAATCCACCATCTAAAGCTTCCCAAAACTCACAATGGTCTCTAATGTGAATAAAAGAAATTCTGAAGGATATATTTCAAACTATTTTTTAAAAAACACTTGTTTCCTTGGAGTTGAGATTACGGATGGTTTAATTTCTTTTTTATGCTTAACCATATTTTGCAACTCTGCTAAAACATTTGTTACCTGAATGGCAAAAATAAATAAATCAGAAGGATGAAGGGTCTGTACAATTAGATGAGACAATCCCCCAGCCTTATAAGTGCTCCTCAGAATTTGGGAAGAAAACTAAAATATTCTAAAGGAAAATGTTCCCTCCTCATGTTTCAGAAAGGCATAATCTCCTTTTTTACAAAATGCATGGTACCTACTAGTTAAGATCTGAGTTTCTCCAGGATGTAATATTCACAGAACATAACCTTATCCCCAAAAAACCTGACCTTTGAGCTTTGTATTTTATTACCTTATTTGCTTTTACAGCCTCTGTTGTAAAGATGTTTATTTTCAGCAACACGAATGATCGATTCTCTTCCTCATCTCTCCCTGCCTGCCTTCTCCCAGTCCCCAAGTGCCTTTGAAAGGCCCAGGACAAAAACCAGCATTCGGTAGATGGTAGATGTGCTTCCCTGTGATTGCACTGTCTGTGCTCATGTTCAAAGCACCATTTTGTTTTCTCATCTTTGTCCTGACCGATTTCAAATGATGGTTAAAAAAAAAAGAAGAAGAAGCAGAACCTGATAACAATTGTCTGACCAAAATTAATGCAAGTTTTCATCTTGCAACTGGAAATTATCATATATTGAATTTCTCACCGAAAAGCCAAAACTCATAGCCTACAAACCAGCAGTCTGGGTTGTTAAATTTGGCTGTCATGTATGTTTTATTTTGCTCCTAACATATATAGCCTGCATAGTGCTTTCAATTGGACATTGTTAACAATATTTACAAATCCGGAGATTTTACTCCACAGTCTGGATTCCCAGGTTCTCTTGAAAAATCTGAGGATATAGGGGCACCTGGGTGGTTTAGTTGGTTAAGCAACTGCTTTCAGCTCAGATCATGATCTCAGGGTCCTGAGATCGAGCCCCACATTGGGCTCTCTGCTCAGGGGGGAGTCTGCTTCTCGCTCTCACTCTGCCTCTCTCCATTGCTTGTGCTCTCTCTCTCAAATAAATAAATAAAATCTTTTTTAAAACCCCCCCCAAAAAAAAAAACAGGGCACCTAGGTGGCTCAGTGGTTGAGCGTCTGCCTTTGGCTCAGGGTGTGATCCTAGGGTCCTGGGATCAAGTCCCGCATCAGGCTCCCCACAGGGAGCCTGCTTCTTCCTCTGCCTATGTCTCTGCTTCTCTCTCTGTCTCTCATGAATAAATGAATAAAATCTTAAAAGAAAAAAAGCCCTGAGGATGTAACAATCCTGTGGGTTCATACAGCCACCTGACAACCCCAGCTTGGAGCTAAGTAACAGGGCATGGGCTCTCCTATTTACCAAACTCTCCACCACTCTGTATGGTCTCCCAATCCCATGACCAAGTTTCAATTGTCATTTATCTTCTTACACCTGGATCGCTTTACTTGTTTAGGTTACCTGCCAGACCACTGTAGATATCTGAATTTGCAACTTGTCATCTGAGTCAAATAGAGCCAATTCAGAGATGTTTCATTGTTTCCTTCATATTCAAAATTGTATCTGCGCTTCAAATTGCATGAAGATAAAACCATTGTGTAGAGGGAATGATAGAGAATGAGACAAAATATAAAAAGACTAGCTGGAGGCCCCGGAATAGACACATCATCTCTTTATGACTCAGCTTCTCCACTTGTAAATTTTCATTTAACAAACGTTTAGTGAGCATTCCCTACTTTCAAAGCACTGTGCTGGGAATGGAGGAGGAGCTGGCTTACATATTGGACCAACTTTGGAGCATGCCTGCAGTTTTTTGACATGCCTCCAGGGCTGTGGATGGGGGGCTGTAGCAAGGATTAGAGATGATAGAGTTTTCTGGAAGATGAAAAGTAGACAGAAGAAACTGATAAGTAGTCAGATGAAGCCAGTTTTCAGTAGTCATAGAAGGAGTGAACTAAGGAATTAATAGCAAGCTGGCACGCACAAAACCCCAGAAAGGCTTGGAACTATGAAAAGCAAGACATAAGCCTAGAAAAAGAGGGATTCAGTGGATATCTGATTCCCCTGCCCACACTCACTCCCCCACCTAGACTCATCGAGCATGGACAGGAGATTATCGGAGAAAACAGTGGCCCTCTGAGAAAATCTTCCATGTTCTACATTTGGGGACAGCTGACTCTCCATTCAAATACCCCATTCAATTACAAAATCTGCCAGTCGACCACAACTCAGATCCCAAATTGTCTCTCTCTCACTCTCTCTCTTTTCTAAGTATGAGGAAGTAGCCAAAAATCACCAGACATCTGAGAAAACCCTCCAATGCAAAAGAGACTGGTTCAACATAAGACACAGCAAATTCTGGCATAGACAAGTATGTCCCAGAGAATGGCCATTCCATGGTGGTCAGCAATCAGCTCAAAGGTTAGGAAGAGCTGGTGGATATGTTCTAGATCTGCTCTGAGAAACACCAGACAAGGCTAAAGGATTCTTCAAAGTACACTGACTTCAGACAATTAATCAGGTAGTGACTCATTCAATAATAATGTATACAGAAAAGGTGTGATCTCATTGTCATCACACATCTGTGAGGCTGGGGGCATGGCAGGTCACACTTTATAACATACTTTTTAAAGTAATGAAATAATATTTTTTTCTGGAAGGAAAAAATTAGAATGCTCATAAGTGAAGACAGACTCTTTATCCATAATATTTTAATTGTTTATCTATAATGTTGTCATCTATCACAATAGAATATCAATAAACGATTTATGTTGTGTTTCCAGACTTGGAAGCCACCCTACAGAGCCAAATAGATCATCACAAACAGAAGGGTCAGTCTGGAAAAGCGCGGAAAAAAAAAAAAAAGTCCAAGATCACAGGATAGAAAGCAGAGACACTAAGATTCAGAATAGAGGGGAGGATACTTCTTGCTGGATTAGAGGATATTAGATAGATGCTTGTTATAGGCTACATGCACCTCAGCCAAGGAGATAAAAGAATTTCTAAAGGGACTGCCTGTCCAATATCTCTTCTCCCCTTTTGCCTTAGTTGTAGACTCTGATTTTCTTCTAGAAGTCAGTGTATCTGGCTAAACTAAAATAACATGTTTCCCAGCCTCCCTTGGAGCCAAGAATGGCCAATGGAAGCAGAAGTTGTGGGAAGCACTTCCTGAAAATCTCCTAAAGAGGGAGGCAGACACTTTTTCCACTCCATGCCTTTCCTTCTTCTCTGTCCCTGGTATGCTAACAAGATGCCGGAGCTCAAATTGCCACCTTCTTGAATGATGAGGCAAATGTGAGACCCAAAGCCACATGCTATGAGCATTATTAGAGAGGAAAACTACTTGAAGAAGTTTGGGTTACCAAATTTGTGTTGCTGACTCAGCTCTGTTGTTGTTGTTGTTGTTTGTGAGAGGGAGAATAAACCTCTTGTATCAGGTGGGATAAGTTGGGTTATGATAAAGATTCCCCAAAATCTCAGTGGCTTAAAACAACTGGGTTTATTTCTCACTCATGCTGTCTATATCTATGTCTCCCTACTCCGGGAGCCAGGGTGATGAAGCAGCCACCATCTGAAGCATTGCCAGTCACCATGTAAGAGGGGAGGAGAAAACACAGGCAAATCACACATTGACTCTTAGAGCATTCACACATATCCTTTCTAATTACATTTCACTGGCCAGAGAAAGTCACATGGGCATGCCCAACTGCCAAGTGGGTAGGGAAGAATGATTCCACCATGGGTTTTGAAGGCAGAGAGCCAAGAATATGTGGTGAATGATACTACATAACTAGCACACCTCTTTCCAGTGTAAGCTACTAGTTTGGGTTTTCTAGAACATGAAGCTAAACCTGATTCTAACTGGTACTGGGGACCAAGTTGTCCCTAAAAGTTCCATCCCCATATGGGCCAATGAGCTTCACACCACCCACCTGAGAGAAAGAAGCAGGAAGTAGGAACTCCTGTCACCTTCCTTGCTTTCCAGCAGGGGGAAAACAGTGACAGGGGTTTACTGAGCCCAACAATCACCCCCCACTGGTGCTCCTAGAGGCACAAGGGCACATGGCTGCTCAGAGACAGAGTGAAAATAGAACACACATTGACTGACTTGGTGACCAGCTAGCCCCCTAGACCTGAACTTTACTGCTTACCCGCTTATTCTCACTAACCTCTGTCTTACATTCTTCCTTAAGCTCTTCTTTCCGGCTTATTTTTAACCCAAATGAAGACTGAAACCACCTCTCAGGTAGTGATGACTATCATAAGACATCCCTCTGGCTCAAAATACCCAGACCAGTTGAGCTAACCCCTGACTTGTGCCTGTACAGATAGACCACAGAGCGGCCACCCCGTCCCATGACTGGCAATCACCTTTACCTCATTATAATACTAAAACCTCCACCCAATGTTATGTTATGAGCCTCAGCCTCATTTACATAACATATAATGTATGTATAGGCATGCACAACCTTTATGCCCGCCTGTACATATAATGACAAGGTTTCCCTAAATATTCATCCTAACCCTAAACAAAAGGTACCCATTCACACTCTCTTGGAGAGTCACAGCTTTGGAAGCTATTTCCCACACTCTCCTTATTTGCTGCAAATAAAGTTTACTTTGTATGACAAGACCTAGTATATCTGTGACTCACCAAGGTGCAAACTCGCATTGGTTCGGTTACAACTTGACTTAACCTCAGTGACTTAGAGCTACCTGCTAAATCCCTCAGATGTCCAGATCCAAGCCCAGGTCTGCACCGGAACCTGCCATCCTTCCCTACCAGCCAGGACATCCTTCCTGTCCTCGTGGAGACAGGTTTTTCTCATGATCCTTCCCAGATTTGCCTTCTGACCCATGATGCTGCACCAGAAAGTCTAAAGGGTCCTCTTTGTAAGTTTTGCCTTTATAAATAAAATCTTCTCTTTACTTTCATTTCCAACCAGAGGCCACCTCCTAGCTTCCTCACCCAAAGCACTCCATTTCTCTTATTTGCCCTGATGGTATGGTGTTTGTTAGTGATAGTAGCTACATGGGGTTCAAATAAGGGCTCTTCTGAGTATTTTGCCAGTCAAAACAGTGCTGAGCAGGACACTAAAACGGGAGTCATAAAGAAAAATATTTCTAGATTAAACACAAGATTTTTTTCAGTACAGTTTAGACACCAAAAAAGTAAAAGATGGGGTGCATGGGTGGCTGTCAGTTAAGTGTCTGCCTTCGGCTCAGGTTATGATCCCCTGGTCCTTTGATAGAGCCCGATGGGGAGCTCACCAGGGAGTCTGCTTCTCCCTCTCCGTTGCCCCTGCTCATGCTCTCTCTTGCTAACTCTCTCTCTCAAATAAATAAACAAAATCTTCAAAGAAAAAAAAAAAAAAGTAAAAGACAAACACCAAATTGTAAGAAAATATCTGAAAAAAAAAGAAGAGGAAATCTGCAACATACAGGTTAAAAATGGGTTGATATCCATAATCTATAAAGAACTGAATATCAATGAGAAAAAAAAAAAACTAATGAGGCAATAGAAAGTGGAGAAAGGAGGGCAGCCTGGATGGCTCAGTGGTTTAGTGCCGCCTTCAGCCCAAGGCGTAATCCTGGAGACTCGGGACTGAGTCCCACGTCAGGCTCCCTGCATGGAGCCTGCTCCTCCCTCTGCCTGTGTCTCTGCCTCTGTGTGTGTGCGTGTGTGTGTGTGTGTGTGTGTGTGTGTGTCTCATGAATAAATAAATAAAATCTTTAAAAAAGAAAAAGTAGAGAAAGGAACACAAACTTAGGAATAGGGGCTCAATTTCCCTAATAACCAAGTAAATATGGATTTTTTTCATCAGATTAGCAAGAGAAGGATCTTCTGCAGAATTGATGGTGGTCATTAGAAATAGACATGCTCATATGAGAGTCTAAATTAGAACAATATTTTGGGAAAGCAATATGGAATGTCTATTAAAGTTTTAACATCAAGTTGTATAGATCGAATACCCACAGCTTTCTGCATGCCAATCACACCTCAATAAAGGGATTAAATTTAAAAATAAATAAACAACGTGCCTACTTCCTAGGGTGGCTGGGACATGGTAAGTGCTCAAGGAATACCCACAGAGCAAATCAATGAGCCACCCCTGGCGCTGCTGTTAATAGCAGAGGAGCATTTTTTCCCAATGGCCTAAAACTCTGCAGGAGGAAATTTTCCACCCTGCAGCCACAGTGATCTTTCTGGAACTAAAGCCCACCTCTCCAGCCTCACTTCACACTGCTCTCCCCTCCAATTCACATCCCTGCATCTGAGAAGCACTTTTTCCCCATTCCTTGATGTCCTGCCCTCAAGTCTGCACCTTCTGTGGCCTCCACCTGGAGCACCCTTCCCCCCGCCTGTCCAATACCTGGTTTCCCCTGTCCTGCTCATCTTGGCTGAGATGTCCCATCCCAGGCTTCCCTGACAGTGCACTCCAAAGCTGGCTGCTCACTGTCAGTATCTATCAGATGCTTTGCTTCCTTCCCGACACTTGGCACACTCAGCATTACATATGTGTTCATGATATGGGTTCTGTCCATCTCTCCATCATCATTGGACTGCGGGCTTCACAAGGGTGTGAACACGTCTGTTTTGCTCTCACCCTCGAATGCCGAGCACCCAGTACAGCAGGACCTTATTAAGCATTTGATAAGAGAAGGAGTGCCAGGCTCACTAAAGTACGTTCCCAAACTACTATGGCTTTCCACTAAGAGAGAGAGAGTGGGACCTGTCACACTGGGACGAGCGTGCTCCAGTCCACAGGAAACCCAGCCTTCTCTGCAGAAATTAAGTTGGCATTCTTACGTTTGCAAAAAAGAGAAAAAAAGGAAGCAGAGTGGCTTGCAGCCCTAAAGTGGAGTTGGGGCAGAGTAGAAGACTATGAGAGCTCCAGGACCTTGCAGCGTGGACCGCTGACCACAGGCTGCAGGGCCCTATCTCATCTGTCACAAAGAACTGCCATCCTTTATCTTCCAGTCTCTTTCCCTGAGCAGACTTCCAGGGATGAAGGACAAAGATGCTGTGAATATGCCGTGTCCGTCCCCTCCCCCCATCTCTTCAGTCTGAACACTCTCCTGACACAGAGTCGGCACCCAATCACTGTTTGTTGAAAGGCTGCTAAATCCTGCATCTTCTCTCTTCCCTGCTTCTAGCCTGTTCTGCAAAACAGGTGAAAACCACTGGCTATGTCCAGACCCTTATAGATTTTAACAGGAGATAAGTCCAAACAGGAAGGAATAAAGGTGCTCTTCCTGACAGAAAACCCTCCGTGGCATTGACTTTGTTGTTGCAGACTGCATTTATTTTGTTATCTCTGCATTAAAGGCAGGGAGATCTTAGATAACCAGGGCAGATCAAGTCAAAAATATCCTTTCTTCTTGCCCTCATAGCCACACTTGTATTTCCAATTTCTGGTTCTTGGTTTTGAATTTTAAGAAAAACCCAATAATAGACTTGATCACCTGGACAGAAAAACTTATCCTTCAGTTTCTTTACTTAAAAACAATAATAATGGTTGTCTGGATGGTTACTTTGTGATATGCCAGGCCCTGTGTTATGCACCTTGCAAGCTCCACATGCCATTGAAGCCAGGAATCATGAGGTAGGGATTGTTTTTATTCCCATTTCACAGAAGAGGTTTGGAGGGGCGAGCAGGCTGAGCAAGGTCCCTCAGGGAGAAAATGGTGGGCCCAGGCCTATGTAATGCCAATGCCCAAGCTCAACGCTGGGTCTCATTATGCTCATTTTGTTTTCATTCTGACCTTTGACAAGAGCTGGGTCAGATCCCTCCTTCACTGTGAACAAGGCCTGTCCCACAAAGGGGTTTGTGTCAGTCAGCCTCTGGAAACCACAGGGTTATTCTGCTAGACATAATTCTGTTTCCAGTTGCCTGACTTTGTGGGATCTTCACCAGAGTGGAACCATCTTTTTATGAGCCCATAATGAAGTCCCATCACAGAAAACCAGATCCCACTGCAGCTAGCAGTAATTGCTGAACTACAGAACCCCATGCAAGAGGAATCCAAACCTTGCAGGCTGGCTGGGACACATTCTACTCTTAGCAGGGCTGAGAAGTTACCGCTACCTGCTCCTCTTGTTCCTCCTCTTCCTCCCTCCCTAATACTGTCATTTCATTTCCAGCTGCCCCCTTTCTGTCCACCCCAGTCTCTTAGAACAGCTCACGGCAACACCAGGATGTCTCTCCTGATATTTGCACAGAGCAGTTCATTTTTCCCAGCCATTATTAACACTCCAGCAGTGTGTTCTAAGAAAGAGACAGGGCTGGCACTGTCCAAGCCATTAGAGCACCTGAATAATTTACTACTCCCAGAAAAAGAGCCCTTCCCCTGCACAATTTCCTCCCACACCTTCAGATTTCCTCTAAAGAGCTCCTGTCAGGGACAGGAAGGAATGAAGTGGCATTTGAAAGGAAGACCCTGGCTGGTTCTTATTGGTATCTAAAGTTATTCCAGAATCCAATTTTGAAATCAAATAAATTCACATCAAAATTACAGTTTAATTTATGAGTTTAACTCTGCTGGAGAGAGAAGCAAGGGAGTGACTTGGTGAGAAAGCCCAAGGCAGCTTTAATGAATGGATGCAACTGAACGCTCTTCATCAATACTTCCAAAGTATTGATGGCTCTTCAGGAAATGCCAGAAATGAACATGCAGCCTGGATGATGTTCTGACGCAAGGTGGCAGGAAAGTGAGTTTGATTTATGAACATTCTGTTGGAATCCGTGCTAGCCTTGAACCTATTTGCCCTCAGAACCATCTTTTCCCCCACTCTGCTGTGTCACATGGACTACATTTCCCAGACTCCCTTGCTAACTGACTTCAGGTTGGTTCAGCCAATGAGAGACCCTGGTAGAGATCAGAGGATGGGAGGAAGGGAAAAGCTAGTGTATCTCTCCCTTCCTTTCTGCCTCAAGTGGCTTCTTAAGAAGTAGTTGCATCTCCTCTGTGGCTTCAGCACTGGCTAGGCAGGCCTGTCCTGGCCCAGCTGTCACCACGGGATCTCAGATCTTGGACTCTATTTAAACACTCATTCTGTCCCTCTGGTCTAGGGATGACAGCAAGCTTTTCTGCATGGCTACTCTGGTTTCCTCACTATACCTGTTTAACCAATTCTTGCACTTAATTATCTCTTAAATACTCAGAGCGGTTTCTATTTTTCTAATAGGAGCTAAACTGATGCAATCACTGATACTGACCAATATAATAATACAAGATTTAGGAATGCAATTTTGCACAGAAAGCAATAAATACATATGCCAGTAATTCAACCCTATAGATACACAAAGAGCTGAAAATCGAGGCCTCCCAGAGATCAAGGACTCATGCACACACATATACACACACTTTTCAACCAAACTTTTCCATTCTTTGGAGTAATACAGTGAAAATAAAAAGAATGAGTTTTTGAATCAAGCCAACTTGGGTTGACCTGACTTCACAGGTCATGTAAGCCCCTTGAGCCTCAGTTCTCTCACCTATAAGATGGAGACAATAATACGTATGTTTTAAAAGGCTGTCTTGAAAATTTAGAGAGCACAGTTCCCGGCATGGTGTTAACTGTTATGCAAATGTTGGATCTTTTGACCTGAGAAAATTTTACAGTCACAGCAAATACATCCTGGAGGTAGCAAGCTACCTCTGATACTTGCTCTAACATTTCTGGTCCTTTGAGAACCTTCAAGGACAGGAAACGGTGCCCTCAGCCCCTTGGAACAACCATGTTGCCTCTTGAGAAAATTCTAGAGATGAGTCATCAGGGGGAAAAAGTTATTTCCTTTAACAGGGAAGTAGCAAGTTCTGCTGCCAAATAATAAAACTTTTGACACACGGAACCTGCCCAGTGTGGTTTTAGCTTTGATAGAGATGAAAGAAAGAGATTCAGCCAAGACACTTCTGCAATGCCATCCTGTTGGAGTTATGGAGAGATTGCCACTATTTTTACAAGTTTGGAAGCTACCCCCATGGGACCTTACTGCTCAGAATTCTTTTTTTTTTTTTTAAAGCAGATGCCTTTTTTAAATTTTTATTTATTTATGATAGTCACAGAGAGAGAGAGAGAGAGAGAGGCAGAGACATAGGCAGAGGGAGAAGCAGGCTCCATGCACCGGGAGCCCGACATGGGATTCGATCCCGTATCTCCAGGATCGCATCCTGGGCCAAAGGCAGGCGCCAAACCGCTGCGCCACCCAGGGATCCCCCTGCTCAGAATTCTTTAGCCTCTGGTTGCTGTGACAAAACTGAAAAGCCAGCCCTGACTTTCTCTGTGATGTTTAAAATAAACCAAGGAAGGAAAGCCTCTGAGTGAGAATGTTGATTAGGTCTTGATTTTTTTTTTCCAAATAAACCCCTGCTTATAACCTTCTATTGCCCATCGGATAAGGGATTATCCTGCTGCTTTTGTGCCTCTTTTGCAGGAGCTTCTTATAGAAACACTTGGATAGCTGATCCTCAGAAGTATGGGATGAAACTCTTATTCTGATATCTTGAAGGATTCCTAGACAGGGTCAGAGATAACAAATCTATATCCTCTCTACTTACAGGTGTTCACAGGAAGGTAGCCTGGGAGGGCTGGTATAACTCAGGATACTTAAAAGAGAGGGACAGAGAGGGAGAGGGGGGGTGGGGAGAGAGAGAGAGAGAGAGAGAAAGAGAGAGAGAGAGAAATAGATTGATTCTTCTTGGTTCTATTTTTCTGGAGAACTCTAATACAAAGCCCTAGTCTGTTGACCTCCGAAGACTGGGCCATTATAATCTTTGCCATTCTTTAATTTGTAGAATTGTGAGGTGCCTCTAATTCCCATGCTGGTCTTTAGCTCATCAACTGATACTTCTTCATAAAGCTCTAGTCTGCCTGGGGAAAATACAAAAGGGAACACAGACTGTGTTCCTCAATATCCATTCTTCCCTTCTTCCTTTAGTAAGAGGAAGAATTTTAGTAAGTGGAATTTTAAAGAAGGAATTTAGTAAGAGGAATTTTAACTAGGTATATAGCCACCCAAACTAAAGACTATCCTTCCCTTATAACTAGCTGTGGCCATGAGAATAAGTCTGAGTTAATAAGATGTGAGCAGAAGTGATATGCGCAACTTTTGTGTAGTACATTTAAAGGGAAGAGACATGTCTCCATTTCCCCTTTCCTCCTTACCACTGGAATGTAGATGTAATGGCAGGAACTAGAGCAGCCATTTTAGACAATGGAATGATAACCATGAGTTTGAGGGTAGCAGAGCTTAAAAAAAAGAGTGCCTGCCTAGAACTCTATTGATTGGGAAACAACCACATCAATCCTAGACTGTATTCCCAGACATTTACTGAATAAAGAAATAAACAATTATTTCATTTTTAGGTCTCTCTATTACAGAAGCCAAAGCTGTATCTTAACTAATATAGAGTCCAAGAAAGTATTGGCTCCTGCCAAACGCTTCAATCTCCACTTTTCAAAGTCAGACACAACCACCCACTACCTTTTTAATCTAGTAATCATAAAAATAAATGACTCATGGCTGGTGGCTCAGAAATTAGAACAATGTCTTAATGCCAAGATTTTTTTTAAAAACCAAACGTCTACATCTCCCCTAGTGGTTGATTAATTGCATTCATGGTCCCAATTCATGACTTCCCAGTATCCCTCAAGAGGTGGAGTCTGCTTTCTCAGCCCTTAAATCTAGGCTGGCTTTGTTTTGGCCATTAACATGAGCAGAAGTGATGATGTGCTAATTCTAAGCCTATGCTTCAAAAGACTTTGTGTTCCTCTGCTCTGTCATAGGACCTGTCAGCCTGAGAACAAGGCTGAAATAGAGGTTTAGACATTAGGTAAAGCAGATACCATTCATTCCACCGAAGACCATCCTCTTCACTTCCCTTCCAGCTGATGATGGACAGATGAGAACCCAATCAGGATCAGCCAAGCCCTGCCCAGACCAGAAGAGTCACCCATTTAGTCCAGCTTAAACTGCCAATCCACAAAATCATGAGCTAAATAAAAAGTTGTTCTTTTAAGCCACTAAATTTGGAGGTGGTTGACTACGCAGTAATAGCTATTATTCACACGGCTTTTATTCTATGTGCTGTTCAAGAGCTCAGAAGCAAAGAGTCAGAAGGTTTTGGCTACCTGCAGATGGATGAGTAAACAGATACCACCTTTTGAAAAGACTCTTGGTAATATCTAACAATATTTTAAATGCATACACCCTTTAATCCAGCAATCCCATTTCTGGAAATAGATCCTACAGAAACAGTTGTGCATATACTGAAATATATACATATATATACCAAAAATTAACATTAAAGCATTGTTTATAGTAACAAAACATGGGAAGTAATCCAAATGTCCATCAGTTAGAGACAAATAAGTAAAAAAAATTGTGTAAATAAATGAGTAAATAAATTGTGCTGTAGCCATACAGTACAACCATGAAAAAGAATGAAGTAGGCCTTTATGAGCTGACATGGAAAACTGTACAAGATAGATTAGTGAAGAAAAAAAGCAGTATAAAAATATGATTAAAATTATCTCATTTATATAAATTATGGATATTGAACATATGTGTATACATTCAAAAAAATAGGTTTATGTTTATAGAAATACTTTAAAAATCTGGAAGTAGACCAAGCAAACTTTTAATAGTGATTGGCTTTGTGGAGTTTAAGTGGATTAGGGGATGGGGTGTCACTTGTTACTCTATTTCTTTTTTTTTTTTAATTTTATTTATTTATGATAGTCACACAGAGAGAGAGAGAGAGAGAGGCAGAGACATAGGCAGAGGGAGAAGCAGGCTCCATGCAGGGAGCCCGACGTGGGATTCGATCCGGGTCTCCAGGATCGCGCCCTGGGCCAAAGGCAGGTGCTAAACCGCTGCGCCACCCAGGGATCCTGTTACTCTATTTCTTTGTGATTTAGATTTATTTATAAGAATGGGTATTAACTTTGTAATTTAAAAAATAATCACTGGGAAAACTTTTAAGCATCAATGGCCACAATGAACTAGTGGCAATGGATTTGTAAGAGCTTTTCACCAACATTTTTTTAACCACAAGCTAGCTTTGTTCTTAACTATTATTTTCAGGGCCACTGCTAGTTCATATAGCCTTCTGTGCAAATTTAGAAAAGGAGTCCTTTCTCCGATTCCATACAGTTGATAAGCAGAGTTTGGGCTGGACTTAAACCCCCATTCACCTCTCCCCTGAGTAGTAAGCATCCTGCACAACCATACTTAGCAACACTGGTTCTCGATGATGCATTGCTGTCTTTGGCGGATTTGGATGAAGTAGGGGATTTGAAATAGAGAGTAGAAGAAAATTTCTTACTCCTTTTTCATTGCTCATGATGCTATTGAGAAGACAAATGTCTGCATATGAATCCATGTTGGTATTTTGTTCTGAACCCAAGAGAATAAAAGCCATAAGGATTTCTGAGAGGGTGAAGCAAGGATGATTCCTTCCTCCACCAAGCTCCATGACATCCATCTCTTAGCACTCTAGCCAGTACTTTGACCAGAAAGAATCTTGCATTTGATGGGGGGTGGGGGGACTGACTCTGATTCTCCCAAGACTCAACTATGAAGAGAGAAACTAGAGCAGCCTGATTTTCACACCCTTAGGTGCCTGACTAGACTGTAGCAGTGAAAGATGAAAGGCTTGGGGTAGCCCATACCATGAGTAGGAGTCAAAACTGGGAGGCATGAGCTGGTTTCAAAGGTAGGGAGAGTTGTTGGCTATGAAAGCTAAAGACTGTCCAGGGAAGAAAATTCAGAATATGGTCACCAATACAGTGGATAAAACAGAACTGTGAGAGGCAAGGCTTTCAAACATATCCTCCACTGTCCCTGAACCATTAAAATGCCCCGGCACCACACAGCAGAGAAAAAAAGACATAAGCTATTAAGTTTTGTTTCTGTCTAAAACAGTGGCAAGATAATTTCCTTCCAGTGACCTACATTGTGACTGCAGCCAAGGCTGAATCTGCAGAACCTGACTCCCAGCTCAGGTAAATGCAAACCACTGGAGTCGTCTGATATATCAGTGCTTGTTCCATGTGAGTAGCAAGGGGGCTGGTTTGCCAGTCTTGAACCTGATGCTTTTGACTCTAGGTTCGCTTACAGTCAGCTGACTAGAACATGGTTTTGTGCCTTTGCAGTTATTGTGACTATACAAAGGCTGCAAATAGTATAGTAGCAATAACATAGTAGCTTCCAGGAAATCTGATGTTTTTAAAATCTGCATTTATAAAAAACAGTTAAGGGTGATCATTTGCATTATAAGATGATGATGCTTCTTTTTCAAATGAATTCACAACTGGGTTCCAATAAATAAGTGTAATCTCCTTATGCAATTAAGCTTTTGTTTATAGACCATAAACTCAGAGGATGAAAGAAATTTAAAGAAAGACTACTAATAGCCAAAAATAAGTAAACATTTAAATGCAGACAAATACTATGGGGTGCCTGGGTGGCTCAATCTCAGTTAAGCATCTACCTCCAGCTCAGACTATGATCTCAGGGTCCTGGGATTGAGCCCCTGAGCCCCTGTGTTGGGCTCCCTGCTCAGTGGGAGTCTGCTTCTTCCTCTCCCTCTACCCCTTCCCTCCCCATTGCTCGTGCTCTCTCTCTCTCTTGCTCTCTCTCTCTCAAATAAAGAAATAAAATCTTTTTAAAAATAAAATAAATGCAGGCAAATAGTAATAATGCTATTAATAACAAAAACTTATAGAATATCTAACTTCATGCCAGGCACTATTCCAAGCCCTTTATGTGTATTTATTCATTTAATCTTTACAACAGGGCAGCCCAGGTGGCGCAGCGGTTTAGCGCCGCCTGCAGCTCAGGGCGTGATCCTGGAGACCCTGGATCGAGTCCCACATCAGGCTCTCTGCATGGAGCCTGCTTCTCCCTCTGCCTGTGTCTCTGCCTCTCTCTCTGTGTCTCTATGAATAAATAAATAAAAATAAAATTTAAAATAATAATAATAATAATAATAATAATCTTTATAACATTTAACCTCTGAGATGGGGATAATTATTACCCCATTTTACAGATAAGGAAGCTGAGGCACAGGATGTTAAGTGATTTGTCCAATTGTAATAAATAGAGCAGCCAGGATTCAAAACTGCATGTACTGAATCTGATAAGTCAGTGGGATATTATGGCCTTCAGACTCAGGAGGTTCAAGAATTCAGATAGGATTGAATAGGATGAGCACTTTCATTGCACATTCCCTGTGGATACAAGTCATAAGGAGCCATATCCCCATTTTGCACAAGTGGAAACATTTGTTCCTGGATTTTAAGGAAGGCCATCCTAGTTTGGACTCCTTCAAAAACAAAACCTGAGGTGAAGGGTTGGATGCAGAATTTATTTGGGTGGTGAACCCAGGAAGAGGAATGAGGGAGTAAAACAGTGATATAATGAAGGAAGAAAAACTTGCACTTGGGTGGCTCAGTCAGTTAAACGTCTGCTTTCAGCTCAGGTTGTAATCCCAGAGTCCTGGGATCCGGCCCCACATCGGGAGAAGCATGCTCTCCCTCTCCCTCTGCCCCTCCCTCCTGCTCATTCTCTCTCTCTCTCTCTCTCTCTCTCTCAAGCTCCCTATCTCTCTCAAATAAAGTTTTTTTTAAAGCTATTAAAAGTATGTTAATGAACTGGTTATCTCTGTGTATAACTAGGGTTCAACTTTGCTGGATAGCCTCTAATGAACTATGAAGAATGTGCTTCAAATGGATAAATTCTGGGGAATTTATCCACCGGCTCTTGTCTCCTGCTGACTGACGGTTACACCTGGGAGTGTTAAACTCCCGGTCCCTCCAGTCTGTGCATAGGCTCAGCAGCCTTCAGCACTATGGAAAAGAGCTCTGAGGCAGAAAAGCATAGAAATGCTGCAGAATATGGTGGGGTTGTAATGCTCCCGGGGCTGTGGAGCTGTCCGTCCTTGCGGTGCTGAAATCAGGTAGGCAGAGGGGGTATAGTGCAGAGCATGAATCTCCTCTCCTACAGTGACCAGTGGGCAACCTATCTTGCTGCCATTGCTCCAAAACTGAACGTTTCCCTCCTCTGCTGTAGGTCTCCTGAACAAAACGAGTTTTTAGGGATGGACATGTGACCCAAGCTTAGTAATCAGAGGCCTCCTTTGAGCTTTTCTTCCTTGTGATGAAGATAAGAAAAATTCACTAAAACCCAAACCCTTGGTGAGCCAATCCAGCAGCACTACTTGCATAACTCCTCCAGACCTCTGATTAACTATACAAGGAAGCAGATTTTTTTCCAACTATTACATCCAGGAGACATGTTCCCATATTCTGCATCCACTTCCACATACCTGGGCATCCACTCCACATACCACAACTATAGACATTTCCTTACTGGCTTCCCTGTATCTAGTCTGGCCCAATCTTCAACCTACTACCAAAGGCTACTTTCTAGAGAGAGAATATGATCACCTGTCTCCTGTGTAAATCTCCCAAATAGATCCCTACTGCCTTACATGACATAATCTGAACTCCTTGTCATAACTTACATGGTCCTGCCTTCTCCCTTCCTGGTCTGATCTCTTCCTTTTCTTTTTTTTTAAGTTTTATTTATTTATTCATGAGAGACACTAAGGGAGAGAGGGAGAGAGGCAGAGACACAGGCAGAGGGAGAAGCAGGCTCCATGCAGGGAGTCTGATGTGGGACTCGATCCCGGATCCCGAGATTATGCCCTGAGCCAAAGGCAGACAGTCAACCACTGAGCCACCCAGGCATCCCAGACCTCTGCCCTTTCTTATTTCCAACCTCACTTCCTCACAATTTCTCCATATGTACTCTATACTTATATCTGTAAGCCACTTAAACTCCCAGCATTTCTCTTATACTTCTGTCTTTGCACTTGCTGTTCCCTCCACATGAAGTGTTTTGATCTTTCCATGCAAATTTTTCAAGACTCAACCCAAAAATTATTCCCTTCAGGAACTGCTGGTTTGGGCTTCTCAGAACATGCCCCACAAACTTCTTTCCCCATCTCCAGCTAATAAGTCAACCAGAATCTTCCAACCTTCTAAACAAAATGAATTCTAGGGATGGACAAATGACTCAAAATTTGCAGAGGCCTTCCTTGGGATTTTCTGTTAGAACTAGTGAAGAAGACAACCTCTTTCTTTGGGTTATGATGTTAGACAGATGTGACTTTACAGCTGTTGGAAGCCATGTTTCAAGCCACATGGGAGCACTGAGCCTTTATTATGAAACTGTGAGGCCAATACACTGGGGTTATTGGTCTGGACTCATGGTTTCAAGTGACAGAAATCCAATTCGAATATATTTAAGCAAATAAATAAGGGTTTTTGAGTTCACGTTATTGAGAAATAATATTCAACTCAGCTCAAGAATGGCTGAATTCAGAAACTTAATCAATAATCATTCTCTTTCTCTCTCCCCCCTCCCCCCCAATTGCTTAGCCATTATTGTCTGTGCTTGGCTTCACTCTACATGATGGCGACCTCCACCCCCACATTCATTCTACTAGCTTAGCAATAGTGGAAAGCATATTTCTCTCTTTTATCCTCATTTTATCAATCCTAAAAAAAAGTCTTTGATTGGCCAGCTTGATCATGTGCCCATCACTGTAGCTGGGGATTCAGAAAGAATGGGTTATCATGATTTACAACCCTCAGGACAATGGAGCAGGAGTTGGCAGGGACTATGGCCCATAGCTCAAATCTGGCCTGCATCCTGTTTTTATAAACAAAGTTCTATTAGAATACAGTCACGCTCATTCATTGGCATATTGTCTATAGTTGCTTTCATGCTATGATGGCAGAGCTCAGCAGTTGTGAAAGGAACTGTGTGGCCTGCAAAACCTAAAATAATTACTCTCTGGTCCTTTACAGAAAATGTTTGCTAATCCCTGCCATATACAATGGGAGAGGAGTGAGTTCCCCCTCTTGCTTAGAGCAAAATCCAGTACTTCTTATTGGTTGTGTAACCTTAGGCATACACCACCTCTCTGACCTGACAGCTTCTTATCAATATGTTGGAAATAGCAATACTTCTTCACAGAGGATAGGTGGATGGATGAATGGATGCATGCATGCATGCATGCATGCATGGATCCTTTGCATTCAGGCAAAGAATCTCATACTAAAACTTCTTTGTCTAGCATTAGATTCCTTTGGAATCATATTTAATTGGGGAAATGGTTAATCTGGAATAAGTTGAATAGGAGACAAGCCAGGAAAATACTTCTTTACAAAAAATAGAGAGCTTAATACAGAGCTACAACACAATAAGAATTCAATAGATGAGAAAAAAAGTTAGTAGAAACCCCAAGAAAGCAAAGCTTCCCTGCTGAATGAAAGAAAGCAAAGTAAATAACTTTGTAAAGGTACAGACTGACTTTCAGCACTTTGTCCTCCCTCCTCCCTACTGAGATCCTAATGCAATTATGTCTCAATCAGAAGAATGCAATTTTGTCCCCATTGTGAAGAGAGAAGATGGTCCCTGCTTTGATGTCCCAACACCTCATGATATTTGGATATAGCTGCAGAAAGCTACTAACCCAGAATGCAATGGGTTACTTATTTTAGTGGGGGAGGGGGAGTTTGTTCAAAGCTGCTGTGGAAACAAAGTGTTTTCATTTTAATCAGAAATACTTCCAGAATAAAAAAAAAAAAAAAGAAATACTTCCAGAATAACTCTTTCCTAATTGCTCACAGAAGGTAGCATATCCACTTTTTAAAATCTTTTTATTTAAATTCAATTTAGTTAACATATAGTGTTTTATTAGTTTCAGAGGTAGAATTTAGTGATTCATCAGTTGCTTATAACACCCAGTTATTACAAGTTTTACATTACATGCTCCTTATTCCCATCACCCAATTACCACCCCCCACCTCCCCTCCAGCAATCCTCAGTTTTTTTCCTATAGTTAAGAGTGCCTTATGGATGGGTACCTGGGTGGCTTAGTCAGTGAAGCATCTGCCTTCAACTCAGGTCATGATCCCAGAGTCCCAGGATTGAGCCCCACATCAGGTTCCCTGCTCAGTGGTGAGTCTGCTTCTCCTTCTGCCCCTCACCCCCTCATGCACTCTCTCTCTCACTGCTCTCTCTCTCAAATAAATAAATAAAATCTTTATAAAAAGAGAGAGAGAGAAAGAAAGAGTCTCTTATGGCTTGCCCCCCTCTCTGTTTTCATCTTATTTTCTTTTTCCTTCCCTTCCTCTATGCTCATCTGTTTTATTTCTTAAATTCCATGAGTGAAGTCATATGGTATTTGTCTTTCTCTGACTGATCTATTTCACTTAGCATAATACCCTCTAGTTCCATCTATGTCATTGAAAATGGCAAGACTTCATTCTTTTTGATGACTAATATTCCATTATATATATATATATATGTGTGTGTGTGTATATATATATATATATATATATATATATATATATACACACCACATCTTTTTTTTTTTTTTTTTTTTTTTACACACCACGTCTTCTTTATCCATTCATCTGTTGATGGACATCTGGGCTTTTTCCATGTTTGCTATTGTTGATAATCCTGCTGTAATCGTTGGGATGTGCATGTCCCTTTGAATCACTATTTTCGTAACCTTTGGATAAATACCTAGTAGTGCAATTGCTGGGCCATAGGGGCACATCTACTTTTAATGGAGCATTCTGAAGACTGAACAGGAGACAAAACTTTAAATGTCACATCTGCTTCCTGCGAAGAACCTCTTACTCTTTCTGGGACTCAGTTACCTCATCTGTAAAACGGGAAGACAACTCTGCACTTCTGTGATGATCCTCCCCATAGGCATAGGCCAAACTGTGTCTCTAATTAATATTTCCCCCTTTTGAAAGAAACACACTATTTTCTGAGACCTAAACAGGAATCCCAGAAGCACATTTACCACCACTTACAAAGGACAAGGCTCTCTGCTAGGTGCCCCCAACACATTGCCTAGCAAAATCCACCCACCTACCTGAGAAAGCAGGTGCTGTAATTTTCCTCTTTTTCAGATGCAGGAACTAACAGAGGCTTACAAGCTTACAGAGCTGCTCTGCCTTCCCCAAAGCCATCCATCAAGTCGGTGATAGACCCAAGATTTGAACTTAGGTCTGTCTGACTTGAAATCTCTCATTCCTAACCATGTTATACCAAAGAAAACTCAAGCACCCAAAGGCTAGAAAAGCAATTTACAGTCAAATGATTTCACGGGGAAAAAATTTGGTACTGTACCCCCAATTTCTCTATAAGCGTGTGATTATTTCAAAACCTTTTTCTAAATATGTAACAAAGAATATTTATCTACTGTATAAGATGCGAGTGCTAAGAACAGCGTTTGGCATAAAGTAAGTTCCCAATAAGGATTAGCTGTTCTCCTTATTGAAGCATCTTCTTCTTCCTCCTCAGAACCTGAGTGGAGAGACTATGAGGCACCAGCAGGTAAGGATCAACTAATCTGACCATCGAGGCACCACCCCTACAGTAACATAATCTATTAACAAATTGATCTTGCCTCAGTATACCAAATACTTAACAGCCACTCATGCAGCAAAACATTTGTTTTCTTTAGAGCATTTTACTGACAAACAAGTCACACAATCCATCAGCAAATTCTCAGACACCAGCACACATTCAGAATCCAAACACTTCACATCACCTCCACAACTAACGCCTGGGAGCACATGCTCATCTTCCTGTACCTGGATCCTCCTAACTACCTCCTAAACTGATCTCTCTGACTTTACATAGGTATGCCTTGCAGTCTACTCTCAACACAGCAGGTGGTATAATCCTGCTTTTTTTTAATTCTTTTTTTAAGATTTTATTTATTTATTTATTCATGAGAGACACAGAGAGAAAGGCAGAGACACAGGCAGAGAGAGGAGAAGCAGGCTCCATGCAGGGAACCGAATGTGGGACTCGATCCCGGGACTCCAGGATCACACCCTGGGCCAAAGGCAAACACTCAACTGAGCCACCCAGGCGTCCCATAATCCTGCTTTAAAAAAGAAAAGAAGAAGAAAGAAGAAGAAAGAAGAAGAAGAAGAAGAAGAAGAAGAAGAAGAAGAAGAAGAAGAAGAAGAAGAAGAAGAAGAAGAAGAAGAAGAAGAAGAAGAAGAAGAAGAAAAGAAGAAGAAGAAAAGAAAGGGAAAATAAATAAATAAATAAATAAATAAATAAATAAATAAATAAGAAAAAAGAAAAGAAAAGAAAAAGAAAAGAAAAGAAAAGAAAAGAAAAGAAAGAAAAGAAAAGAAAAGAAAATCAGATCACATTACCCCTTTGGTCAAAATTTTCCGGAGATGCCCTACTTCAGCTCAGACAGGAAGTCAATGACTTTACAGTGGTCTACAAAGCCCTATGCAGTCTGCCCCCATAATCTCACCAGCTTCACCTCCTCCCACTCTTCCTCTTGCTCCCTTTGCCCCAGCCACGCTGTTCCCTGAGCACACCAGGGAGGCTCATATGTCAGGGCCTCTGTACTGGCTATTCCCTCTGCCTGAAATGCTATTCCCCTTATCCACACAACCATTTCCCTCTCCTCCTTCAGGTCTTTGCTCAAAAGCCACCTTCTAGGCATCTGATGCCCCAATTTAAAACTGCAACACCCTTGTCCAAGCACCTTCTTTCCCATATTTTCTTTTTCCATAACAATCTTTGCCTTCTAAAATCTCTGTACTATTTATTCATTTTATACTGTTTATAATTATCATAATATTAGTTCCTTAAGGGCAGAGGTATTGGCTGCCTGTTTTCCCCAAATATCCCAGAACCTAAAACTATGCCTGAAATATGGCAAAAGTAATCAACATTTTGTGCCTTGAAAATGAATGAGGGATCCCTGGGTGGCTCAGCGGTTTAGTGCCTGCCTTTGGCCCAGGGTATGATCCTGGAGTCCCGGGATCGAGACTCACGTCGGGCTCCCTGCATGGAGCCTGCTTCTCCCTCTGTCTGTGTCTCTACCTCTCTCTCTCTCTCTGTCTTTCATTTAAAAAAAATGAGTGAATGAATGAGTGAATGAACAAATAGTTCTTTAAATGAGGCAGAAGACGGAAAGGAGAACAAACGTGCATGGAAATCACACCAGATGATGCAGGCTCTCCAAGGCCAGAGCTTCATGTTCTCTCTCAGGTCCCTCACCAGCCTTCCTACCCACCTACCCATTCTGACCTTGTAGTTATGGACACAAATACAAGGAGTGACTGGTTTTTAAAGTGAAAGTTCCAGTTTGGTTGTTTCTCAAAAAGAATTATCATATGATCCAGTAATTCCACTTCCTGGTATGTACCCAAAAGAATTGGAAGCAGGAACTCAAAGAGAGATTTGCACACCCATGTTAATGACAGCATTATTCACAATAGCCAAATGGCGGGAAACAATCCAAGTGTCATCGATAGATGGATGGATAAACAAAATGTGATTTACCCATACGATGAAATATTATTTCAGCCTTTAAAGAGGAATAAAATTCTGATGGTACAACATGGATGTACCTCAAAAAACATTACGCTAAGTAAAATAAGCCAAACACAGGACAAATATTGTATGATTCCACTTATTTGAAGTACCTGAAATAGTCCAGTCCATAGAGGCAGAAAACAGATTCCTGGTTCCCAGGAGCTCGGGAAGAGGAGAATGAGGAATTATGGTTTACTAGGGACAGAGTTTCTGTTTGAGATGATGGGAAAGTTCTGGAAGTGAATAGTAGTGATGATTGTACAATACGTGAAGATACTTAATGCCACTCAACTGTATACTTACAAATGTTTAAAACGGTAAATTGTATATTATGAATATTTTACTACAATAAAAAATAAAGGTCCATGTATTCTATTGCACTCAATGTCCCTGGTATCAAAGGAAGGTGGATCTATAGCACTAACATACAAAAATACCAAGATAAAAAAATACTAAGATATAATTTTTTTAAAAAGTTAAGTGGTTTTATAATATGAACCAATTTGTATTTTTAAAAATGAAAGATGAGGGACACACCTAAGTGGTTCACTTGGTTAAGCATCTGCCTTCAGCTCAGATCATGATCCCGGGGTCCTGGGATTGAGCTCTGAGTCAGGGTTCCTGCTCAGGAAGGAGTCTGCCTCTTGCTTTCCCTCTGCCCCTCCCCACACCTCATGTTCTCACTGTCTCTCAAATAAATAAATAAAACTTTTATAAATAAGTAAATATGTAGAAATGAAAGATGAACATATATTCATTAAGTCATTCAATCCATTCATTGAATGATTTTATTATTTATCATATATATATATATAGAGAGAGAGAGAGAAAGAGAGAGAGAGAGAGAGAATCTTCAGATCTTGAGCACCTTCTGTGTGCCAGACACTGTAGCACACACCAACATATAGCACTGAGAAAAAGACAAAACTCCCAGGTCCCATGTAGCAGCATTCTTGTCAACAGTGTTACCTCTAGGGGTGAGGAAAGAGGTTTTCTTCCTCTTTGTCTTTCTGTACTATTTGAATTCTCTTACCATGAATATGTGTTACTATTTTAATTTAATTTAATTTATCTTTGTAAAAAGATATGTATAAAAGGGGATGAGCAAGCTCCACTTCTGGACCCCCAAATCATTCCTCACTGTGCAAATATTTCTTCTTGGCCTCCTCCTACCCAATCTGATAAGAAAATCTTTGTTCAACAAAAGGAAGATTTCTAGAAAATTCTAAACCTTCATGAACTTTCATTCATGGAATGCAGACAAGATATCTGACCTCATGGAGCTTATAATCCAATGAAACATCACTCGAAGAACTGGTGCCCAGTTGCTATAAGAACTTGTATCAGTGAATGCAGTCTTTATTACACATGGGGAAACTGAGGCCCACAGATATGGTGTGACCACCTCAGGTCACAGAATTGGTTAGTAGATCCATTTTTTCACCCCATCACTCCTACAGCCTGCTTCACCTTAGAGCCAGTATTAACACAAGTCAGAAAGTCTTACCAAGGCAGTGGATGGAGACCATTGTTTACATAATTTAAAATGGAAACTGCCAGGAGCACCAAATAGCAAATCTCATTACTCTCAGAGATGAATTCGCAGAACTTGCCAACTCTAAAGGAGAATAAAATGGAATGTGGCACTTTCTGAAGGCTACCAAGAGATCTGATATACTCCACATTAAAGAACCACCCAACTATACATCATTGGTTTTAAATTTCTTTGAACAATCAACCACCCTGAATTTTGAATCAGGAATTTCATATCTGAGAATGTCAACTAAGAAAACAACCCTAAGTATAAGGAGGGGGAAAAAACACTGTGCATATTATGCATATACAGAAAAATGAAAACCAACCTAAATGTCCATTAACTGAGGAATGGGTTAGCATGTTGCACTCAGTAGAACATTATTCAGCCATAACAAATTGTGTTTATGATACATTTATATTATGAGAAATATTTATGTCATCGAGTGAAGCAAAAAAAAAAAATAGCAAATAGAATTGCACACATACACTGTAGTGACTGCAGTTGTAATGGATTAAAAACTAAGCACATAAAAATACCAGCGGGAAATACACTAGACATTAAGGATGGTTGTCTCCATCTGTCTCCATCTGGATTTTCCAAATTGCCTACAATGATCATAGACATATTCTTTTCAACATAAAAGAAACTAAATTTCTTTTTTAATATGTTGTATAATATTGCAAAAATATATAGCCTAGGCTTCCCCCCACAAAATGAGTCTTATATTCTGAAGACTGATAGCCATAATAATCACAATGACAGGTCACATTTATGAAGCATTTGCTATTGTGCCAGGCACTCCTCTAAGCACTTGACTTTTATGAACCCACTTAAATCTTTGCTCACTCACTCGGCTCCACCTGAACTACTCTCCTTGCTGTTCTTCAAACTCTGATGCCACAGGGCCTTTGCACTTCCAGTTCCTTCTGCCTGGAATGCTCTTCTCCAAGACATACATCCACATGGATCACTTTCCCAGGTCTCTGCTCAAATGTTGCCTACCACCTGACCTAGCACGGTATACTCTCTTCTTCTCTAGCCCTATAACTCCACTTTATTTTTCTGCATGGCACTTATCCCATCTGTCATATTATGTAGTTTACTTGTTCACTGCCTGTCAGTCATCCCTCACCCGTTAGAACATCTCTCTGGAAAATGAGTGAAAATATCAGTGAGGATGACAGAACATGAGAGACTCCTAACTCTGGGAAACGAACAAGGGGTAGTGGAAAGGGAGGTGGGCAGGGGAATGGGGTGACTGGGTGAAGGGCACTGAGGGGGACACTTGATGGGATGAGCACTGGGTGTTATGCTATATGTTGGCAAAATGAACTCCAATAAAATAAAATAAGATAAAATAAAAAATAAAATATCTCTCTGGATTTATTCACTGCTATCCCCAGCACAGAGAATAACACACCTATCACATAGTAGATGCTTAATAAAAAGTGAATAAAAGTAGCAATCCTATGAGGTATTATCCCCATTTTACAGATTACAAAACTGAGACACAAATTCTAAACTACTTGCTCAAGGTCATAGAACCAGTAAGTGGCAGAGCAATGGTTCAGATATAGACAGTGTGGCCCCAGAACCTACATTCTTGAGGTAGAATTATAAACACTTAAGAGTACTGATGAAATAGAACAGATTTTAAAGAGATACCACCAGGAAAGACAGGCCAACAGAAGCATAACTTTCATTCATTAAGCATAAAATTTAGGTCTTTGAGCCAGAAAAAAAAAAAAAAACTGGTTTGTGCAAAATGTAATATACCAAGGCTCCTTGATTCTTGGCATATTCTGGGCTCAGGAAGAATCAAAGCTCATGTCTGGCTAAATCCACATTTCAGAACACTGCTGTGGCCCAAATGAATCAGTAGTTCCCAAAATTATGGGAAGCATACCATGCAGTGTTAGCAAAGAGCCCATTTACAAAGTGATGTCCACATTGATGATCAGGACCGCCCTGTGCAAGCTGGAAACTGTCGCCAGCCATCAGCAACCAGGGGGGGACAGAGACTGCATCTGTCTTGTTCACAGCTGAGTCCTGGGCCCCTCCTGGGGCATCCAGCAGGCAATCAGCCAACAATGAATATCAAAAGTAGAATGAATATTAGAGATGAGGAAATGGGAGGCTCAGAGAAGACACTATTTTTCCCAAGTCACTCACCACTAATAGGCAGCCAGTTCCTTTGACTCCAACTCCCCAAGGAGTGTTGTTTCTCCTGCAGGACAAGGACAATTCAAACTGTCAGACCTCACTGCACACTTGAAGATTTTAAGGTGGTGAAGCGGGAAGCTCCCTGAACCTGTTTGATGCCGCTGCTGCGATGGCCACAGAGGGCAGAGCTCAGATAGCCCAGTGGCTACGAGGACTGCGATTGACTGCCAGCTTCCAGCTGCTGCACCTTCCAGAGACGCCAAAGACCGACTTTCCCAGGGCTGCTCCCACCCAATGACTGTGCATGGCATGAGTGGCAGAGCTGGCCACTGGTACCAGACACAAGATTCCTTGAGGGACAGTCCTCACTCTGGGGCTCTCCGTTGGCCTGGCCCAGACCTCCCAGCTGTACTGGGATCTCAGGCTCTCCCCCGCCCAGCCCTCTTTCCTGTCCCTCCTTTTCCACAGCTGTCAGACCCCTCATCGCACTCTATTCCTGCTCCCTCTCCTTGTCATCCTTCACAGACACTCACCCCCATAATTCTCACCTAACATCTGAACTGGCACAGATGGATTCTCATATGGAAACCTGATTTATCCAACAGGCTTTCAAAGGATTCTGGGTGATCGTGGAAGGGTGAGCAGTGTCTCCCCCCACAAAGATGTCTATGCATCAATCTGTGAGACTTATGGATATGTTACCTTATACAGCAAAAGGACTTTGCAGATTATGATTAAGGTAGAGATCTGAGAGCGGAAAGAAAATCTACCTGGGTGTTCTAGGTGAACCCAGTGTAATTACAAAGGCCCTTCTAAGAGGGAAGCAGGAGGTCGGAAAGAGAGATGCTACACTGCTGGCTTTAGAGATGGAGGGAGGGACCACAAATAGTCTCTAGTACCTGGACAAGGCACATGATAGATTTTCCCACGAAGCCTGCAGCAGGAACCAGCCCTGCTGACACCCTGATCTGAGCCCTTAATTTTAGTCTTCAGTAAGACTCATTTCAAACTTCTGATCTCCAGAACTGTTAAGAGAATAAATTTGTGTTTTAAGCTACTACATTTTGTTAGAGCAACTTTTGTAAACTAATACAGCAATGAAGTAAAAGGGGGAGTAGCTGGATCGTCACATTGACACAATTTTAACCCAAGCTCATCAATCTTACAATGCTTTATCCTGAAGACATCATAACTAGGCCATCTTTCAATGGCACTGCTGCCAGAAACAGCAAACAGAAATCTATCTCAGATGTTAACAAGTACCATTGGCAGGGTGGATGACACAGCTCAAATGTACTTTGCCTCAGGTTCTTTGAGGTATTTGGGCCCCCAGAGAGGGACACATCTGCTTAAATTCCCAATGTCAAGGTCAGAGGCCAGTCCAGGTTTCAAATCCCAGCTCTGCCACTGTTTATCAGCTGTGGGACCTTGAGCAAGTCACCTATCAGCCTGAGCCACCATTTCTTTCCCAGAATAACGGAACTGGTCACGCCTGACCCTGGGGGTTCTCTAGAGGCATGAGGTCACAGAGGGGCTAATAGAGTGCCCGGCCCAAGAAGGGCTCAGGAAAAGCCTGCTGATGATGATTAGTGATAGGATAGCCCTCCTCAAAGGAGAAAACAGGCTTCTGGGATCAGTATTTTTAGAACTTTAATTCACCCAATGCACAAATATTCCTTGAGAGTCAGCTATGTGTGTAGTCACCCAGGTGTTGTCCTAGAGCAGGAGACAGCAAACTTATGGAAAGGACAAGATGATAAATATTTTAGGCTTTACAGGATATACAGTCTCTGTCACCACTACTCAACTCTGCCATTGTAGAGAGAAAGCAGCCGTGGACATATATGAATGAGCATGCCTGTGTTCTAATAAAACTTTATTTATAGAGCCAGGTGGCTGGACCACAAGCCATAGTCTGTTGATGTCTGTCCTAGATAGTAGATATACATCAGGGAATAAAACAGACGTGGCTCTTACCCTCATGAAATTTCCCACCTGCATTTAATACTTTTCTTAAATAAATTTTTTAAAAAGCAGTTGCATCTTCTCCTCTGTATCACTGAGGCAGTATAGGATAGAGCACAAGCTTTGGAACCAGACCTCCTGGGTTCCAGTCCTCCTCCACCAGCTTGCTGTGTGGCTTTGAGCCAGTTATTTAACCTCTCTGTGTGTGCTTGAGTTTCTTCATCAAATGAAGTGAGAATAATACTTACTCATGGGAGTGTTGTGGAAATTAAATAAGGCAGTTATTAATCACCCAGCAAGGACAATCAGTGGCTTTATTATTATGATTGCTAGTGGCAATTGAGCACTAAATATACACAGGTGCCATGGGAATGATTAGTCAGTGACCTTGTACCTACTTTCTGAGGTGGGATAATTATGTCCATTTTAAAGGTGAGGAAACAAAGGCCCAAAGAGGTGACTTGAAAGGTCACACAGCTGGTAAACTACCCAATTTCACTCCACTTCTCTCTTACTCCAGAGTTGGGAGTCCTCGGTCACTATGCTCAGAAGCCTCACATGCTTGACTCGTGTGTTCTCTGATTTTCAGGGGAAATAGAAAGGAATTTTGTTTTGGATCCTTTTAACTCCAAAGCATCAAATAAAAAATAAATTTCATTGTGAAACCCTGGGGAGGTCCCCAGGTATGCTGGCTCCCTGCACCTGTTGAAAAATCTCATCCATCAGGTTAGGGAGACAGGCAGGGGGAATTCATACTTCCTTCATACCCTCCCTTCTCGTTACCCCCAAGACATTCTGTCCAGGCACAAAGCATGTGAAATCCAGCCCCTGACATTTCCATGAGTCTTGGCCATGCCCTTATCACTTTGGCGAGAGTAGGCTCTTTTTATTCTTCTCGGCTAAATGTCTCAGCTAGGCTTCTGAGAGAACTGTATGAGATCTCAGCCCCTCCCTCTCCTGCTCCTGCATTCACTCATCCCTCCAGCAGGCATTTGCTGATCACCTACTGTGTGCCCAGAGTCATGCTGAGCACTAGGGACATGTAGTGCCCAAGACAGAGCACAGCCTCTGTCCTGATGGAGCACCCTCTCCTGAGAGGAAGCCCCACCTGTATGATGACATCACAGCGCAGGAGCCTCGACAGGAAATGACAGGTAACAGGGTGAGGGCAGGTATGCAGTTGTGGTTTAATGAGTCTAGAGCCTCAGTTCCACTGGGAACATACTTGACACGACTGAACTGTGCACTGAAAGAGGGTTGAAATGGTCAATTTTATGCGTTTTTATGGTAATTTTTTAAAACTGTCTGCCCTTCAGCTGTTGGCTAACCTTCCTCCCTTCCATCTCCTTTCAAAGTGTCTATACCCCTTGACAGTGAATTATACTCGTTTAGCTACTCTAATCATGAAATGTTCCAAATACATGAATTTGCCAGATATCTGAAGTGCATCCTTACATGGGGAAGGAATCTAGCATGTGCTGGGAGCCCACTGTGTGCCCCTGAAGAGAAGGGTTCACATTTGATACTCATAACAACTCAGCCACATAGATATTTTTCTTCCCATTTTATAGGTGAGGTAACTGAGGCTCAAAGAGCCTGAGGACATTATTTGAGAATTCATAGCTAAAAAGAGACAGCCCATGATCTGGACCTACATCTGTCCAGTCACAGTGCCTGTGACTCTCTACGCACACTGTAATTACAGTAACATTCTTTTTAAATAAAATTATCTCCCCAGAAATCTTTCTTGAACAGAACACATATTTTCTGGTGAATATAAATTAGCCTCAGGATTGCCACTGTTGGGCTATGCCAGCATTTACCAAAGCATGTGTCATACCTTAATTTCCAGAATGTTAATACATATGACATGAAAAAAAAAAAAAGTCACATGCACAAATGTGTTTGGGAAACACCGGGTTAACAAAGACCGACGTGCTTCTTATGGCAGGACTTCTCAGAGCCTTTAAAGAGGCAAGTTTACATTATGAAGCCGCAGAGGGATCCTAAACAATGCAGTATTTCCAAGACCTGACCTCAGAATCCTTTTCGACACAACCACCTTGATGTCCATGCTGGGAAATTGGTCAATTCTTTTCCAACTTTCATGGGCATGAGGATCACAGGGATGCTTGTTAAAATGCAGATTTGTGAGCCTTACCACTGAAGATTGATCTGGAAATTCTGACAATCTGGGTAGAGTCTAGAGTCTGAGCCACGTCTAACGCTGCTGGTCTGCAGACAGTTCTGTGAAGAGCCCTCGCTAGAGGCTGGTGTTCTGGTTAGTTTCAGAGCTGCTCTAGCAATGGACTTGCTCAGAACAAGAGAAGACAAAGGATGAATAAGAAATCAGAAGGCTGGGGTGCCTGGGTGGCTCAGTTAGTTAAGAATCTGCCTTTGGCTCAGGTCATGATCCCCGGGGTCCTCGGATCCTGGGATCAAGCCCCGCATTGGGCTCCCTGCTCAGCGGGCAGCTTGCATCTCCCTCTCCCGCAGCTGCTTCCCCTACTTGTGCTCTCTCTCTGTTTCTCTCTCTCACTCTCTCAAATAAAATCTTTTTTAAAAAAAGGAATCAGAAGGCTAGTCAAGGCAAGCCTCAAACATGCATGAATGAATGAGTGAGTGAATGAGTGAGTGAATGAGTGAGTGAGCGAATGAAACAAGTTAGCTGTCAACTGAACAAAGACCCAGGATGATCCAGAAATTCCGTGTCTTAACAAGAAAGAGTGAATCAAAAGGAAAGCATATCCATCAGCAAGAACTCTTGGCAACTGAGAGAAGTCCAAGTGATTTTTATATTTTAATGCTTTTGGTATACTGATAAATAATGAAGAAAGGCCAAAACAGAGGAATAGAAATTGTGGTATAGTTTAGATGCTGATACTTAATAAATTGGTGATTTCTAGCCATACATGTGACTGCATGTTAACCTAATCTGGAGAGAACATCAGAAGTCTGAATTTGAATACTTTCATCAAAGTTAGGTCAGACCTGCCTCCCTTTGTTGCAAGCCCTGGTCTCTTGGACATGCAGAAGAGAACTTATCCACCAGTGCTAGAAGTGTAACTCACTAAATTCCAGGCTATTGTTACAATCATCATCCTCCTTAACTGTGTAGCAAATGCAAATGTTTACCTTCCCAACATTCTTTTCTCCCTTCCTCCTTTCCATCAAAACTCCAGTTTTGTCCAGGGATGGATACACCTGTTATAGTTATCTTTTCCTGTGTAATAAGCCACTCCAAAACTTAGTGGTTTAAAATGACAACAACCAATAAAATAGTATCAAATAAAATAAAATGACAAAAACCATTTATTTTGCTCAGAAATCTGCTGCTTGAACAAATATCAGTAAAGGTAGCTCATCCCTGCTTCGTACAACGTGGGGAACTTGACCAGAACTGCAGGATCCGATTACGAGATGGCTCACTTATTAGCTGACAAGTTGGGTAGAGCTCAGCCATGACTGCGGGCTGGGAGCCTTGGTTCCTCTACATGGGACTCCCCATTAGCTGTTTGGGCTCCTCACAGCATGGCAGCTGGGTTCTAAGAGCAAGCATCCCAAGAAAACAAGATGGCACCTCTATTGGGTTTTATAACCCTCTTCAGAAGTCACATGGTTTCACACCACCATAGTCACAAGCTTGCTCAGACTCAAAGGACATGGACACCATCACTTAATGAAAAGAGTATCTAGATCCCATTATAAGATAGCATATAAGATGGAAGATGTTATGGTAACACTTAGATAATGCAATCTGCCGTAAGATTCTTGGTGACCCTCTCCATGGTCATCATTCTGGTTCCATTCCTTTTGACTGACTTAGGCATGCGAGGCAGTTTTAACCAATGAATTACGAGTTGGCTAACATCTTCAGAAAAAGGTATTTTTGCTCTTAAAAAGACATACACAAAAGGAAATGGAATTTCTTTCAAAACAGGACATTAAATTGCACCTGAAAATGACATCCAGAACTGAGAAAGCAATCTTATGGCCATTAGGGCTGCGGACATTAAGGTGGCAGAAGAGAAATAAGAGAAGTACATTGGTCCTTGGCGAAGTTATCAAGGTACTGAATTAATCCTGGAGTCACTGTGACTTGAAATAATAAATTTTCCTTATCGCTTAAGCCAGTTAAATAGAATTTTTGTCACAATAAAAGCATCCTTGTTAATTTAAATAGCTACCATTTACTGAGCATTTACTATGTACTCGCAGCGCATAGTACCACAGCCCTGCCACTGAGCCAAGTGTGGGACATTTGTTATCAGATTTAATCCTCACAGCAACCCATGAGGCAGGCACTGTTAATAGCCTAATTTCATAGAGAGGAAACTGAAAATCAGACAGTATGAACATTGCCAAGGTCCCAGAGCGAAGGGCAGAGCTCGGATTTGAACCTGGGGTAGAAGCACTTGTAATTCATCTCTCTTCTATAAAGACTGTCCACTGGCTCTCTGCCCCCATCCCCCTCCATTCAAAACTCCACTCCTATTTACAAGTTGATTCAAACAGCAGCTGTTGCGGCCATGAATCAGATCTACTAGAAGCAATTGCAATCTTCAAACAATTCTATGAACATACTTAAGAGTCATACTATGAAATCCAAACCAGATGTGATTTACCCCCAACGATGCTGATTCAAGTTCCAGCTGGAGTGGAAAGATGAGATTTGCCGAGGAGAGCTCGCTCTGCTTTGAAACATCCTACACCTGCCTCCTCAAAAGCAAGATTCCAATTTAGCTTGAGTACTGCTTACAGAATGGGGAGGGGGGGTAACAATCATAAACACAGATTAAGTGTTTTGCTCAAGTGTTTAAAGCACACCTTTCAGAGAACGACAAGGCTTCCTTCCATAAAATGCCTGGATAATCTATACCCAGAGAATCTAGAAAAAGCCACAGAGATAATATCATTTGACAAAAACAAAGAAACCAACAAGTGTTTAATGAAACTAAGTGTACCAACTTTAAACAAGGCAGAAACAAACACATATTGATGTTGGAAAATATGACCCTTCATTGTGGTGTCAAGGGAATCAAAGGTGACATTAAAATGAATAATGCCTGGTGGTTTGATCTAGTAAATATCAGTGCAAACTCTGGATTTTAAAGCTTCCTTTCTGCAATTCTTTCAGTATCCCCTTGTTTGACGTATCAGTCAGAAGCCTTTATATTATATCTGAACAAAACCTAACTTTAGAAGTGTCCTTAAAATGAGACCCTATTGTTTCGGGTAAATAAAATGACTAGGAACTTCAGGTACAGCTGGATCCAGGCACTCAAGTGATATGATCAAGGCTTGGTCTCTCCCCAGGTCATGATTCTGCTTTTCTCTGTGTCGAATGAATGAAGGCAGCTGTACTCTTAACACATCTCAAGCCATACAAGAGTCCACTTATCAGGATCCCTGGGTGGCGCAGCGGTTTGGCGCCTGCCTTTGGCCCAGGGCGCGATCCTGGAGACCCGGGATCGAGTCCCACGTCGGGCTCCCAGTGCATGGAGCCTGCTTCTCCCTCTGCCTGTGTCTCTGCCTCTCTCTCTCTGTATGACTATCATAAATAAATAAAAAGAGTCCACTTATCTTTCTTCTAACAATATAGTCACAGATCTCCAAAATTTCTAGCACTTGTCTGAGGTTAAAAGTCAAACCTCGACATTCAACCACACTTAATAACCCTTTCTGATCCAAGTCACTTAGAGCATCCCATTCCAAGAAACAGCTAGAATCCTGGGATATACTCACCGAAGTAAAGTAAGCAAACAAGCAGTAATTTTACTGTGCAGCTTTGAATTTAATAGAGTTGAGATGCAGGCTGGCTGCAAGAGGCAAAAATTAAATGGTGACCTTTTCAAAATTTGCTTTCTCTGATGCAAATGTTAGCCCACGGCTGCAACCAGACATTTATCATGTCTGATTAGTTGATTTATAGTCAGCCCATTCTAAACACACAGAAAACAGAAACATTGCCTAATGTAACTGCATCCAGACCCCTTTCGTAGCCAAACTCCTGAATGTTTGACTGTTCAATGTGACCCAGCCACCTGCAGTGCCCCAGACGCACAAATGTCCCATTAAGAATGACTGCATGTACACCAGAGTTATTTGTTTACACATCAATACTGAGGAACTAGGAGGAAGGAGGGTGCTTCTGCGGAGGGAGGGGGATACTGGCAAAGGAAAGGAAAGGAAAAATCTCGAGCGTTGAGAGGGAGACATCAGAGACTAAAGGATTCCCACTTGTCATGTTTGTCATTCTTCACACTCCTCCACTCCATGTCCTTCTGAGAATTTCTGATTGAGATTAAATTTCATGGCCACAATCCCCTACCTCCGCAAAGCTTACACAGACTCAGATTTCTCTGACAGTTGAGTCCATCAAAATTTAGTGAACTAAGCATCTATTGCTCCAAACTGGGATGCTCTTCGGTTCAAAAAATATTTATTGGGCATCAAGTGTCCCAGGATAACCGTCCTGAGAAGAGAGAAGAGAAGGAAGGAGAGACGGAGGAGACAGGAAAAGAGGGGGAAGGTGGTAGAGGGAAGAGAAAGGAAGAGGAGGGACAGTTAACAAGTATCTGTGTGTTGTGTAATGAGGCTGGGTGGTGCAGTGGTTAAGGTCACAGCCTTCAGCCAGAGCCTGATCTTGAACCCTGGCTCCACTGTTTCCCAGCTGTGTGACTCCTGATGAGTTACCAAACCCCTCTGAGCTTCCACTTTCTTCTTTGTAAAATGGAAATAAACCTAATCCTGCAGTACAAACATCACTGCAATATGTGCAGATCAGGTTATGGGGCTGGAGCTTAACCTCGGGCACAGCCCTACAGGGTCCTCCAGGCACTTCCAGCTACCAATATCTGCATCTTTGTGGGGCTTTCTACAGAACCAGAGATCTCTCTGGCTGTGTAAGCAGAGCCAGAAGGGCAAACCTTCTGGCCCCACCCCCACCCAGGAGGTAGCCTTTACTTTTATTCCTTGGCCCAGTCTGGAAGCGGGCTTAATGCTCCTCGTTTTTCCACCTTCCCTCCCTTTACCATTCCCACTCTTCTTGTACTTCCCAAAGAAACCACTTGCACAGGAATCCTTGCCTTCGGATCAGTTTCTGAATAGAGGCTCAGAGAGGTTGAGGCAATTGTCCAAGGATACACAGCTTTTAAATAAGGACAGTTTGCACTAGACCTATCTCATTCCCTAAAGGCTATGATCACTTACCACCTAGTCTCCCTAAAACTAATGATATTTCAGTGCTGAGGGAGGGTGGCTCTAATCAAGAGTTTTTCTAGGAACACCTGGGTAGCTCAGCAGTTGAACGTCTGCCTTTGGATCAGGGCATGATTCCGGAGTCCTGGGATAAAGTCCCACAACGGGCTCCCTGCGAGGAGCCTGCTTCTCCCTCTGCCTGTATCTCTGCCTCTCTCTTGTGTGTCTCTCATGAATAAATAAATAAAATCTTTTTTTTTTAAAGATAGTTTTTCTAGGTATCCACATTAAATGGAAAACACAGCCAAACTTGGCCATCTCCTCCTCTTCCTTGTTCCACTGATGACAAGTTGCATTTCCTCTAACATCTCAAGTCTCCTTGTCTCAACATAGGGCAACACGGCAATACTCTGCATTCCCCATCTCAGGGTACTTGAATAGATGGTTAAAGCAGCATTTCCAGAGACTTGTTCCCAAAAGCAATGTGCCTACAAGATGTGGTTGATATTTAAAAAAATAAGAGTCCTGGGGTGGGTAAAATAAGTTGAGACAGTTCTGGATTTGCCCCCTCTTGGGGCCTTATAACACCATGATGACATTAAAGGGTCTAAGAAGTCCTGCAATAAACAATTCTGTTTAACTGAGTGCTTTCTAGATATTTGTTTCTTAGGGTTTGTTTTTTTTTTAATGTAAAACCCTTTCTGGGTTATCAGAAACTAATGTTCTGTGGAACACATTTGGCAAATACTAGCTAAGGGATTGACAGAGATAGAAGCCTTCATCCTGCTTGTGATATAGGAGTTAATTAACTTGGACGGTTACCTAATTAGCATGTGTGGATCTGGCCATGGGGATACAATGTGCATAAGTAGTACATTTGGTACCGATAAGCCAACACCAACTAGATCCATCCAGGAAATATTATGATGCCAACTGGCAGGTACTTACTATCTATATCACGACATGCCAAGAAACCAATGGAGGTAGGAGAGTCTTTCTGGGAAAAGAACCATCACAAACTCTGTCTCCGGCCTCATTTCATCAGTGTCCATGCTGTTGATCATGGGTTGTGTGACACAGTGACAAGCCATAGGTGACTATAGAAGAAAATGGAAAAGCTAATGTAATATGAAAAAGGGACTGGCTCCAGGAACTATGGGAGAATTGATTTATTCAACACTCAGAAAATACCTATTCATGTCTAGATTTTACCCCAAAATATTAAGGGAGGAAGGAAGTAGACAGGGGCATAGATTGAACAACACTGGTCCTCAGTTGATAGTTGTTGAAGCCAGGTGACAGGTACATCCAGGCTCATTATACTATTCTGTCTACTTCTGCGCATGTTTGACTTGCCCATAAAAAAAGTACAAAGTATGTATTTGTCGGAGCAGAGCACTGGAGAAAAATTAGAGCAGTGTTAGAGACCCACGAGCCCCAGCTGAGACTTTCTCCATAGCCTCATTGGGAGGATTGAATGTGATTTGAAAAGAGAACACATTCTTCTCTCTGTGCTGCATGAGGTTATGTAATGCTGTGCCCTGAATCATCTCAAGTTCCACTGGGAATCATCTTATATGCCGGAGGACGACACCCTGCATCAGGGGAGATCTTCAACAAATTCATCATATGAGTTACAAAGCAAACAGAGACTGACACAGATGTCATCCACTCAAACCCGTGGCCCATTTATTTCTTAAATTGGCATTAAACATGAACATCACTGCCAGCCCCAAGAATCTTGTCTTCTGGGCAGAGAGTGCTTACTTTCTGTTGGACTCAGAAGGTGGAGATCACCTTACAGCAGAAAATCAAGCAGTAGAGAAGCGTAATGTGAGTCTGGAGGAAGGCATCAACAGAGATTTCAGATAAGTCGTTGTGGGTCACCTGGCTGAACAAAGATCTGGACAGACCCCACCCCAGGGTTTGAGACATTCATAAATTCTCAACTTCAAGAAATATGTCATCTCCAAGCTCAAAATTGTAAGCATTTGAAAAATGCTTTTTCATTGAAAAACAGGGTTCCTTATGAAAACAAAGGTAACATGACTAACGATTACTAATTTAAAGGACGATTCATAAAGATCAAGTTTTTAAATATAAGCTCCTTTGAATGCCCTAAGGGCCCAAACGATCCAGCCCTGTCTTTCTCTCAGACTTCGCCTCTGCCCTCCCCACTTATCCCCTCTGCCCTAGCCACACTGGCCCACACCCATAGGACGCTGTCCTGCACACAGTAGGGTTCTGAACACCATCCCTGGCCTCTACCTGCTAGATGCCACTGGCACCACTCCCCTCAATTAGAACAATCAAAACCATCTCCAGCCATTGCCAAATGTTCCCTGGCAGGGGGTGAACACCAGTCTTACAACCTCTGTCGTATCTTTTGTGTGTGTGGATATACAAGCTGATAAGCCACTCCAGGAGAGGCATTCTGAACATTCACTGCCCTCCAAGGAGGGTGAGTTCCATCACTTGGAGGGCCTCTTTTGGTTTATTCACTCTGCTGGATTTGAGGCATGCAAGCTTGCACCCAGGCTGGGGCAGACTGGCACTGCTTGCCATAAGAAAGGGTGAGGAATTGGATTGGGAATTTCAAGAAAGAGTAGAGGGAGTCAAAAGGCTAGACTAGACCCCTTACCCCAATGGAAAGAAAACCCAATGCCAGGTAGACCCAAAGAACAAAAATGTCCGGGATCCCTGGGTGGCTCAGCGGTTTAGCGCCTGCCTTCAGCTCAGGGCATGATCCTGGAGTCCCAGGATCGAGTCCCGTGTCAGGCTTCCTGGATGGAGCCTGCTTCTCCCTCTGTGTCTCTGCCTCTCTCTCTCTGTGTGTGTGTCTCTCATGAATAAATAAAAATAAATAAATAAATAAATAAATAAATAAATAAATAAGAACATAAATGTCCAATGATATTTTTTTTCTAGTTGTCAATATTGGTTTGTGTGATGCAAGCCCACCTCTATCTCACTATGAAATCTCCAGCAAAGTTCACACTGCTCAATAATGCTTTCATGTAACGGGCTTCTCTTGAGGACCCTGAAGAGATAGAGTTTTGTGTCCAGGTCACCACAGGTTAAACACAAAACAACATGAGCAGAGGCAGAAGCCAGAGGACAAGGGGACCATGGCCCTCTGAGTTCCCCTCTGAGCACCTGTAAAAACTCTACAGACAGGGGCAGGTCAGGGATAATGCAGCCCCCACAGCGCTCTGTTTCCTTCACATGGAATATCCTCCCACTGCGCCACACCTGTCCACCCTGCCAGTTCATCAGGCCCACCAGGTGCCAGCTCGGCCATCACTTCCCACCCCAGGTCCTGAGCCCACCATGTTATAATAACCTGCTGAGGGATCCCTGGGTGGCGCAGCGGTTTGGCGCCTGACTTTGGCCCAGGGCACGATCCTGGAGACCCTGATCGAATCCCACATCAGGCTCCCGGTGCATGGAGCCTGCTTCTCCCTCTGCCTGTGTCTCTGCCTCTCTCTCTCTCTCTGTGTGACTATCATAAATAAATAAAAATTTAAAAAATAATAATAACCTGCTGAATGTCCATCTCCCCTCCCCCACCAGACTGAGAGATACAACAACAAGGACTGTCTGTTCACCCCAATATCTCCATTGCCTACCTGGCCCAGAGGGAGCCATCAACAACTATTTGTTGGACAGCTGCATGCCCAGTTGGCCAGAAGAGAAGGTACAGACAGGAAGTAGATGCTACTGTTGCCCTACCCAGAACCTCTGCCAAATGGGTGCACCATCCCCCAACTGTTATGGGTGTTGGCTGCTAAGCACTCACAGTTGCATCCTTCCCCAAAGAATTGTTCTCCAAATGGGAGCCACCTCTCCCAGGAGAATACACCATAACCCACCCCTGGAGCAGCCCACAGCTAATCTCCAGCTGACATTGTGGTACAGAAAGCTGGCCCCTGTGTCTCAAGATGCACCAACTCCAAGGTGTCATTTATACTCCAGAGTCCCCCACCCCCCACCCCCAGGATCGGGCTAAAGATCTCTCCTCCTGGGCTTTTTTCCTGCCTTTTCTCATTCCCTTTCTTCTGAGAACGCTCCCCTCAAAAAACTATTTGAACAAGAATTCCCACCTCCGAGAATCCTAAAATGGGAATAAGTCATTGTGACATCAGAGAGGAGATCATCAGAGAAACCCAGATCTTTCTGTACCTCTTCTTAGCTCCACGACTTTGGGCAAATTACAATACATCTCTAAGCTTCAGTCTGCTCATCTGTAATACGGGGGATAGTCATGACACCTACTTCAGAGGGTTGTTGTAATGAGCCAGTGATTTAATGTATATATAAAGCTCTACCACAGTGCCCAGCACATGGTAAGCCTTTGAGAGATAGCATCTGTTATTATTACCATCATTTTTATTATTACTCTCCACCCAACTGAGAGTCAAATGTAAAGTGTATTCTCCAACTGCACCACAACAAACAAGCAAAATCAGGTTAAGAAAAAAAAAAAAAAGCCACATCAGTAGCTAATTGTTCAAAAGGGAGAAATTAAGCTCAAGAAAGTGAGCTTTTCCTTGTTGTGGTAAAATTAAACTCAACACAGAAAAACAGGTTAATTTCTTGGGAAAGTAATAATCTCATCACTGGGAAACATCCTATATGAGCTCTGTGAGCCTGAGACCTTCAGAGAAGTGTTTATCAACGAGGATTTTAACACCCTGGCCTTTTCATCTAGAGTCAATCGATAAGCATCTCCAGGCCCCTCTTACGTTGTGATTAGCTGTTTTTCATTATTTATGATTTGCTACATACGGATGAGATAAGGTTTTCACAGATTCCCTACATGCCAGGAATTAACAGCATAGAGAATTATGAAAGTACGAGGCATTGGGCCAAACCTTGAATAAATGACACACTGCTTCTCTCTGGGACCCATGCCCACTGCCACACCCTGGTCTAAGCCACCATCAGGAGCCTTTTCCCTTGTCTCCCTACTTCCTTTCTCACCCCAGTACTGTACATTCCCCTCTCAGAAGCCCGGGGGATCCTGTTCAGATATAAAGTTTGATCATGTCACTACTCTCCTCTAAAGCCTCCCGTGGCTCCCATCTTAATCAGAATGACAGTCAAAGTCCTACAGTGGCCCCAAGGCTCTATCCAATCTGTTCCATATCACCTCACTGGCTTTACCTCTTACTACTCTCCACTTTGCTTGCTCTACCTCCAACCAGACTGCCTTCTTTGCCTTTGGGTAAACATTTCAGATATACTTCAACCTCAGGGCCTTTCACTTGCTGTTCCTGTTGCGTGAGGTACTCTTCCCTAGTTATTGATATGCCTCATCTTCTCACTTCTTCAGATCTCTGCTCATATATCACCTTGTCAGTGAAGACTTCCCTGACTTCTCTTAGTGGAAGACACACCCACCCTCTCCCACACTCCCTATTTCTTTCTCAGTTTTATCTTTTTTTCCCTAGCATTTAATGTCTATTTGCCCCACCAGGTCACACCATGTGAGCAGGAATCTCTATGTTGTTCCTTGCTATAACCTCAGCACCTAGGAGAGTGTCTGGCACAAAAAATAAATAGTGGACTAAATGTAATATGTAATATAAATATAAGTAGTATTAACATCATATATAATCATATGTAAGTGCATATATAGTATATTTATATTATAATTATAACACAATGAAAAATAATACATGTATTTATAATTATCAATTGCAAATATAAACATTATTTATAGGATACATAATATATTCATATATATTCACATATAATACATGTGTCTTAATTTAGCCTGCTATAGCAAAAATATCAGAGGCTGGGTGGCTTAAATAACAAACAACTATTTCTCACAGTTCTTGTGGCTTAGGAGTTAAGGATCACGGCAGATTCCATGTCTGGTGAGGACTCACTTCCTGGTTCATAGATGGCCATCTTCTCCCTCTGTCCTCACATGGCAGTAGGGGTAAGGAAGCTCTCTGAGGTCTCTTTTTTTTTTTCCTAAAGATTTTATTTATTTATTTACTTAGTTGGTTAGTTATAAACTATTATTCTATCTATCTATTTACTTGAGAGAGAGAGAGAGCAGGGTAGGAAGAGAGGGAGAGAAGAATCTCAAACAGACTCCCCACTGAGTGAGGAGCCCAATGTGGGACTTGATCGCACAACCATGAGATCATGACCTGAGCTGAAATCAAGAGTCTGACACTTAACCAACTGAGCCACCCAGGCGCCTTTCTGGGGTCTCTTTTTTAAGAACTCTAATCCCATTCCTGAGGGCTCCACCTTATGACCTCATCACCTCCCAAAGGCCCCCACCTCTTAATATCATCACCTTAGGGGTTCAACATATGAATTTGGGGGCATACAAACATCCAGCCCATAACAATATGTAACACATAATAATGCATGCAATACATAATAATATGTAAAATATATTACCTAAAAACTAAATCAATTAAAAATTTAAAAATTTTAATAGTAAACCATATTACCTGTAATTATAATAGGTGATATATTATAACTATATTATAATTATAAAAAATATATAGGTGCATAATACAAATAGTACTATTGAAAGGGAGCTGCTCAATAAATATTCACTGAAGGAATCAACTAATTAATTGTTAACATTCATGCCCAGAACAACTCTTCAGAGCACTGAACTCCCTTCCCACCAATCCCACTAACTTCCCACAAGGCCCCCACACCCCTCCTCCTGCCCCCTCCAGGTCTATGATAGGGCTGGCCTCCTTGCCCTGAAAGTTTTCTCTACCCACAAGTCCAAATCCTAGTCTAACTATCCCTCTAGCCCCAGTTCAAGTACACAAGTCACCTCAGGGACTTTTCTCATTATCCCAGCCTCTGGGACAATTCTCTTTACTAACTGAGGATGGCACTAGCCCTCTCTGCTGGGCAAGCTGATATGTGATCATGTTCAATTTAACACTTCATCACTTATTTGATCATTCTTTGTGTATTAATCCTGTCTGCCTCTACCCAGGAGAACTTAATAAATGTGTGGTTTTGTTCTGAGATCAGAGACCAAGCTACAAGAATTGTCCCTCATATTTTCTTATAGCGCCCAGACCCAGAGTAATAATTCAATGAACATATTTTGAAATTTCAAATGCCCTAGGGTAGAATATTTGCTATCCAGCAAATATTCACTCCCTCCCTTTCCTTACCTCCATTGAAGGAGTGTGTCCCAGCCCCTTAGATGTGGACTTGACTACGGACCTGCTTTGGCCAGTGGAATATAAACAGAAATGACAAGCGGATATGGACTTTTATAGCATCACTGTGGCTGCTGTGTTGAGAACGGGCTGATGGAGGGCAAGTAGGTTGACCTGGATGATAGCAGTGCATGTGGTAAAAAGTGATCAGACCCTAGAAATGGCTTAAATGGGGAGCAGACAGGATTGGCTGGTGGATTACACGTGGGACGTAGAGAGGAAGAGAGGAATCAAGGTGATGCCAGGTTTGGAGCCAGAGCAACTGGAAGGATGGAGTTGCCATCTGATAGCGGAGGCTGTGGAAAGAGCAAGGGTTTGTTTGGAGACTGATTTTGAATGAATTTGATTTGTGGTCCCTATTGAACCCCCCTAGAGGAGAGGATGAGGAGAAGCTGGACTCACAAGTCTAGAATTGATGAGAACCATCAGGCTGGAGACCAGACATCTAGAAGTTACATCCTGAATGGTACTTTAGGTCAGATTTAGGTGGAGAAAAGAAGAGGTCCAAGGAAGGCCTGAATCCTGGGATGCCACACTGTTTAGAGGTCGAGGAACCAGCTAAGGAGACTGAGGAGTAGCCAGGGAGGTAGAAGGAAAACCAAGAGAATGTGCTGTCCTGGAAGCCAAGTGAAAACGCAGGACATGTAATGGGTATTTGTAATTCGCCTCCTCAGCACCCAACCCTCTTCTTTCAGAAATTGCCTCCAATTCTCACTTGGAGATCTACTCCTTCTCTACCAAGACCACCTGATCTGGGTGGGGCTCTACTCCCAGCTCCCAAGCATAGAGCATCATGACCTAGCCGGTCAGTAAAAATGCTGAGTTTCACTAGCCAGGAATTGGCTTAGTGATGAGCATGTGATTTCAGTCAAATGAATCAGGGTGAATCTCAGGACTTCTGCAGAAACAATTAGGAAACTATTTTCAGCAGGAGTTGAGCCTTGTAGGGCAGCAACCACCTTACCACCATGAGAGCAGCTTATCTGTGAATGAAGCCCACACAAAGAAAATAGAGTCTGGAGGTAGAAAAAGTAGATCCTGGTGACTTCACTTGAACCTGGATCAAGCTACACCTGAAGCCTAGACTTCTGACTTGTGTAAGCTTTTTAGCCTATGCCAATTTGGGTTGGATTGTTTTTTAACTTGGATAAAATAGTTCTAATTCAGCAAGGGAATGGATAAAAACCATTAGGATGTGTCCATCTGATACAATATTATTATATCACTAAAAAGAATTTGGTAAATCTGTACCTGTTCACCTGGAAATATGTCCATGAACATTAGTAAGCAAAAAAAAAAAAAAAGCAAAAAGAAAATCATACTTCATTCCCACAATGATGGCTATAATCAAAAAGATGATTAACAATAATGGTTGACAAGGATGTGGAGAAACTGGAACCCTTATACATTGCTGATGGGAATTTAAAATGGTGCAGCCTTTGAAAAACAATTTAGTAATTCCTCAGACTGTTAAAGATAGAAATCACTCTAAGATCCAGCAATTCCATGCCTAGGTATATGCCCAAGGGACTTGAAAACATACATTCACACAACATCTTGTACACAAATGTTCACTAATATTGTTAGCAGTATTATTCATAAACGCCAAAAAATGGAAACAACCCAAATGTTCACCAACTGATAAACAAATAAATCGAATGTGGTCTATTCAAACAATGGAATATCACTATTCAGGCATAAAAAGGTAGGAAGCACTGACACATGCTACAGCATGAATGAGCCTTGAAGACATGATGCTCAGTGAAAGAAGCCAGACACAAAAGATCACATATTGTATGATTCCATTTTTGTGAGATGTCCAAAAGACGCAAATCTATAGAAACAGAAAATAAATCGGGATGACCAGGGCCTGGGGAAGGGTGACGGGAAAGAGGGAGTAACTGTCAATGGGTGTGGGTTTCTTTCAGCGGGGATGAAAATGTTCTAAATTTAGATTGTGTTGATTTAGATTAAGGTTGCATAATGCTACCACTATACTACAAATATTGAATTGTACCCTTTAAATGGGTAAATTGTATGGTGTATAGATTATGGTTTTTGTTTATTTATTTATTTAAGAGATAGTGAGAGGGAGAGCACGAGCAGGGTGGGAGAGGGAGAAGCAGGCTCCCTACTGAGCTAGGAGCCCAATGTGGGGCTCGATTCCAGGACCCTAAGATCATGACCTAAGCCAAAGGCAGATGCCTAACCAGCTGAGCCACCCAGGCACCCTAAAACTGTTTTTTAAAAAGCAAATTTTGGACCAATGTGTGTAGTATGATCCTACCTTGCTAATAAATAAATATGATAAAAAGCAAGACAATTGCATGTGTGAGTTTCTATGTTACAAGATGAAAGGCATTTAATTCCACAGATTCCTCTTGAGATGAGCTATGGATTTGCAAGGAAGAAACATTTCAACAAGAAACTTGGGGAGGGTAGGAACCCAAGACATGCCCAAAGAACAAGATGTGGTCCGTGTGGTAGAAGAAAGGAGACTTGGGAATTTAGGAAGGAGGTGGAGGAGGAGGCAACACTGAGCACTGCTAGAAGGAAAAGACAAGGAAGCAGCAGCCCCAGCAGTGACAGGGCCAAGGGCAGCACTTGACGCTGGCTGGGGTATGCCTTGGAGGGATACCAGAACATGCCACCCCAAAATATGTCTCTTCCTATTATTTTGAGCTAAAGGCCATTGAAAACCAGCAGACACAGGAAAGGCTCTAAAACCAGGGCACATATTTTCTTTTTGTAAAGGAAATTTCCATGTATAGGGATGTCTCCCTCTCCTTAACTCTGGTCAGTGGTGAAGGCACCCTTAAATCAGCATAACAACCCTTTTTAATTCCTACTTATTGATCATACTTTTCCTGTTCACCTTCCCAAACTTGCATCCCCTTGCATCAATAAGCCCCAGGACAAGTCCCTTTTCCTTAAGCCAAAGATAGTATATCAGACCAAGCTCTAACTGGGTGTGGCCATGTGTTACGTATGCAACGCACATGTTAATAAACTTCTGATTGTTTTTCTCTTGTTAATCTGTCTCTTGTTTCAGAGCCCCAGCTAAGAACCCAGAAGGGTAGAAGGAAAAAGGTTCATGACATCCCCTGATCCCTTGTAATGTTATCTCTTCCTCTGCCTCCTCTAAGTAGGTCCCGTTAACTCACGGGCTTTTGTACATATGGACAGATTCTTCTGCAAGAATTCAAAGATAGGGATGCCTGGGTGGATCATTGGTTGAGCGTCAGCCTTCGGCTCAGGGTGTGATCTCGGGGTCCTGAAACTGAGTCCCACATTAGGCTCCCTGGGAGGAGCCTGCTTCTCCCTCTGCCTATGTCTCTGCCTCTCTCTGTGTCTCACATGAATAAATAAATAAAATCTTAAAAAAAAAAAAAAGAACTCAAAGATTAGTTGGTGAAATGTCTGCCTTTGGCTCAGGTCATGATCCTGGGGTCCTGAGATGGAGACCCACATCAGGCTCCTTGCTCAGTGGGGAACCTGCTTCTCCCTCTGCCTGCTGCTCCCCCTGCTTGTGCTGGCTCTCAATCTCTCTCTCTCTCTCTGTTTCTCTCTGTGTTTTTCTCTGTCTCTCTCTCTCTCTCTGACAAAATCTAAGAAAGAAAGAAAGAGAGAGAGAGAGAAAGAAAGAAAGAAAGAGAAAGAAAGAGAGAGAGAAGAAAGAAAGAAAGAAAGAAAGAAAGAAAGAAAGAAAGAAAGAAAGAAAGAAAGAAAGAAAGAAAGAAAGAAAGAAAGAATAGAAAAACTCGGGAAGGATAAAGTCTACACCAGTAATAGTGATTACTTCTGTTGGTAGGATGGACAGTGAAGAACCAGAGGACTTTGATTTTGTTTCTTTTACATGCTCCTGTCCTGTTTGAACTTTTCACAACAAACACAAACTATTCTGTCCTTCTGAAAAGGTAAAAAAGACAACTCAAACACCACCTCCTCCAGGAAGCCTCCGAGGCAGACATACTTGGGCTCCTCAGCATTGCAATTACACTGTTCCTTCTGCTATTTCAGTGCTTGCCACGTGAGGAGAACTGACTGTCCTGGGTGCCCTGGAGGACAGAGGTTGTTCATTTTGTCTCTCTGATCCTGAGCCTATGAAGGTAACTTAGTAATACTCTCCTAGGAATGAATGAATGGGCACTGAGTGAGTGAATGAATGAGCTCAGCTATGCCCACAAGCAACACTAGATCCCACCAGCCTTTGCCCAAGCTCGTCCTACTGAGACAGCTAAATGATGAGTGGCCATTGGGGATGCTGGGCACCCCCCTGCAGGTGCCTGAGATTAATTACACACTGCCAATACCTTCCCCGGTGTGGATTTGCAAGTCTTAATTACATGCAGGGAAGCAGCAGGAGCCCTCACTCCCCAACCTAGACTCCAGAGTCTCTTGGTGTTATTCTTTGCCCCCTTTCTCTTTTCTTTCCAAGAGCTCCAGCTCCCGAAGGAAAGCTAGGGACAAAGATGGGGTAGAAATGTGCTTCAAACAGGGAGGGAGAGTGGGCTCAGCTGCAGAAGGCATCTCCACTTGGCTTCAGACTTCAGGCTCACAAGGGGAAAAATGGTTCCCTGTATTCTTAGGAAATGGCTCAAGCCAGAGGTGATGGTGAGGGGCTGGGTTCTTGCCCAGAGTCACATCTGCATTATAAACACCTCTGCAAGCACACCCCCCACACCCCCCACCTCTCCCCCACACCCCACACCCCACACCCCGCCAGGAAGATGGTATGTTTTTGACAGTCTGTTCTCCTAGCTGAGCTGCCAGGGACTGGAGCTACTTTGTCTCCACCAGCCTCCTGAATTTTAGCTACTGGATCACCATCTGACTGCTTGTTTCAAGGCATCTGACTGATGATGCTCCCTATGCATCACTCTAGGTGAACAATTAAGAGACCAAGTGGGAAAGTAAAAGAGAATGTTACATGAGATCAGTAGAAAACCATTCCCAGGTTCAAATGCCAGTTTCACCACTTACTGGCTGTGTGGCCTCGAACAAATGATTGACTTCTCTGAGCTTCAGTGCCACTGTTTGTTTTTTTTTTTAATCCTCACACTGCCTGGTAGCCAGAAACCTTTACCCTCCCAAGCTTCCATCTTGGAATTAAGGTATCGTCATCATTGAGAATCCTCTTCTAAGATGCAAAAGCCCTTAAAAGGTCCCCAACTCAGCCTTGAACATTTGAGAATGGATTCACGCATCAGAGAGAAACAACCGGTAGGGCCCTGATAACCAGAGACAACAGACAGGTAAGTTTTGACTGGCAGGGAAAAAAAGAGGAAGAAGCCCAAAGAAGTTGCTCCCAGAGGAAAGGAGAGTAGAGTCATGACAGAGAGGGTCCTGGGGACAGTACCCAGGACATCTCAGTTTCCCCCATGTCAAACAACAGATAATATAGAGTAAACTTTAAATACTCACAAATTTCCAGGTATCAATGCTAAGGGCATCACAGATTCTCTCTTCATGTTTACAAAACCCCATCCTCAGATAATAAAACTGAGGCCCGGTGAGGTTAAGTCACTTACTCTAGGTCATACCACCAGAACATAAATGGGGGAGCCAGCTAGAAATTCCAGAGCCTTTAGCTGGCAACAATGGATAAGTCACAGTTCTTCAGAGGCAGAGTCGGAGAATATGGGACATGACAAAAGCAGGGAGCAAGTATGAAAAGAAATCACAGAAAGACCAGCCCCAGCCACTCCTCAATTGCTCTAGGATCTGCCACTCTCTGCCGCTGAGACCTCTACTAGAGACACAGCATCCCAGCAGGAGTGGGTCCCCGAGAAGGACACCCTTCCCTCCTTTGCTCCCTCTGGTTCCAGGTGGCCTGGTGCTCCCCAAACTGTTACCATGGAGACTCCTTCTCCAGTGACCAGAGCAGGGAGCTGGGGCTGGTGGCAGGAGGCTGAGGGCAAGGCCTGGCACCAGGTCTGGGGAGCAAGCGCTGGAGGCCCTGGGGATGTGGTGCCAGGGTTTGCCAGATGGCTGGGGGCAGGGGGCCAGCCCATCTCCATAAGGCAGGTCCCCAGTGATGGCAGGGTCTGCCAGACTCTCCTCAAAGCTACAAAAAAAAAACAAAAACAAAAACACAACAACAACAGAAAGCACAGAAACACACATTCTTCCATCTTTAATCATGCCTTAGCTTTTTGTGCAGCTGCTACGTGCACCAGACGCTATGCAGGATGGAATAATAGGGAACCCACAGATCCTCTGAAACCCATCCATGATTCCCCACTATAGAATAAGTTCCCCCAAATAAAGTAGTATAAGAACCCCCCAATACAGAGGATATGAATTTGCACAATGAAATTTGCTCCCGGGTTGGCTTTTATTTGGGGGTTCTTTGATTGTCACACACTAATTTTCATATTAGCACTAGTAATATTACTTATCAGCGGGTGGCAGTGGTGGTAATAGTTGACATTCAATCCACATATACTCTGCGCCAGCATGAAGGACCCGATACACATCAACTCCTTTCACCTTCACTCCCGGGCGATGATGGGAGGTGGGAGGGGGAAGCACTATTATTATTTTCCCATTTCACAGATAATGAGTTGAAGATCAAAGAGGTTCATTCTTTAGCCCAAAGACACACATCTAGTGTATTTATTTCCCATTGCCACTGTAACAAACCACAATCATCATGGGAGCTGATAACAACACTAAGGGAACTATCTTCCCTTATAGTTCTGGAGTCATAAGTCCAAAATCAGTCTCCTGGGGCTCTCATGTCAAGGAGTCAGGAAGGCTGGTTCCTTCTAGAGGCCCTGACAGGAGGATGCTTTTCTTTGTCTTCTTCAGCTTCTAGTGGTTTCCTGCCTTCCTGGGCTCAGGGCCCCTTCTTTCTTCAAAGCACATCTGTCCAATCTCTGCTCCTGTTGTCACTATAGACTAGAATCTGTGTTCCTCATCCCCCAAAGCTCATGTATGAAAACATGATCCCCAGTATTTCAAGGCAGGGCCTTTGTATGGCTAACTCCTGAGTGGGATTAGTGCCTTATAAAAGAGACCCCAGAGAGTCTCTCTCCCCTTCCACCACGGGAGGACACACACAGCAGATGGGGGTTTATGAACCAGAAAGCAGGACCCCACCAGTCGCCAAATCTGTGGGCCCCTTGATCTTGGACTTCCAGCCTCTAGAACTGTGAGAAATAACTATGTGTTCTTTATAGGCTCCCCCATCTGTGGTATCAGTCACAGCAGGACGGGATGGACATAGTCAATGTGCTCCTTTTCACCCTGACCCTCCTGCCTCCCTCTTACAAGGATCCTTGTGATGGCAGTGGGCCCACCAGATAACCCAAGAGGACCTCCCTGTCTCAAGATCATTAACTATATCTGCAAAGTCCCTTTTGCCATATCGGGTAACATTCATGAGTTTCAGAGATGAGGACATGGACGTATTTGGAGGCCACTGTTCAGCCTACCGCAGCTGGTGTGACAGAGCCAGGTTTCGAACCCCCAGGACTGACTGCAGTGTCCATTCTGTGAACGACCAGGCCAGCAAGAGTATCTCTGACTCCTCATGCCCTGGTTGGGGAATGCCCAGTCTCTTCAACAGGCACACTTCGGGATTCTCATATAGCCAGGCCCTAAACGTTTAAAACTAGGTATGGAGCCCACAGTCAAAGATAAGCGCCCCATGGAGCATCCATTTAGCAGAACACAGAAGACCACGGGAGACAGTCCTGCACTTCACTCTCCACATTGACCTCTATCAGCTCTGTGACCTTGGGCATGCACTCTACCCTCTCTGAGTCTCAGTTTTCTCCATCTGCAAAGTGGGCATATTTAGTCCCCACCTCACAGGGCTACTGCACAGGTTTGATGAAGTTATGGACAGAGAGGCCTCCACAGACTCAGCAGAGTTGGTGCTCAAGAGAGAGAGATCACTGTTAAAAAGGTAGAACTCTGTCACCAGCCAGCTCTTCCTGATAACCTTGTTTATAAGCCAGAAGGTCTCCTTGGCTTTCACCTTGAAGATCTTAGAAGTTCCAAAGAAAAACTCTCTCCTAAGGGGGCAGCCCCGGTGGCCTAGTGGTTTAGTGCCACCTTTGGCTAGGGGTGTGGTCCTGGAGACCTGGGATCGAGTCCCACGTTGGGCTCCCTGCGTGGAGCCTGCTTCTCCCTCTGCCTGTGTCTCTGCCTCTCTCTCTCTCTGTCCGTCATAAATAAATAAAAAAACTTAAAAAAAAAAAAAAAACTCTCTCCTAGGGCTGGACTCCTCCCAGGACACACACTGGGCCCAGACCCTCCTCAGGGAGCCCCAAGGACAGACAAGAGAATCCCACTCGCAGGTGAAAAGTTTACCAGAACAAATACGAAGTGCTAACAACTTCCTGAGAGGCAAACAATGACAGAACTGCCACCCTCATTCCCAGCCCCATCAGAGGGGTGCAAACACAGCAACAGCCTTTCCAAAGCCAGATATGTGGTGTGGAAAATAAAATGAGAAGCACATGCACTCGTTTCAGCCCTGACAAAGCACTAAAGGCTGTCATTAAAAGGCCCCCGGAGTATTTCCAAATGAATAGCCCACCCCCCAGGAAAAAATATTTTGACAGGCGGGGCTGAATTATTCAGTAGACATTGCTCCTTATTTAAAGCAGAGCGTGGGTTGGCAAGAGGTTGTTTTGTTTCCACTTTATTTCTTCACTGGAGTTTTTACAGTCCGGATTTCATTATAGTTCCAAGAATGCCACACTGCAGATCCGGGGAAATGTGGGAGCGACAGCTAGGATGCTGGCGGATGCACCTATATTTGACAAATGCTTCAGCCACTAGCCCATATGCACATCCATTTAAATTAAGGAGTAGGAGGGATAGTTACCCTACTGCAGGCTGCTAATTTCATTGAGAGGACTCTAATTATTTTTCCTTTTTCTTCTTCCTGGGCAGAACAATGCCAGTTATATAAGAGTATTTCTAGTTGCTGGAATTAAACATTAAGTAAGAAATGATGACAATGATTTCTCTCCAAGATGCTCTGGATGGGATGAGTAAGGATCTCGTCAAGGCTAAAACATTTCCAGAAGAGTGGCAGAAACAACTTTCCAGAGCAGAATTCTTACCTTTCCTGGAGTAGTAAAAAGATTGTTCAGCTGACTGTATCTGATTGTGGTCATGGTTACATGACTGCATTCATTCGTCTAAACTCAAATGGGACCGTGAGGCAGCTCTATCATATTAAAATGAAATGATATATGATAAATAAAACTGATTGACAATCTAAAAGGTGAGAAAAAAAGAATGCATAGGATCTACCTAAATTGGTCCCGGGAAGTATCTCTGCTTCCTGAAAAGTTCAATTCTCTAGGTGTGCCTTGAGCCAGTATTTACTGAGCACTTGTTATGTTCAAGGCACTGGAAGAGTAGCAATGAATGAAATGACAAAATCCTTGTCCTCGAGTCGCTGACATTCATCTGGGGAGAGGCAAACTGTAAACAAGAAAGAGTATCCATACATCATAAGACAATCTCAGACAAGTCTAAGTGTTATGAAGATAATAAAATAATGGAATGCCGAGGATGGATGAGGAGCTACTTCAGGTAGGTCAGGGAAAGCGTCTCAAAGGAAGAACCATTTGAAGTGAAATGAGAAGGATGAGAAGGGCCAGCGAGAAGTAACAGCAAGTGTAAAGGCCCTGTGGTAGAAACAGAGTTTGCTATCGTATGGCTGGAGCCAAATGAGCCAGGGTAGGTGATGATGAAGAAGGGGAGTGGAAGAAAAGGAGATGGGAGAGGTGGGCTGGGTCCGATCATTCATACCTTATAGGCTGTACAGAGAGCCTGAGTTGTATTCCAAATGCAATGGGAAACCATTGGTAAGTTTCAAACTAGCTTGCAAAAATGCAAGCAACATTTACTCCAGTGGATCAAGGGACATTCTGGAAAGTATGTTAGCCAGTCATTCTGTCACCACAGACACCAGGACCATGTGTCAGACTTGTCCCGGTGAATGATTTTCCAGAAAGTACAGATGAATCTGCTTCCCATTACTGGGATACTTCTGAACAACAGGATGCAAATAGAAGGCTGGTTTGGGGGTCATGATCTGCAATTTATTCAAAATGTATCACCAGGCACCTATTCTAAGCACTGTGGATACAGCAGTGCAGAAAGCAACCTAGTCCATACTCACATAGAGCTCTGTCATCAATGTCAGAAGGTGGCAGGGGAGAGGAAGTCTTAGAGATGTGAGGGCACCAATGAGGAACACCTAATGCAAATGTGAGGAAGTCTGGGGAGGCTTCTCAGAAGAAATAAATTGAAGGACACACAGAAGGTGAAAGGGGATTCTAGATAGAATATCATGTGCAAAGGCCCAGAGGTCCCAGGGGAAACTGAAGAGACATCATTACAACTTGACTGGAAACAGGGAATGTGAGGGTAGGGCATTAGCAGGGCCTTGTAAGTTCCATTGAAGGACTTGGAATTTATCCCAAGGGTTGTAGAGAGCCATGGAAAAGATATAAGCTGCAGGAGAAGGAGCAAACAATCGGATGTGCATATTAGAAAGATCAAGTTGCCTACAGGTGAAGAAGAGACTGGCAGTGGGTGGGGTGAAGAAGACAGGAGCTGGGAACTCCAGTGAGGAGGCGGTGTGGTCATTCAGGTGAGACTAGAGGAGCCCCACCTAGAGAAGAAGCACAGCGGATGAGAGAGGACAATGGATCCTGAGCCATGGATGAGGCAGATTCAACAGGACCCATTACTGATGGGTTGCTAGGATGGGGAGAGGAATCAAGGATACACTGTGAATTTCTAAGTTACAGATTAATTGTATACTGGTCCACTGAATAAGAAACCATCTTTAAAGGGTTGGGGGAAATGATGCCCATGAAACACCCAGACACACATTGTCCAGTACAGTAGCTACAAGCCACCTGTGGCTAGTATGACCAAAGACGTGAATTTTTCATTTTATTTCCTTTTATTTTTTTCTTAAGATTTTATTTATTTATTCATGAGAGACACAGAGAGAGAGAAGCAGAGACACAGGCAGACAGAGAAGCAGGCTCCATGTAGGGAGCCCGATGTGGAACTCGATCCCGGGACTCCAGGATCACGTCCTGGGCAGAAGGCAGGCGCTCAACCGCTGAGCCACCCAGGGATCCCCTTTATTTCCTTTTAATTGCAAAAGTGAGATTCAATTTGGCTACTGGAAAAATTTTAAGTATGTCCAAGACTCAGTTATATGGATCTACTTTGCCGGTTGTAAATTTTATGAAATCTAAATCCAGATCAAATATTTCTGATGAAAATTTAGCATCCAAATTGAAATGCACCATAAGTGTAAAATACATACTAGATTTCAAAGATTTAGTACAAAAAAAAAAAAAAAAAAAAAAAAGAACCATGCCTCTGTTTCAGGTCTCTCTTCAAAGCATACTGGATGTTCAATACAGAGGCTCAGGCCCTTGGGAATTATGAACTACTTGCTTTCCACCAGCCGATTTGCATTTGCCAAGTCTTAAGTCCTAGCATCTTAGATGCCCATTTCCCCAAATATCCTAATGAATTAAGATCTCATTTGAAAGCAGAAGTCCTTAATTAATGAAACAAATCATTAACCCCGAGAACAAGTGTTTCCCAAAGCACAATACATGAATTTGCTAACTTAATGCAATTAATATTTACTAACTACCACGAGCAGGACACTAGTTAAGACTGTGTAGTCATTAACTGTTGCTATGTAACCAACCACCCCAAACCTCAGCCAACAGCCATTTACTTCTCATGCATACGCAGGTCAGCTAATTAAGTTTAGACTCAGCTGGGGCGGCTCTGTTGCACGGGTGGGTCTCTCTGCCCCTTTGGACCAGTTAGGTGCCCTGATGTTCCCCTTTTACTTTGTGCCAAAGTAAGACACATGACTGAACCCAAAGGCCAGGGGTGAGGAAATACAGGGTGTCCCAAAAGTTTTAGTGCAGCTTTAAGTTTTGTTTTGTTTTGTTTTGTTTTTTGAGTGCACCTAGAAGTTTTTAAAGCTTTGAAAGGATATGTGCTACAAACTTATAAAATACATCATTTGAAATTTTATTTAACTTTTCTTTTATGCTTACTTAATGCTGTAACTTTGAGTACAAAACTCATGGTTTTTTGTTTAAATCCCTCTGATTGAAGATGACAAATGTGAACCCAAACAAGTCACTGCAAAGTCATATGAGCAAGGGCTTGGCTCTAAGAAAAAAGCAGAATTCAAGGCCATGATGCAGCTACAAAGAACAGTGTGCAAGAAGCTTGCATTCTGATGGGAATGTCAGGTGGCGGAGGGTGGACACTGATTATGGTATGTGTGACAAAGAAACACAAGTGAACATATATAAAAAATGTTATTTTGGACTCCATTCTGAAAATAAACATGTGCCAGACAGCATGCTGTTTCATACATACCATTTCGCTCACTTCCCACAGCAACAAAATGAAATAGACAGATGTTAAATATGAAGATCAGAGAGGGTGAGAGGCTTTGCCAAGGTCACACAGTAAGTAACCAAATCCAGATTCAGTCCCAGATCCAATTACAAAGCTTATGCTCTAAACCTCTTGACTAGATACTGAGTTCCCAAAATTAAATGTAACAGAAATTCAGAGGAGAGAAAAGGAATTGAAAGTTTTCATGAAAGAGAAACGCTTTTTCTCTGGGTCCCAGAGGTTTGAGTTTGTGAAAAAGAAAGCCACAGGTCCATCACTTAGGCCAAGTCATCAAACTGGAGCTTAATAACTAACTTAATTGCATTTTCAACCTCCCCCAGAAATGTAGTCCTAACTATACTTTCTGGTCGGCACCAATAAGGTAACCTGTCACACGGGTCCTCTCTGTCCTTGAAAGAAAGATGAAGTCATCCACCTACTTTTGTCTCCAAATGAAGATGAACTCTCCTGAAATACTCCTTTTTTCTGTTCACAACTTCCTTGTCTCACCTTTAAAAAATGCTTCCCTCTCAGGGACGCCTGGGTGGCTCAGTGGTTAAGCATCTGCCTTTAGCTCAGGGAGTGATCCCAGAGTCCCAGGATCAAGTCCCACATAGGGCTCTTTGCATGGAGCCTGCTTCTCCTCCTTCATCCTATGTCTCTTCCTCTCTCTCTCCCTCTCTCTCTATGTTTCTCATGAATAAATAAATAAAATCTTAAAAAAAAAAAAAAAACCTTCCCTTTCTGCAGCCCTTTGGAGTTTCTCCGTACTTGCCCGTTGAATAATTAAATGATTACTAATCATTTAATAGTGATTTAATAAGAGCAATTAGACAAGTTTGATGCTGATAGGTAAAAATAAAGAAAGAAAGAAAGTAAGAAAGGGAAGGATAGGCAGAGAAGCACAGAAAATGGAGGGAACAGAGTGAATCAGCATGTAGAGGCAAAGTTTAAAGTCCCAGGGCACGCACAGGGAGAACCAAACCACCTGCTTTGGCTTCCCGAGAAAGCTGAGATCAGATTCTGGGCCGAGGACTCTGTATTCAATGCGACAGAGGCAATAGGGAGGCATTGAAGATCTTATAGCAAGAAAGCAAGCTCAAAGCAAACTGTCTTTCTAGTTAGCCATAAAATGAACAGCGCACTAGGCAAAAAACAGTGCATTTCAGAGCCCAGGCCAGAATCACAGCTAGGCATTTGGGGGGGGGGGGGTAGGTGAAATCAGAGAGAGAAGCCAAGAGCAATACTGTTCTCTGGTGTTTCTGAGTTTCACCAAGAGCCACTTGAAGGGGTCCTTTGTTGATCAAGCACTGTAAGGACAGGAAAAGCATTCCCTCAGAGGGTGCCATGCTTGAGACCCTCTAATGCAGGTAAATGCAACTGAGTGCTTCTCTCTCAGCTCTGCCATTTGGTTTGTCTTCAAATTACCATAAAACTGCATTACCCAGTTCCCTGAGCCAATGGGAAGAGAAGGAAATCACTGGTTGCTTTTTACTATGCCCTGTTAGAGTACAAAGGGGAAAAGGGGGGTAATTATGTACATCAGGACATGGCTCAATCCCTGAATTAAAAAAAAAAATCTGAGCAATTCCTCTGGCTTCTATTAATTCTGTGCCACTATTATCTAAAATTAGGACAACAAGCAAAGGCAAGCAGGATATACTGAATAGATTTTTTACATAAATAGTATGGGTGTCTGCATAGGCAATCCAAGGGTGGTAGATTGTTTGAGCTGAAAGGAACCTCAGAAATGATGCAATCAAACCCCCTCGTTTTATAAGGAAAGTAGCCACAAAGCCAAGCAACTTCTCCACGTCGCACAGCAAGCCAGGATCCTGGTATGTGGGGAAATGGCTTCTATAAGGGCAGATGTGTTTAGAAAAGTCTGATGCCTCTGAGTGTTGAATGTCTGCCACTCACTAAGCTAAGCATGTTTTATGTATTATCTTACCTAATCTGTGTAACAGTCCAATCAGGTGGGTACTTTTTATTCCCATTATACAGATGAGAAAACCAAGATTCAAAGCAGTAAAGCTGACTGTGCAAGGACCCATTGCCAGTACATGCTGAAGCTAGGATTTGAGTGCATGCATATTAGAATATTAACTCTGAAGAAGACCAGCATATGCTACCCCCAAATATCCCACTCTGTCATCAAGATTATGTGGAGCTGAAAGCAACTGAGAAAACAAGACAAAGGAAGAGCCCTCCCCCTTTCTGCCTCAAAGCAGGTAAAGGTGACATAAGTTTCAACTTGTTAAAAGTGTCCCCCTCCCATACCAGGAAAAGGAGATCACCAGAGATGACTTGAGTGTGCCTAACAAACCATACCAATCAACCTTTATCAATTAGACATTACCTGATCACCTTCCCACAATTTACCACCCCAATCATTTCTCTTTGTCTAGTCACTTCTCCCCAGTTTATCACCCTTTGTTAAAACAAGTCACCAATCTAATCTCTTCTTTGGGTTTTCACTTCCTTTCTATGAAACCCTGTGCACATAAAAATATTAATATGAATAAAATTTGTATGCCTTTTCTCCTGTGCATTTGTCTTTTGTCAGTTTAATTCACAGGCCTCAGGGATAGAATCTAAGAGTGTGGATGAAAAGATTTTTCTCCCCTATAACTCCAAGACCACAAGCTCTCAATAGGAGGCAGAAGAGTAGCCAATGGAGGAGAAGGAGCCAGTGCTATACAAATACTCAAAGAAGGAAGATACATAAATAAGTGATAGCTCAGCACCTAGCTCATCCAGAAGATTAGTTCACTTGCCCCCACTTTAATAACAAGGTTTTAGGGAAAATCAGGTGATATGCTGCATATAAATTAGCTTTGAAAAATGAAGAATTATACAATGGATAAATAAATAGACCCTTATTATTATTTCATCCAAAAATTACCCAACAACCTCAAAAACCTGAGACAGCATGAGGAATCAGAAAGAGAATAAGAAAGCTCTTTGAGCACTCCAAAATGTTATAAATGCTACCCGTTAAAGGAGAAACTGCAAATTCACTCAGAGCCTACTGACTCTTGGTTTACACACAATTCACACTAAAAGTTACAGGGAGAAATCAGAGTATAGTGAAAAGAGAAGCATGTGGAGCCCCCTAGGCTCACAGTTGAACCTGATCTCCACCACTTATAAGCTGTATCACCTTTAGCAGGTCATCACACTTCTCTGAGTGTGCTGGCTTTAAAATATGTCCACTGATTCACCAATAATCCCCTTTACAAGAGGTGAAGCTATTTCCTCCCCACCCCACCCTTGCCCAACAAATGGAATAAAGCAGAATTGACATTGTACAGCTTCGGAGACCAGGTCATAAAAGGCCTTATGGCTTCTGTCTTGTCTCTCCTGGACCACTCAGGGGGAGGCCAGCTGCCATCGTGTGAGGTCACACAGCTCTATGGAAAGGTTCATGAAGAAAAGAACTGAGGCCTCCAGCCAACAAGCATGTGAGTGTACCATCGGGAAAGTGAAATCTCCAGCCAAGGTCAAGCCTTCAGATGACTGCAGCCCCTGCCCCATTCTGACTGCAAACTCATGATAAATCCTCAGCCAGGGCAGCCCCGGTGGTGCAGCGATTTGGCGCCGCCTGCAGCCTGGGGTGTGATCCTGGACACCCGGGATCGAGTCCCACATCGGGCTCCCTGCATGGAGCCTGCTTCTCCCTCTGCCTATGTCTCTGCCTCTCTCTCTCTCTGTGTCTATGAATAAATAAATAAATAATTTTTTTTTTTAAATCCTCAGCCAGAACCACCCAGCCAAGCTGCTCCTGAAAGAATGACCCTCAGAAACTATGAACGATCATTAACATTTGCTGGTTCAGGCTGCTACATTTTGGTTAATCTGCTAGGCTGCAATAGATAACTAATACACCAAGCCACAGTTTCTCCATCTGTAAAATGGGAATAATAACAGAGAATAGGGAAAATAAATAAGAATCTGTTAGGTGTCCTGGAGATGCCTGGCATCTGATAGTCAAATATATGTTAGTTTCCTTTCCCTCTTTCCCCTTAATTACAGGTGAGAGCATACCTGCAGAATGTGTGGACAGCTGACTTTTACAATATGGAAAAAAAGTTAAATTGTTTCTGTGTCCTTTTTTAGAAAGTAAAACAGAGCAGCCCGGGTGGTTGAGCGGTTTAGCGCCACCTACAGCCCAGGGTGTGATCCTGGAGACCCAGGATTGAGTCCCACGTTGGGCTCCCTGCATGGAGCCTGCTTCTGTCTCTGCCTGTGTCTCTGCCTCTCTCTCTCATGAATAAATAAATAAATAAAATCTTAAAAAAAAAAAAAAGGAAAACAATTTAAACGGGGTGATTCTTGGAATGACTCCCATTAAAATCACCCTTAGTAAAATAGAAGTGTTGTTTTTTTTTAAAGATTTTATTTATTTATTCATGAGAGACACAGAGAGAGAGAGAGAGAGGCAGAGGGAGAAGCAGGCTCCATGCAGGGAACCCGACGTGGGACTCGATCCTGGGTCTCCAGGATCAGGCCCTGGACCAAAGGCAGGTGCTAAACCACCGAACCACCCAGGCTGCCCAGTAAAATAGAAGTTTTATCAACACACTAACAAAGAGTGAAGCACACAATCCCTAACTTGGAACAGATCAAGTTTCCAGGTTATCAGCTGTGGCACATTACCTGCTGTGGACCCTTGGGAAAATTAAAATTACTTAACCTCTCTGAACTTCATGTTCTGCATATAAATATAGATTATCTCCAGGGGATATGTTTCAGTCACCTGGAAAATATACTTATTTAGAATTCCTCCTATCTTGACCCTATTCCCAGATAAAAAAAAAAAGTCAGCTGTTGCAAGAAGACCAGAGCTGATTGCCTGGCAAATGTGGCTCCTGTCTTCCACAAACCAACACACACACTACTAGGCAGCATGCTGGAGGGAGTGGGGGGAGGACTATGTAATATCCCCTTTTCCCTTAAAAAAAATCCTTTTGCTACTCATTTTAATCAAACTTCACTTTTATAAATATCTTGGGATTGGAGTAGGGGAACCCCATCATATACCTGTTGACTCCTGTAAGCCCTGCCCCTAGTAAGGCTGGCCCCATTTCTGTGGTAATGAGAATGCCTCTCTCCTCCTGCCCCCTCCAACCTAATGGAATAAAAGAGCCAGTTGGATGCCGAGGAGTGTTTGGAGGTGGGTGGGTCATGAAGCCAGGCAGGTAAAAGGTAATTTAAAAACTGGTGGAGGAGTGCCTGGGTGGCTCAGTTCGTTGGATGTCTGCCTTCCGCTCAGGTCATGATCTCAGGGTCCTGGGATCAAGTTGCATGTTGGCTCCCTGGTGAGCAGGGAGCCTGCTTCTTTCTCTCTCTTTGCCCTTCCCCCCATTTATGTTTCTCTCTCGCTTACTTTCTCTTAAGTAAATAAAGAAAATATTTTTTAAAAAATAATAAAACACTGGTGGAGAAAGAAGAGCTCCTTTATGCAAATTGAGACACTGGCCAACTAGAAACTCTGTTTTGAGCCAGATGGGCTGGGGTCTTTGTTAACAAGGCACAATAGAAGAAATGGAGGTGGTTGCAGAGAAAGTGTGGGCTCAGGAAGGTTAAAGAACCTGGTTTGGGACAAGGAAGCTCAAGAATACAGAGGGAGCCCCCCAAGTCCCCTACCCATGGCCAGCGTACAATTTTAAAAATTATTATTACCTACTTGAAGCATATTTTGAAAGGCATAAAGAATAAACGCCCCCAGATTAAGAAATAAACATTCCCAAAATATCTAAAGACTCTCATGTGCCCCTCCACAACCGTACCACCACTGTCTCCACAGAAGGAGTGCAATGTACAAACACTCTGAATTTGTTGTTTGCAGTCCCAGGCATGTCTTTGTACTTCTACTTCCTACTTGTGTAATATGTATCCCTAATATGATATAATTGCTTTGCATATTTTTTAAAGATTTATTTGAGAAAGAGAGCATGTGTGCACAAGCAGGGAGAAAGGCAGAGGGAGAGGGAAAAAGAGAATTTCCAGCAGACTCCCCACTGAGCACAGAGCTTGATGTGGGGCTCAATCCCACGACCTTGACCCCAAGATCATGACCTGAGCCAAAATCAAGAGTCAGGTGCTTAACTCATTGAGCCACCCAGGCACCCTGCTTTGCATATTTTTAAACTTTATGTAAATAATGTACTGTGTGCATTTTTGTGCAACTTTCTTTTATTGCTCTTGACGTTGTTTTTTAGAGGACTCACCCCTGTTGATTCAGAGCTCTAGCTCATTCATTTTCAGTGGTATGAATCTAATGTATATACCCACTTTCCTGTTGATAAGGAGCTAATTTACATCCCCAACCCCAAATATACTGTGAAAAAGATTATAAAGGGATATGGAATGAAATACTGAAGGCACCTGTTTTTAGAGTTCTGCTGTATGAAATGAGCCAAATATTTTTCATACTTACTTCAAAGGGTTGCCATAAGGATTAAGGAACACAATGATAATAATGTTAACATTTATCAAGTCCTTATGGCCTGCCCAGCTTCAGGCTTAGAACTTTGCATTTATTGTGCATTTAATCTGCAAGCAACCCTGTTGACAGGGCAGCTAATCTTGTCCCATTTTATAGATGAGGAAACCAAGGCTCAGAAGACACACTGCTTGAAGGAGGCAAGAATGTGACTCAGAGTCCCTGAGAACACCCTAAACTAGAAAAGGACTTAGAGTAGAGCCTGGCACAGAGGGAGCACTAAATAAATGGTAGTTGTTGCTATCAGTAATAATGAACCATTTTGAAGCCAGGCAGGATTATCAGAGCTGGCATTAATTCTTCAGCTCACCTGGGGAGAGGGACTTGCAGTATACTCTGTATTTAAATTAAGAGGAAAAAAACAGATGATTGAGTGAATCAACCTTTCCCAAAATCTGATTCTAATTATACCCCCAGGGAGTGCCCTAAATGCTCAAACACTGGAAATTTTGCACCACTGTGATTCAGAATATGTGTTATGCAATCTTGCCCAGACTGAGGGTTCAGGGTTCAGAAAGAGTGCACTTATTGGAGTATATATGCCATACCAGTGTTGGGAAGAAAGAATTTTCTATGCACTTCAAGGTCCTTCCAGCTGGACTAAGAATCAAATTGACGTGAGGTAGATTAACAGGAGAAAATCAAATTTAATAGCATACATTCAAGGAATCCACACAGACATGGAAATTCCAAAGATAGTGAGGCAACATGATGCTTCGTGAGCTAAGGAGAGGAGTAGGAATCTGAAGATACAAAGGGGAAATGGACCATTAGAAGGAAGGTGAAAGGAGATAAAGCTTGGCCTATTATGCAGATAAGTGTCTGAGATAAGAGGAATCTCTGTAAATAGCTCTCTTCCTGGTGCAAGCAGGCAGTTGAGAGAAAGGTAAAGAGATTTTTCTGAATCTTGTGGGTTTTGATTGCTTTTAACTCAAAATAATGTTCATGCAAAGGGGCTCATCTTGGGGCAGCCTGTCATTAGTCCCTACACCAGGCACTACATATGGTCCTGAATCTTCCATGCACATTAACTCACTCAGTCCTTACAGCAATCCAGGAGGCAGGTACTGTTGTCATCCCATGGTGCACACCAGAGGCTGATGCTCAGAGGGTTCAAGCCATTTACCTAAAGTCACTGGGATAGTTGGTGGCTGTGACATAATAAGACATAGATATTTGGTCTTGGGCCCCAGTTCCTGACACTGAACTCTTAAAACCCTTCGGATTTCCTGAGTGATGGGGATGCTAGGAGTATCTTTTGTTATATTTGGGCTTTGTCTCCTGTTCCTGACACAGGAGCTTCTAAGACCCTTGAAATCTTTACAATGATGAATGTCTTTTTGTACGTAAATGAGATGACTCGGAGCTGGTCACTCGAAAGACCTTGGCATGATTAGAGGGATGGAACTTTCAGCCCTTGACTCCCTTCCCAACCTCTAGGGAGATGAGGGTGCTAGGACTGAGTTAACTGCAATGGCCAATGATTTCATCAATTGTGTCTATTTAATGGACTCTCCATAAAAACCTTCAACAGCAGGGTTTAGAGAGCTTCTAGGTTGGTGAACACATCCATTTGCCAGGAGGGTGGAACACCCCAACTCCACAGAGACAAAAGCTCCTGCACTTAGATATCTCACCATATGTGCCTCTTCAACTGGCTGTCATCCATAGCTTTTATAATATCCTTTATAATAAACCAGTAAACATAAGTAAAACATCTCCTGCATTCTGTGAACCATTATAGCAAATTATCAAGCCCAGAGGAGGCTGTTGTGGGAACTACAGTCAGTTGGTCAGAAACACAGGTCACAACATGGAATTTGCAATTAGCATCTGAATCAAAGGCAAAGCAGTCAGTGGGACTGAGCCCTTAACCTATGGGGTCTGTTAACTAGTGTCAGAATTGAATTGTAGGAGCCCAGATGGTATCCAGGGAGCTGGAGAACTGCTTGATGTAAGGATGTAATGTAAGATGTAATCCACACATCTGGTGTCAGAAGTGTGAGTAAAGAGAACAAGTTTTCCCTTTTAATGGCAGACAGGGTGTGCCTGACTGTTGGCCACTCTGCAGGGGGCAGGAACAGGGCAGGTAAATCCCAAATCTCCCCAACTCCTAGGAAAGTTTGGAAACGCTGCATTTAAATTTTCAAAACATACCAGAAGGAGGCAGGGAAGGATGACGGGACATTACTAATAGTTTTCTTTATACCTGATTGTATTTATTATGCATTTCCAACAAGAATAAATTTACTTTTGCAATTAAAACCTTTAAGTTCGGGACCCCTGGGTGGCGAAGCGGTTTGGCGCCTGCCTTTGGCCCAGGGTGTGATCCTGGAGACCCGGGATCGAATCCCATGTCGGGCTCCTGGTGCATGGAGCCTGCTTCTCCCTCTGCCTATGTCTCTGCCTCTCTCTCTCTCTCTCTCTCTCTCTGTGACTATCATAAATAAATAAAAATTTTAAAAAAGATTTTATTTATAAAAAAATAAAAAATAAAAAAATAAAATAAAATAAAACCTTTAAGTTCTAAAAAATACCCAAAAAAACAGGTGAGCAGGTTGTCATGATATCCCAAGCTCTAAATAGTCCATTCATTTGTAAATCAAATTCCTACAAACCAAATTTTGATCAGCAAGCTGTACACAGGGAAGGGTTACATTTAAACCCTGTACAGCTTGACAATACATGCCCTCACCTCAAATATAAAAATATTAAAACATACTATGTAAAAGATAATATATAAAGAACCATAAGGCAGCCCGGTGGCTCAGCCGTTTAGTGCTGCCTTCAGCCCAGGGTGTGATCCTGGAGACTGAGGTCCCTCCATGGAGCCTGCTTCTCCCTCTGCCTGTGTCTCTGCCTCTCTCTCTTTCTCTCTCTCTCTCTCTCATGAATAAATAAATAAAATCTTTTTTAAAAAAAAGAAAAAGAAAGAACCATAAGTTGAGTTGCCATTGACTGGCTGACATAATCACTGTCATAATCACTGACTGTTATAATGTGCACAGTGCTTCATGAAATGAAACATGAATCAATCTCAATTACATAAAGTCAAACTCACAGAAAAAGAGAGTAGATAGGTGATTTCCAGGGGGAAATGAAAAGATATTAGTCAAAGGATATAAAGTTTCAGTTAGAAAAATGAGTAAATTCTGAAGACGTAATGTACAGGAGGGTGATTATAGCTAATAATACTGTACTGTATGCTTGAAATCTGCTAAGAGAGTAAATCTAAACTGTTCTCACCACATGCTCACACACACACACACACACACACACACATAAATGGTACCTATATGAGGTCACAGATGTGTTAATTAACTTGGTTTTGGTAATCATGTCACAATGTATACACATATTAAATCATTACATTGTACACCTTTTGAAAAATTCATGCTGAACAACCTAAATATATATAATTTTAACTTGTCAATCATACCTCCATAAAGCTAAAAAAAATAAAATTTAAAAATATTTTAATTGGGGCAGCCCCAGTGGTGCAGCAGTTTAGCACCCCTGCAGCCCAGGGCGTGATCCTGGAGACCTGGGATCGAGTCCCACATCGGGCTCCTGCATGGAGCCTGCTTCTCCCTCCTCCTGTGTCTCTGCCTCTCTCTCTCTCTCTGTCTATCATAAATAAATAAATAAATAAATAAATAAATAAATAAATAAATAAATCTATCTTTTAAAAAATATTTTAATTGCATGGTTTTCTTTTCATATTTCAGAAGCCATAATTCTCTTTTAGGTACAGATATTCCCATTGACCCTTGTAAGGTTATAAGCGCCCAGCACTAGACCTCATGGCAACTGCTGGATAAGTAGCTCTCATCTGGGCCACAGGAATAGAAAGTCCACTTTGTCTTGCTACCAGGACCCTATGACTCCCTTTTGTATTCCTCCATGACAGCCCTGCTAATGTGTCAAAGCCAATGCAGCAGGCAATGTGAAAGAGCTGACAGCCGAACAACAAGAAGACAAATGATGAATGGCTGCCCCCTGGAACAAAGAGGTTAATTACTGGCATCTAAAATATCTGAGGGGAAGACGTTACACACCCACATTACCAATTAACCTCACCCCTAAGAAGTCACTATCAGTGCAATTAATAGAAAATGCCTGTCATCCTAATTACAAAGTCTACACAAGAGGCTAGCGTTAGGTATGGAGATTTCTTTCATAACCTCCTTCTGGTTAGTTTTGAATTTTTTTGGCACCTTTGCATTTAGTTACACTCGGCTCCTTTCCAAGGGTTTGGTTTCCCTTAAAATAGTTACTGGTGCCTGCTGTTCTGTACGTAACATTTATTGAGCATTAACTACATGCAAAGCACCATGCCAAGCACTTCCTATGCATTGTCCCCCTCCTCCTGCCCACTTCACTTATTCATGGCCCCTCCCTGGTGCAACTTTTCACTTTTCAGCTTTCAAACTTGGTCTAAGAAATTCCATTTTGCCAAGTACTCCCACAAAGGGGCCATCTCTCTTGACTCCTACCAGCTTACCTCACAAGAGAGCAATGCATAAATCAGACTGCCAATTTATTGACTACTGGTGAGAACCAGAAGAGCTCAGGGGAATAAATTTATCATCTCTACCAAGCACATTTCTGCTTGTTACAAATTACACAAGAAGTCATACTGTACATTACTGCTATCCCTTCCACCATCCCTGAATTGGTAACTTATATAAGTACCTGTGATTCTTTGCCAGGACTTTGTCTGGTTGCCAGATCAGGTTAATCCAGAATACAGAGCAGGTCAGAAGAGTCAGTGAGACAACGCAGGAGAAGCCTCAACCAATGGCTAGTGTGAGTGAGGGATAAGTGCTTCCTCAACCACACAACTTTGTATACCATGAGCAACTTGGAAGCATGTGTTTCACAGCCTCCCAGGGTCCCAAGCAAAACTGAGCCTAGCTGGCCCTCAGCAAAACATTATAGCTTACTGCTCTTCTCTCTCTCACTTATCCCTCGATGAGTGCTTCATGGAATCACCAGCCAGATGAAGTCCTTAGACCCTTGTCTCTGGTCCTCTTCTGGGGGGACCCAGCTGAAGACAGACATTATAGGTTGTCCTGAAATCAAAGAGTCAGTTGGGTGATCATAATATTGAGCCCCTCGATTCTAGGAATTTATCTGATGCACGGGCAGGTTCTCTTGCTTGTAGGTCTAGGAACTCTCTTTTTTAAACAATTCTGGTCACACACGCTGATCAGTCTGGCCTCCCTGGACTTGCTTCTACAGATTCTCAATTAACACCATCTCTCTGCAGAGGTCAACCCAATTGATCAGACTTTTGTGCTTTTAATTACAATTTCAATCCAGGTACCTTCCTGACACAGGTGGGAGGGAGTCCTGGGGCTCTACCAATTCATCAATCACACACATACTCCCCACCAGGCTAGGGAAGGA